>NC_143000.1:1255000-1880000 GCF_061535395.1 Colias eurytheme | reverse complement strand
GAGCTTTTTGTGAAAATTTAGCTCTCCATGCGATTAGAGCTTTTTGTGAAAATTAAGCTCTCCGTGCGATTAGAGCTTTTTGTGAAAATTAAGCTTTCCGTGCGATATGAGCTTTTTGTGAAAATTAAGCTCTCCATGCGATTACAGCTTTTTGTGAAAATTAAGCTCTCCGTGCGATTAGAGCTTTTTGTGAAAATTAAGCTCTCCGTGCGATTAGAGCTTTTTATGAAAATTAAGTTTTCGGTGCGATTAGTTTTTTGTGAAAATTAAGCTCTCCGTGCGATGAGTTTTTTGTGAAATTAATCTCTCTGTGTGATTAGAGCTTCTTGTGAAAATTAAGCTTTCCGTGTGATTAGAGCTTTTTGTGAAAATTTAGCTCTCCATGCGATTAGAGCTTTTTGTGAAAATTAAGCTTTCCGTGCGATTAGAGCTTAATGAGAAAAATTAAGCTCTCCGAGCGATGAGAGTTTTTTTGAAAATAAAGCTCCATGCGATTAGTTTTTTTGTGAAAATTAAGCTTTCCGTGCGAATAGAGCTTTTTGTGAAAATTGAGCTCTCCATGGGATTAGAGCTCTTTGTGAAAATTAAGCTCTCCATGCGATTAGAGCTTTTCGTGAAAATTAAGCTTTCCGTGCGATATGAGCTTTTTGTGAAAATTAAGCTTTCCGTGCGATATGAGCTTTTTGTGAAAATTAAGCTTTCCGTGCGATTAGAGCTTTTTGCGAAAATTAAGCTCTCCGTGCGATTTTATGCGGTTATCAATTCGTCCGGTATATTTTTTTTTTATGTATGTACACCGATTACTCCGAGGTTTCTGAACCGATTTACGTGATTCTTTTTTTATTCGATGCGGGATGGTGTCGAATTGGTCCCATAAATTTTTTTATTCGCATAGTTTTTATTTTATGAGCATTTTTGTCTGTACTCGATGACTAAGTTGATATGTAGCAAGTAACTTTGATTCACTTCCCGGTAACCGATTGAGCTGAAATTTTGTATACGTATGTAAATTTGATAGCGATGAAACATTATCATGACATGAAGCTGATTTGATGATGGAATCGGAAGGTGGCCATAGGAACTCAGTAATATATTGACTCAACTTTATCGAGTTTGGGCTCGTTTGATTCGTGTTGAAAAATACACTAAAAAGTATTAAATAAAAATAACTGCGTTAAAAACAACCGACTTCAAAAACGGAAAAGTAAGAAATAAAAAAGATTTGATATTATTAACTACTTACTACATAATATTATTGTACATATTTCGCAATAAAAAGTGGCCTATGTCCTTTCTCGGGTATCAAAATATCTCTATACCAAATTTCATGCAAATTGGTTCAGTAGTTAAGGCGTGATTGAGTAACAGACAGACAGAGTTACTTTCGCATTTATAATATTATTATGGATTGGTGACTATATTTACTAGACTTATATTTTTTGTCTATCAAATCCAAGATAAAAACTTAAAGCTAGAGTAGCGTCTATTCCTTATTGACTGCTGTGCTAATTAGTGATCCCTTATATTAAAAACAGATCTACAAACTTTTATTCATTGACTAAAATTATATTTTACTAGCGGTCCGCCCCGGCTTCGCCCATGGTACATATTTACGTTTTCTCTACATAAAAACCATCCTCGTACTTCAAGGAATATAATAAAAAAAGAATTATCGAAATCGGTTCAGCCGTTCTCGAGTTATGTGCTTACCATTTTGCGATTCATTTTTATATTTAAGAAAGATTATGAATTTAGTTTCAGAAATGGCACTGTATCAACATTTTGTACAAAAACGAAACATCTAAACAAATTACATATTATTTGGTTTAATTTAAAAGAAAAATATAATTAATCGTAATTTCCATAGATTCCAGATAACATTCAATGCAAAAACGACCTTATTGGGCGTACACACGTGGCACAGTCGCTTGTAAGAGAGAATGGTCAGATTTGGCTATTTGGACACACTGTTGATCTAGAATTGGATATTGCCACAGGAATTGGTTAGTTATATTCGTCTTTATATTGTAATTTTCTAAACAAATTGATAAATAAAACAGAATATAAGAAAAATTCCAAGTTTGGTATTATAGGTCTGTAGACTACAAGCCCGCATAGGACAAAAATATGGGTCAAATGAACCACCAGGGGACATATCTAGAACGATAGCAGAGCAAAAAATAATAAGATTCATCACTATGCCGTCACTTGTAAGCTGTCCAACTGAGTGCAGATGAGAATTGAAAAGTACAGGTAGACTCGGTAAATTTTGGTCATATATTTTTGTACAAGCCCGCATAGGACAAAAATATGGGTCAAATGAACCACCAGGGGACATATCTAGAACGATAGCAGAGCAAAAAATAATAAGATTCATCACTATGCCGTCACTTGTAAGCTGTCCAACTGAGTGCAGATGAGAATTGAAAAGTACAGGTAGACTCGGTAAATTTTGGTCATATATTTTTGTACGGCATTCTTAACCATCGATAGATCCATTAAAAATAATAAGAAACCGCTCAGTGCCGTACAAAAATGGTGGTCCACTAAGTCGGAATTTTTATTTAATTTCCGAGAGTTACCGGGGGTAAATTTGGTCATTTGACCATGTACGGCATCTGTGTCATACTATTGCTATACTGCTTTTAATCCATTATTCCGCAACGCCGTACAAAAATCATGGGGACAAGGGGAAAAAATCGAGAGTTGTAATCCCCTCTCTTTCCCCACTCCAGGGGGTCATTTGACACAACACGAAATAAATTTATTTTTAAAGTATTTTATGCATAGATAATATTTTTTCATGTGCCGTACATTTTCGTTGGTTCAAAGGGGAAAAATCTGAAAAAGAAAAAAATCCATGTAACGAAATGTTTGCTTTATATTTTTATAATAAAATATAAATATACATTAATATTAAGAAGCTCGAGGTGGTTATCGGTCAATTAGGGAAAGCTGGCATGTTCACAGTACTCACACTTATGCAATTTCACTTACAGTATGTTCAAAAATAAATGTGACTCTAGTTTCATTTTAGACTTGAATTGTAAAATGGGTGCGTTGTAGATATATATATATATATATGCAAATATAATTACTTATGAAAGCTCTCATAATTTACCTGTAAAATTATAATTTAAAAGTAAATCAATTGATGAAGTTAATTATTTATTCTAATAATAATCAATTGGATAAAAGTATTAATAATCATTCAATTATCAAATAATAATTAAATTCCTGACTTTGGTCGAGTAAAGATATCTAAGAAATATTATATTTGTAGTAAGTACGTAATACCTACCAATACGCGCTAACAAATATGTGTTACATGTTTATTGTATAATTTTCACACAATTGGTTTTAAACTCAAACTCAAACATTTATACAATTAGACTTCTTCTAGAAGCACTTTTGAATCGTCATAACAGTTTAACAGTTTTAACATTTACCACCAATTCAGAAAGCAGTATCTATAGAGAAGAAGAAGAATCTATTTACCTAATCATAATCGTAATCTTCTACTTCACTGTAACTTTCATCGCTCGAAGAACTCGATGTTTCGTTGTCGGAATTTCTTAATGTTATTATAAATGAGTCAGTGTAATTATCTACTTTTGGTTTAATATATTTTTCCTCATGTTCTCGCGTCTTTCTCCAAACGTCACTAAACATATCCAGACTAATAGCATTTGCTTCCTTTCTAAATAATTCTTCCACAGTTTTCAAGTTAAAGTTCACATTTTGTGATGCTACTTTCCCTTTAATTATGCCCCATAGTAACTCTATTGGGTTGGGTTCTGGATGGTATGGTGGAAGGCGCAATACACTATGTCCATGATCTTTGAGGATTGCATCAAGTAGGTAAAAATTGTGTATAGTTTGGCTTATTTTTTTTAATAATGTGATAACTCTGATTATTAATTAGTAATTTGATTTTTGAAAAAAAAATGCCGATTTTAGTCAAAATTTATATTTTTCATCCAAATTTCCACCTTGGTGAGAAAAATTGACATTTCTAATGAAAATGAACAAAAAATTAAATGATTTTATTAAATACTGTAAAATAGTCTATAATTCTTCCATTTACTGTATCACAAAATTCTTCATAGATTTTTAGATATTCGTACTATACCAATTACATCACCCTGTATTTATAAACAATTGCAAAATATGACACATACATAGGCCGGGAGATACTGACACAAAATTTCGGGTCATTTGTAACAGAATGGCGGTTCTACAGAGGTCTTATTACGCAATGACTAAAAGAAAAATGATGGTCAGAACTCAGAACGCTGGTACCGGCGGACTAGTCGCGTGGGCGTTAGTCGAACTCGTCGGATAAATAGCGAAAGTCAAACGATTTGTAACACAAAAATTTTAGAATTCACCGATAGCCCATAAAAAAGATGTAGGCGGTAGTGTCATGCCATACTTTTCCGGTGTAACTTACAGCCCCCCATACCGACGCGATGCGTTGATTAAAAAAAAAAATTCAAACATTTGTACCAGGCTAACTTTTGCATAGGTAATCATCATCGTGCAGACATTTACGAAAATCGCCATGCCATACTTTTCGGACGATTCCAAATAGCCACCATACCGCCGAAAATCTGCAAAAAAAAAATTTTTTTTCGCCAAACAATTTGTACCAGTATTGCATTTGGATTTTTGGAGAGTATTTGATAAAATGTGACCATTATTATATTTGCCATACTTCTAGTAGGGGGAAAAAGTGCTGCCATACTTGAAAATAAATTTATTCGTCACGTTTCAAAAATACGACTGTACAATACGTAAAATAATTTTTTACAGTATGGGATCATTTAGTCCATTGAATGAGTCCCTCCAAGGGGGGTCTAGAGTGCGTGAGTTAGTAACGTAAGATGTTTCTTCGGAAACATGTCAAGAGTCCCTAGGTAATAAACATACTAAAACCCCGGGCCACTAGGAGGAGCCCCGGAGTGGGGGGAGGGGGGAAATGGGTCCATTTTTTCATTTTTCGCTTTAATCTCAAAAACGGTACATGTTAGAGAAAAACTTTCAAGGAAAAATTGAAAGGCCATAAAATTATCTACAAGTTGTACCTGAATCATTTTTTCCTATATCCTACCGTTTCTGAGTTATACGCAGTAAAACATGATTTTGGCTCAAACAATTTCAACATCAATCGATCAAAAAATATTTCTTTCTTCCAAAAAACTCAAATGTGCAACTTGTGACCAGTACTGATAGATTGCTCTTAATTAGTTCTATAATTGGTAAAATAAACACATTCCTCCATGGAAGCCTTTAGGAGGAATCGATTGTCAAAATATTATATTAGGACAGTTTGAGTTACTGAACTTGATCTTTTTATTTTTTTCTTCCAAAAAACTCAAAAGTGCAACTTGTGACCGGTACAGATAGATTGCTCATGATTAGGTCTATCATTGCTAAAAATACCAGATTCCACCACGGAGGCGTTTACGGGGAATTGAATTTTATCAGGGTAGTTACGATACATGAACTTTTTATTTTTTTCTTCCAAAAAGCTCAAAAGTGCAACTTGTGACCGGTACAGATAGATTGCTCATAATTAGGTCTATCATTGATAAAAATACCAGATTCCACCATGGAGGCGTTTACGGGGAATTGAATTTTATTAGGGTAGTTAGTTAAAAAGTTCATGTATCGTAACTACCCTAATAAAATTCAATACCTCCTAAAGGCCTCCATGGTGGAATCTGGTTTTTTTATCAATGATAGACCTAATTATGAGCAATCTATCGGTACCGGTCACAAGTTGCACTTTTGAGTTTTTTTGGAAGAAAAAAAATAAAAAGTTCAAGTATCGTATCTACCCTAATAAAATTCAATTCCCCGTAAACGCCTCCATGGTGGAATCTAGTATTTTTATCAATGATAGACCTAATTATGAGCAATCTATCTGTACCGGTCACAAGTTGCACTTTTGAGTTTTTTGGAAGAAAAAAATAAAAAGATCAAGTTCAGTAACTCAAACTACCCTAATATAGTATTTTGACAATCGATTCCTCCTAAAGGCTTCCATGGAGGAATGTGTTTATTTTACCAATTATAGACCTAATTAAGAGCAATCTAACAGTACCAGTCACAAGTTGCACTTTTGAGTTTTTTGGAAGAAAAAAATAAAAAGATCAAGTTCAGTAACTCAAACTACCCTAATATAGTATTTTGAAAATCGATTCCTCCTAAAGGCTACCATGGAGGAATGTGTTTATTTTACTAATTATAGACCTAATTAAGAGCAATCTATCAGTATCGGTCACAAGTTGCACTTTTGAGTTTTTTTGGAGAAAAAAAATAAAAAGTTCGAGTATCGTAACTACCCTAATAAAATTCAATTCCCCGTAAACGCCTCCGTGTTGGAATCTGGTATTTTTATCAATGATAGACCCAATTATGAGCAATCTATCTGTACCGGTCACAAGTTGCACTTATGAGTTTTTTGGAAGAAAAAAATAAAAAGATCAAGTTCAGTAACTCAAACTACCATAATATAATATTTTGACAATCGATTCCTCCTAAAGGCTTCCATGGAGGAATGTGTTTATTTTACCAATTATAGACCTAATTAAGAGCAATCTATCAGTACCGGTCACAAGTTGCACTTTTGAGTTTTTTGGAAGAAAGAAATATTTTTTGATCGATTGATGTGGAAATTGTTTGAGCCAAAATCATGTTTTACTGCGTATAACTCAGAAACGGTAGGATATAGGAAAAAATGATTCAGGTACAACTTGTAGATAATTTTATGGCCTTTCAACTTTTCCTTGAAAGTTTTTCTCTAACATGTACCGTTTTTGAGATTTAAGCGAAAAATGAAAAAATGGACCCATTTTCCCCCTCCCCCCACTCCGGGGCTCCTCCTAGTGGCCCGGGGTTTTAGTATGTTTATTACCTAGGGACTCTTGACATGTTTCCGAAGAAACATCTTACGTTACTAACTCACGCACTCTAGAACTTTTTATTCAATGGACTAATTATATTCTGTTTGTTTGTATACAATTCTACCTAGAAAAAAATATCGCAGATTGCAAACATGGGGCGGATGATTGTAAGACTTAAGCCAAGACGTAAAAAAAAATGAAAAGAATTGGCGATTTGTACCAGTACGGCATTTTTGGAAAGTATATGATGCAACGTGACCATTATTATATTTGCCATACTTTTAATAGAGGGAAAAATTAGTGCCATACTGCTACAAATCGTTCAAACTACGAATAAAATCTTACAATAAGAAAAAAATCTTATACACATTCGCCACCTCCCACAGGTATGGCATTATCACACTTCTATTTATAATCATTCAGGAGTTGTTGAAAAAAAAATGTAGGGTGGTACAAATCGTTTGGCGAGAAAAAAAAAATCAAAAATTTGCAGATTTTCCGCGGTATGGCGACCATTTGGAATCGTCCGAAAAGTATGGCATGGCGATTTTAGTAAATGGCTGCACGACGATGGTTACCTGTGCAAAAGTGAGCCCGGTACAAATGGTTGAATTGTTTTTTTTAAATCAACGCATTCACGTCGGTATGGCGGACTGTAAGTCACATCGTAACTGTATGGCATGACGCTACCGCCTACATCTTTTTTAAGGGCTATCGGTAAATTCTAAAATTTTTGTGTTACAAATCGTTGGACTTTCGCTATTTATCCGACGAGTGTGACTAACGCCCACGCGACTAGTCCGCCGGTACCAGCGTTCTGACCATCATTTTTCTTTTTGTCATTGCGTACTAAGACCCCTCTAGACCGCCATCCTGTTACAAATGACCCGAAATTTTTTGTCAGTATCTCCCGGCCTAACATGTGCAATGTGTAAATGTGTTGACGTTCCAGCTCTTCTTAATATACCTATAATTATCACCTTGGAAATTGACAGTCAGGTGGAATGGACTCCGTTAAATTGATGAACTAATAAAAAAGCTATGAACGAAAAGATGTGAATTATATGCAATTAGTCCATGAATACAGGTAAAGTCACAAGCAAATGCTAGTAATATATACATATTCAAAATGTACAAGTAAAACGCTTTCAAATGATACCAAACACTGCATATTTATCTTAACTTTATTTTTTACTCTGTATGTTTTGTCCGCTAGAGGGCGCCACATTAGATTTTGTGAAACCCCATATAGCCTTTAGCTAGCTAGTCGCTGGTTATCCAGTGAACAATTCAGACGCTTCTAATGATATGTCATTTGTCGAATTCTGATAAGTAGTTTAGAAGTTACGAGGGAATAGATGAACATACATACATGACCTGTAAACAACCATAACCCTCCTTTTGCTTTACCGTAGTTGGGTAAAAATATGTTAATGCCGTACTGTGTCAAATGGCCATAAAGCACCCTTAAAATTGTAGCTTTCGTCGCTTTCATCAGCCTAAAAGATGTGGTCTGCACAAAAATGTACGGCATCGTTTTTTCCTAATTTATCTATGTTAATACTATTTAAAACAACGGATAAAGTGTAGAAAACTATTATATTTCATTAATCTACGATGTTTAAACTTTAACAAAATTTCTGGTTTTGCATTTCTCTATAACTTTTTTTAGAACGGTTTCTTTTGAACGGCAATACTATACAACAATTGAATTTTACAATATCATGTTAAAAAAAAAGTTCCCGTACAGGGTCAAATGACCTTACAGCTCTTTATATTAAGAATTCGATGAAATTAAGATGATTATTGGTATACATTTAAAAGAACAATTATTTTTTGACGGCATTGCTTTTAATAGTACTTTTGAGTGCTAGATAATGTTTTGGAACCGAAGCCGTACTTAGTCAAATGACCCCCTGGAGTGGGAAAAGAGAGGGGATTGCAACTCTCGATTTTTTCCCCTTGTCCCCATGATTTTTGTACGGCGTTGCGGAATAATGGATTAAAAGCAGTATAGCAATAGTATGACACAGATGCCGTACATGGTCAAATGACCAAATTTACCCCCGGTACCTCTCGGAAATTAAATAAAAATTCCGACTTGGTGGACCACCATTTTTGTACGGCACTGAGCGGTTTCTTATTATTTTTAATGGATCTATCGATGGTTAAGAATGCCGTACAAAAATATATGACCAAAATTTACCGAGTCTACCTGTACTTTTCAATTCTCATCTGCACTCAGTTGGACAGCTTACAAGTGACGGCATAGTGATGAATCTTATTATTTTTTGCTCTGCTATCGTTCTAGATATGTCCCCTGGTGGTTCATTTGACCCATATTTTTGTCCTATGCGGGCTTGTAGTCTACTGGTAAAAACTAAAAGTGCGCATTGCATACAATAATGTAAAGAACAATATTCTAAAAGGTCATTACTTATTATTGTCGAATATGTATTACCTACTTGTTGAAATATAAAAATCAATTTAGTACCAAATCTAGTTATTTGATTCTTATTTAAACCGTCATTGTTTGCTTTCTTTATTTTTTTTTAATTTCAGATCCACCTCCACTAAAAATATTCTTCGAAGTCATATCCCAAGACTGGTGGCGAAGACACAGGACTGAGGGGTATAGCCATCTCGCTCTAACCTTACATCCCGGTATATATAAGGAACACCTGTCCTGCTCTAGGCCAGAGGAATTGAATAAAATAGAGGCAGAGAGCAGAAGATTCTTTGTTGGCGGATGCCATTTGATTGAAGACTTGGAAGTTTTAGAGAAACCTCAGTTATATGTAAGTTCATTGTCAATAATTTTAACTTGTCACTATGGTGTAGTGGTTAATGTTTCCGTAAACCCGAGAGATTACTGGTTCACAAGTTTTACGTTGCGTATCTTTTTGACTAGAAAGGAAATTGATCAGTGAAACAGATGTTAATTGTATGTTCTCAAAATCTATTTATTAGTTTTTGAGAAATAAACTTTCGCTTATAAGCAGTATGTAAAGACATTTATGGTACTTTAATAATCGCAACTTAGTTATTATCTATAAAAATCGTTTCATAAATTTCAGGCTGGCAACTTTAGAAACGTGCCAACCGGTACGATATCAGTCCACTGGAGTACAATAACCCAATCTCAGTCCCCTGGTCATCATTCCCCTGTCCCTGTAGCATCTGGATCGGCGCTATTACAGGGGGCTGATGCGGTTTTAAAGCAATATAAAAGAGCTAAAGCTACTTTGGCAGCGGCTACGAGAAATATTCGAGAGACAGGGGACTTATAGAAACTTCTAGAGCCATGGAAGGAATACTGATTTGAGAGCTGAACAAAAGTACAAATAACTACATACTAAGTAAGAAAAGATGAGTCAACTAGGTTCAATGTAGGCTAGTTCATTTATTTTTGTTTTAATAGTATTATATTGAAATAAGAAATAGAAACAAACTGTAAAATTTATAATAGAGAGTAGAGATATGCTTTGTGAAATCTTTATATTTTTTTATATATACATAATATAACTATATTCAAACTGACAGACATTCATACAACGATAGAGCAAGATTTTAAAGTCGAATTTGTGATTTTTTCTGTCAAGGGATCACTCAAAATGGTAATATGTGTTTAACTTAATTTTCAATAAAGATTTCCAAATAAACAAAGTAGGAAAGGGTAGGGAAAGGTTTGGAAATGAAACGAATAAAATCTAGTCAAATTGTATATGCAATCAATAAACTAAATATTGGAAACACAAAGGCTATAACTTACAAATTCAACCCCTTCTTGAAGTCATAAAAATTAAATAATGACATAAATTATTATAATGCCTTATATTATTTATACTATTAATTCTACCCCTCCGCTATTCATCTCGAAGTCTTTTTTATTAATATTATTCTACCCGCCAAACTACTCATTCTATTGACATTGATTTTTTTCATTTATCGTATTTTACTAACCAGTGTAATGACATTTTAGTTTTTTTTAACATATCGTATTCAAAGTCCTCTTCTAAACTAATAATTATTCCTAACAACATCGCGCATGAGTTCAGTGACAGCAGCTATCCGTCTCGCTCTCGCACGCCGTCTATCCATAGCGCGCGTCACTCGCCCGCTTCGCGCGCGTTTTATCGCGTGCTGCGTTGCGAACATCGCTCTCTTCGCCGCGTCTTGCGCTGCAAGTTCGTGCCGTTGGAGCGATGTCTCCCAGCTGCTGAGCGCGTTTGTTATGGCTACACGCTGTAAAATAAAATTTGTATGAAACATATGTACATATAATTAATGTGGTTTAAAATTTTGGATAAATATATAAATCAAAGAAATTAATCGCTAATTCGATTGGAATGTTGTTGATCACATTGGATTTATCGCAATAATTACATATTGTGGTCGATTTCGGTTAAAGCAATATAACTGAACATATTTTGAATTATTTTTTGCTTGCCAGTGCATTATAATAGAAAGAAAGTCAATGTTATACATATTGTACAACAGTTTAAAAGAGCCGCTTAATATCCACATTTTTTATGTTATCGAATGATTTTTATTTGTTAAATCATCATTATTAGATATATTATACCTTAGAAGCATCCCGCAACTTGGCGCAGCGACGTTGCCGCGCATCGTCCTCCTTCCTCTGCGCATGCAGCAGCTCGATGCGGCGCCGCAACGTATCCGCGGCGTCGAGCCGGCAACGCCGTTCCATTGCTAGCTGTATGCGCGCTTCTTCTTCCATTGCTTTGTCTATCAGTTTTGATATCTGAAAGAGAAATTTATTGTTAAGGTATTATTGTCTAGTCGATTAATATTTCAGGACAAATATATTTCAGGACAATTTTGACACACGGCACGATCTGATCCCATACTAAGCTTTCGCTTACAAAACAACAACATACCTATATAATTTTTAAATAAAAATTTAATACTTATTATATGTCGTGGCCATATCGTAAATTTGCTCATTTCATGATATGACTGGCCATTTCACGAAATGGTCGCATTTCGTGAAATGGCCAATTTAGTTTGGCCACATCATGATGTGGCTTGAGCATATCAATGATAAGAAATCGTTTCACGATATGGCCAACTAAACGCGCGGTTTTTTCATGAAATGATCAAAATTATTGGATCATATCGTAAAATAGTTACATTAATCATTGGTAGAGGCGCTGCAAGCTCTGTGTTTATGTGATAAGATGGCGGCCGCTAGCGAAAATTTAATTATTCGCAGTTAAAAACTTCATAATTCGTTTAATAACAATATGAAGAAAGTTATAGCAAAGAATTTACGACGGTTCGAGTACTATGGAAAATGTGGATATCTATATAAGATATCCATATAAGGTATAAGGTATACTAACCTAACCTAACTGTTTTTTATTGCAAAAACGATTTGCTTCTAGCATTCGCCGGCCGCTGCCGCGGCACTAACTTAAATGACATTAAACAAGTTTTTAGAATATTCTGAATTTTAATATTTTCTGGACTCTTTATATTTTATACGATCTGGCCAAATGTGGATGGCCAAATCGTGAAACGTTGACGATTTAACGATCTGATCAAACTATGTTGGCCATTTCATGAAATGCGACCATTTCGTGAAATGATCGATCATATCATGAAATGAGCAAATCTACGATATGGCCACGACATATAGATAATTAACACCCAGACACAGAGCAAACATCCATGTTCATCACACAAATATTTGCCCTGGGTGGGAATCGAACCCACGACCTCTAGCTTGGAAGGCAGGGTCACTACCAACAAAGCCATCCGGTCAGTCAATAAAAATATGAATGTAGTAACAAAATAGCCTTTTATTTCCCGAGCATTATAATAAGGTATGTACATACATATTATTTAACTGTATTAAACAGTAGGTACATTTTTTTCATACCCAGGAAAACAAATTTGATCAAATAAACACTATTCGACATCTGCAATCCATGCCGCTTAAAAGGCAGTATAAAGTATTACGAATGGTCTAGTTACTCTTTAGTTACTAGTCTGTAGGTATGTAAAAGTTAATATAAATACACTAGTGTTTATCCTTCATACGTACCTTCTTATCTTCCTTCCAAGCCCTCAAGTCTGCGCTCCTCTGCTCCTTATACCTGATGCAGTCCAACAACTGTCCCCTCCTCGCTTGCTGTTCCGCCATCTTCTGGAACGTTCTGTACTCGTTCATGCTCCGCTCTTGCGCTCTCTTCTCGTGTAGATACCGTTTGTATTGTTCTGATATTTCTGCTTCCACCTAATTGATAAAATAAAGTATTTAATAACTGAAGTGAGCAGATTAGAATTTTACATCCTTTATTTTGCAGGATTTTTTGTTTTAACAAGCAAAATAATGATTTGAAAATATGCAAATAAATTGATAGAATGTGTCTCCTGAACGTCGAGTGGCCTAGATCTGTTCCTTTGGTTTTTTTCTCCATTCAAATATAGAGTAATGACTAATGAGTAATGCGGTAAATTGAATGTGTGCGTGCCAAAAGTGCATATTTGCTACATGAACATCTATGCCAGAAGAATTTATTTACATGTTATAAATTGTAATAGTAATTAGTAAGAATTTAATAGTCTGGTTAACGATGATCATTAAATTAACCTTTGCCACATTTATCGGGAGACATATATATCTACCTGTAGAGTGTTTTTACTACTTACAAGTTCCCTCTCTTCCTTCTCCTTCAGCCACATCTTCTGGAAGTACTCCGCCAGATTCTCCCTTTCCTGATTCTCTTCTCTCTTACGGGCCAGCGCTTGCAGCAGTTTGATGTCTCGTTCAGGAATCGAATCCAGGACATCACTGCTGGACGCATTTGTTGCGTCATAATCCAACGTGCCAATGAGATCTGATGTTGTACTGTTAACTGTGAAATACGGTTCCATATTTTATTGATTTTGCAGGTGCATAATATTTCGTCCTATAATAAGATTGAATGTTGATGTGTAATTTTCGACGCCTGCCATTTAATAAATGCAATTATGTTCTGCTGAACATAATATATGCTGCTGCATAAGGTGCATGTTTGTTTTAATAAATAACTTTTGTCTTTTTAAAATATTATTTGTAATCATGCTTCTACTTATCGTATAGGAGCTACCAACGTTGACAAGTGAGCATTTTAGTATAGTTGGTTCTTTGATATACTGTTCCTCTTGCTATTTCGGTTAGAGTCCGGGCTGTCTGGCTGGTCGCAGTGGTTGCGTTTTTTAGTGCGCATCTCTTCTGCACAGGATAATTTCCTTAATTTAAAGTCATTTTTTAACGCGTAATTTTTAATATTTTACCTTTAGATAGATCCATTAGACATAATTTTTTTATTGCAAGACGTTTTTTTCGTTGTTAAATAGGTGCCAGACGCAATTTTTTATTTCGTTTTTATAAAAAATTCAAATTATTTTAGAATGTCTGTAAATTTCATATTATGTTCTTCAAACATAATATAATCTAAAATTAATTAGCCAGACGCTAATTCGATTGTTAAGTATTAAATAATGTGTATAAATAAAAAAAAGTAATGAAGCATGCTCATCAGCTAGTGTATTTTAACTATGCGACAGGAAATAATTGCAAGAATACAATATTATTTACACTTGTTCTTATAAATAAAAGCTTAAATGAAAAAAAATAAACATAAAAGTGAAAAATAAATTAAAGTTACCATACATTGAAAAGAATGGAATAAAAACTTTATCAATGAAGGTTAAACAATTACATTGTTAAATTTAAAAAGCCATCTTCATAATCATCATCATCATCATCTTTCCTCACACTGTCAGAATTATTTATGTTATCGTCTAAGGAATTGTTATTGTTTTCCAATATTCCATCATCTGTAAACAACTAGAAAGTTTGTTTCAATATTATTGATGTACACACGTACACACACACAACACACACACACCACACCACACACGACACACACGCGTGAACACACACACACACGCATGTTTAAGTTTGTATTGAATTTAACTAAAGTAGTTAGCATGAATTTATATAGGTAGGTATACTAGCGGTCCCGCGCCCCGGCTTCGCCCGTGGTACCTACATGTATAAACTATCCTATCTCTCAAGTTGAATCGAACTGCACATGGTGTGCGAATTTTATTATAATCGGTTAAGTGGTTTAGGAGTCCATTGAGGACAAACATTATGACACGAGATTTATGTATATATATATTAAGAATTAAGATTAATGAATTAATATTGTTATCATCATCACTACATAGTAGGTATAAAAAAAAGTCGCTTTCTCTGTCCCTATGTCTCTTTAAATCTTTGAAACTACGCAACGGATTTTGATGTGGTTTTTTTAAATAGATAGAGTGATTCAATTGGGAGGTTTATATGTATAATAACATCCATTAAATAGTGGAGAAGTACCTACTGTTATTTTTGAGGTTTCTAATGTGATTACGTAAATAATTACAATTTTTCCACTTACAGTGCAAACGGAGGCACCCTACGAGTTTTATCAAAATAATGTACTAACTACATTGAAAAGGTCTACAGAAAAGTCCGTGATGGTATATGTCTATCTCTTATGGATAACCCACATTAACTTTTTTTATCATTTACTTTTTACGACAAATAATGGCTAATTTTCGAAGCGATTTTAACCAATACAGCATTAATCCTTAACCAATTAAAGACCTTGAATACATTGTTCATTTAATATAGATCTATATGGCCTTTTACACATGGATTTCAGTGAATATTTTCGAAGATATTACAGATTTAAAAATTGCGGGACGTAGCGTTTGCGGCGGTACCAGCCGGCCGCCCGGCTATATCTACACTAATATTATAAAGAGGAAAGCTTTGTTTGTTTGTTTGATTGTAATGAATAGGCTCATAAACTACTGGACCGATTTTAAAAATTCTTTCACCATTCGAAAGCTACATTATCCACGAGTAACATAGGCTAGGTTTTATCCCGGAAATCCCACGGGAACGGGAACTATGCGGGTTTTTCTTTGAAAACGCGGGCGAAGCCCGTAAATGTACCAATGGAAGGTACTTGTTCCCACAACACAGGGAATCCTAGAGTAGGAACAATTCAATTTCTATGCATCTTAGGTATATTTTCGAAAAAAAAAGAAGTTATTTTTTATTGTTATTTAATTTTCGCGGCCGACCCTTTCTATCTCTCTTGCACTTTAAACTATCTCTCCATATACACAATCATCAAATTGTTATACTTACCTACTTTCACTACGTTTTTATTTGTACATATTTAATACTTAACAATCGAATTAGCGTCTGGCTAATTAATTTTAGATTATATTATGTTTGAAGAACATAATATGAAATTTACAGACATTCTAAAATAATTTGAATTTTTTATAAAAACGAAATTAAAAATTGCGTCTGGCACCTATTTTACAACGAAAAAAACGTCTTGCAATAAAAAAATTATGATTGATGGATCTATCTAAAGGCAAAAGTTTAAAAATTACGCGTTAAAAAATGACTTTAAATTAAGGATAATTTCCTGTGCAGATAAGATGCGCACTACTGAACGCAACCACTCCGGCCAGCCAGACTGCGCGGACTCTAACCGAAATAGCTAGAGGAACAATATATCAAAAAACCAGCTATACTAAAATGACTTCTTTTTCAACGTTAATAGCTCCCGTACCATTAGGTATCTACTGGAAATAAAATATTAATTTCAAATACATTAGTTTTATTTAATTTTGAACCGGATCCTCATATAATTCGAACATGCTCTACAATAGACTCTACCTTCAAAATTCAGCAATTCATTAGTTTGGCTTCATCAAAAAATTACGAAGTAAGTAGTCGTTCAACAGAATAGCTATATACATATGTAGTAATATTCAAAACTTAGAAATTAGTTGCCTTTATTGCGTTGTGAAATCTTATTACTCTACACTCTACAGTCTACACTGAGAAGAAATCGTAAAATTGTCTAACGTGCCAAAAGTGCATTCAAAATTAAAAAAGGGTGTGTTTGCCGAGCACACATGTCAGAAATGAAACTTCTTTGGCAAGATTCAAAGATACTAAAATCGTCGCCTTACTGCATGACGTGGACTTACTGCATGGTATTGCCACGACGCGACCTTGAAATTTTACTCTCAACGCGCCTAAAGAACTTAAACACTTAAAAAAAGTAGTTCAACAGAATACAAACCACTTACTATAAGAAATTCGTCTCGGTGAAGCCTTCCTTGGAGACACACAGTGCGAGCGACGTGGTGACTCTGTAATAATTTTATAACAAAACACCATTATGGCACTTCCTTATTTATATATTAACGTGGGAAAGGTACATGTAATAACTGCACTTGTCTCGTACTATCTTACAAGTTTAAAATAAATAAAAACCTATAGTCTAAACTATCTCTAAGTATTCTAAAGCATGACTATAGTTCAGCTTTCTTGCGCTGTCTGAGAATGGTTGCTAAGACTGTATCGATTAAATGTTGTGTAATAGGTTCTTCGAGTTTATTATAAAACTTTTAATATAGACACTGCTACATAATGCGCTTTCTGTACTCAACATTAAATGAGAGGTTTTTAGGTCAAAAGTTTTTTGAAAATGATAACACACAATGTTGTAATCCTGGTCAATCAACACGCAGTATAAACTTTTCTGATGTTCAGGAATATTGTTTATATAGAAAATCCACGGAACAATGTTCAATATTTGTTTAATTGTTTCTTTAATAAATGTGATTACCAATCCATTATTTTTACAGGTGGAATATAAATAATGTAGAGAACATTACATAAATAAAGCGCTGCCTACTGATAACTATTCATTCTGTCAAAATGATACCAATACAAGAGGCTATTATCAAAGCGTTATCATTCTTTATCAGTGAAATATATCACACCTACGATATGCCAGTTTGAATTCTACCGCAATCCGGTGATGACGTGTACACAATGGAGTCCAACAAAAAGGTGTATAAAAGGCCTGACGTGTTGAGGAAGTTAAATGCTGAAAATCTGCAGTTAATAGAACGCGGTTTACTTGGCGACCTACCTGAGAGATTTAAACCGCAACCACCTGGCCCCGTACGAGGCCAATCCACAGACCTAGCTGTCCCCAAAACACATGGACTTCTTACGGCTTGTTTGCCAGTGCCAATGCTCGATTCACCTAGCTCGGTAAAATCATTAAATCTAGACGAAGACAAACCTGTATCACCCTTGAAGAAAACTTACAGCTTTCGGGAGAAATTTTCAAGAATCAGCTTCTTTGGCAAAGACAAAACGCACGAAAAGCCGAAATGGAAAAGCATCGTTGAAGAAGAACGAGATAAGGCGGTAAAATCAACTTTATCTAGTGTGTCAGAACAAAAAGAAGATAAGTCAGATCATGAGTTAAAATCGAATAAACGTTTTTGGTTCTTTAGGAACAGGGAGTTAGTTGATAAAAGAGAAAAGTCTACGCGACCTGTGTATACTCGCAGTAAGAGTTTTGAGTTTCTACCGAGAGCGGCTGCAGACTCGGAATTGCCTTATTCTAGGAAGACGTCCTTGTCTAAAAATCAATCTTATGCATTCGGCAGTAGCGATACAATGATGGATTCGTGGTCGTCCAATGAAAGCTTAGAACAATTAGCCAATGTGTATTACGATAAAGTCGATACGGTACATTTGAAGAGTATTCGAGAATTGCAAGATTCTGATCACAACTCGAGCATATCGACAGCGACATCATCGAGTGGTCTGGTAGTGAACATCATGAAGACGGATTCCGTCCAAGACTTATTGGACGAATTCCACAAAGCGATAGATATGTTTAGTGAAAATTATCAAAGTGATTGTGAACCGTACACTCAATCGTACACAAAGTTATCAGTGGAGGAGAAACGTAAGAGTTCTTCATTTAGTACGTTACCATCACCAAAAGTAGTGCAAGTGACGAAAATGAGTAAAGTGGATGATGATTTTAAGACTGAGTTATCTAAGATGATAGAAGTGAGACGGGCAAGTGAGAATGTTAGAACGGTTAGACGTGGTTCAGTGACTGATTGGTTTGTTTTGGAGGAGAATAATCCACCAGCAGAACCAGTAGTTACTGCAGTTAGTGAGGCAAATAAGTATAGAAGAGCGCAGAAGAAGCCAATGCAACGTGTTCGAAGGATCAGCTCTACAAAATATGTAAGTGCCTAGATACATAAGCACTCCTTCTACATATTATATATGCGGTCTATAACTACATTATCAATGATACTGTATTGAATTATTGTTATCTGATACTGTCTTATAGTATTACATTCCTGCTATTTTATATTTACTATTTAATCATGTGCAAATGTTATTATATGTTATCGTCGTCTGTAATACTTAATTATTTGATCAATTCTAAAATTTTATCACTTTATTGCATGAGTGTTTTTTAAACATTAAAGCGAGAGACGCGGCTCCTAATCTCATCGCATGATGTTCATCTTTACCGCTTTGTTCACAAGATCAAAATATTTATTTAAGACTGCATGAATGCATGTGTTTGTGATGATCTTATATTTAAAGGACCAAAAAATATGTTTTTATATATAAATTTTTAATCAGCTTTTTCTCCAATCACACAGGCATATAATTCAAGGTCCTAAAATTGTATAGGCCTTTGTTTTTAACAAATACTTTCTACTTTATCTCCTTTACCCTTCACGTCGATAAGCATATTATTATTTATTATGACTGATATAAAACACGCAGAGAAAATAATACGAACACACTACGATTTTATCTGATCACTGATACATTTGACATATTACATTTTCTTAGATGGATTTATCTCTTGTGTATTTGCAATAAAATGAAAATTTAAATCATATTTTCGCTTTTACCCAGATGCACTAGAACGATGGTTAGGTGCCTTTGTTGTTTTATTCTAAGGTTTTATCAATATAATAGGTAATTTTATTCGGCGTGGATTACTTATTAAAAAAATAACTAAGATATTTAACCAATGATATTTGGATACAGCCTGAAAGATGATAAGTATACCTACCTATCTATAAGTAATTAATATGTAGTTAAGACTCGATAAAATAATGTTCTATAACATCGAAAATAGCATATTTTCTAAAA
The DNA here is from genome assembly GCF_061535395.1 of Colias eurytheme. Lineage (NCBI taxonomy): Eukaryota > Metazoa > Arthropoda > Insecta > Lepidoptera > Pieridae > Colias > Colias eurytheme. Next base: position 1,859,996 of record NC_143000.1, on the reverse strand, counting down.
AGAGTGCCGATTTTGTGGAATTCATATTACTTACTCTTTAAAAAAAATATGTGTGCTATTTATCAATTTTATATATTGTGTAGGTATAGGACATAGGTTGGGTACCTACCTTTGAAGTTGGAAAACCAACGTTTTATGGTCTAAAGTTTACTAAAAAATATGAACTCCTATAACACTGTTCCCAAAGATATAGGTAGTTCATTATATTTACAGTTTACACATCTCCTTTCCCTCTAAAAACACGTTTAAACAGACAAAAAAATCATTGTTATCAACCTTCATTTGGCCGTGCATTCTCCACCTCATGATATCATGTTATCAGACGCGATAAGGCCGCAGGCTACAATGAGCACGTTTGAAATAATAGTTTCGTCTTCGTTATTTTTCATTACACCTATAAGAGTGTAATTAGTTATTTATATGCAGTTTCATTAATTAAAAAAATGTGTAGAGTATAGAGCGATTAAATGATTTGGCAATTTTGGAAATATGTAGGTACGTTTCATACGTATTTAAAGGTAGATTCTAATTTATATTCACCGGTCACTGAGGCCATTGTCCTGTATTGGCAGAATATTTTAGAAAAAAAAAATAAACAAGATACATTACAATCTACAATATCATTTTAATTCAAGATCGGCATTGAAAAGCCACTTCAAACGTTTTCAATATAGAGGTTGTTTTTCTTCTGCAAATTGCAATATTTAATATTCACCAATACTGTTTTATTTGCATTCCTAAATTCATACACGATACACCGCGTTATATTCTTAAAACTTAGGTATCTAACAACTATTTAAATTATATAATTTCGTTGCTCCAAACAGTAGCACATGAAACTAAACTGCCTCAATTAAATGCATCAAGACGATTTAAAAAGCAGTGGTCCAATTTCCAAACAGTTCAAAGGTCAATTCGGCATTTCGCTCGGACACCACGGTATTGGCTAACATGGCATTTGAGCTTAACCCAATTCTAGAAACCTTTGCATTTATCTAACATTCACCGGCATTGCAATAAACACATTGTTTGGAGATTGGAACGGAAGACTGCATAGTTTGATATTTGAAGCTCGTTCGAAAACATGCGCCTATCAGAATTTAATTACAGATAATTAAACTCTCTTTTTTAATTCTCAATAAACACAGACGACAAAATACCTTTATAAATTCATAAATTTCTACCTTAATAGGTGAAATGAAATATTGAATGTTTCATTTGAAAATTTGGAAATTCATAATATTATATATTTTTAATTAGAAGGTCAAACTAATTGTTTACTACGTAACAATATTACAATAGCTCTACAAGTAACGATAATTTTATTCACCAAACGCAGCACTAATCGTAATGCTATCATTGCCTATTATAATCAATGTGAAAATCCCTTTCAACTCCTTTTTCCCAAAGCAGGAACACAGAAGCGAAACTCTGCCAATCAGAACGGAACACCTTTCTCTGAACGCAGGGCGTATTAAAAACATATTAACATTTGATCCCTTGATGTTATGTAGTTGTTTACATCCTAGAAATATACAAGTATGTTGTGCAGCTTTTACTTTTTATTTTGCGGTTTATACTTCTTTAACGTTCTCTACATAATCTAAAAGGTAGCAGTAGTTTGTGAATCTCTATGTGTTTATCTGATGATTGTATTATGAATCAAAATGTTTTTTTCAGAAAATTTAATACAATGTTATTCTTTTTTATGTATCTATAGTAATTTTAATTAGATCGCCGCGCTGCGCGCCGTTTATAGTCGAATGACATCGTATTTAATCAAGTACGAACCATAAACGCTATGTTGAAAAGAACAACTAAAACTTTAATTACATTTGATGAGACTTCCTTGTTCGTTCTTCCCGAAAGATAGGCTTTCAAATGTCATTTGACGATAGAAAAGACTTGAAAGAAGCATAATAAATAATTCGTTTCACTTTAAATTAAAAGGGAAATACAACAAATTAATTTAGTGGGAAGTAGGAGGAGTACAGGAAATGTAGCATTTTTAAATAATTGCCGCATATTTAATACTTACTAAACTACGAGTGTATACTTACATGTTGCCCTCACGCCACTCATTTCCAACAATTAGCAACACGCTAATTGCCTGGCTTTGTTTGTGTTATAGTGTTACACTTGCAAGAGCTGACACTAGGAGAGTAGCATTTGAGGTTTTTAGCACAAACTAAAAACTCTACCAGCTAGCTTTAATTTTTTACTTGCTTTATTACACGGCCTCACCAGTAAAAGTGCAAATGTATATTCTAAAATATCTAATGATACATCTCTATGTCAAATTTAATCCAGACCTAAGTTTGTTATTCACTGGAAGACTTTTATGGCAATACTAGTATTTTAATGGTAAATAGGAAACAATTCTCAACCGATTTTCAATTTTATTTCAGCAGTTACATAATACTTGACCGACTTACCTACAGGCTCAATTTTAGTTTCCCGAACGGACCCGGTTATATTTTTTTTTATTTATTTATTTATTGGTTTACCAACATTTGTTTACATTTTTACAACAAAAGTTTACATACACAAAATAAACAAACATGGTTAATGTAACAAACACTTACTGGCAAACACAGCATGCAAAACGTTAAACGAGTTAATTTTTAAGTACATATAAAAAGAAAATTAATAAGAACAGGAAAAAAAAATACAGTTAATATTATCCATTAAAAGAAAAATCTTGAAAAATTTTGCGGAGTTTGCTGGGGGAGTCCGAGAAAATGTCGAAAAGCTCACAGTGTTTATTAATAGTATTGCAAAATCTTGGAACTGGAGAATTACGGCCCGAGACAGTTCTGCGAAGAGGAGGACAAAGTGGTAGCAAAACCTTACGTGGGTACCTAGAAGGCACTCTTATGTTGAGTCTTTGCAGTATTTTAGGACAATCGATTTTGTTATTAAATAATTTTGACACAAAAAGGACGTCTAGCATAATTCTACGATTATCCAAGGAAGTCAAGGAAGTTATAGAGCTTCGACGTGCAGATATTACCGTAATTAAACAGGTATGCAATATAGAAGATAATAATGTTATACATATTATGTATAACAAAGAATATAGCGAACACACAGCTTCCACTCGTATCTCAATCTCACTTCCTCAATTTAATCGATGAGGCAATAAAAACACGATTCATCACAATTTGCACGCCTCAGACTAGCTGTAACTGTGAAGCGATATTTTAATTGTGTTTTTAGAAACACACAAATTTAATTAGACAATTTTTACTAGCGAAAGTATATTCAAATATATTTTAGTCAATCTTATAAATTAAACTTAGATTAAGTATGTTTTCTAAAATGGTTAAAAAGATAGTAAAAAAGTGAAGTCCCGTGTCCCCGTAGTGGGGTAAGGGGCAGATGCATTATTCATACATCTGTTTCACTGATCGATTTTCTTTAGGGACAAGTAGGTGATCAGCCTTCTGTGTCCTGCCAGACCGAGACTTTTTTTTTTCTTCGTCTCCACCAGGAATCGAACCCAGGACCCCTCGGTTCTACGCTCAAGCCCCAACCACTGTACCAAGGAGGCGGTCAAAGAATAAAAAAAAGATAGTAAACAATTATTAGCTAATTAATATTAAAGCGGAAAAAGATAGTAAACAATTAGCTAATTAATTAAAAATACAAGCCACTATACCATCCAGACAATAAATTGAATATGGTACTTAAAGGCATAATTGCATCATATTATTTTGCATATTATATTTATAAAATTCTCATTCATAAAATCGAATATGATTTTAATTTAAAACTCTATTTATTCAATTTATTATTAATTCATCTATCAAAGAGCACATTCATCTTAAATCTTAATCTTCTTCTTATATATAAAAATGAATCGCAAAATGTGTTGGTAAGCGCATAACTCGAGAACGGCTGAACCGATTTCGATAATTCTTTTTTTATTATATTCCTTGAAGTACGAGGATGGTTTTTACGTAGAGAAAACGTAAATATGTACCACGGGCGAAGCCGGGGCGGACTGCTAGTACCATAATATTTTCAACGGAAAACTGCAATTAAGTCATTTGTATTCCTACTATACTGCGTTCGTATTTAATCTCTAGTAGCAAATGTACGATTTTAATGAGATAATAATTAATAATATCGTGATTAATGAATCCGAACCGCGACTCACACTGTAGGTACTACTTAAACCTCTAATTATTAAGACTACGCTCATAGAAGCGAATGTAGCGGAGCGGAGAGCGGATATAGCATGTTAGAAAATATAAATATTAAATATTAAAAAGCCTATCTATATACATCTTTATAAAACTACCAATATTAAAAAGTACCCACCATTCCATCTACCACCCCTTTTTTCATCGTTTTTTTTAGAACACACATTAAAGACTTACCTACCTACACCCATTAAAAATACCTATAGGTAATATGCGGCAGAACTTTCACTCTGTATTGATTAATTAAGACAACTTATAAAAGTAGGTAATGCCTGAAAACATATCTTATGAGCTATAGATGATATAATGATAAATATACAAACGTTTTAAATATGATGATAAAAACTAAAATATTCCAGTTAACAATGAAATGATTACTATAAGTACTCAAATTCACCTCTACCACAGATAATATAATATTATACTAGTCCTCTACCATACATAACAATGCCGTCGACGGAAATCGGTCAGGAGAACTTAAAAAAAATTGAATATGTATAAAGAATAGAAATCATTTTTTCTATACAGACATTAGCATGCCCCATATCGCGCTGTAGACCAATCACCAAATCCTTATTTGTTAAGCTATTACCATACAATAACAGTATTAACTAATAAACAGTATACAGATATACATATATTCATCACCCCGTTATGCGTTTATTGACTTTGCTCATTATACTTTTTAATTATTTATCGATTTCATGTCAAGGTTTTATCTAATGCGAATTAACCGGGCAATTATTGAGATTTTTAACCTTCTGATTCGTTACGATTATTGTGAGTTTTAATTTTTTTAGCTCAGGCATTTTTTGGATATCTGAACCGGGATTATTTTTTATTTGATTCTTAGAGTATAAACACTTTTGCCTTTCATTGGTGGTGTACTGAAAAAACAATTTTTTTTTATTTTACATACCTATTTATAGTCATTCCCTGTACCTACTTATATAAAACTCTACGTACATTTAGCAAAAAATTAAAAGCAAAGATTAAAATCATTCCAAAAAAGGTTTTATTTTTGTACCCAAAACATTCGAAAATAGAATTATTTTGAAAAACATTTCTTTATGCTGAGAGCTCTGAAAACAAGTTTATTTTTAAAATCAAACAAGTGATTTTTCATCTGTATTTTATTTCATCGTGCAGCCATGTCGAAGGTCCATTGTTGTAGTTGACTGTTAAGATTATTGTTGCATGTCCTCAGTCAAATACGCCAGCGAGATGAGATAATTTTATTGAACTAACTACTTTTAACTTTTAACATTACTACTACCGCAGTCAAAGAAAAAGCGCATAGTGCTCCTTCGTGGGATTTTAAAACTATAAGTTACCCACTATGTGTAAGTATGAAAATCGATTCAGTAGTTTCTGTGTCATGGAGTAACAAATAAACAAAAAAAACATACTTTCGCATTTATAATATAAGTAGAATTTATGTGCAGCCTCCTTTACTATGCATGCTGTAGCCTGCATTAATTGGCAAATAACCAAACAATTAGTTGATATTTTATGTAATTTTCAGCAGTACATAAAATTGAACCTTATTAATACCCATTTGGTCTATCTTCTACCCGCAACTGCCTTGCAATCATAACAGAATCTATCTAAAAGTATTAAACACGCATATCGACTATCACTTGAACCGTCTTGTTGATAAAACAATCGCGATTTCGATTTTATAGTCGGCTAGTTGTTCTCACGACTGTTGCACTGCACTTTCACCAGTGCGTTATGAGGTTATGAAAAACATACATACACTTGTTACTTAATATGATATGAAAGATTGAATTTAGATAGACAAATCTTTTAGCACGGGGAAACCCGCAAATATATTTTATGCCACATTATATGGGATTATAAGTACATAGGAATATTATAGATACTTATAGATTTGCTGGTTTATGCAATTTGGACTACATATTTTTAGTAGTCATTGTAGTACCTTGGTCGCTACATCATTATAAGAAAGATCAAAAAACTCTTTAAATCTATACGAACTACCTACCTACATACATACTTAATATTTGTATTATTTACATATTATTTACTTATTACTATATTATATACATGATATAAACAAATAAACCTTGCTCTTCACTCTATCCTGTAAAAAATCTCGTACATATTAAGTATAACCCGTTGGTTTAAAAATCTAAACATACATAGAGACTACAGCGGGTAAAGCGACTTTGCTAATATATAACCAGCTAAGATATATAATAAGTACATAAAGAAAGCCAGCGAGAAGCTTTGCTTGATACTAAAAGTGATGTACATCACATGTACAATATAGTTAACACTTAGGAACTATTAAAACAGTATTATCGTGAACAGTCTCAAACAAAAGACGAAATAGTGCACGTGCATCCGGCGCGCACGTGTGCCAAGGATTTAACGGGGATTTTAATCGAGATTCTTATATTATATCTTATATTTCTTGAATGGTTTATATACCTTATTAGTCCATGTGCTAAGTACATATCTTTATTTGTAAAATAATTGATTATTTATTACCTAAAGAGTAAAGAGGTAGAGTTTATATTTGGCGCGCAATTTGTTTGAGTTCCTACGTTATCTCCAGACTACGTTATTACTTAATTAGAAAATATCCCTTAATCATTGTAATTACTTATCTATATCTATAAATATAAAAGAAAGTCGTGTTAGTTACTCCACTTATAACTCAAGAACGGCTGAACCGATTTAGCTGAAAATTGGCAGGGAGGTAGTTTAGAGCCAGGAGAAGGACATAGGATATGTACCACGGGGCAAGCCGGGGCGGACTACTAGATAATAATCTAATTTAAAATTCTACGCTTATGTGACAAGTAAGTAGTTTCAGGTACCAGATATGTAATTATATTAATTAGACGTTATTTATTTATGTGTAAAAGTATAAACGTCTTTGAAATAAATATTTTAATTTCACAAAAAGCAATAAATTGGTTGTTTATATAATTGTGAATATCTAAATTTATCAGTATTATGTATTTATACGGCATCTAAGCTGTAATTACTCTAGTTGTACAAGTTTAAGGCCATATCATTTATTCCTATGGTTTCTACAATGATGCTTGAATTCAGTAATGTAAAAATTTTGGAATATTTTTGGTAATTTCATGATATTGATTGTAAATTATTGTTTATTGTTTAAGTAATACTGCTCAAATTACAAGTTACGTTTATTTATGCTACGAATGAGTAGAAATTCCAAAACATATTTTTTATGAAGTTATTTTTAACTTGTATAGTCTATTTATTGCCGATTAAAATTTAAAAGGAAGAAACAGCTTTATATACATTACAAAATTCCTTCTTCACTAGAAAGTTACATTATTCTTGAGTGTCAAAGCAATAATAATTCATATTTTTTTGCATTTATCCCGGACAGGGCCAGGACAAGAGTATAAATAAAATTTTACATTCTAACTACATACGTACCTATTTTATAAATAAAATCATTAAAACAATTCTAGAAAACGTTTAAAATGTAGGTACATAACTTGATATCCAATCGACGTGGGTTGTGGATTGGGTCGAAGTACGATTTGTCATAGTTTTTGCTAATGGGCGATACGAAAAAGTCTATACGTCAAAGATTAGTTAGCAGACATGTGAAGACAAAATATCTCTATCTAGCGTCCACAAATCTAAAATGATCTATACTACGGTCTTACGGTTATGAAAATTATTTAAAGCGTAATGAAAAGCGCGACAAGAGGTCTATTACGAGCGCTCTTGGATGAATTTTTAACTTGAACACATTTACAGTTTAATAATTTAAGAGCAATGTAAATTGTATTCACGAACACTACCTTTCTATTTAAGAAAATTATTGTATTTTTAATTTTTACACAGATATTGAATTAAATTAGAAAATGATTGAAAATGAAAACTTAGACTATAAGTACACAAATTGTAAAGCGCTAGAACTTCAGTTAATTTAGATATGTAATTGCATTATATAATGATACAAAATATCTATTATATTATACGTTCTGTTAGCTGCCACATAATCTTTGACAACATTTACTTTTTTCAACCAAGTACCGTTAGTGCAGATGAGGCATAATCTTGTTATTAGGTGCGATTTGTGTTTAGAAAGTTGTATAAACATTATATTTTTGGGTTAAATGTAATATTATAGAATTTTTGCATTTGAATTATTTTTGGAAAATTAACTACCTATCATCTTTAATTGAATATAATTTAATATTTAAGAGAAATAATTACGAGTAGTTTCTATTTGTATTTAATAGTTAAACTTGCAATTTGCAAGCTGTAACAAACAGGTATATGGAAATAGTAAATAACTTACGTAAATATTTATGATTTTAATTATTAAGAAATGCAACTGAACTCATGAATAAGGTAGTTGACTTTTGATCGATTCATATTTTCTACCTAAAATCACCTAAAATACAAAGAGCACAGCCTTAGAATGTTATTGCAACACATTTTCATTGATGCTCTTATAGGTACGTGTACAGTACCTATAATATGAAATTCTATATTATGTGTACACCAGCCTTTCTTGTTATCAATGGATTATAGACCAAATAATTATCGCATTCTACTAAAAATTAATGCATTATTACCAAAACCAATCAAACTCTTCAGCTTAGAGGTGATATTTTTTTACCCGGTTTGGAACTTATCCGTGTAATAAATTTGCGATTTTGGTACATAGATAATATTAATCGGGAAATTAGACATTTGAAATAGTTGTTTAATTATACGATATTCGACAAATTAATCAACTTGGTATAGAAAAATCAGCCCCGGACATACTTTTATTGATACCAACTTTGCCAGGTAAACAGTCCTGCCAACCTAACCGCTACCATTTTTTGCGCAGCGGTTTTTACGCTCTAGAGCTGGGAACGTACACTGAAAGCTGAGCCCTTGAGAGAGGAATAGGTAACATGATCGGTGGCAGGTACATCCGCACCTTTGTAACTCTGTTTATTTATTTATAGTGACTAGTATGGTATTATTTTTGACCCACATTTTTAGATGATACCAATGGATAATCGAAGAGTAGCTTTAATAGAGCTGGTGGTTGGTTATTTCTGACTTTTTGTTGGTTCATATAAGGTGATACCAGAAAAATCGTAAAGAACTTTTGAGGTACTATTGTAGCAACGCATTACCTAGGTACGAAAAATATGTAGAGCAGCGAAAGGAATCACTACATAGTATAAAACAAAGTCGCTTTCTCTGCCCCTATGTCCCTTTGTATGCTTAAATCTTTAAAACTAAGCAACGGATTTTGATGCGGTTTTTTTTAATAGATAGAGTGATTCAAGAGGAAGGTTTTAGTATATAATTTATTACGTTTTAGACAAAGCGAGCGAAGCCACGGGCGGTAAGCTAGTTAATGAATAAAATGAATTAAAAGATCTTTATTTCACACTTGCACATGCAGTATATTACAAAACAAGAGCTGTACTTACTAGGAATTTTATTTGTTTGTAATTTAGGGCCTATTTTAAATGTCTTTTTTTAAATATTCGATTGTTCGATGTCTCATATCAAAGAAGAAACTTAACATGCGTGCAAAATTTAATCGAGTTATGACATATTTATCTGAAATACTTCTCATCGTTGTATTCGATGGCGAGACAAGATTATAAAAATGGATACTTGTGACACAATAAAAATAGAAAACGCAAATTTATGACAGTTACAATGATCTTACAACCACTTTTATCTAAATCCAATCTAAATCTGAAGATAAAAAAAGACATCTTTGTAATTCAACTGCCCAACGAATATAAATATTTTGTGTACCTACTTATTAAATTTTAACTTAGTCAACTTAGGACAAAAGTTAAAGTAGGGAAAAAGGGGTAGTTTCAAATTACTCGTATTATGCAACTATGGTCGTAAAAATGTTCTGTGTAAATAAACTTACATAAAATTAGAGCCATTTGCAGTGAAGTATTGTAATGTGATTAGCGGAGTATTCTAGACATTATTATCCAATAAAGTCTGCCTTAGAATGACATAATAGTTTGGAAAATCCAAAAGTGCACGCCTCATAATTTTTTTTAATAATTATTTATTAATTATTATTTTTGTTTATTTAATAACAATTAAACCACATCGAATCAGACCCTGAAAAATGAAAGGGTTCTATTCCTGAGCATACTCAAGCGTAAGAGAAAAAAAAAGACTCGATTAGTAAAGTATTTCGGTCGCTATCGTGTTAACAAGAAAATCCTCCGCACATACAGACACACGGACGTCCAAGACAGAACTTTTTTAAACTGTTTTTTAACTAGTTTAAATAACAAAAATGACATCAAAAATATCATGAATGTTAAAAATAGTGTTTTTTCTTAATATGTGTGTGTATGTATTATCTTACAAGTGCAATGTATGATACATAAAGACATTTTAAGTTTGAAAAATCAGATGTTTTGCGCGAAGCGACAGTAGTATATACCCACCTCAACGCTTCGCTTATGAGGCGTGCAATATTATATACCCGTTTGTATATAAGTAGAAAGGTAGGTTATAGGTAGGTAGGCTCTATTCAAAAGTTCTAGATGCATAATTTTCAAAAAAAATTGTAATAAAAATAATGTTCATGTTCATTTGCTACGAATAATATAGGTTGATAACAACGGGTCACCATGAAATTTGACTTTGATTGCAAAGCATTAAATTTGGTAGTTTAGGTCGTAATTAGACGGAAAAAAAATATATGGCATGAAAAACTTTGCTTTTGTGCTTAGAAGACTGATTGAACGAAATTTTTAAAAATCTCGGATTTTAATTTTTGATTGAAAATAAAACTATTGAAATAAAAATGTTTATTATTTTTATTAAGTTTTACTATCAAATTAGCTTACAGAAAAGTGGGAAATAACTTAAAAGTGCACACTTTTAATTTTTCTTTTATGTTCATAGCTACTTTCTCTCAATAAACCCCAAATATAGTCGCCCATCATGTTTTCATTGTATTGGCCTTGATAGCGTTGTTCAAAATTCATGATGTCCTGATGGAAACGTTCTCCTTGCTCTTCGGAATAGGCTCCCATATTGTTTTTAAATTTATCCAAATGAGCATGCAGCATATGTACTTTTAATGACATCCTGCAGCCCATGGCCTTAAAATTTGTAATTTGCCTTACCTTCCAAACACCTTTTACAATAACTACAAGCAACATGTGGAGCCCATGGCTTATGTTGATTCCGTACGACAGTCAAAATATGCTTCATAGGCTTCACAGAGAACATGAGATGTCTTTAGTTCATATTTCACGTCTCGAACTTTAATAAATTGACCACATATAAAACAAAATGCATCAGCATCGTATTTGCACTTTCGTGACGACATTTTAAGTTATTCTGGGCTTGTAAATAACACCTGATGGTTGTTTATCACTCGGGTGCCATCTAGCGGCACAGTGTAAACGTTAATACCCCACTCTCACCGCGCGGTCTTTTTAAAAATATTAAAATCAATTAAAATTTATGAAAAAATTGAAAAATGAGTATTTTTATTATAACTATCACAAAAGCAAACTTTATACCGAAAAAAGGTATTTTCTTTTCGTTTTTGTGCATAACTAACTGGAAAATAATAGTATAAACTTTAGGACAAAGAACGAAAATTTTTTTGTCGAGTCGTGTAATATAAAATAATTTGGAAAATCCAAAAGTGCACGCCTCATAATTTTTTTTAATAAATATTTATTAATTATTATTTTTGTTTATTTAATAACAATTAAACCACATCGAATCAGACCCTGAAAAATGAAAGGGTTCTATTCCTGAGCATACTCAAGCATAAGAGAAAAAAAAAGACTCGATTAGTAAAGTATTTCGGTCGCTATCGTGTTAACAAGAAAAAGGATCCGCACATACAGACACACGGACGTCCAAGACAGAACTTTTTTAAACTGTTTTTTAACTAGTTTAAATAACAAAAATGACATCAAAAATATCATGAACGTTAAAAATAGTGTTTTTTCTTAATATGTGTGTGTATGTATTATCTTACAAGTGCAATGTATGATACATAAAGACATTTTAAGGCTGCAGTCTAGCAAATTGCGTTTTCAACAAGTTATTTGACAATTTTTTCCCGGCTAATGAAATGATAAACTGAATTTTTTTTTCTTGTTTAAGTATCAATTAGTGTTATATACGCAATGCGCGTGAATTTTTTCACATTTATAAAGTTACTTTATGTTATCTTAATCAGGCCTTCAAGATAAGTCTCTTTCCCCCAAAGACATTTCGAGCTAAGTTTGTGCACTCACTACGTTGCAACCGATTACAATTTACACAATCTGATCAGCGCATTATTATCCTTATATAGTCGTTATTAAAAACTGCTGAATACAATTGCCGAAAAACTTATGATTTTCTTAATTAGAACGTTATAAATTCATTAAATTTCCCATTTTTTGCCTTACAAAATCTATTGATAAATACAGCTAAAAGTTATTTTTTCCATTAATTTATTCGAGTTGGTTGAAGACCAATGAGTATTAATCCTTTAAATAATTTTTTTTTTGAATTTTGATAATTCTTTAAATATTAAAAAAATATTTAAAATAATTAGGAAAAATCCTAGCGAATTTCTTTAGTCGCGCTCCTTGGGCCGGAGCGTTCTGACGTGTGCTCTACGCTCGATTTTCCTTCATACCGAAGTGAAAGTTGCTCTACTTCATTAAATTTAATATTTTTGTTAATTGATTATTTTTATCTTAGTTTTGTGCAAATATTCGTATTTTTAAACATTTGATTTCGATATGGAAAATAAACGAAAAAAATACGCGTGTAACTACATACTAGAAAAAAATTTATCTTCGAACATAAAGTTAATGAAACCAAATAGATTGCAAAGGTGATTGGCAACAATTTCTTTATTTTACGGGGTGTCAGTAAAGGGATGTATATTTCTTTAAAACTAAAGTAAGCTCATAAATTTTCTTATAATATAATTTTTTTGAAGTACCAAAAATGTTTATTTTTCGTTTGAGAAATACGAAATACATATAATATAAACTTGTATTGAGAACTTGAACTTCCCAAGTTCATCCGGGGAAATCCCCATACGGGGAAAATGATTTGTTTACTCCAAAATTGATCCGAGGTGTTTTAATTTTTTCTTCTAGTCATTTTCAACGTAGCGGCATGTTGTTTGATTATTAATTTTGTAACTTAAATACAGGATGTTGGTTTTATATTCTGATCTTACAGACGCGCTGACAAATTTAGTCCGCCATTTCTAGTTTAGTCTACCAACTCTAAGTACCAATATTAAAACGAATGGATTATCATCACATCATCAAAACTCAGATGTAATGGAAGATCACAATAACATAGAAAATTCAGTGGGTGTTGAGAACTAAACAAACAGAAGTAACAGAGACGCGAAGAATAAAAAAAGAGGACGAAAACGATAATTCGTTGATGCTTTCCCTTTTCGACGTATTGTTAGGGTACATCACCAATCTGCAAAATACAAAACTGATGATTCCCAATTGCTGATTAAAAATGAAAAACAAATAATCGACAACAGTGGTGAAAATTTGCTGATCACAATGAAACATCCTTCAGAGGTAGCAGATTTACTCATTTCAAATGTATCGGTATACAGCGTAAAGGAGAGGAGGACAGGAAAACATTATGAATGTGGATGGTGGATTGTATACAGGGTGTAATCGATAAGTATGTGCAGGCGATTATGACGTTATTATTGCAGGTATCAAAAAACTTAAAACTGATATCGAAATTACTTTACCTAATGAGAAAAATGACAATAATAACTTTTTAAAAGTATAACGAGAAATATCTAAAAAATTTACTTTATACACTCCCATATCAAAAAGGGAAAATGGGACTAGTAGAAGTTAAATGTTTGTGTTTCCGGCAAAAGACATGAATGCGGAAGATGCGGTTAAAAAAAATTTAATATTTGAAATACAATGCAAAAAATAACACTTTTGTCATAGATAAGAATCATGACTATTTTTTCTAAATTCGGGGACAACTAAACGTTGCAGAAGCAGAAGTCTGCTTATTTGCTGTTTGGACTGGAGTGAATAATTCGTTAAAAATAGAATATAAAATAAGTATGTAACGTTTAGGCAAAATAAAATGATGGACCATTATCAAGATTTTACATAAATTGCCTACTGTCAGAATTGATTGATTCGAGACTTCAGCATTCGATGCCCATCAAGGACCCATCCTATATCATTCAAGCGATTGAAAAAAAAGAGATAAATCCAGTGCAACCGATAAAGCATCAGAATGCTAGCAAAAGATTTATTAGGTTTATCAATATAAATCTATATATTACACATAATATAATAAATCTGTAGAAGACGCGAAGACTGACATCCGCGCGGACGGAGTCGCGGGCGGAAGCTAGTCAGAAATAAATATCTTTTGTTTTCATTTAACACAAACATTACATTTTTTTATTATATACAAAATTTGTTTATCCGTTTTATTAGTTAAACTGAACAACTTTCACTAAGAAACTTAGGTCGAAAAAAATGTATAGAGTTCTGCATTTTGTATGGAAAGCTTATTTTTTTTATATTTCGTCCAAATTTCTTTGTAAAAGTTGATCAGTTATATAAACATGAAGTTGAAGATATCAATAGAAAGTATTCGTAAATATTGTGTACTGATAAAAAAAAAATCACCCGGTGTAATTTTCACGAAAATTGTTTCAAATTGTCATTTTTGGTACTTATTACGAATATTAAATTATGCATACGAATGATTTAATTTTTAAAAATTAAGTGGAGCAACTTTCCCTTAGTACATTTGTATTATTTATATATAGGATGACAGGATGCATTTGTTTGCACTACTAGACCAAGCCCTTAAGTTTGAAAAATCAGATGTTTTGCGCGAAGTGACAGTAGTACCCACCTCAACGCTTCGCTTATGAGGCGTGCAATATATATTCCTAATACCCGGAGGCTCCTATGTATTTATTTCTCATACTGAGGCTAATACCGACGTAAAAAAATTAATAGATATACCTATGTTAGTTATTGTTTTATTTAGAGTAGGTACGTATAAATTGTAATTATGCAAAAACCGTATTTTCAACATTTTTCAAATACCAATATACACGATACGATTATTGAGAGACTAATTATTATTACAACATAATTAACGACATGATCGTTTTAATATAGACTGTGTATAAAACTGTATTGCATTCTCTTATGTGCAATAAATCATATTTTACGTAACATCTATGACTGTAACATACTGTTAAATTACCTACTTTTAAATCTGCAATCTTAGATTAAGATCAAGTAGAGTACCTACTTATATTTGTACTATGAACGTAAATATCAATTCAAAAACAAGAAAGTTGTCAAAAAAACAGAATTGATATTCAGGCTTATTAGGCAAGTTTTTCATCATATTTTCATCGAGCTGCTTTTAACGTAAAATAGGTAACATTAACATGCCCTGTAGACAAAGTAACAATTATAAAACGATAACGAAGTTAGAAAAGGAAAAATGTATGGGATTGACATTAGATAGACCACGTGATCTAACGCGGCGTATGTCAATCCCATACATTTTTGCCTTTTCTAACTTCGTTATCGTTTTTTAATTGTTACTTTGTCTAAGGCCCCATAACCTACATTTTGACAAGATATAATTGTATAATAGGGAGAGTTTTTTGTAATAAAAAGTAAAATCTTCTATATAAAAATAAGTCGGGTTTTCCTTCCTGACGCTATGACTCCAGAACGCACGAACCGATTTCCACGGTTTTGCATTCGTTGGAAAGGTCTCGGGCTCCGTGAGGTTTATAGCAAAGAAAAGGTGTCTCTGGTGGCGAAACGGAGTTCGCTCGGTTTGCTAGTTATACAGTATACATTTTGACAAGATATAATTGTAGAATACGAGTGCTTTTTTGTAATAAAAATGAAAACAAGAGTAAAAAAATTTATGTTGTGACGATTCAAAAGTGCTTCTAGAAGAAGTCTGTTTGAATAAATAAATGTTTGAGTTTGAAAATGCAGTTCCAAGAGGTAACAATACAAAGTATGAATTATATATTGTACTTCTAAGTGGATGAACTGCGTACTAAAGAATCCATACATTTACAGTTATGAACCATTAATGACGTCACAAAATCATAATACCATTCATTCGTTGCTAATGAGTTGTTTTTGTCGAACTAACTTAATTTGGAGACATCCCACTCAGAGTGGGATGTTTGATGTTTCATCGTGGACAAAATAAATAAATAATAATCGTAGTCGACATTGGAACTTTTATTGCTTTTATGTTACTAAGATTTTTAACCCATTGAGCCCTGAACGGCCCGATCGGTCCACGACACAATAGATTTTCTATTGTGTCTGTGATTCCGGGGCCTGAGTTACGTTGCAAAGTACATAATATATTATAACTTACTAGCTGTGCCCCGCGGTTTTACCCGCGTTGCTCCGCTCCTTGGTGTTAGCGTGATGATATATAACCTATAGCCTTCCTCGATAAATGGGCTATCTAAATCCGAAAGAATTTTTCAAATCGGAGCAGTAGTTCCGGAGATTAGCGCGTCTTTACAAAAAGGGGATAAAATATATATTTATAAGCTTTTTAGTTTCCATAAAAGCCTTGTTCATTTCAGTCACATGAACGACAAAATATGTATTTTTTTATTTGTATTGAAGAAAGTTAATGATTTGTAGCAGAAGGAAATGTTACAGTTAAGGTTTTTGTTAAGCCAATTTAAATTCTAGTAGTTGAATACATACTACAAGTAATTTTATTACGTTAGCCTTTGTAACCTAGACATAGATAGTGTTTATGACCTACATATTTTTCTGCGCTATTGAAATAAGTACATATTTACCCTATTATACGTGTATTCAATACTTATTGTAAAAAATACAATGACTTGAGTCTTGAGAAGATATTCTATGGTGTTTTCGCGAATTTTGGTTTTTTAGTATTAAACTATTAATAAAGTTTTATAGTATTAATAATAATTTTATTGATAGTTTTTGTAAATCAAGAAAAAGAAGAAGGAATATCATATCTTTTCATCAGGCTATTAACTTGGTCAAGCTTACAAACAATTTGAAATGTTTACGCCCATTTACTTTTGATGACGAAATATTATATAACTACTAGCGGTTCGCCCCAGCTTCGCCCGTGGTACATATGAAAAATAGATGTTGGCCGATTCTCAGACTTACCCGATATGCACAGAAAATTTCATGAGAATCGGTCCACCCGTTTCGGAGGAGTATGCAGACTAACATTGTGACACGAGAATTTTATATATAAGAAGATGTTAAAACTACTGTCTTAGCTATTACCAATTACCTCTACCTGGATTTTAAATAAAGTTTCTCTACAGGATTCTACATGACATTTTCCATATTACAAATCGCCCATTATCCGTATACAATTCAACATGGACAATTCTTCTCTCATTTAGGCTTTACTCTGGGCTTTAACCAACCTCCCGTCCGATTAGGGCCCTTCTGGCCTCCTCCACTCAAGCGACAGCTCAAGCCGAGGTTCGTGGTCCCCGTCAAGGGGGGACGCCCTTGTGCATGTCGCTACCAGGGTGAACATTCAGTTCACCCCCGCGTCCGCGTTAAAATGTAGAAGCCCTTCTGGCTAACATTGAGAGACACCACACAAAAAAAAAAATTAACCAACCTTTACACACTCTATATTGAACAAATATAACAAAATAGTTGTGCCCGGCGGTTTTACCCGCACTTCTATGCTCCTATTATGTATCTCATGATTAATAGCTCTTTATGCTATGTTAATATCCCCGTTGTTCTCGAGTTCACGAAGCAAACAAATGAACAAAACGTCTTCTTTATAGTAATTTGTATTAGTAGATATTATAGTTCAAACCAACACCCAAAAAGAACAGCAGGATATCCAACAATTACATAACCCTAATAACTTTTAATTTCAATCCTGACAATAGTTTAATGCGCCATTTTGTATGCCGGCTCCATGCTCACTTCCGTCGCTTTCACTGCGCCCGCGCAACCGTAATTAAACGATTTATCAAATTATTATTGCGTCACACACGTGAGCGGATTCAGTATTGATCACTTGGTAAGGTGTCTGATGTAATTTGATAGTTTTGGTCTTGAAAACTATAAAATTGATCGGTTTTGTCTGACTACGAGAAAAGACAGTCAGGGATAGGAGAGCCAAGTTAAGTTTGTACCAGAGCAAGTTTGTAGATTGTCAAGACTACTTAGTGTATGTATATTTTTCGGGATAGTTTAAATACTTAATAGGCAACCGTCTTCAAAGACGAAAGTCGAGTCTAGTACACTAACTACTAATTTATAATTCGTGAAAGTCTAGAAAACTTAGGCGCAACACAGAGAAAAATCTGAAATAACATTCATGAATTCATAAACTCTACATTTCTCAAGTAAGAAGTGTACAAAGACAAATAATATCTAAATATACATTAGCGTAAAAAGAAACTAGATTTTGAGCGCAATAATTAAACAAACCGTTACCATGGAAACCAGTAGCATAACTGACACTGAAGGTGCCAATTATTTTCGTTAACGAAGTGATGTAATTTCTTAATTGGATAGAGATTAGACAAAGCTTGTACATTTTGCGGAAATTAAATCATTTTATAGAACGTCCTTTGTCAAATAATAACTAACTAACTAAATGCTCGTGTGAACGAGAATATTCAATTCTAGTATTGCTTAGTTGCTTGCTAAACTTCATTCAACTTACGTTTTATGACTAGAATTAGGATTAGGGCTGGTAAAAAAGTTAGAGCCGATTTTTTCTCCTTATCGGCAAGATTTAAATTCAGATTTTAGAGGTTACACATTTTAAATAAAGCTTTGTAGAGTGAGAATACTGATATAGGTAGATATTATTCCTACAGTCATGTCAATCGATCTCAAATCGAATTTTTGGGTGACTGAATCTTATTTCCCTCGCGAAATCCCATTACGATGAAGCATATTGCGCTTTTTTGTGATTTTCAACTCAGTATTATATCGATAATAGGCATCTGCCTATTATAGAAATATTTAATACTTATGTACCCGTTTGTTTCTTGCATATAATGTTCGTTTCTCGTATATTATAAGTGTTACGTAAACAAATCGTATTGAAAGTGTTCACGCCGCCATATGCAATTTTTCACTTAAATCATCCTCGGATAGCCGATAGCGTGATGTTAAACGAACGTGCGCTAATAACATAAAACTATAGTGAAAATAAGACTGAGTGAGAGTTTGTATCATATACCTACTGTTCCGAGAGATTTATTATGCTGATGGTACACATCTTTTGGGTATAAGGTTATCGAGAAATCTGTACTAATATTATTAAACTGAAGAGTTTGTTTGTTTTAACGAGCTAATCTCGGGAACTACTGGTCCGATTTGAAAAAATCTTTCGGTGTTCGATAGCCCATTTATCGAGGAAGGCTATAGGCTATCATCTCGCTAAGACCAACAGGAGCGGAGCACTGCGGGTAAAACCGCGGAGCACAGCTAGTAATTAATATAGTTAAAAAACATACTTAAACATATGAGATTATTGTATTATCACCTATCCTTGAGAAGTGTACAAAGTTTGAAGTAAATCTGTCTGTCCGTTCGAATTGGGTCAAAATCGAGTCTTAAGGAATCGGTTTCATATTATAAACACACAGGTGAAGCAAATAAAAGCGTGTTAATTCAATTACATACTTTGGTGATGTTGGACAAGAGCTTTTCTACCCTTTTAATTAACTGCTATGATTTAGGTAGCTTGGCTAGGATAATATAATGATTTCCTTCGAGTTGGACAGAAGCAACATTCCCTTAATTATATTGTGAGGGTGTGTGCGTGTGTGCTGGAAATTGATTGATAGCCGCATGTTGGTGACATTGGACTGAACCTACCCTTGTCAACTTCGCGTATGATTGGGCTTGCTTGGGAAGACAGGCGAAAGCACGTTACATAAGTATAATTTTGAGATTAACCTATGTTTGCTGATACTATGACACTATAATAACTTCAGTAATTTAAAATATATGAAAAAAAAATACTATAATGACGACTGAATCATCGACAGACAAGACTTGAAAATTGCATTCAAAGCTTTTTGTATATTTGTGAAGATCTTGAAAATGTTTCTCATTCTCTATACCAACTTACTTCATTACTTGATATAAGTAAAATAATGTATGACGGAAAAGTGTAGCCTGAAAAAAAAAGAAAGATATTACATACTTCTTATCTACCTACTAGGTACCTAGTGACTAGTCATTTAACTATGCGGGTCGTAGTCTGAAAATTTTAAATATCTATTTATTTGTAAAGATACTTCTTTACTACTTTATATAAGTAATATTATAATATAACCTCTAGTTTACTAATGCTCCTAAACATTCAAATGCCATAAAATCTGTCTAGGATTGTGAAATAGTACCTACTCATGTTCTATAAATTACAGTTTACGAGTTAAGTCGTCGTAATGTTTGAATGTAAGTGGATAATTTTGTTTACACCACAGATAACATAATATTTACTAGGTTCACCAATATTATAATCTCACGTATGACATAGCTACTTGTATATTATTATTAGGGTTCCGTACAGAAAGGGTAAAACGAGGGTAAAACCCTATTACTGAGACTTCGTTGTCTCTGTCTCCAGGTTGTATTTCATAAAACGTGATAGAGCTAGAAAGCTGAAATTTTCACAAATTATGTATTTCCGTTGCCGCTAATACTAAAAATTAAAATATTAAGGTAAGCCATATTGCGGAACCCTTCGTGCGCGAATCCGACTCACATTGCCGGTTTTATATTATTATCTGTGATATTGAACACATTTTAAATAATTATAAGGAGTGTTAATAACATTTCTAAAAATAACGGGGGCTCTCAATACATTTTTGGTAGATTGTTCACTATAGCCACATTTGGTCATACAGTATTTGATTAAGTATATTTAAGTATTCTGGGTCGATCTCCAAATCGTGACTGGGTTTACATTGGACTAGATTCCAATGAAGATCAATTTCGCTTTAAAATTCATAAGTTATTCAAAGACATTCAAATTATTATTGAACGAAACATAGAGATTACATAGTTTTAGAGCTCTCACGAAAAATGAGCTCTACATTTTGTAAGACGAAAAAAACTGCATTCAAAACTATTAACATCTAGGTCTCTATGTAGTTAGGATATTTGGTCATCACTACATAGTATAAAACAAAGTCGCTTTCCCTGTCCCTATGTCCCTATGTCCCTATGTCCCTTTGTACGCTTAAATCTTTGAAACTACGCAACGGATTTTGATGCGGTTTTTTTTAATAGATAGAGTGATTCAAGAGGAAGGTTTATATGTATAACTAGCGGTCCGCCCCGGCTTCGCCCGTGGTACATATTTACGTTTTCTCTACATAAAAACCATCCTCGTACTTCAAGGAATATAATAAAAAAAGAATTATCGAAATCGGTTCAGCCGTTCTCGAGTTATGCGCTTACCAACACATTTTGCGATTCATTTTTATATATAAGAAGATAAGATCCATTAAGTAGTGGAGAAGTACTGTTATTTTTGAGGTTTCTAATGTGATGTCGTGAAAAATTACATTTATTCCGCTTACATTGCAAACGCAGGCTGAACCCTACGAGTTTTATCAAAATAATGTACTAAGTATTATACACATTGAAAAGGTCTACAGAAAAGTCCGCGATGGTATATGTCTATCTCTTATGGATAACCCACAATAACTTTTTTTTGTCATTTACTTTTTACGACAAATAATGGCTAATTTTCGAAGCGATTTTAACCAATACAGCATTAATCCTTAACCAATTAAATACCATGGATACATTGTTCATTTAATATAGATCTATATGGCGCTTTAAACCGTATGATTTAAGTGAATATTTTCGAAGATATTACAGATTTAAAAATTGCGGGACGTAGCGTTTGCGGCCGCCCGGCTATGTATTTTATACCCGTGCGATGCCGGAGCGGGCCGCTATATTTTTATACCTATACAACGTTCACAATTTTTCTGTAGTGTATTTAGTATCAGCATTGCACCCGTGCGAAGCCGGGGCGGGTCGCTAGTACAATATATTTATCATCTCTATGGAGAGAGGAATACCACAGAATGAAAATATTAATTAATTATCCCAAGAGTCGTCCCAGATTGATTGACAGATCCATAAAACTTTAACCTAAACACTTTGAATTTAAGACTCGTCTAATTTTTTTGTAGATTTTTCTTATCAATTGGTGACATAGAGTTTTAGACATTAGAGTTTTCTCTACACAAAAACTGATGTTTCTCGGAGATTATAATATAAATAGAGTCTGCTCTATTCTCTAAATTGAGCATAAGAAACTGGTTTAAAAAAATCGGAAATATTAAACATCTAGGCATACACAGCATATCTTTCCTTTCAAAAAATAAAATTGGATAAAAACGTTATAGATTGACGTAAGACAACATGCATGCTAGTTAAATTTGAAACACACACACATTGAGGTCGCCCCAAACATAAACAATAAACAAATTAAGCCGTGTTCACACAATATTGCGGTTTGATCTCATTCACCGTTTGCATAACCGGAGGAAATCTTACGATTCAACGGAATAGAAATGGAACACGCTGTAGATGTAACTGTCAAAGATTATCTCTTAATTCCACGTGATAAGATACAATATTGTCCTAGTTTGGGCGCCGCGTATGGCTGAGGTAGCTTGCATTTTTTGTTATTATGTCATGTGTTGATATACAGCGTGTTTTTTTGCCCTTCATTTTTATTAGGTACTTTAAAAAGTTAGAATCTTTTATTTTATAACAAACAGGTGTAATCACAGCCTGATTATTGTTAAGACAGCCAGATTTTGAAACTTGGTGCAAACATAAAGCAAAGATAAAGAGTTTAAATTATTATGAAGAAATATAAGAAAATAATGTTAAAAAAATTAATGAGAGCAATTCACTATTTCCAAATAATTAAAAAATTTTAGCTGCACGGGAATATTACATGATGTTGGGTAATTAGGTCACATATTTGTTAATAGTTGTACATAGTTATTTGATTATGTTTTTAAATATTGCTAGACACAGCTTTACTATTATATAAAACACGTTTTTTAATGCTACGTACGTGATTTTTTCGCTTTAATTGCATTGCGTATATAACAGTCTAATTATTCTAAAAATATAATTAATAATTTAATTAAGAGCTATGACAAAATATTTTTATTCATTCATTTTAATCGATATGTCTCTACTCAATGAATGATAAGCGTTTAAATTTTTGAAATAACTGAAAACGTTTTTATTTTTATCTTACTTAATATAATAGTAATTTATAATAGTGGATATCACATAATATTAGAATGTTTTGTTCATAAAAAGTAAATGTCTACCAATGCTTTAATAAATATTGATTTGACAATTATTACTGTACCTTTTACTCTACTAATAGACAGGTTTATCAATTTTATATTTGTTTATTTACATTTTACGTTTTGGTAGGGCTGGTACCCATCACTTAGGGACTTCCCACTTAAAGTTCAAGCCATATGTTTATGTTTTATAAATAGCTACAATCAAATAAAACATGTCACAGCCCTATAACTCTACCGTTAAAAGGATTTTCAGTTCAATTGTTGTTAATACGCGAATTAGTAGTCAAATTAGTGGCACAGAACATCTCATACGACCTCGTTCTTAGCTTCCTAATTACAATTAGACATTTTTGGTAAATACTCAACCGGCTGTACCTCTGCGTCGACCTGTGGCGTCGACTAATCTTTGGCCTCGTGAGTTCGCTCCGTGTCAGTCGAGCCACAACTATGGCAGCGTCGTTACGTCGCTACAGTGAAGTGTAAACGTGAATTTTAACACGTTGATTGTTTATAGTGATTGTGTTACAATGGCGAATCTAACGCTCAGATACCTGGATGAATTGTCCTATGTGTTGAACAGTAGGAAGCACCTCGCGAGCCAGGCCAAGGCATCCTCCGTTGGTGACCTTCTTAATGCTGAAGAGGAACGGTTCACTCCGGTATGTTTACCACTAATTTAACATTGGTGAAATGCAACTAGAGATTTTGAGGTTGACACAACTCTAATGAAACTTTTTTTTTCTTCCGAGACGAAGGTCTTTTACAGCCTGTAATGTGAAAGGCGCAAGAAGGACGTATACAACCTCCTTAGTTCGCCCGCATTGTATTTTTATTGTTTAGCGATGTTGCAATTAATATTAATGGGAATTTGATTGGAGTGTCGATTCGGTTTTTGCTTTATTCTGTGTTTGTTAAATAAATGTTTTTATTTTGCGTGTATTTTCATAGGAACTAGGAAGTTGTAAATCGCATTCTAATTAAGGAGGTGGGTACGAATGTTTTGTTAAAACAATTAGTTTTATTTAATGCTATTAATATGTGATTATATGTTGTGAAATCCTTTGAACACGGTCGTTATTTCCGCTCATTAATATTAGTTTAATACACATGTATAATAATAAAACGATAAGCTGAGCTCTTAAATGCAGTTTGGTAGAGCGATAGAGTCGCGATTGTCCAAATAAATATAAAGTAAATAAGCTATGAAATGGTCTACAAAACGGCATATTTATATTTAATAGTGTATTAAAAATCATTAAATGAATACCTAGTAGAAGCTATACCTATTCGAAAGTTATTTTCAAGAAAGGATCTGCAATACCTACTATTACAGGTATAAATAAAAACTACCTACCTACGTTCTAGATAAAAAAAACACATTAGACTCTATACACAATGGTTATGGTACATTTCCTTAATTCTACAAAATTGCCTTTCAAATACAAAGCGAATTCACAAACTCATTATTATTTGTGACTGGTAAATCGAACAATAAAATGCTTTTTACATTTTGTATTGTAAAAAGATGACTATAACCTGAATTTTTGTTACAATCGTGATTTCTCTTCCGTATTGGTGAATATTTAAATATCC
The DNA here is from genome assembly GCF_061535395.1 of Colias eurytheme. NCBI lineage: Eukaryota > Metazoa > Arthropoda > Insecta > Lepidoptera > Pieridae > Colias > Colias eurytheme. Next base: position 1,834,787 of record NC_143000.1, on the reverse strand, counting down.
TTCTGATATTTAAATTGTTTAAAACTAATTGTCGAATGTACTTTTAGTTTTAACTTAAAGTATCTATACTTACATTATAAAGCTGAAGCATTTGTTTGAACGCGCTAATCTCAGGAATTTACTGGTCCGATTTGAAAAATTATTTCGGATTAAGATAGCCCATTTATCGAGGAAAGCTATATCATCACGCTAAGACCAACAGGAGCGGAGCACTGCGGGTAAAACCGCGGTGCACAGCTAGTAATATATAAAATGGAAGAGTTAAGAGCAGTAAGAGGAAGTTGCCGGAATTATCGGAAGCGAAAAATTTGTAAACAATCTACGGGAACATAGCACATAATCACGATACGATTTTCTTGCTAAATTTAATCGCATTCCATTTCGGCGTGAAAGTAAGTACCGTATAACAAATTCATACATCCTTTTATACAAAAACACTCATTATATTTATACCTACTGAGACTAAAGCTTTCGCCAAAAACTTATAAGATACTCCTATATCCATAATTAAATTTAACACTTTATCTTATAGCTCTACATTGAATAAAAATATTTTTATTCATAAATGATCATGATTTATGTTACCCAATCATATGATTTTTTATCTTATATATAAAAATGAATCGCAAAATGTGTTGGTAAGCGCATAACTCGAGAACGGCTGAACCGATTTCGATAATTCTTTTTTTATTATATTCCTTGAAGTACGAGGATGGTTCTTATGTAGAGAAAACGTAAACATGTACCACGGGCGAAGCCGGGGCGGACCGCTAGTCTTATATATAAAAATGAATCGCAAAATGTGTTGGTAAGCGCATAACTCGAGAACGGCTGAACCGATTTCGATAATTCTTTTTTTATTATATTCCTTGAAGTACGAGGATGGTTTTAATGTAGAGAAAACGTAAATATGTACCACGGGCGAAGCCGGGGCGGACCGCTAGTATACCATAAAATTGTCGATTGTTCGCTCACATTGAACTAATTATTCCATACGGTTTTACACGCCGATCCACGAAAACAAATCTCTACTTTCTTTATTTTTGCTGTAAATATCGCTGTGTGTAAATATCGCTCATAATCTCAAATTAAAAAGCAACATCAATTTAAGAATTACCTACCGAAACTTCTAGTTACTGAGAATAACAAAAACATGGATGAATACAAACTTGATACTTACATTTTCTGAAATATAATTTCTAATCTATGGTTCACTTCTGAATGATATCTACTCTATGGTAATTAGTCTCTAGTCTCTATAGTCTATGGTTCATTAAATTCACGTTCGTGTGCGTGTGATAAGAAATTGTAATGAATAACACGACTTTGCTCATAATAAAATTGCTCTATAGTACATCGACATACCAACTAGAAATTCGATACATTTATCCAAGATTACGTAGGATCGTGGGATCTGAGCTTTTTATATTAGCTAATCGTTGAATGCAAGTGAATATACTCTGTGTGAACCGTGCACTAGTTGAGCGTTTGACTTCGCTTGTGAAAATTGTTCTCAGTTCGCTGTTGTCTAGGATTGTATACGTTGTTAACTTTGATATAGCGATGTACAAGAGCCTTGGCCTGTACCTTAATAGGAGGCGCTCCCAGCAGTTGGAACATATTACAGTGCAACCTCGATATAACAAATCTGAAGGGAACAAATAAATATTCGTTATATCAAGTAATTCGTTGAACTGAGGTTCGTTATGTTGAGGTTAGGTTGGTCTAAAATTCGTTATAAAGAGGTCTTTTACGTTTCTGATCCATTTCAACTTGAATCTTTAAGAATAGTGACGAGCAGCAGTGTTCACATTACTTTCCAATTTAAAATAAACAAAAATGATCGTTTTACGAACAAAAGCATGTCGAAACCTGTCGCAACATGAATCACATACCTACTATGAGATTAAGAATCATTACATTGGTTTGAACTTTTTGGTTTTGGGTTGACGAAATTCGTTAATTAGAGGTATTTATACTTTTCTTGATAGTTAAAAATTCGTTATAAAGAGGTGGTTCGCAAAAAATGTTCGTAATGTAAAGGGATATTTTATATTGAATCTTATGGACAATTCAAGGGGATTACGAAAAATTCGTTAAATCGAGGAAATCGTTATATTGAGGTACGTTATATTAAGGTTGCACTGTATATTGCTGATTTTGTACAAGGGGCTATGCGGGGTAAAGATACAAGTTTTGCATAGACCTTAGGAGAAAGGCGGGATCCTTTTAATCCTAATTCCGATAATTAGTAGAATGGGTATTGTATACCCGCCATAAAAGTAGATTCTTCGTTCCAGGATGAATCTTTTGTTTCTATATTCTAATCCGTTTTAAAAAGAAACTCATAAGTATTTACGATAAGCAAGACAACTATCTACCTGGTAGTTATACTAATATTATAAAGCTGAAGAGTTTGTTTGTTTGAATGCGCTAATCTCAAGAACCACTGGTCTGATTTGAAAAATTCTTTCGGTGTTAGATAGCCCATTTATATATCATCACGCTATGACCAACTTGAGCGGTATAATTTGTTATCTACAATATGTGGCATTAAGAGGGCGTATAAAGCCAGATAATTCTACGATTAAGCCTCGCCCATTACGCGCCATGCCGCGCGCCCTCACAATACCCTCATACACCCGGCTCATCCAACGTACGTAAAGTTCATCGCACGCTAAATTATACACAATATTCTTCGCTCGTTCAACGCGTATTTTCGGTAGTTAGTAGGTATGTTGTCTAAAATAATTGTATAAAACAGTGAAGTTGAAATCATCACAAATTATGTAATATGTCTTTTTATTATTATTTGTTTATAATTATTAATGATAATCTATACATATTATAAAACAGTAAAAAAACTGTCTGTAAGTATGTAATATATAAAAAAAACAATATTAGGGAAACAGTATAGAGCACGAATCCGTAAAAAAAGTCTGTCGAAATAGCGAGTATAGATACTATTTTTAAATAAACATACACAGTCGACGACACACATTCCTCCAGAACTTTATTTTGATTAATTTGGTTATAGTCCATTGAATGAGTCCCTCCAAGGGGGGTCTAGAGTGCGTGAGTTAGTAACGTAAGATGTTTCTTCGGAAACATGTCAAGAGTCCCTAGGTAATAAACATACTAAAACCCCGGGCCACTAGGAGGAGCCCCGGAGTGGGGGGAGGGGGGAAATGGGTCCATTTTTTCATTTTTCGCTTAAATCTCAAAAACGGTACATGTTAGAGAAAAACTTTCAAGGAAAAATTGAAAGGCCATAAAATTATCTACAAGTTGTACCTGAATCATTTTTTCCTATATCCTACCGTTTCTGAGTTATACGCAGTAAAACATGATTTTGGCTCAAACAATTTCAACATCAATCGATCAAAAAATATTTCTTTCTTCCAAAAAACTCAAATGTGCAACTTGTGACCAGTACTGATAGATTGCTCTTAATTAGTTCTATAATTGGTAAAATAAACACATTCCTCCATGGAAGCCTTTAGGAGGAATCGATTGTCAAAATATTATATTAGGGCAGTTTGAGTTACTGAACTTGATCTTTTTATTTTTTTTCTTCCAAAAAACTCAAAAGTGCAACTTGTGACCGGTACAGATAGATTGCTCATAATTAGGTCTATCATTGCTAAAAATACCAGATTCCACCACGGAGGCGTTTACGGGGAATTGAATTTTATCAGGGTAGTTACGATACATGAACTTTTTATTTTTTTTCTTCCAAAAAGCTCAAAAGTGCAACTTGTGACCGGTACAGATAGATTGCTCATAATTAGGTCTATCATTGATAAAAATACCAGATTCCACCATGGAGGCGTTTACGGGGAATTGAATTTTATTAGGGTAGTTAGTTAAAAAGTTCATGTATCGTAACTACCCTAATAAAATTCAATACCTCCTAAAGGCCTCCATGGTGGAATCTGGTTTTTTTATCAATGATAGACCTAATTATGAGCAATCTATCGGTACCGGTCACAAGTTGCACTTTTGAGTTTTTTTGGAAGAAAAAAAATAAAAAGTTCAAGTATCGTATCTACCCTAATAAAATTCAATTCCCCGTAAACGCCTCCATGGTGGAATCTAGTATTTTTATCAATGATAGACCTAATTATGAGCAATCTATCTGTACCGGTCACAAGTTGCACTTTTGAGTTTTTTGGAAGAAAAAAATAAAAAGATCAAGATCAGTAACTCAAACTACCCTAATATAGTATTTTGACAATCGATTCCTCCTAAAGGCTTCCATGGAGGAATGTGTTTATTTTACCAATTATAGACCTAATTAAGAGCAATCTAACAGTACCAGTCACAAGTTGCACTTTTGAGTTTTTTGGAAGAAAAAAATAAAAAGATCAAGTTCAGTAACTCAAACTACCCTAATATAGTATTTTGAAAATCGATTCCTCCTAAAGGCTTCCATGGAGGAATGTGTTTATTTTACTAATTATAGACCTAATTAAGAGCAATCTATCAGTATCGGTCACAAGTTGCACTTTTGAGTTTTTTTGGAGAAAAAAAATAAAAAGTTCAAGTATCGTAACTACCCTAATAAAATTCAATTCCCCGTAAACGCCTCCGTGTTGGAATCTGGTATTTTTATCAATGATAGACCCAATTATGAGCAATCTATCTGTACCGGTCACAAGTTGCACTTATGAGTTTTTTGGAAGAAAAAAATAAAAAGATCAAGTTCAGTAACTCAAACTACCATAATATAATATTTTGACAATCGATTCCTCCTAAAGGCTTCCATGGAGGAATGTGTTTATTTTACCAATTATAGACCTAATTAAGAGCATTCTATCAGTACCGGTCACAAGTTGCACTTTTGAGTTTTTTGGAAGAAAGAAATATTTTTTGATCGATTGATGTGGAAATTGTTTGAGCCAAAATCATGTTTTACTGCGTATAACTCAGAAACGGTAGGATATAGGAAAAAATGATTCAGGTACAACTTGTAGATAATTTTATGGCCTTTCAATTTTTCCTTGAAAGTTTTTCTCTAACATGTACCGTTTTTGAGATTTAAGCGAAAAATGAAAAAATGGACCCATTTTCCCCCTTCCCCCACTCCTCCTAGTGGCCCGGGGTTTTAGTATGTTTATTACCTAGGGACTCTTGACATGTTTCCGAAGAAACATCTTACGTTACTAACTCACGCACTCTAGAACTTTTTATTCAATGGACTATTAGATTGTACGACATTTTTCGACTCAGCAATTATTCTAAAAATAAAAATAAAAATTATCCTTTATAAAATATTACAAAGTTCTTCGAAATTTACGTATTATTTTATCGAGAGCTGGTAACTTTAGCAGGTACCTTTCTGGAGTATTTTTTTCTGCGTGGCAATAGTCAGTAGACACAGGTAGAGAGTGAGGGTCCACATTTTCCAAATTTAAAATTGTTCTGTGAAATTAGTAAATTACTTTCAAACAGGGTCAATTAAACAAATATAAATTATTCAAAGTCAAAATAGCGAGTATAGATAGTATTTTTAAATAAACATACACAGTCGACGATACACATTCCTCCAGAACTTTGTTTTTATCAAATTCGTTAGATTGTACAATATTTTTCGACTCTGCAATTATTCTGAAAATAAAAATAAATATTATCCTTGATTAATAAAAAAATAAAATATTATTTGAAAACTAGTTATTATTTTGTTCATCCAAATTTCTTCGGAATTTCTTCGAAATTTGTTGTATTATTTTATCGAGAGACGACTAAAAACATGTGATTCAACACTAGCTGATGCCCGCGACTTCGTTCGCGTGAACTTTAGACGTGAACAACTAGGAGAATTTATTTAGAGTAGGTGTAATTTATATATAATGGTATAGTTTGTTTGAGCTCCTAGGGTATGTTCCAGACCTTCGAATTTTTTAATTAAAATACCCATTAGACTGAACATTTTTTGACTTCATTCCTATAAATGTGTAGCTGGGCTCTTATGGGTCTATATCAGATGTTCCAGATCTTTGATTTTTTTTAATCAACAGAAAATTTCCATCAGACGCAACAATTTTTGTTGACGTCACTCCTATAAATGTTAGAGTGTGATCTCAGGGTCCCTCATCATACATTCTAGATCTTCGAATTTGCATATTTATATTGCCCAGATAATAAATATAGTACGACATAAAAGAGATGAAATTAATTATTTTGGAACTAATTCGTTTTTCATTACCTGGCAACCCTGAATTGGCAATGTAGCTGTCAAGTTGAATAAAAATTGTTGTTTTTTTCGTGAAGTGGAGAATTATTGAGATAAAATTGTTATTTAGAACAAGAAATTTAAATAAAAAAGGAGACATCATGAAAAAGGTTAAACGTAGCGGTGTCCGTGATGTGGTGTATAAAGTTTTTATTCGGTGTTTGTCCGAATTTCAAGCTGGAAATTTATTGACTGATTTGGAAAACGTTTACAAACGTACAGCAGAATATACCGGTGAGATTCCATTTATTTTTGCTCAGTACTACGTAAAATAGAATATTCCATTAGTGACGAGTGTTTAATGTATGTATGTATGGCGATTATTACGTTTTCGCAATTTAATTTGAGGTTATTTGTATGTAAACAAAAACTAGTTTTTATAGTGCGACCAGCACAATTTGAGTCAAGAAGTTATATCCAATCCAACCAGCCTCAAATAAAGTACCTAGTTTAGATTTTACTACATAGTATAGTGATAACTGTTTTCATACAGCTATCTATCTATTAATCAATCAAACCATAAGAAAAAAAATCATATTTACTGTATCATATTTACAGATACTGAAGATGCCCCGTACCCTCTTGCCAGTACTTCGAAACAGAGTGATGATCAGTCCTTTGAAGGAGTAGAATATTTAGATTTTGATGAATTATATGAATGTACAAAATTTATCTACAAAAAAAATAAAAATATGTGGTTTTCAAATCGCCTTGTTTTTTTCTACCCGACGGACCCAGAAAGAGGGTAATGTGTTTGAGCTGCATGTATGCTTGTTTGTTTGTATGTTTGATTCTATGTGCGCCTCTGCAGTCTAAGCACTTGACCGATTTTTATAAAATAACTAATTCCAAATACATTTAAGTAAAATTTGACCTAGGTAGGTCAATTAAAATACTAATGTATTTTTGTCTTAAATTTACACTATTGCTACAATGAAACAATTATAACGGTTTAAATCGCGGTATTTATTTTAGATTATATATATAGATTTTTGGATTTTTATTCTATAGTATCAAGATCGCTTGCGTCGCAGTATCAGTGTTGCTATATGAGCGACGGTGGCGCCCTCATTTATTTTCATCTCTTTTGTGTCGCACTGTACCTACACAACAAAATAACTTTCATTCAAAGCCGTCCAATAGTTCCGGAGATTGGCGTGTACAAACAAACAGACACATAGAGTTTTTTTAGGATTTACGGGAACAAACCTATCCAATGTCCTTTCTCAGGTCTCAAGCTATCTCTGTATCAAAGTTAGAGCTTAGAGAGCCAGACATACATACAGACAAACAGACAAAAATTCTATAAACTATGTACCTATATTTTTGGCTCCTATATCGATTGAAAATCACGCCCCAAGTAGGTATCCGTAAAAATATTCAATGTACAGTTTTGACTTTCGTACAATTTTTTTTTATACCTATGTGATTGTAATATTATTATCTAATACAGATTGTAAATATATATATAATGTGTAGTTACTATTCACAACCTGTATTGGTTATTTACTGGAGCAAACATAGGAATCTACCTATAGTAATACTATAATATATATATATATATATATTATAATAATATTATAAAACATTCCCGATTTGATTGATTGCATTTGCAAGGCGACCGTAGGAATTAGGTACCTACATAACTAAGTATAAAAAGTGTCTTTGTAAATTGTAGGTACCCACTATGAATGTAGGTATCTATAAATATCGTCGCATGAATACTCAACTCGCGGAAACGAATTTACAGAATTTACACAAATAATAATATCCAAACTCGCCTGGATAAACTTTCTCAAATGAATCTATAGTTTAGGTGGTCTGTTGCGGTTCTGCATCAGGTGTTTCAGTTTTCAAAATAAATTATTATTTTATATTTCCCGGATAATATAATAGTACCTACACAACAAAATAACTTTCATTCAAATCCGTCCAGTAGTTCCGGAGATTAGCGTGTACAAACAAACAGACAAACACAGACAGTTTTTTTTATTTACGGGATAAAACTCATCCTATGACCTTTCTCAGGTCTCAAGCTATATCTGCACCAAAATTAGAGCCCAGACATACATACAGACAGACATACAAAAATTCTAAAAACTATATTTATGTATAGATATGTACTACATATTACTATGTAATACAGATTATGAATATATTATATATATACATATACATATGTATATTATAAAAAAATACCTATTCAATGTAAGTACAGTTTTGACTTTCGTACTGTTGTTTACCATTTTCAACAAATCAATATTCGGCGTAATTATAAAACACGGCGCAGCAATTTTAGCGTGGTCTACTCGTCTCAACGGAGCGATAGCGTCTGATGTATGAAATAGAATTATGTTTTTAGCTCCCGGAACGTGCGATGGAAGATGATTTCTTGCGTAATTAAAAATATAGTAAGCGCCAAAAGTGTTTTATCGTGATTAAACCAAAACTAAAAGTAATTACACAAAATGCTCTGACAAATATCTTGCAAATGTTTTAATATAATTGTTTATGAAAAAAAAATCATAATAAGTATTACCATGTCCAGTAAAAAACGTAAAAGTGTGAAATTTAGAGGTAACTTCGTGAATTTTTTCTATCGAGTCAATTTCAATATTTTATGTTTTTGATCTGACAATATAATCGAAAATATCATCAAGTTTTACATATATTTTATTTTTTATATTTGGTCTTGAATATTACACGTATCAACTAAAAGTTGATTGGTGATTTGACTTTATACGCGCCCTTAAACAGATAATATTATGAGGATAATCCAATTTAACTAATGCAAGTCATTGATCAATCTTCTCACCTTACAGGAAACTGGAAGTTCATTTAATACTTACTAATAATAACTAAGACACGGTCGTGGAAAGCAGGTAGTTATCGGTTTCACTTGATTTCTATCGGATAGTATTACAGGCCCTTCGGTGTGCGTGTGTGTGGACTGGTGCACCTGTGTTTGTGTTTAATATCTATAGACTACTAGGTAGGTATCCCGTCAAACGTTGTTCTGCCTCTTATCACTTAGGATTAGGGGTATGAAAAATAGATCTATGTCCCATCCTCAGACCTACCCGATATGCACGCAAAATGTCATGAGAATCGGTCCAGCCGTTTCAGAAGAGTGTGGTAACTAACAATCGAGAGTTAAATGAGAATGAATTGACATTTGTATGTTTGTATAGCACGAATAGAGATTGTATAATCTACAGGGAATTCAATCAAGTTATCTCTATACCTTTGTCAATACCATTCAATACTATTATGATTGAAATTCAGATAGCATTGGTAGGGGAAATTGAAATACTGATTGTAGTTGGAATATGGTAATGTCTGTTAATACTTCGCGGCATTCGACTTAACATTCTGAAGGTACTCAAACAGCCTTTAGACATTGAGAAAATAACTATATATGTATAGGATTTTTCAATAATTGGGTTTTTAAACCTTTGTGAGATGACCCCACTTTTAAATTAATTCAACGACTTCCTCCGTACTTATTTATTAAGATCTATCCGTACTTATTCTGCTCAAATGTAGATTTTAGCAAAATCCGTCTAGTATTCTTGAAAGGTCAACATCTCCTTTGATCAACGATAAATTAGATTAAAAGTAGGGGGTCTTCTTTAAGAGGTATTGAATAGCACTCAATAAGTTCTGCCAATGTGCAAATTAAATTATTTCTCCATTTGCCCTTGAAATATCTATACTAAAGCGATCTTAATTGGAAGATTTATTCACTACATTTTGTATTGTAAAAAACATCCTTAAAATCATACAGGTTTCTATTGTTAACTAGGTTTTTTGTGGTTTATTAAAAATGGCTACCGAAACTAATCATACGAGCTGATCCTTTGTGTTGAGTTCAATCTATATACATATATATACCTATATAAAACATACATTATATAAAGTGTATCGAATATCAGATAGGGAGGTGAACCGGAAAGTTTCGGTCCAGCGATGCTGTGTAGCGGGTACCTTTGCATGCGAACGAATAAATTATTATTATGGATAACTGTATTATAGTATCGGTTTGTATCATGGTCTGTTATATGTTACTTATAAAGGTCTTCTATAATTTGCCTATATATAGTTAAGTAATAGATAAGGTTTTTTTTATTACTGATGAAATGTAGAACAAAGAATTAAATGCTCTATATTCTTTACCACTTATTATTTATATAAATGTTTATAAAATTTTCTATGGCATTTAAAACGAATTGAAATTACGTGGGTACCTATTGTTGTATAATCGTTCTGTAAGTTGCAAGAAGTAATTATTGCAGTGGCTTAATTACACAAAATTGTACGAGAAATACTGTCGAGTTTTACAAAATATAACTTCATCTTCATTGCTGACCTTCGCGAAATGAAATTGGTACCAACCAGTGGAGTAAGACCTCATTTTCTTTGGTAGAGCTTATAGAACAGAGATCTAAAGAATTATTAATTAGCTATTCCCGTGCTTTTTTATGGTCGTTATTATATATGTATATAGCCATAGGTAGTACTCCAGGACTACCAATTTTTTTGAAACAAAATTCATTTTAATAGTAAATTAGTTTACATTAGCAATTTACTTATATATATATCAATTATACATATAGTTTCTGTTAATATTTCATAACGAGTACCTACTAGTTGAAGTAGCAAACATATCAAAATGTATCATTTGAAATATCATAAATATCCTTAGGTTTTTCCCTTATTCTTCGAGTCTATGGTCTGGTTAACTCACAAAGAGTTGTCTTTACTGCAACAACGTTGGAGATAAATAGCTTGCAGGCATTACGATGATTTTAGGATACGCATTGTTACATCCAATAAGAAATAATTGAACTGAATAGACAATCGCACACAATGGCCGACCGTGGAGAGATTTCGCCAATACAAAATGGTAAAAGAACGTTTATAAAACGCTATTGATTCGATTTAACTTTTACTTTTATGAATACAGAATGCTGTGGTGGGGTCTGTAGATGCAGTATTTTTACGCTATATAATTATCGTATTTTATTATTTTGAACAATTTACATTATTTTATTATTTTCTGGCGGGGAGCCGCTGGATTCAGGCCGCTGGTGATCGGTCGTTTTGGAAATCTTTGGGGGAGGCCTATGTCCTGCAGTGGACGTCCTGAAAGGCTGGAATGATATATGATATATGATATTATTTTGAACTAGTAGGTAGGTTCTTCTTCGAAAAATGTGTATTGTTGGCATAGAGCAGAGGCATTTCCAGTATATTAACTGTTTTACTTGACCTTACCTAACACTTAACAAACCTAACACTTGTATTGTATACTTTGGTATACTGCAATGTTTTTATTTATAACCTAGACATAGTTATAGCCAGGGAAGTGGACTTTGTACCTTTCTACGATTGCATTGGCTAGAAGTAATAAGGTTTCTTGTACTTATAACTGTATTAACGATTTATAATCTTTCCCTTCACCCGGCTGCCCCGGCCCTGTAAGACTGTTAATAATTATTAATTAGTTATGCTCTTGAAGTAAACAACTTATATGGATATGAACTTAGATAGGTATGAATATATTTAAGGATGTGATGTGATTTTATTCTCCAATGTGGTTACACTCCAAAAAAAAAAATACTTGTACATCACTCGATGATTAAAAAGTGAAAAGCAATTGAATAAAATTGAAAGTTTTTGTTTTTATTATTTCTGATTCTTTCTCGTGTATTGAAGAATTAATTGTAGTTTATATTTAATTATTTACTTACGTTAGCTAGCTACTAGTTATTATTCTGTGCTTATACGTCTCATTTGAAAATAAGACGTAAGTTATTGCTTACATCTATACTAATATTATAAAGAGGAAAGGTTTGTATGTATGTATGTATGTATGTATGTATGTATAGTTTTCACGCATAAACTACTGGACCGATTTTTATGAAATTTGGCACAGATAATCTTTAGACCCTGAGAAAGAACATAGGCTACCTTTTATTGCGAAATATGTACCACGGGCGAAGCCGGGGCGGACCGCTAGTAGTGGATAAAACTTCTACGCATTAGTGTAGTAAAAAAAGATTGATTCGTTCATCAATGTAAAAGCCGCAGTAAAAATATCGTAAAATTTTGAAGATTTGCTCGAATTCTGGTCAATGTCATGAGTTATTTTTGTTGAGCAAATGTATTGCATTGCGTAGCAGTTTTCTTAATAAAAGAGAAAGGAAAGTAAATTTGGTAAACTATGCAGTTAGATATAAAATAATTGGTATAAACTTAACAAAAAAGCAATCTGAATAAGATTTATGATTGCTTATGTATTATAATCTTAAATAATACTTTAATATTTTCCAAGATTACCTAATGATATTTTGTTAGGTAGATAAAAAAACTTAATTTCTTGTACATACCTACTTACAATAATTTCTCTACGACTGTAACTATGAATGGTTTTTATTACCTACCTCATACTTAATACTTATTATACACATTTTTGTCAAGAAACAGTATTCTATATTCCTTTAGTGGCCTTATTTGGCCTTCGTTAAGAAATTTACTACCCAATTCTGGCACGCTTCCTAGTTATACGAAATACATGTACTTAACAAAATTTTATTCTTTCATACGAAACAAAATTATTTGTAATCCTAAACAAATATTATTAAACGTTACAAAACCGAAATATGCTTTAAATTTTAAGTAAGTTACTCAATTAACCTTCACATAACCTTGAAATTATGCAAACGTCAAAAGTGCGATCATTTAGTCTGTAGAAAGTGTAATGTACTCTGTATTCAAATAAATACATTCACCTTTATGTGTAATCTGTGCACAACGAAAGCTATTCTAATTTTAAACCGCTGTCAACCGAATTACGCCCGTAGAGATTTATGGCTTTTAAAATGGGCCGTATTGTGAGTGGCATAAAGGTTATGGTTCAAAGAGTGGGGTGCGTGCAGGAAGCGCACATGAAGTGACAGGAAGATACCAATTGTTGGTCGCCCTTGCCGGAGATTATCCCGTCTTTTGTTTATGCTTCGCTATAGACAACGTTCTTTATTTCCTTGTTTAGTGCACAGATAAAACATTGTTATATATAAGTCTTGACTATCAAAACTATGAATTTCTAGCATTGTATGTAACCAACTCCTTTAGTCGCGATATTGACCCACTGAAAGAGTACTTGTACACTTATCCAAGGTCGTTGAAAATACAATAATTTCATCAGACTAAACGTGCTTTTAGTGTTTTAAAACCACTTTTACAACTACATATTAATTATTATTTACTTGCAAAGAAAATAAAATACTTATATACACAAGTTACATAATCCTATTCAGTGTAGGCTTTGGCTCATATTTCTTCAGTGAAAAGATATTTGTAAGGTTTTCTTGTGGGTAACTGAAACCGCAAGAACAAACCGCAAATGCGATATTTCTCATAATATAATTTATGTTTATGTATGGATTATAGTATTGCTGATTTTAATAAAAGGAAAGTACCTATACAAGTTCCTTTGCGTAGATAGGCTTTTATATTATAACTAGCTTACCACCCGCGGCTTCGCCCGTTTTGTCTAAATAAATTAATTTTTAATCTCACAAAGGGACATAGGGAAATAGGGACAGAGAAAGCGACTTTGTTTTATACTATGTAGTGATTTTATAGCAAGAGCATTAGAATTATGTAGATACTAGCTTTCCGCCTGCGGCTTCGCCCGCGTTTTAAAAAAAAAACCCGCATAGTTCCCGTTCCCGTGGGATTTCCGGGATAAAACCTAGCCTATGTCACTCAGAAATGATGTAGCTTTCCAACAGTGAAAGAATTTTTCAAATCTGCCAAGTAGTTTCGGAGCCTATTCAATTCATACAAACAAACAAACAAAAAATCAAACCTTTCCTCTTTATAATATTTGTATAGATAGACGTTTTTGAACTCGTTTCAATTTTGCCCTTATTATTTTGTTTATTGTGTGTATTTTGATTTAATTTTAAAGGATGTAAACAATACTTTAACCTTGATGATAAATGATGAGAACAAAAACGTAGAAAAATCATGCTGCGGCACGAATTTTGTCGAGTCAGCACTCAGTCAGCTATAAATAGATATTGGATGTTGTAAGGGAGTGGTTGATTGTATTATATTATACTTTAATAACATTCTGTGGACTGTAGACCTATAGCAAGAGAAGTGAGAAGACTGTAGACTTTACAATAGATCCGATGTCTGTTTTTTTCTTCAGTACTTATAGATTTGACAGTTGAGACTTTTCCTGTGTAGGTCAAAGGTCATTTGACATGACAGATAAGACATTTCTGCTCCAAGATCAAGATCACAACGTTTAATTATAATTTATCTATTTGGCTTATCCTGGCATCAGTATCAATCATTATAGTCGCAAATTTTGTACGTATATCTATACTAATATTATAAAGCTGAAGAGTTTGTTTGTTTGAATGCCCTAATCTCGGGAACTACTGGCGCGATTTGAAAAATTATTTCGGTGTTTGATAGCCCATTTATCGAGGAAGGTTATAGGCTATATATCATCACGCTACGACCAACAGGAGTGGAGCCACGGGTGTGAAACCGCGCGAAGCAGCTAGTAATTTATACGACTAAAAATCAAAACTTAGGTACTGTTTCTGTAAAAAACATAGACTGCGTGTATTATGTTTTTGTGAGTAATGGAATAAAATCATGCGATTGTAATAATATTTCAACATTAACAACCTGTGTTGTAAGCTTACACCATTATTTTTATTCAATGCTATTTAGGTGTGTAGGTACCTACGTTTCTTTTGCGTGTAAATTATTTTTATAACACAGTAAAACATATTTTTTTGAGAAAAATAATATTTTTTTAAATCTAAAATTACAAATAGTTCAATTATGAATGAACATCTTCATATCTTACAAGTCTTATGCAATTACCATTACTATTTTAATATCTTTGTAATCATTAAATTAAACAGTATATTAACATTCCTCATTTTCTATGCTGGCAACCCAGGAACAACTACGTTTCCGCGTCAGAGAGCAATAAAATATAAATTTAAATTTATGTGAAGCCGGCATGTTAGATATACCGTTGTGCGCAGTTATGTAATGCAAAAAGTCACTGCAGATAAAAAATCAACTAAACATGCAACTCTATGGTATTTACGCACCATAGATTAAAAAAGGCAGTCTGATGTTATGATTGCAGAAGAGAATTAGCATAGTGTAACAACAACGCGAAGAAAAAATATAATGTAGGTAACGATAAATTCAGCCGCTTTATTCATTCAGAAAGAAATGATCTTCTGTATTTAAATTTTAACATTTTATAGGTAATAGAATTCAGGGAAAATTGCATTTTACACAGTTACTACCTATCTATATTATGTACTTATCGTTTTTTGGTCCAGCTCTACATTCTACAATCTTCAAATTCGTGTTTTTTTATATTCTCTTTCTAAAGTTCCTGAAACATAATTTCAGCCAAGTCTAAATGTAAATTCATATGTTTCGTTTGTGTCTCTTTACAAAAACTCCTGTATTTACCAGTGAGCAGTTTTTACCGTCGTGTTAAACACTTATTTTCTATTAATTTCTATTTAATATTTATTTATTTTTATTTTATTGTAAGTGTACTGTGTACTCCACGTCACAAGGGGTTGCTGAAAATCAGTGTTGTGTAAGGGACTGACTTTTGCACAACTATTAGCTGAGACAACTCCTTTTGTCGTCAACTAATGAGCCGCAATTCACAAAATGTAGGTATACCTAGTGATTATTTATATTTTATTTTATTGTTTGTAACCAGTGTATGTGTAGTGTGGTGGAGTTGAAGACAATAAATTATTTATTTATTTATTTCTTTCTTGCTTTCTATTTGTCAGGAAAAGCACAACACACATTAACATGACACAGGGAACAGTTTAAATAAAAAAATACATCACAACAAATAATTTATTCATTACCATTGCTATGTTCCTTATTACTATTCAATATTATATTACCGTCCTACGTCATTTGTTACTCTTTCATGAAAACACCTTAGGATCTGTAAGAATCAATCATTTTGGTATCAAGTACCTAGATTAAAGTCTGGATTACCACATAAGTTACCTTTTACCCGGTAACCACGAGATGATGTGGGTCGTAGCTAGTTTACCATAAACAGCGTTAAATTCCAAGCCATAAAAATTTTCAGAAAACTTCCAGACTCCTCTCCAACCTCTACAATCGATTTTTAGACATTTTAGCTTTCCATCAGGCGAGATTGTGGTCAAGCGCTTCCCTAACGACAGTAAAAAATAATATCGTTCCTGAAAACTTCCAGACTCCTGTATTACCACTATTACCTAGGTTGGACACAAAATAACCTAGAAATTGCCATCTTATCTCTCATAATATTTAACATGTATAGACGCGTACACGGACGTGAAAGAATCCGGCCTGTCACATCACATTTTTGCATTAATAAATGTTTTAATTACCGCTTTCCAATCGGACGAGTTATGTCATGCGGCGCCGCTTGTTTCCTGTATCAATTTATTGGGATTATTGTTTTCACGCGATTTTGTGCATTCGAATTAAATATGATTAATGTTTTGTAGCGTTTTATTAAATTTACTTAATATAAAAAAATAATTGAAAGGAAATCGTACGTTTGTAAAGATGATGAGCATAAGTAGGCACAAAACAAAAGAAAATTAATTTGAGAAAGTATATCTCGCCGGATTTTTTGAATAAAAATTAAAAAATAACAAAAAAGCTACTTGAATTTCTTTTTTCCATCGGCTTAAGAATGTAACCTAATGCTACAAACCCTAATTACGCCGTATGATAATATGTATGATATCTAAATAAAACACCGTCTCTTTCTAGCCACATGTGAGCGACAGAGACGGACTATGATTTTATAAATAAACATTAGTTAAGATTTATTAACAGATGTGTGTATTTAATTTCAAGATATTTCAGTCATCAGTTATTTAGGTGTTATGGGAACTAGACAACTTATAAACACACTTGATATTTTTAGAATTATTACTAAGTTGTAGCTAACTAAGAATTTTTAACTAGCGGTCCGAACCGGCTTCGCCCGTGGTACATGTTTACGTTTTCTCTTAAATATTATAAAAAAAAATCGGTTCAGCCGTTCTCGAGTTACCTTTCTCTTACCAACACATTTTGCGATTCATTTTTTTATATTATAGGTACTTACCATTGTTGTACTTGTACTACTACCACCACTACTACTGATCGAGAGTTTATAATTTATTATTATTAATTTATTAGTAGTTAGTACCAATTTGAATAAAATAAAAATTAACTTTTTCGAATTTTAACATTAGCACGAAATTTTTTGTTCATAAATAAGTGTACTAAATAAATAGCTAAATTTGTTCATCACCAACGTCATCATCATCATCATCACTACTAAGAGATTTTACAGTAATTAGCCCATAGTGACATAAGTCATTTGACATAGATTTCGTAACACATAGAAACTGTTTAATTGCTAGTAATTGGATAAGAAATAAAGATTAGTAACGAAGGCATAATTAAATTAGGTTCCAACGTGGTTTTCCCGAGGATTTTTTTCTTTAAATGTCTATTACTTACCTAGAGAAATTTTCATAGGTATTGGTAATTCTGGGGATTCCATGCCAAAGATATTAAAAAAAAAAATAATCAGAATCCAAAAATTTACCTCAGGAAAACACTACAAAAATAAATATTAATATGTTTTTGCATGAATAGTTTGCATTAATTAATTAATTGCATTTTTGCAATCTAGCATTCACTTTCAAAAATATACCTACCTACACGTAAAAGAACCTTCTTCTCTTTCATTATTATCACGGTGAAGGTGCCTTCGTGTGCGGTTCGCACTTGACTGGTTCTTTAATAAAAGCATGTAAACTATATTATTTCAATTTAAGCCGCCCAAGTGAGAGGAACGACCTCGACGTAATAAAACTTGTGTTTTTATTACACATTTTAATATTATAATCGTCTAAAGTAAAACTGAAGGATAATATTTTATATGGCCCGAAATGTGCATTTACATGAAAGAAATTGTATCTTTATATGTGGCAAGATGAAGGTTATAAAAAAGCCGTCTCACTGCGTTGAATGAGGTTAATAAAAATGCTGTAAAACAGAAAACTTATACATAAATGTGGATGAGCAGCAATCTTAATCTTAAAATACGAAATTATGCATAATCATCGTCATAATTATTATAAAGAAACGATTAAATGAGTCTTTTAAATTTTTTCATGAATTCCTAACGATAGAGTTCTACTTTATATCTACATTATTTATACTAATATTTGTATACCTACGTAGTATATTATTATTAGTCTGTTGCTAATATTATAAAGCTGACGAGTTTGTAGGTTTATTTGAAGGCGCTTATCTCAGGAACTACTTGACCGATTTGAAAAATTTCGGTGTTAGATAGCCCATTTATCGAGGAAGGTTATAGCCTATATAATATATATGTTACGGCTAAAGGTAGGTGAGAACATAAACTTAAGATTAGCCGGCTAAACTTAGGTTTATTTTCGACGAGGTGTTAATGTTAGTTTGTTCTATCTTTAGCCGGCTAAACTTAAGTGTAACCGCAGGCCCGTGGCTAAAAATGTCGGGGTGGGTAGATTTGGTTACTATAATACATGTAAGGAACAGGGCGAGTGTTTTCTGGCACTTCGCCGGCTGCTGCCGCAGCACGCTCGCTGCGCTCGCTCGGCTCGTGCGGGTCTTAAGAGTTTTAACCTAACCTAACCTAGCCACCAGCTTTCTGCCCTGAGTCGGGGTGGGTAGATTTGGTTACTATAATACATGTAAGGAACAGGGCGAGTGTTTTCTGGCACTGTGCGGGCCCCTCAAGCCCTCCACCGGCCCGGCGCTAACCAAATCTACCCACCCCGACATTTTTAGCCACGGGCCTGCGGTTACACTTAAGTTTAGCCGGCTAAAGATAGAACAAACTAACATTAACACCTCGTCGAAAATAAACCTAAGTTTAGCCGGCTAATCTTAAGTTTATGTTCTCACCTACCTTTAGCCGTGACATATATGTATGATATTATCATCACCCTAAGACCAATAGGAGCCGAGCAATGCGGGTGAAACCGCCCACGCACAGCTAGTAATTTATATATTACTAGCGACCCGCCCCGGCTTCGCACGGGTGCAATGCTAATACTAAATACACTACAGAAAAACTGTGAACGTTGTATATAAAAACATAGCGGCCCGACCGGCCGGTACCGCCGCAAACGCTACGTCCCGCAATTTTTAAATCTGTAATATCTTCGAAAATATTCACTTAAATCATACGGTGTAAAAGGCCATATAGATCTATATTAAATGAACAATGTATTCAAGGTATTTAATTGGTTAAAGATTAATGCTGTATTGGTGAAAATCGCTTCGAAAATTAGCTATTATTTGTCGTAAAAAGTAAATGACAAAAAAATGTTATTGTGGGTTATCCATAAGAGATAGACATATACCATCGCGGACTTTTCTGTAGACCTTTTCAATGTGTATAATACTTAGTACTTTATTTTGATAAAACTCGTAGGATTCAGCCTGCGTTTGCAATATAAGCGGAAACAATGTAATTTTTTACGACATCACATCAGAAACCTCAAATATAACAGTACTTCTCCACTATTTAATTGATGTTATTATACATATAAACCTTCCTCTTGAATCACTCTATCTATTAAAAAAAACCGCATCAAAATCCGTTGCGTAGTTTCAAAGATTTAAGCGTACAAAGGGACATAGGGACATAGGGACATAGGGACATAGGGACAGGGAAAGCGACTTTGTTTTATACTATGTAGTGATGTAAGGCAGGAGATTTAGGCATGAATTATGCTTCAATAATGTGCGTCTCTGGAATGATAATATACAATAATAATACACTTTATTATACTTACACAAAAAAGTAACAAAAAGTGAACATTATAAAATCATAAAGGTTATTTGTTTGATCACTGTAGCCTTTTTAAATATGTATTTAAAAAGGCTTTGTGGCAAAACCAGACGGAATTTTTTATTGAATAATGCTTATATTATGATGTAGCTACGTGTAAAAACGTTGTTCTGCTTGTAGGCAAAAACTACTGGACACATTTGGTTGTTTAGTATCCGCATAGAAATTTTTAATTTGATATTAAAGGTACACAGTTAATATGTTTAACTGACTGACCGACTGATCTATATGAACGCACAGCCGAAACTACCTGACCGATTGAGCTGAAATTTGGCATGCAGATAGCCACTATAATGTAGGCATTCGCTAAGAAAGGATTTTGATAAATTCTACCCGCAAGAGGATCAAATTAGGCGATGGAAGCTAGTAACAATAAATTTTATTTTAAACGAAGCTACGAGCAACAGTTATGACCTAACATAAATCTTTTAAAGTCTTCAGTCTCCTAATATTTTACACAGGGCATCGAACTAGTTCAATCTCTACATTTTGGTAATTTCACGTGTTGTTACAAATAATTCGTTAAACCACGTAAACTCTTACAAGACACACGTTTAGAGTTTCATAACGCGCTATTTCATTATTTTACTATTTCTTGTTTCATAATGCAAGATTATTGTGTCGCAAACGTGTTACGGAAATATGTACTGAGATGTGGAATAGGTTTACACTGCAGTCTGTAGAATGCGTATGTGTATATCATCTGTAGGTGACTGACTACATAATATGAAATCTATCGAGCATGAAACTGTAACAGACATCTGTGTAGGTACCTAAAGATGTTTATTAGATAAACAGACTGGTAAATTTATAAAAAGTACCTAAAAACTATTATACTTACTGATTTATGGATGCAATTATGTAGTTTTTACCAATGTACTTCAAGTGGTATTTAACTTAAAGTATTCGGTTGTAGTCGCAGCTAGAAGTTATAAATAGATACGTATCGTGTTCGTAAAATATAGTATCATATTGATAACTAGCTTACCGCCCGCGGCTTCGCCCGCTTTGTCTAAAACCTAATAAATTATATACTAAAACCTTCCTCTTGAATCACTCCATCTATTAAAAAAAACCGCATCAAAATCCGTTGCGTAGTTTTAAAGATTTAAGCATACAAAGGGACATAGGGAAATAGGGACAGAGAAAGCGACTTTGTTTTATACTATGTAGTGATATAGATGTTCTTACGAGCAATGCCAATATCTAGAGTCTCACTTATATGCTGCGTATTCATGGTAAATATTTGTTGTTGGTGAACTATGTTGCTGAAAGTATTTGCTCCTCTCTCTGTAATACCACAGAATATAATATAACATACTTGGTAATACGCAGCAGCAACATGTTTATAGCAATTCCGCATAATGTTGATCCATTTTTTTTGCTGCTCTGCTCCTTTTACAAGTTAATAAGATACCATTAAGAATACCACGATCGCTTCTTCTTTATAAGGCCTGAATTTCCTGCTGTATTATTTGAATCTACCCTCACGATGAATTTTGTTGTGTATCTCATCTAACAAAATTTTTAGGAATTCCACATTAAAAGCTATAAACATAAAAATATGAATAATTAGATTGTTTCTATAAGACACAATATAAAGTATTAAACTCAATGTGCAACAATATTCAAAGTTTCTATTTATATACGACAGTTGGAAAGAACTTGACCTAGCTGAATGTTGCCAGACCGGAATATATAATGCCGTATTAATGAGCTCTCATTAAAACCTGTTTATCGATTCTGTTTATTTTGGTATGGCAACACAATGACAAATGGGTGAATGTCAGATGTTTTAGAATATTTTCCTCTATTGTTTGCGTACTTTCTTTTCGATGGAAGGAAAAAATAATTAAATGAATGTACAAAATCTATCACAACAGCTAACAGATTATAATCTTGTTTTTACTATTTGTTCTACTATTGTTGATACCTTTTTTAACAAAAACTACCGGTAGAAAAACAATTGTTGCAAAGTTTTATAGCGACGAATAGAATGTTTGTTAAAAATGGCTGACTGGATTTAGATTTAGTTTCTTTTTTATCTGAGAACTGAAGCTGTCTATAGTCTATACTAATAGATATTATAAAGCTGAATAGTTTGTTTGTTTGTTTGCATGAAGGTTACAGGCTATACTATAATTATAATCACGCTGGACCACTAGGAGCGGAGCAATGCGGGTAAAACCGCACAGCTAGTTACAAAATAAACAGAAAACAGACTATAATAGTCTTAAATTTATAGCTCACAATACCAGAAATTAATCTATATACTAATATTATAAATGCGAAAGTAACTCTGTCTGTCTGTCTGTTACTCAATCACGCTTTAACCACTGAACCAATTTGCATGAAATTTGGTATAGAGATATTTTGATACCCGAGAAAGGACATAGGATAGGTTTTATCCCGGAAATCCTACGGGAACGGGTTTTTCTTTGAAAACGCGGGCGAAGCCGCGGGCGGAAAGCTAGTATTCTATATATTTTGTTCAGTTCTAATACAAGAAAATATAAGTATCACTTATATAGTATGTACTAAACCTACATAATAGCATATCAATAAATTTCTACTCACTACTATTTGATCAGCATACAAAAATTAAATCGACGCAAAAGCCTTGTAGCGAATAAATACATGGTATTTACTGTGTGATTGTGAATGTGGTCGTGACATTGAAGTTTTATCAAAACACAGTAGGCGATACCGCCTACGGGTGTTTTCGTATGTTTATGGGTCGATCAACTTTTAATGGTCCGACGGTACACGCATCATGTCCCTGAACGATAATTAATAAACATGAAATCAGAAAGAGTTAAATTGGTTTTAATTATATTCCTCTTAATATTTTCTAACATTATTGTGAACAATATTTTACTTGCTTTATTAATTTGTGCGTAGTTTCATGGTTGTCCAGAGACTAAATGCAATTTTCCAGTACTATCACATTTGTCCCCAAGCTACTATGCATAAACAAACTTCGCATCACGAACACATACTATCACGACCATAAATACCAAATAGACTTCTTGATTCAGTTCATGATTATTGATATAAAAACATACAAATATTTTTTTTTTATTGGATATAATACGTTTTTCAGGCATTTTACTTTTGTCCCCATAAATCATCTACATGGCACAGGTCTCACAGACAACCGTAATTTAGTTATGGAAACAAAACACAAATGGCGCGGTAGATTCCTAAACAACAAGCTAAACACAACAATTAACTGTCGGGCTCAAACGCCATTTTGATTTGTATAAAATCACGGCAACAGTCGTCCGAGCGATGTTGGTGAGTGTGGGGTGGCTTTATTGTCAGTCCGTCAGACAACTGTGATTAAAGCATAAGTACTTGATGCATTGTTATCAATTATACTACACGAGATGCGCTTTCGTCTATAATTTAGTGTGAGCTGAGATTAATATATAAAATAACAATAGTATTTGCTTGGCGGCTCAAAACGTTAAAAATGTCCCGCGGACAACCAGTCACTGGGCCAACCAAAGTGGTTGTACCATGGACAATTTGGTTGTACCTAGGACAATAATTATATAAAACTTATACTTTAACAGTTAAATAGTTCATGTTTTGTTTATTACTCGGCTGTTTCGGGAACACATTTTTACTACGCGATTTTATGTCTAGTTTAATTGTAATTTTAACATTTCAAAAATCAAGACGCTACTACTACAACTAAGATGTCCCCATATGAAAATCACATTATACTTCATTCATTCAGTTATATCGAGAATCAGTTCATTTTAATTAAGTAAAATCAATAATGCGATACGTAACAACCTCGCCTTAATAGTTTTTTTGTAAAAAATATCACTATTTCCGCTTTACTGAAACTTTTTTATATATGAAACATTATTTGGTTGTTCAAAAGACATCATTCGTTTCAATTTTAATAAAAATATTTCGTATTTTGGGTGTAAATAGAACAAATATCAAAATATTATTTATTATTTAATATTAGAAGAATTTGTTTTAATTCTTAAGGGAATTTAACATTTAAAAAAGTACTATTGTGTAAGTTGTCCAAAGGACATTATTTCCCGTGAATAGATCGGTTCGTGA
Organism: Colias eurytheme; assembly: GCF_061535395.1. NCBI lineage: Eukaryota > Metazoa > Arthropoda > Insecta > Lepidoptera > Pieridae > Colias > Colias eurytheme. Next base: position 1,810,476 of record NC_143000.1, on the reverse strand, counting down.
AGGTAAATCCACAAATGTATTAAATCAACTGCACTGCTGCTTATATAATCTTAATCTACGAAGAATTATCTTCTAAATGAAATAGTAAAATGCTGAAAATTAAGTAAAAAAAAAAAATACGAGAAAATTATGATCGGGACCTTTAAAAATTGATTGACCCTTATAGCAGTTTTGATACAGTTAAATCGTATTTTTTTTACAAATTATTTAGTACTAGCTGTTTCACCTGCATTGCTCTTAGCGTGATGATATATAGCCTATAGCCTTCCTCGATGAATGGGCTATCTAACACCGAAAGATTTTTTTAAATCGGACCAGCAGTTGCTGAGATTAGCGCGTTCAAACAAACAAACTCTTCAGCTTTATAATATTAGTATAGATTTACATATATATCCCAAAAATACATAGGTACTTCATCATCATCATCAGTCTATATACGTTCCCACTACTGGGACACGGGCCTTCTATGAGGGTAGGTATAGGACATAATCCACCACGCTGGCCAAGTGCGGGTTGGCGGATGTCACATGTCGTCGAACTTTTGATTCTAGTTGCTTTCCTCGCGATGTTTTATTTCACCGTTCGAGAAAATATATAGATAAAATGAAAAACCAATTTATTTCCTGTACGCCCGCCTGCAGGGCTATTGCGTATCTCATTTGACATTTCATAGTGATGATAACTCTGCACGGTGCTCAACGATTTCTTGTCAAACCATGTTTTTCGTATTGGCTATTTTAGTTATCAACTGAAATGACGTCATGAGCACCAAATCAACTTGAAAGCCACCGTAACACATTTGACAGGTGTTTTTGTATCGATAGTTTATAAAGTGGTATTCCGTAAGCCAAGTGACCATCAAAAGGTTGATCACTATATTACTGTGAAAGGAACTAGTATTGAGCAGTGTTTTGTAAATTCTCAGTGATCGACACTATAATCCGGATAAGTTAAATATTAAAAATATATGAACAAAATATAGGAAGAATAGCACGTATATGATTTAACGTCTTATTTCAAGTGTTTCTATACTTTATTCAACAAAAAATATAAAGATAACATTGAGTTAATATGTACTATCAACTATGATAGATAATAATTTTTTAAGTATAAATATATAGCCATTTTCTTTTTTCCAAAAGGTTTTTACTGAGCAATAGAAGCGTAGGTATCCATATAATTTATAAAGTATGGCCCGTGCTTTTTTACTTGGATTTGCGGAAGAAGAAAGAAAGAGGAAAGCATTAAGAATTGAAAGGCGACGCTTACGTGATGCTAGTGATCCTGTGGTGATACTTTATAGCTGCCTGAAAGAGAATTTATAGCGAATTTTCGTTTGACAAAGGCTGGTTTTCAACTGGTGGTGGAGATGTTGAAATAGGAAACATTTTCCTTCATTGAATGTATTAAATATTAATAGTAAGTCTAAAAATATCCATATCTTTTGTTTTTCCTTTTTTATGTGTAATTTATTACTGATGACTTACAAATCAATAAAATTACTATTCAACATTCAACATTAATAATTATCTGTATTAGGTTTAAAAGACATTAATAACTCATTTATAAATACTTAGATATACCTACATAGAAAATAATACAATAATTAATGTATATCTTTTCAGTTATGTGATTCCAAATTAAACATAATGTATGTGGAACAATTATCATTAAATACTAAATCTTCATTTCTGTGAGCATCATATGAAGTATGCATAGAGTATAAAATATTATACCTGTTTTTAGGTGACTCAGGATATGCGCAATGGCCCTGGATGATGACAACAATATTAGGAGCAGGACCTGGGGACACCTGAAGAATACTATACCAACCTTCATTGCCTTGTCAGGAATACTGTTGAACGGTGTTTAGTGTTATTCAAAGCACGTTGGAGTTGTTTGTTGGCCCATAGAATACTTCATTATGATCCAGTTACTGCTGGTAAAATAGTGAATGCATGTGTTGTCCTGCACAACATTGCAAATATGCAGAATGCCAAAATACCCGAAATACAGGCATGTCTCAGGATTTAGAGGAGAGGATGCTATAGTTGAGGTTATACAAGATCTTACCAGAGAACAATATTAGTACAGAGACTATGTAATTCAAGAAGATGTTATGTTAAATAAATATTTATTGTGCTTAAAAATGTATTAGTTTTAACTGAAAATTATTTATACTTGTATTTGTGATTAAACATATTTTCTTAGTTACTTAGATAATATTATAGCTTCTAATCGAATATGACAATATTTCTTGTATAATTTATAAATTATAATACATTGTTAATGCTCTGATATTAATGTGATGTAGTTGTGAATTAGGTAATAGTTAAGACAAGGTATTTAAGTAATTAAACTTTTGATATCTAAAAAAATATTTTTTATTTATTTTTAAAGAAATTTACACCATAAGGATTGTGTTAACTCAATAATTGTTATTTTTAGTTAAATCTAGACAGTTATTTATGAAAAACTCAGAATAGAGTTATAAATAATTAATAATAATAAATTACACTATTTAAAATCATTTTAATTTACTAATATATATATGTATATATCTTCCTGTATCTTGGTAGGTAAGTGATGCAGCTAATTTTTCTATAGCGGCTGTATGCCTTTCCTCAACAGCCAATCGCTTGCTTTCCAACTCATAGGCCCAACGAGGCACTCCCTCATCTTGGCTTACTGAAATTACAATATAGCATAATAATTCACTTACATTTTCAAAATTAAATGTACTCAGTAGTTTCTTTGAGCAACTAGAGCAACTATTTTCGATTTCAATACATTAAAAAAAATTGTCACAATTAATTATATAAACTTGTTACTCAACTTACTATCTATAGTTTATAGAAAGGTAAAACACATTATAACAATAACAAGTATATTTAAAAATAATGGATAATTTAATGGGAATTAAATAATATTTACCTAATTCTCCTCAAGTACTGTTTTCCGACAAATCTATCTAATTTAGAAGCTCTCATGAATAGTCATTTTCAAAAAGAGATTAGTTAAAGATATAAAGACAATATAATTGTGCTTGAAATAAATAACTTACATTTTATTAGATGTAAGTATTATAAAATAGATTTTTGTTAAACATTTCATAAATCATACAAAGCAATATAAAGGATACAAATATTAAAAATTTTCAAATTTATATTTAAATTAATGTTAATATTGCTCTCAAAACAAGGGTTATAAGACTTACCTCAGTTTTATTCATTTGTTTACTGTTTCTAACTTTCAAATACACTTGTGTACACAAGACGATGACCAAAATTGTAATTGTAGACAGACCAAAATTCAAAAGTGTTATGAATTTAGCGCCATATAAGAGTAAACATTTCAAATCCCAAGTGTTCCGGTTAATATAACACGTAAGATTTAAATATGCTCACGTATTTATGGAATATACGACCAAATGTATATATTTTTAATTTTGCTGCATAATGTCGATAAAAAATAGTGACGTTCGGTGTCATCGTTGATAAGCACCGTAATACACCGTGACATGATGTCCACTTATTAAGATACGCAATACCAAATCTTTAAATTTTTAGTGGACATCAAAGTTCAGTGATCATCAAAACTATGTTGATCACTTAATGTGTCAAAATTAGACAATAGCCCTGGTAGTCTCGAATCCCGGACTCGTAACCAAGAAATGTTAAAGAATATTTTTGCTGAGCAAGGCGGTTAATTATTAGATAATATTGATAAAAGAGATAGAGATAAATTTAGTAACATTTTCATTGCTAATGAATAACAAAAAAGCTTGTAAAACTCGAAACACGAAAAAAACAAATTATAAACACATTCAGAATTTCGCTTTTGAAATAGGATGAGCATGTGATATTAAAAACAAGACACATTTTTACGAAAAACGACACTCACATTATTGACTGTAATTTTAGAATACAAGTAGGTATGCGACTCTGAAATAATAGGACATACTTTTATCTACAGCAATTTTTTTAATCATTCTGCACTACATATTTATTTTTTTAAAACTCATTATAAAATTAGTTAAATAAACCAACTAAGAATTTGCAATGCTTTGTAAATATATATACCAAAATCTTATCAATATTTTGAATAAAATATCATGCAATATATTTCCGTGTCATAAGCACCATAACGGTTATTCTTAAAGCGGCTGACAAAAGCATTGTTAGCTTTCAGGTCACATTTGTGGGACGGTTGCATCTTGCAAACAAAACAAATGTTTAACTTATACATATTTTTACATAATCCGGTTAGAAAGACGTGTCAAAATATACTAAAACTCTACGTTAAGTATGTTTGTTTATATAGCGTCGACAAACAAATACAATGATAGAAAAAGTAAAGCATATGGCATTAGAATTAAAACCAAATTATGAAACTATTGAGCCAATGTTGAAAATTTTACAAAATAAACTGCATTATTTATGTGACTTAATTTGTTTATTCCTCGTCATTCATTCAGTCGTATTCTCAAATAATAACTATCTGAGAATACAAATAATAACCATTATTATTTATCCAATTTAATACTCATAGAGGTAAGCCAAAAAAAAACTTATCCCACTAAATACAGAAAACAAAAACTGCTTAAGAATAAACCGTTTCAAATTATCCCACAAAATACAAAAACATGGTAACACGTGAGGGATGCTGCATCGTTACATAACGCCCTTGACCTTTGGAAGGTCGAGCAGCTGCTATCAACGATACTCGACTAGCTCTTAGGGATCTTATGTAACAAACATTGACAATTGTTTTGGATTTTATCAATGTATATCATACTAGAGGTCCGCTCCGGCTTCGCCCGTGGTACATATTTCGCAATAAAAGGTAGCCTATGTCCTTTCTCGGGTATCAAAATATCTTCATACCAAATTTCATGCAAATTGGTTCAGTAGTTTAGGCGTGATTGAGTAACAGACAAACAGACAGAGTTACTTTCGCATTTATAATATTAGTATGGATTGCACATAGTATAGAGTATAAACGATGCTTGCGTATACGTATAGAGTTTAGATGTATTAAAAAAAATATAATAATATAATTTGGAAGTATTTTTGGTGCAGTAAAAGGGTATTTGTATCGCAATCTATGCTTAATATTATTAAGCTGAAGAGTTTGTTTGTTTCCTTGGTTTTGCCTTCGCTTTGGTTCTTGTTTGATTCCGTCCGATTTGAAAAATATTTTCTTTTTGGATTTTTTTTCAGTTAGATATCCCATTTATCGAGGCTAATGCAGTAATGCTATATACATTATAGCATTACGCTAAGACCAATAGGAATAGAATGACGGGAGCACAACTAATCTATCATTAAATTAATAGTATAACAATAGAATCTACGAATTCAGATCCTACGACGTTTTTAGAAACAGTGTAAAAGAAACATTTCTTTATTGTTGAAACAGTTAAAATTTCAATAGAAATAAAAGCAAAAATTCACAAAACAACAGTCTACGTAACGGCGCGACCACTAAACCACGAATTTTTCACGATATACATTTTTCGGATGATTTATTTTCTATTGATCTAAAAGAAAGTCGAGTTAGTTACACCACTTATTCCTCTAATTTTTTGTTATATAGCATGAAAATTGAGATTTTTAGCTTTTGTTTTGTTGGATAATAAGCGTAAAAAATATTATAAAAAACTTACAAAAAATGTCTTCCCGCGGTACCGAAGCGAGTACGAGTATATACGTGTACAATGTACATATTATATGTCTATCTAGTACCTATTTTTTCATACCAGGAAAGCCTGAGATTTTTCTCAAGTATTGACGTACAACTATCTAAATAGGAAATTATGTAGTAACCGTAGAAAGAATTTCCAATGGTTTTTAAACTTATTACCTTCATAATACTATAAAGAAGAAACGTGGTGGAAACGGTATAATCGTTGTAAATTCACAAAGAGTGGTCACGAAGAATATTCACCTAGTTTTGATACAAAAAATAACTTCTCTGGCTATCTATTGTTGCGTAAATGTTATTCAAGCAAAACTGATCGGTAACCTACATTTTAAATTTTATCTGTTCGAATCTTTTTTAATGCTGCAGCTGTAGAGAACATATGAATTATTTTTCAGGAACTTACTTTTCATATTTTTTGTTAAAAAATAGTTGTATACTGTGTTTATACGTACCTTTTTTTAATTATTTATCTAGGTGACGCCTATGTGTTTTAATATACAACTTTAAATATTAAAAATATGCTTATTTATGTAGTTGTTATGTTAATTTTAAAGCTAAGAACATCTTAGATTTCGAAATATTTCATGTCACTTGCTAATTAATCAGATATGAGATAAATCGATATCTACTTTCGCTCTGAAATCCTTTCCAATTTCGCACATCAGTTTTTTATATGTTCTAAAATATTGTATAAATTAATTAATTAATGTTAGCTTTTAATGTGTGTGAGAAGTGTGATTTATACCAACATTTCAATATTATATATTAATGCTTGTGTTACTTTCCAAAATTAAGTCAAAATCAGCCCTTATCTGACTGACTAACAGACAGACTGTTTAACATACACATTTACATATCTAACACATAAATATTATTATTGTAAAAATGATTATACAGTTTTTCTTACATATTTTTTACGTAAGTGATTAACCCGTTGCATTTTGCCGACTCGCGCTTGACCATTATTGTAAAAAATAACAAAAAATGCGAAAAAATGCACTAGAAAGTATTCGATACATCGGTCGAATAACGGTGCGACCGGTGCGCAGGTGCCTTGCTCACCTTTAGTACTGCCTTGACTTTATATTTGTCTATAACGTGTACAAGTAAATAGTTTTTAGTATTTCAACTAGTTACACAAAGAAATAATCTTAATATACATAATATATAAATCTCGTGTCACAATGTTTGTCCTCAATGGACTCCAAAACCACTTAACCGATTATAATAAAATTCGCACATCATGTGCAGTTCGATCCAACTTGAGAGATAGGATAGTTTAAACATGTAGGTACCTACCACGGGCGAAGCCGGGGTGGACCGCTAGTATAAGATAATAGTTTTCCGACAGTTTTCTTGACACTTTTTTGGTGCAAAATTTTTACTCAAACTCAAACATTTATTTATTCTAAACTAAAAGTCTAGTTTTGTTAGCGTTTAGAGCGCTTTTGAATCTTCAAATACAGAGAGATAATAATTAACCCCCGTTTTAATTTCATAAGATAACGAACAGGGCAATAACGAAAACGACACAAAAAGTTATCGAAATCGGTCCCACTCGTTCCCGTGTCGAAATCGGTCCCACTCGTTCCCGTGTGATGCCGGGAAATTTATTTTTCATTTTTATTCATGTAGAGATCAGGTTAATTCTCATCAACCATTTTTTCTAAAATGCAGTTCCACAAAGAAGTTTGAACCAAATCATAATTAATTTGAATGATGTTCAGTTTTAGAAATGTAGTTGTGATGTTTATTGGTGTTAATTTATGTTAAACATGCAATTTCTTTATTTTGTATTTCGAAAAAGTTTTGTTACAGTCTGTGGTTTTTGTTATAAGAATGGTTTGCTACATTTTAGACCAAGACTTAGGTTATGTCGAAGTTTTTATAGATTACTAGCTTTCCATCCGCGGCTTCGCCCGTTTTGTCTAAAATTGTACAAATAATAATATACTAAAACCTTCCTCGAGAATCACTCTCTCTATTTAAAAAAAAACCGCATCAAAATCCGTTGCGTAGTTTTAAAGATTAGGCAGCACTACGGGTAAAACCGCGGGGCATAGCTAGTGTAGAGATTTGCATTTGCATGCATTTTTATCGATTTTATATGCTTGTTAAGTTATTAGTTATTATAAAAATTATAAGGTTAATTTCACATTAAATCATCAAGCATTTATTCTCGGCTGCAGTTTCGAAATACGTGAAAATTTTAACAATACAATAATACATAATTTACACAGATATACTGGTATATAAATACAAAGTAGGCCAGACAGCTTGGCGCGGGACCAACACGGAGGTAATTGCACCATCCACAGTTCAACTAGGAATGTACTATTTGTAAAAAAAAATGAAAAAAAAAATGCACATTTTAAAATATCTCAACTGGGAAAGTAGGTAGTATAGTTTTTGTAAATAAAAATATACAAAATAAAGATTTATAAAATTTACCCGTCTCCTTCTTTTTCTATTTTATATATAATAATAAACATGAAAAAATAAATAACAAAAACTTAATATTAGATAAATAGTTTTCCTTAATATCAAATAGGTACTTATTCTTTTATGACGGGCAAATTAGAAACTCAAAAATGAAATCCCGATAAAATAAAAATTATATCCCCACTACATAATGTTTTTAATTCTTCGTCTTATTTTGTCTATGGTCTTCTCAATAGAGGCGGTTTCTGCCAATGTCCAAAGATGAACGTGGCTTCTCTTTTATGTTTATAAATACTTAACCATAACCCACAAGGGTCAAAGACTGCATAACAATGTCAACAACACGTAGCAAAGCGCTGCTCAGTGCAGAGCAAGCTAAAATAATAAGTTGTTAGTATATGTATTATTGTATTCATAAAATGATGGAGAATTATGTATATTTTATCGTCTTTAAATTGAGGTTAGGTTTAATATAGAATGGTTTATTTAGATAAATCATACTATAGTCCTTTCCACATAAGATGATTTCTGTGACACATCGATTTTTGACACGTGTAGAGATGTCGGTTACTGAAATCGTATCAATTGTTTCCGATAATCGATAATATTCTATATGGAAATGAAATCGATTTGAATAAAGTACCAAAATTAGTTTTTTCGGAATTTCGCCAACAATTAACTAAGGAAACTTAGCAAACAACAGCAACAAAAAGTCAACAATAACAATTAGTAACAATAACAGAATACCACGTACAGTATCAATATAAAAATGCAACTTGTATACAAGGCTGACGTACTCGTACAGACGATTGACTCGATTGACAAACGATCACAAGATGGGCGCCGATTATATGATTTTCCAACTCTATGATTTTTCAACGATCCATTTCATGTACACGAATTGCGTAGGTATTATATTTTTGTGTTATTTTATTTTATTTTTCATTATATTAAACTAAACAATACTGTTTTTGATTTATAAGCTTAAGATGTTTCATTTTTATATTTTTGGTAATAATGCCGCCATAAAATAAAAATATTATGCACTAAAATTATTTTGACTTTTTAAACATAAAATACGTAATTCGGAACACGATGAAGTGTCACAGGAATCATCCTAAATGAAAAGGACTATAATATTGTATACGTAGTATATTATTATTAGTCTGTGCTAATATTATAAATGCAAAGGTTTGTTAGGATGGATATTGGATATATTATGCAACGATGTATATTGTGTATGTGGATGTATATGTACGTTTGTTACTCTTATAGGATAGGTTCTATCCCAGAAAACCCACGGGAACGAGATCTATGCGGGTTTTTCTTTGAAAACGCGGGCGAAGCCGCGGGCGGAAAGCTATACAATAATAATGAGAATACCAATTTTAATATGGTTATATGTTAATAGATAGAAATAAATAATCTCAATGGGTTGCCTGGGAGTGATCACTGATAAGGCTGGCCTCTAGTTATAACTTTTAAAGGATATAATATTAGTTATACAATAAAGTGTAATAAATAATTAAATTTCATTTTTTTACAATTTCAATGTAAAGTAAGCAAGAAATTTTGATGTTTGTACGACTTTACTCTATATATCAGATATTCCATGTATTATATTATAAGCAAGTAAATGAATATATGTATTTGTATAATAATCAACATTTCTGGCAGGTATTTAGTGTATTGAAAAATTTTAATGTATTCAAAATGTAATAAATTTACACGCTTCATGAATATTTATTTTTCTATAAAACGGTAAGCTTCAAGGTTATTTTGTGCCTGCAATGAACTACAATAATTCCTTAGTATATTATAATTATTATGAAACTTGTAATAAAATCTAGATGGAAAAATAAATTTGTACATACCTACTTAAGTAATTAAAATAATAATATGTCGAGTAGGTACATACTTTAGGATTATTGAGAAAGATATTTACATTTTTCAATGATACTCATGATAGTAGTTACACATGTAGATATTATATACCTACTTACTTGAATAATAAATTACTATTAACTATAAAAGTAGATTATTGAGAGAGATTAGAGAGTTAAAATTTTAATAAAAGTTAAAGGTAGTTAGGTACAGTTTACATCATGATTCTTTTGCGAATTGTTTCCGTGCTCTTCCAAATTTCCAATCCCGCCAAAGTTTAAAATTTTTGCGTATTCTAAAATTGTAATATTTTCTTATTTCTTCATTTCGATTTACTGTTAATAACATATAGGTAATTCACAGAAGAGACAAATACTTAGCGCCATCTAGCGTAGCACTATAAATTACTCATAACTTTAATTTTTATTTATATTTATAGGTACTTAAAATTCTATCCAGGCACAAATTTCATTCGTTTTTTCTTGTATTAGAGATAAAATATTATGTAGTATCATCGTAGTATGAATCATGATTTTGTTATAAACTGTATTTTCTTAATTACTGCCATCTAGCGGATGTCGAGATAGACTCGACAAGACTTTAATGAGTTCATACCATTCATTAAGTAGTACTGGTTAGCGGTGACAGATGGCGTTAGTATGATTACTTGAAAATTTTTGCTCGAAATAAGTATTTATTATATTATTTTTGTTTATTGTGTTAGCAAAAAAATATTTATTACTGAGGACTAATGCCGTTCCTTTTTCATGACTATAAACCATTTCCAGTTTACAATATTTGTATTGTTTGTCTGTAAATTGAAACACTGAAAACTAGAATACTTTGCAGTATTTTAAATAAGAAAATCCGTAATTTTACTTATATTTATAAGAAACCTATAATTTGCATTATTTTTACTACCTATTTAATTTGAATAAATTGATCCCCCATTCCATTCAACAGTTATATTGGTGTCAATTGATATGCATACGGGCAATTCTACGCATAAATTATTTGTAATTGACTGATATCAAAGCATTTTAATTGAATGCATTAGATTTTGATAATATTTATTGGTCCATTGAAAAGTTACATTTGGGGTCGCATTTTTTAGAGGACGCAATTTTATTTTTTTGATGTGTAGGGGGGGTCAGTGTGAAGCTATCACCAAGTTTGTGGGGTCGCCACCCTTGTCCCACGGCCACCATCTTGAAAATAGCGGTTGAAATCATGTTGAAATGGTTTTTACGATATATCTCTTAAACTATTTATCTGATAATAAAACAATGTTAACATTATTCGTTGCAAATTAAATTTTCTACAACTTAGGTTCAGTAACTTTTTGTCGTAGAACTATAAACAAAAAAGTTATAAGCGAAAATGTTCAGAAATTAGAGATGTTTATATTTTTCAATAAAACTTTTTTTTATAAGTTTACGAAGAAATTATATCAGACCATTTTTGTAGATTGTTTTTCGTAGAACAACTTTTATTTACAACATTTTTTCATTAAGTAAATAGCCCCCTACACATCAAAAAAATAAAATTGCGTCCTCTAAAAAACTCAAGGTCAGGCCTAAAAAATGTAACATTTCAATGAATCATAATATGAGCTTTTCAATGTGTGACATAAAATATCGTCAGTCGTCACTATTATCTTAGTAAGTATTATTTTCAGGTATAAAAATCCTGTAATTATTATTAACAGTGTCACAGAATAATAACTAGTAGACTAACAGTGTTCAGAGCTTATTACTAATCGATTGAATAAAATCAGGCCCTTTTTTGTTATCAAAACATTAGGTACTTAGAATTTGAAATGTCCTATGAAAATACATTACCTATCCTGTGGTTACTTCATAATAATTTTTAGTACATATTATAAAATTTACTTGAGCCATCAAGAATCATTTCAATGTTTTATTGCACGCGAATAAATGGAACCTTCAAAAATACTATTTCAATCTTATTTTTATTAAAGTTTTTACGTAGTTAGTACACTTTTTAGTTTGTATTATTAACCCTAGAACCACAACATTGGGTCATGGGTGACCCCACGCACACGTATTTTTATTTTAATTTAGCGATTTTTTCACCTACAACATTGTGCATCTAGGTACCTTCCGTAATTGGTAATCAGTGGCCCATGACCAATGGCGGGGTGCCCACGCCCATTAGGTTCGGAGATATAGCAGTTTGGGGTCGCCCGCGACCCGTGTTGTGGTTATCGAAACTATTTTTTTGTGATTATTTTTGTGAGATTTCACGTTTATTTCACGAATAGTCTTTCAATATGGCCTCAACGTCACGAGCCCTTGAAAGTAATGAAATTGAGCAACTTTTGGAGGAATATGAAGGTGAAACCTCCAGTTTTTCGGACGAAGATGGATCTGAAACTGCAAAAAATGAACACTCCGATGAAGATGATTTGTTTGATGTTGAATCTGGATCAGATGATGATGATGTTCTTCTGTCTGATTTCTGTATGGGCAAAAATGGTTATACTTGACGAAGAACTCCGTTCACTGTTCCTAATACACGCACTGCAAGTAGAAACATCGTGATAAATCAACCAGGTCCTAAAGGTATCGCACGCGACGCAAATACCGAGTTAGAAGCGTGGAAGCTTTTTTTTTCCAGACTAAATATTGGTTATTATTGTGATGCATACCAATGCACAAATTGGCAGACTTTCTGAAACCATAAAAGAAAGTCATTCTAAGACAACAGTAAGAAAAACACGAAGGTGGCCGCCAAGATTTTACTACGGCATGCTTGATGCTGGAGGTGTAAATTCCTATGTAATACTCAAGGCAAACATTCGCAGGAGTAAACTGAAAAGGAACTACTTTCTAAGAAACCTAATCCTTCAATTAGTACAGCCCTACGTGAAACGCTGCCTTGATGAGGTCAAAAATTTGCCCCAATTTCTTAAAGTGATAATGCTTCATGTTTTGGGAGTAGATGACTAAAACAGTGCTCAGGTAGCCCAAGCTCGATCAACTTCAAGTTCCCACTGCTATTTATGCACTAGAGCCAAAGATAGGAAGGGCAGAGAGAAATGTGTAAAGTGCTCCAAAAAAAATATGTGCACAACACAGGTTACCTATTCGTCACTATTGTATCTAGATTTTCAGATTTGTACTAAATTTTTTTTCCTTAAACATTCCATTAATATCCAAAAAACCTTGTAATAATTATTTAAATTTATTAAAGTTTAATATTTTGTAAGTAATCATTTTTTTATTTTGGGGTCACCCAGGACCCATGTTGTGGTTCATTTAATTAAATTTGGATGTTGTAGTTCTAGGGTTAAAAGAATGCGTTTCTGTTTATATTTTAGTAGGTACCTAATCCCATATAAAACCTTTGAAATCTTTTGACAAAATCCCATTTCAAACATTCGCAAAAAATACCTAATCCTAAGAACACTAAAAAGCTTTATCTCTGTAATGCGATAACATTTTCATTGAAACTAAAGTTATTTGTTAATTACGTTCTGAGAATAAAAACAAAGCCTATTGTTATAATATATCTTCATAATTGCAATTATGTAATTTTTGTTATATTATCTGTGATATTATTATAGAATTAATGTGATCGAAGGAAATTAAATTAAATCTTCACTAATATTGTAAAGAGATTTGTTTTTTTGTTTTCCTTGAAAAAAAACCGACTTTGATGAAATTTGAAATAAAAAAAAAATGGAGACAGTTGCAAATAAAATAACACCCACTATCGGAAATCTAATTATTATCTATATTTTAAAAGCTGAAGAAATTGTTTGCTTGAACGCGCTAATCTCAGGAACAACGGGTCCGATTTGAATAATTACTTCACTGTAGTTAGAAGGCTAAAGGCACAATAAGACTAATAGGAGCGGAGCAACCGCGGGGCGCAGCTAGTAGTCATATATTTTTAAATGTAACAACATTTGCAGACATAATCGCGGTCAAGTGGTTGTCGTGTTAAGTTTTTTTATCTCTTCCATACAACTTGGAGATCAATCAGTATTCGCCTGACGTTCCAATAACCAATGATTAGCATATGAACTATATTGTTATGATAGGGTTGTCAAATTTTATTTAAAAATATATTTATTGAGCTTCTGCAGAAGCCAATGTTTTGTTTGGAATTTGATACTCTCACTTTATTCCTGAAAGAACACGGGGAGTTTTAAGAAATGCGCCTATTCGTTTCTAAGGCCAGTAATACATACCTACTCTTTTACTATTTTATGAGAGCCTAGCGGTTCTTCCCGGCTTCGCCCGTGGTACATATTTACGTTTTCTGGGACAAAATATAGCCTATTCGGATTCGGAAGAATCCATCTAAGTAATGGTAAAAGAAATTTTGAAATCGGTCCAGTAGTTTTTGAGTCTATTCAATACAAACATACAAATATACAAAGGTGTCCTCTTTATAACATTATAGTATAGATTATAGGGACTGGAAAACGTTCATATTACCTAGTTATTATCGCAGCCAATCAGGTAACGCGAAAGCTCGCGTTAGCTGACCATTATTATTTTAATCATATCAATTCCTAAACTAAAATCATGTGAACAATATTACAAAACAGGCTTATAGTTTAGTTGTTTTAATAATGTATGTACTGCATGGAGTTCCGACAACTCTACATTTTATTCTCTTTTATATCCTACTTCTTACCTAGAACATTATAATTGTGAATTTTCCGTGAGGATGTATAATGACTCTTTTTGCTGTTGATATGGATGAATTTGGAAATCCATGAGTGAAGTCAGGAGCTGGTATTAATAAAAGAAAAAAAAAATAGGTTACGAGGCAACCCTACCCCACATACATAGTCATACGCCACGCCTCGCCTATCGTCATGTTCCACTTCATAAGACGAATGATTTATAACAAACAAATGTATGTTTTGTGCGGGATATTTGAATAATATATACAATGACCACGATTGCAAATCTCAGATACGTAGCTGTACTAGTTTCTTTGTATTGTTTGAGTAATATTCAATTTGTAAATGAAATATCTACGTGTTAACTTTTTATTATGCAAATATAAATTACTGGAGCAGTAAAACGATATATTTGTTTTATTTCAAATACTCAAAAGAAAATTATTATTTTAACCAAAGAATCGGATGTAGCTAAAAAATCTACGATATCTTATGTAGGTATGTCATGTTAACATCTAACACTACTTTCTTCCTCTTCTTCTTAATAATAGGACCGCCCAACACAGAGACTTCTCTCATAATTTGGGAGAGTCAGGAATCAGGATTCAAGTTGTAGTCACCGGCTTTATGCAGACTATATTTTACCCTATATATATATACGTAACCTATCCTTCTAAACAAACTTTATAAAAGTCATAATTAGTGTTCAAAGTTTTTTTTTAATAAAATAAACCTTTATTTCACCTTTTGATTGTACAAAATTGAATATGAGGCTCTGGCTCTCTTGCTAGGCATAACCTGTGTTAAAAGAGTCAGTCTCTTCCCTTAATACTTTATTATATTATAATTAGTTTGAATTATCTGTTCGTTTAAAGTGAGTTAAAATCGATTCTAAAGGAGTCGGTTACACGTACATACATACAAACATAGATGATAGAAGTGAAACTAATAAAACCGTGCTAATAATAAAATAATATAGTAACAAAATTGTTTACGGTTACAAGAAATCATACGTCAATATGCCAGAGACAACGGTCTCCGAGATCCGGTGAGCAAATCAAAGAGATAAAAATAGTCACGTTAAATTACTTATTACTTCCGTACCGTGGGTTATTGCAATGTACCGGTTTGTTACGGCTTACGTCAATATTATAATGGCACAGATAATGAAATAATCGCTGTTTATAAGATACAGATAAAATAAACTATAGATGTTTATTTTTTTTTTATAAAAAGGCACTGTCTTGAAGGAGATTATTTTTTATGTTCTGTGAATCATAATTTTTGTAAGTAGTAATTTTTATTACTATTAATAATTTATAAAATGGTACCTACTTAGGTAGGCCGTACATATTTTACATACTAGCTGTGCCCGCGACTTCGTCCGCGTGGAATAGTGACTGCATAGTAATTATCAGTTACTTACTACTTAAAACACAATTATTGAGTAAACACGTCTTGAAACACGTACTACCATAAACAACTAAATTATAAGTACTTACAGATTATTTTACAGTTAAGAAATAAAAAAAATAATACAAAATAACTGTTAGTAAAATTAAAACTAAACTGAGCTATAAAACTTTGTTACAGAAGAGTTCAAAATTTCCAGGGTGTGGCTATCCTCTCGCTCCCATGTCCCCCTCTTCTTTCACAGCCTTTCAACCCTTCCCTTTCCATCCCTAGTAAATGGCAGAACCGATTTTGATGTAAATAATATTATCTAATTGTACCTATATGTACACGTCATATCCTATCGTTTGATGCTCCATTTGGTTTATTTATCTAACCACTGTCACCCCTAAAGTGCCCTATATGTAATAAACGGATGAACCGATTTCGATAAAACATTACTAATTGTAATTCACCCGTTATGCACATTCATTTGATATATCACTTAGGTAGGTACTATCACAATATTTGACAACATTCGTTTCTTTCATTCCCACTTATACCTATACAGTAAAGTAAAAAAAGTAGTCAAATTTTATCAAGATCGGTTCATCCATTTATTTGATATAGAAGGTATAAAAGTGGTAGATAATAAAAAAAGTGAATTTTGACTCAAGTGACATACTTATGAAATGACAGAATGAAATGAAACGTGTAAAGTATAATTAGACATATTTAATCAAAATCGGTTCATCCATTTACTATACCTATATACAGGGTGTAATGGTTAAGTGTGCACAGGCGATTTTTCCGTAAGTATTACAGATAACAAAAAACTTTAAACTGATATCGAAAGTACTTAACCTAATGAGTAAAATGGCCGTAATAAATTTTTAAAAATAAATCGAGAAATATCAAAAAAATTATCTTTAAACCCTCCCATACATTAAGTCTTAACTCTTAAGTATGAAATATGAATATCCCGTATACATTTAATATGAAAGATTTTTAGCTTTCTTTTTATTTTTTGGTTTTCTGCTTTAATTACTTCGCAAATTTGAAGTGGCATTTTCCACGCTTTTTCCGGACATTTTCACGCATTTTCCGGATATTTTCCGGGGATTTTCCGAGCATTTTCCGGGCATTTTCCAGGCATTTTCCACGCATTTTCCGGACATTTCCACGCATTTTCCGGATATTTTCCAGACATTTCCCTGGCATTTTCCGGTTATTTTCCGGGATTTTCCAGACATTTTCCGGGAATTTCCCAGGCATTTTCCGGGGATTTTCCAGGCATTTTCCGGATATTTTCCGGGAATTTTCCAGGCATTTTCCGGACATTTCCCTGACATAGCCTGTAAATGTCTGGAAAATCCCCGGGAAATGCTCGGAAAATCCCCGGAAAATGTATGGAAAACCCCCGGAAAACGCCAGGGAAATGTCCAAAAAATGTCTGGAAAACATCCGGAAAATCCCCGGGAAATGCTCGGAAAATCCCCGGAAAAAGCCTGGGAAATTCCCGGAAAATAACCGGAAAATGCCTGGGAAATGCTCGGAAAATGCGTGGAAAAATCCGGAAAAACCGTGGAAAATCCCAGGAAAATGTCAGGAAAATATCCGGAAAATGCGTGAAAATGTCCGGAAAATATCCGGAAAATGCGTGGAAATGTCCGGAAAATGCGTGGAAAATGCCTGGAAAATGCCCGGAAAATCCCCGGAAAATGCCAGGGAAATGTCCAGAAAATGTCTGGGAAACATCCGGAAAATCCCCGGGAAATGCTTGGAAAATCCCCGGAAAATGCCTGGGAAATTCCCGGAAAATGTCTGGAAAATCCCGGAAAATAACCAGAAAATGCCAGGGAAATGTCTGGAAAATATCCGGAAAATGCGTGGAAATGTCCGGAAAAAGCCTGGAAAATGTCGAGAAAATGCTCGGAAAATCCCCGGAAAATATCCGGAAAATGCGTGAAAATGTCCGGAAAAAGCGTGGAAAATGCCACTTCAAATTTGCGAAGTAATTAAAGCAGAAAACCAAAAAAGAAAAAGAAAGCTAAAAATCTTTCATATTAAATGTATACGGGATATTCATATTTCATAAACTTAAAGATAATTTTTTTATATTTCTGGATTTATTTTTAAAAATTTATTACGGCCATTTTACTCATTAGGTTAAGTACTTTCGATATCAGTTTAAAGTTTTTTGTTATCTGTAATACTTACGGAAAAATCGCCTGTGCACACTTAACGATTACACCCTGTATATAGGTATAGTAAATGGATGAACCGATTTTGATTAAATATGTCTAATTATACTTTACACGTTTCATTTCATTCTGTCATTTCATATGTCACTTGAGTCCAAATTCACTTTTTTATTATCTACCACTTTTATAACTATATCAAATAAATGGATGAACCGATTTTGGTAAAATTTGACTTATTTTTACTGATACGTCGTTCACTTTCATTTAATATATCACTAAAGTATATTCGACAACTTTAGTTATTTTCATTCCCACTTTTACCCCTATATACCTAGTTACAATAAATGGATGAACCGATTTTGAAACAGTTTATTTAAGAACCAGCGTCGGAAAATATGCTGCCTAACAAAAAAACATCATCTAATTCGGATTACCTGCTAGCGAGCTACGGTGGCACAAACACACACACACACACAGCGGTCAAACACTTATCACCCATATTTTTGCATCGGGGGTTAAAAATATAATATAATACGACATAATTTAAAGGACATTTTATGTATAAAATTTACCTAGAAATAAGTATAATTTTAATTTGACCCCTCCCCCTACTACCTCAGCTTACCCCTCCCCCTACTACCTCAGCTTACCCCCCCACCCTTGGGGACTTTCGATATGATCACTTGGACATAACTGTAGCGTATAACAGATAACTTACGTTTTATCGTACACTGTATGTGTACCATATGCCTAAGCAAATGTTCGCCGTGAGTACTTAAATGGTCATAACTTTTTTATTTATGAACCGATTGACATGAAATAAACACTAAATGTTAAATGAAGATTACCACAATATATTAGTGAAAACTGCATCGAAATCGGATAAGCCGTTTCTGAGATTAGCGTGTTCAAACATACAGACAAACAGACAAACAGACAAACAGACAAACAGACAAAAAAAATTTTAACTACAGTTTTGGGTTTGGGATCGATTTAATAATAACCCCTGCTAATTTTTTTTTACATATTATCATTGTACAGACACCACTTTTCTAGAATTTTATTATATGTATTGATTATGTATTATTATACTAGTATAGAACTATAGATATATTTTATTGATGTGGTAATAAATAATTATAGGGGGAAATTATCATATTTTATAGATATTATATTTTTAGGGTCAATTAATGTCATCATTAAACATGCGGGTTGACAGCTGGTTTTTTATCAATCCACATCGATATTAATGATTTTAATATTTTGTATGAGGGACCGTATTATAGGTTTTACTGACATGTACCTAAAGTGGTCTTTGACCCATCTTATTTATATGTATTGAATGGTACCTAAATATTAAAAATATTATGACGATTCAAAAGTGCTTCTAGAAGAAGTCTTATTGAATAAGTAAATGTTTAAGTTTGAGTTTGATTCAGGTACCTCTGAACTTCCCAGAAAGTTCGCTCGCAGCTCACCTTATGTTGCGACAGCCCTTTTACAAATTTACATGCCGTATTTCACCACCTTTTTCCTCGAAAAAAACTAAGTAGCTTGATTCCTGAAGATTGCTTACATCTATTTATACAAAATAATTACAATGAAGATATTACTCTACCATTATTTTTTATGTTAGTAAAACTTAATTTATACTTTATAGTAGGTATGTTCTAATTATGACGATATAGAAGTCTGATAGCCGAAATGTTTGAGTAAGTATATAGAACATAAATTAATTTTCACACATAATTAAATATTTTAATGAATTTGGCGAAATTTTCTAGAACTATATATGTCAGCTATCAATAATTGTTATAATATCATGTCTACGTCAAAGTTAGAGCCGAAAACGTCAGTCGTTTAATAAATTGGAGTCCATTGGGTGCAATTAATAATTTAAGTCGGCTGCCTGTAAATTGGCTAAATTGGTACTCATCATCCTAATCATTTTTATATCACATAAGAACAGAAGTAGAAAGAATGTATTTCATGTTCATATGTTCATACAAATGTAAGAAAAACCTTTAAATAGAATGAAACAGCGTTGGGATACTTACCTTATGTCTTTATACCAGCTACATGATGTTTGTATAATTATTGAATATCAATCAAATAAAAGTAACTATTTCAAATTCAAGAAAAAACTTTTAAAAAGAAATCTCATGAGGTAGAGTTTGCTCTATCAGTAGGTTTTAAATAATAGTTAGAATATGCGAGAATATTCTACGTACACAGTAAATAATGGAATGTATTTTCAGACAGTAGCCATTGAGGTTCCCGCCAAAACTGAAATGTCATATCTTCCCGCGCATAGATTCACAGAATTTAAATGCAAAAGCATAGAGTACAAATTGCAACGTGTCTTTGGTGTGTTGAAAGTAGAATAATTTTATGAATGAAAGCGTTGTGCGTACTTTGGTTTCATTCATTAGTAGGTTTATACCTTAGGGCCTATACCGCAAATTGGAATGGTCTATTTCTTTGTAGCCGTATCAGAGGAGTGTCGAAACAGTAATGGGAGCGAAAATAAATGCTTTTAAATATGCGTGTTGTAATTTTAATGGAACTACCAGAGGTTAGAGTTACGTTTTTGAACGTTATACAAAAGTTTTTATAAGTTTATTTTCGATAATTGTTCTCAACATTTAACATTATTATTTACATAAATTGAGTCATAATAATGCGCCAGTAAGTTCTGAACAAAGCAAACCACAAGTTCACTAGAGTAGGTAGGTATTATTAATTATTTACTTAGCAGAGACACGATAATGCTATTTTCCTTGATCATTCATTTGAATATAATTAGTTTCACAAATTATAACAACACTTTAACGGGTTACAAAATACCGAACAACATCACAAATATGCGGGCATAGATTACAAAATATTGGAATGCATTAATGTTTGAACTACGACTTAAACTCGCGCGCATATTTATGTACATAGATCACACAATATGATCTGCTTTATCTAATGCACATTGCATTTGCTTTAAGTATGTAGTGCGATTACGCCACGCCTCGTCCTACAGAAATAACATAGAATATCGGTCACAGACTCCGTGGAGAATGAACGCATCGCATTAATTGATGCTCTGTACATCACTATCGCGCTGGTCGGCCCGCGCGCGGACGTTTCCGTTCGATTTTTAAAAGAAAAAAAAGCGCGAAGCGTCGAACTTGACAGTTTAATTTTTTTCGATCTCTTGTTTTCATGTTGGCACAGATTCATAATAGCGAATTTTATCGGACCATATCAGAGAGGTTAACAATGGGTCTGCGGACGAGGTTTTGTAACGTTTATGTTAGGAAGAAAATGTCACGATAAGCAATCGCGGCCGAGTGCAAATGTCGCCGATATCGCTAAACAGACACTAAATGCGTTCAATTGGAATACAGTTACGGTGTGCGGAGACGTATTGAGGCTTGTCCTTTCGCGGAATCCCGATCGTTGAATCATACACCGGTTATCGTGTTTTGAAACGAGCGGCAGAATGGTTGAGGTCACAAGTTGGATTCCGCACGCCGTAGTAGAAACACTGCGCGATCGCTCTGCGCAGCCGGTCATCGCGTGGCTCACGGCTATCCGGGGCTCCATAGAAGAGTACGATCCGCTCGTGCTGGTCCGCCCGGCTTCTGTGGTCTCACACGCATCAGAATCGGATGGCGCGTTCGATGAGATCCTATCGCAACTAGGCAAGGAGATCTACAAACTGGATGAATACCAAAGACACCTATCCCCGCAGCAACCAAACGTATCTCACAGTATTTTGAACATTTTCGACGAATGCCTCGAAAGCATAAACGTCCGCGACAAGGAAACAATGCCAAATATTCAACCAAAACAAAACAGTGTAAACAGTGACAGTACATTGACGCAATCGGATGTCCCTTTCGCGACTAGCACGCCGTCCAAAAGTGCAAGCGCGATGGAGAATAGAGTTGTAGAAATAGTGCCGCCGATACCGTCGCGGAGGAAAATAAAAGCGGCTTCAATAACATCATCCAATTACGACAACGTGGACTTCAAGGACACGATCATAAAAATGGAATCAGACAGCGATTCGGAGAGCACCTGTTGGAGTTACAAGGAGTGCAATCCCGGGGAGGTGAACAAGGATACATACGCTGTGGTGTGGTCGCACTCGAGCGGCTACCACAACTCGGATGAGATTCTGCTGCGGGTGCTGTCGCAGGTCGAGCAGCACGCGACGATATCTCGGCTGTCGTTCGACACGGCGAGCGACTTCACACCTCCGCCGTTCTCCGTGTACGCGCTGCACGAGGTGGAAGACAGGTGCGCCTCAGTCGCCGCCATGACGCCGGACAAGCCGTGCGACGACGGCTACGAGCCGGTGCGAGACGCGTTGACAGATGAAAATATTTACGAGGAAATCGAGTACGGTTATAGTTACACGGACGAGGGGTGCTCCTGTGGAGGCAGTGTGGACGTGGAAAGTTTAGTCAGTGCTAGTTCTGAGGGTGTGGGTCGCGACAGTCCCTTATATGCGAATTTAAGGGATAACGACGCGTATGCGATACCACCTGATGTGATATTTTGGAAGAATCAGCTTCTTGATCCCTTTTGTAATGAGGATGAAGAGGATGAGGTGAGTTTTAAGTCATAAAAATTATTTTAAATGGTTTAATTGGTACCGATTGCCAAACATAACGTATCTTTATTAAAAGTATCAAGTTTGACATTGGTTTTCAACATGTAGAGACGTTCAATATTATGGAAAGATTATTATTTGATGAATATTCACTTATATTAATTAATGTTTGTAAAATCGTCTTAGTACTTAGTTCCAAGATTACTAAGAAACATCAGGTACAAATGCCGTAAACCAATACAGTCTACGTTACTCGCTGATAATTTAGCTTTACATAAGATAGAGTTATTAGAATCGGTCCAGTAAATGGGTGTATACTGTATACGTAACAAACGCACATCCAATTAATTCTAATATAAGTTATGCCTTTTCCATTCTACAATGGCTTGATAAAAAGTTAATACTAAAGCGAAAAACAGTATTTTTGCGACGAGTAAAGCGCATATATTTTGTAATGCCACAGATAATATCAACGTAATGGGTTTGGCGCCATTTTTATCTCATTTATTTAACAAAGGATTGAATTATTGCGTCTGAATAATTGCAAGAAACATATCTAAATGATAACGCGGTGTTGGTTAGAGACATGATTGCTTGTTTTGCTTGTAATTCAATAATGTTCAATTATTTAATTGTTATCGTTAATGTTAATGAATAGATAAGTACATAGTGGGTATAATTGTCTCCTAGTTAGTAAAACCCTAAACATGTTTTAACTTGTTAAAATTATTGATAATCCTTAAATAATGTTCTTAATAGTGCTCTTAGTTAATGTCGTTATAGGAGAACTAGCTGACCAGAAAATAATTGATCTATCAGGACATTGGACACCCAAAAAATTTGTTTACGAACTATATGCAATCCTTATCACCGAAAAATTTCATAAAAATCTGTCAAGTCGCTTCAGAAGAGTCAGGCTACAAACATTATGGCACGAAAATGTTTAAATAGATTTTAAAATATCAGGAGCCGTGTATGACAAATTCATATAATAACCATAATAAACCATGACTGGTTATTGCGATCATGATATGAATTCGGCAGTCAGTTTATTCAAAATATCTGTCTGGAAATAAGAGGTCCTAATACGGCCCCAGTAGACACTTCAAACAAAATTGATGTAATGTTGACATCATTCTAATGGTCCAATAATGGGATTGCGACACCCGTTATGTACAACAAATTAATATTCTAACAAAATACATTACCATAAACAGTGTAACGAGGCTAGAGCCAATTATAATAAAAATATAGACGCTAAATTGAATTGTAGGTACTGAAATATGTCTTGTGGTTTTACAGTTTCGTGATAGATGGTCGCAAAAATATTTAAGTTATAGAGTTTTGTTGTGACTCTACATTATAGTACCCACGTGTAATTATAATATTTTAAACGAATCTTACTGAGAAATCTATACTTATATTGTGCAGCTGAAGAGGTTTTCGTTTGTTTGGTAGAATGCGCTAATCTCACTTCTTAGGCAGATCAGGATCAGGATTTGAAAAATTATTTTAGTGTTAGCCTCTGTGGTTAGCCTATTTAATGGGTAGGTAGGCAATAATATGTCATCACGCTTAACCCAATAGGACCGCGTAAAACAGTGAGGCACAGCTAGTGTAGAATAAATAGGTACATCTATTTTTTTCGCTTACACGTATTCAAATATAGCATTTCCAAGAGAATTATGTAAGTCGTAAAAAGTTCAAATATCAACCCATTGTTTTGTTACCTGTGTGAGGTAATTGTGATCGTCTTTTTCTTTCTCCATGCGTGTGAGAGGGATGGAAGAGAAATGCATTGTCTCAGGTTATCGTTTCTTGTAAAAGCGAGACGGCGATAGTAGAAAGTTTGAATGAACTTTATAGGCGCGGTAAAGCCCATTCATTTCTTGATATTATTTTACGAATTCCCGCAATATTAATAAAACTTAATATTAGTCTATATTGTCTGTTGTTTTAAATGGGATTAGGGATATTTCAATTTTTAATGCTTATTTAAAAAGTACTTGCTTTGATTTTCGTAATCTAGGATTACTCAACCCAGTTAAAATTTACTTAACAAAAATTTTTATATTAGTCCACAAGTTAATTATAACATGTGGCAATATATATTATGCGCATTGCAACAATTTCTGTTAATATTTTACCGGTTTCCTTTATTAGAAGGTCATTTCGTAACAAAATAATAGTTGATCGTAGCTGACAGTGTAAAATGTGACTAATTTTTGTTTGTAATCCAAACAATTATTTTGTAAACAATATTAGTCGTTATAAATAATAAGATGTTCACAAATGACTAATTTCTGATAATATTACATGTAATTTTAATGATTCATGATTATTATATAACAACCTTGCCTTTCAATGTATCTCTAACATTGAAGAATAGAACTCCTATAAGCTCAGAGACCTACTATTTCTCGAGACATTTGAACATTTAATTGTTTATAATTTTACTGGAAATTGAAATACAACGATGAAAATTCAGAACACAGATATTAATATTCAGTTTTACATAAGATCGCGTGAACACAAAAATGTTTACACAATAATAGTTTTTCAAAACGACGAAAAACCTTTTTAGTCCAATGCAATTACTTTTCGGTTCATTAAACACAAACATATCTGCTGATAATTGCGACATTCATGAAAAGTTTTTATTGCATGCTCATTGGAAACTTGTATTTCTTGTTATTACATCAATATTCCCTTGTATTCTGCGGATTCCATTGTTGACTTCTTTTTATAATTGCGGCCCGAGGACAGACCCCGGGTGAATTTCGGTCATAAGTGTTTATAAAATCATGTTTTACTGCAATATTTTTATAAATTTTGTTGTGGTTTGTGTCTATAGATATTATTAAAATAAAATACAACTTGAAACTGTAAATAAAGACTGTACATGTCATGGCAAGGAAGAATAATATATAAAACGTCTTAAGAAATATTATTATCTATTTTTTCTCCCTTTTGAAATAAAATAATTAATTATTATTTATCCCAATGAATTATTACTTATTACCGTAAATTACTTTTTTATCTGTCGAAGATAATGTAAGATGGATCGAATTGGGGTCAAATGTTCTTTTTTGAACTTCTTCATCATATTTATCGTTCTTTATGAGACAAATATTGATATCATTTGAAATAATTTAACGAAATTTAAAATTAAAATTTAAAATCCTCTTGATTTATTCATAAGATTATTATTTATTACCAAGTTTTGAAGTAACCAAAAATATTATTAATTAATTGTTATATGTGTATTGTGTAACTACCTAATACTCGTGTAAAAGTCGTAAATTAATCTTCTAAAGGCAAATAACTCGAGTCGAGTAAATTAGGGTTCACTTCAATCATTTGTGATTTCGATTAGATGTCCAATGAACCAAGACAAAAACATCTATTATATTTTGTATGGTTCTGTATGAAAATCGTAGCATTATCAGTAACTAATTTCGTCGATATCGTTCATAAATTTATGGCAGGTACCTATTTTGATTAGAAATGTCATCTTATTCCTACACATTTGTTGCAATGCACACTGCACACTACATAATATATTATTTATTTAAGATCTGTTCGATATTTTTTAAGTTTGTAGGTTTAGCATAACAGTATGTACTATGTACCTAGGTATATTAAACCGATTGAACCCACTATAATAATCTATATCTATTGTACTCGTAACATTATTGAGATAAATAAAGCATTTATTAATAAAAATAATAGGTACTTATTCCTGATTATTTTTCCGACCCGAATATGGACCAATAGAATTGCACCATTCGACGTCACGTGGTACAACCTACATGGTATTATACTGATAATTTTTTGAAAATTTTCTCTGGTCGTTGACGTCAAACTGACAGGTTGAATTCAATTGTGAAATTATTGGCCGACATTTGGGACGGAAAAATAATCTCCCGAATACAACACGAGCTTCAAAATTATCTGGCATTTTCCTCAAGGTTCCCTGCAAACAAATAAAGTCGTCAAGTTTTTCAGGAAAAATCACGAGCGCGAAGCGCGAGTGATTTTTTAACCTTGACTAAAAACTTGACTCCTTCATTTGTTTGCAACGAACCTATCGGAAAATACCCGATAATTTTGAAGCTCTTGTGGTATTATAAGTGAATATTTATTTACAAAGGTTTTATATGAAACCAATAAAACAATAATCAACAGATCCCTAACTAATGATTAACGACGTGACCAATTATATGAAGAACCAATTACTACGTGAAAAAACTGTTTATTCTGAACAATTATGCGTAACTGACTCAATTATAAACGATTACAAGATAATTCGATGCACTTTTTTAACAAAAAAGAGGTTCAAAAATCGTCGGAATCTCTATGTATTTACCACCATTGCTTACAGCTGCATATTAGCTTAACAATATTCATTTGAAATCAATTATTATTATGTTGTAAGAAATAACATAGGTATTTACTAGAATTTAACAAGGTTAGGGATCAAATTAAATCCATGGCATGCCAATCATGATGTACCTACCTCTTAAAATGTTTTAGGCTGAAGGAAGTTGGGTGTTCTATAATAAAGTTATCTGGTAGTTAATTAAATGAAAATGAAATGAAGCTTTTTGTATCTTTTGTTGCATTTTAAAAATAATGGGTCATTTGGGAAACATTGCCATGTTGATAAGGAATAAAATTCTGGATTGTAATCCATTTTTAATCGTAAAGCGGATTGTTAATTTCCAGAATCAGTTTATCGAACATTGTTTTATAGATTTGGATCGTAGTAATATGTAAAAAATGTGTGCGTGTACTAGTGTACCTACACACGTAAGAAGTGAAACTTTTTTATAACCTTATTTTTCAAAACATAATAATTCACTATATGAAACTTTACAGAAATACGTCAATCACGCGTGGTACGGATAAAAACAAGATGGCGCGTAACGGAAAAACGTTACACTAAATTTTTTTCCAACGCCGATAAGAAGTTTCACTTCAAAAATTCTAATTTATAGTACCTATTCGTTGGTAATTGGGATACTATAATAAAGATAATTAAACTATCAAAAAATATTGAAATAAAAAGTTTCTATAAGTGTTCTGGCCATCTGTTTAAGTGTTATTGACTATAAAAGCAATGTGTGGGAATCGATATAAAATCAATCAAATAATTGTTATGAAATTAATATAAAAAGCTAAACGATATATTCATGAGATTTTACTTTCACCTCTTATTGCGTGTCAATTTCATGATTTATTCGGATTGACAGTTTAAATTATTAATGTGTTGTTTACCTAAGTCTGCAATTACCATTATTAATTATAAGTTCAATAACCTCTTGTTATTGTGCTGTACACCTATCTATACGAATATCACATGTAAACAAAACACACACCCACCTACGCGTGTACAAAATTAACTTTTTAGGTTATTTAGGTTAGGTTGTAATGTCAATCGAATGTTATCGTTTTTATGAAAACAAAGTAGGTATCTCTTACCGATAAATTTTGCGGCTGGGAGTTTAAAAAACAATTTATTTTATTTAAATGCTTTAGCTTTACGTATACGAAAGAAAAAATCATAAGGATTATAAAAAAAAAACATTTTTATCTTATACAACGACGCGAACGGCAATAATACAATAGTCACGAAAAGTATGACGATTTTTACGGTTTCAAAATGACGTCAGAAATCGGAACTAAGACATATTTCACCTTTTTTCGTAATTGGTGACTAATGCATGTTTTACTATCTGTCGAATGGTCACATTTAAAATGAGCTATAAATTTTATTTGTACATCCACGCAGAAGTAGGAATGTTTGATTAGCGATTTAGATATATAATATGAATACAGTAATACAGTTCATTTTTTTACACATCTTCATGAAAAGTGAAAACTTTAAGGTATCACAGTCTACATATTATAAATATGGCCTGTTTTATAGTCTGTGGAGCAATCGCAATAAAAACAGTATATTTGAGCATAAAAAGTCTTAGATAAATATAATATGTACTACATATTACACTTATTATTTGCAATTTTTCAATATACGTTGTGACGTAAAAGTCCGTTCTATTGGACTTTGATGGCCATTTATCGTTAGCATACGTCATAATGTGACACATAGTTGTTATCTATTCCGTTACATAGATTATTACATTAGAACTAATATTATCTGTATCCTATCCCGCTAATTTTGTAAATCCTACTTGAATGTGAAAATGTTCTAAATATTGAGTTGATTTGGAGAAGGTATAGCACAATATACAGATACAACCAGTAGGGAATCTTCATACAAAACGTTCGAAATGGCTCACGCACACAAGCAAGCATATTTACGAGGAAGCGCTCGATTCTCGTATGTATTACCTAAAACCTAAGGTATCTTAGATCATTAAGTAATACTGGATTAGGTAGGTATCTATACTATATATTTTGTATTAACTATTAATTTATTAATATCCTTCCTCAATTATTTAATGTAAGATGTATTTCAGGACCGCTACTTAAATGTTATTTGTTATTATGATTAAAAATAACTTATGGATTTTCCCCTTCGTCAACCCAGTCCCACCCACAACATTGATTTTCCCTAAGATTGTGTTTTATCCGGTTTGACTCATTATGATCTCGATGAATTATACTTTTTGTCTGCAGAAATTTTATTGATGTTGCATCACGATAAAGGAGATTTTTAATTCGTTCATATGTCCATTTATATTATGATTTTCTACCCTAATTCTTTACTATAAGCGTAGTATATTATTATTAGTCTGTGCTTTAAGCTTTGTTAGTAACCTCATTGATTCTGCTAATTATTTATTTTAGGACAAATTTACCCGTTTTTTAAGGGCTGTCACTAAAACGCTTATGCGTATACTTCTTTTATTGCATTAAAAATATTCTGTTTGATTTAGAAGTGCAAAAAAATATAGTTGTACCTACATGTAGATACAGTGAGCACGTCGTGTTATTTATATCTAATTCGTAACATTCCTATCGCTAAAATAATAAAAACCTATGAGTTAGGTACATAATGGTAAGATATATAATATTGATAGTTTATACATGGTTCTACGTGTCGTCCGGAGTGCTATATATATATGAAACTAGCTTTCCACCCGCAGCTACGCCCGCGCAGTCAAAGAAAAACCCGCATAGTTCCCGTTCCCGTGGGATTTCCGGGATAAAACCTATCCTATTTCCCGGGATAAAAAGTAGCCTATGTCCTTTCTCGGATATCAAAATATCTCTATACCAAATTTCATGCAAATTGGTTCAGTAGTTAAGGCGTGATTGAGTAACAGACAGACAGACAGAGTTACTTTCGCATTTATAATATTAATAGTATGGATAATGATAAAATCGTTAATTTATTTACAATTTATTTAATGTAAATTACAATAAGAATAATAGAAAAATACGTACATATTGCATATATAAATTATTGTTTTATAGGTGTGTACATGTAGATTTTACACTCGTACATATTAATAATTAATAAAATTATCCATACTTCGCTTCAGTTATCAGTAATGTCAAAATAATATACATTTATGTTGATAATACAAATGTGTAAATTATTTTAGTGGCTGGCAACCTTGACATTTGTGCACCACATGCACCAATTCGCTGATTAGCGGTTCCAGGAATCTTTATTTTTTCCTCATTTTTGCACATGGCAATTATTTAAAATTTACGGGATATCACCAAAAACATTAATTAATATTGTTAAAATATGTGTGTAGAAATTAATGATGGTATTAAACTAATAATATAAGTGTACCTATTGTATGAATAATGAGGAAAATTTGATGAATTATAAATTAAATTTCACGCAAATAGATTCAATAGTTTTGCGTTAAATAAAACCAAACTTCCTTCTTTCCCCGCACAGACTATTCTTTTAACATCCTCCTTGATTCATAAATGAATTGAAAATATCATTGTACACACGTAATAATTAATTAAAAGATGACGTTAGACATACCGACGCGAACGCCCGCAACTGCGCGACCATAAATGGTAGTGTTGAGTTGAATCACACCTGATTATACAATTGAATATCAAATTACTTGCGCACTTGGTGAGTTGCGTATTGTAAGTATTATTAATACTGATTTTTTTTTTAATAATTGCTCAAAACAGGTTGTTGCACGCGACTTTGCATATGAATAAATATAATACACCGACAGAACATGAAGAATATTTATGTATAAATCGATACCAATTAATAATTCAAATGAGGAAAACTTTAATCAGGTCATAATTTCTATTTCTTTCTTCACATTATTTGAATACTGCTTTGTTAAACTACATAACATACCCTTTTAATTAATATATGCAGTATTACCACAGATAATATAAAACTATACTAGCTAATACTATTGTTTTTTAAATATCTAACAACTCCCGTAAGTCGTAACTAGAATGTTAAACAGTCCATCCTGTTTACATAAATAAGTGTAAAAATAACAACTTACTTCGTAGACCACATAGTAATCGAATATACATTTCAATGCATTGAACGAATACTCGTAAAAGTAACATAAACGTACGAATCTGGGTTAGTTTTATTGGCCCATTATTACACAACACCACTATCGATTTTATTGAGAGGGCAATTGTAAAGAACTCCATCGACCCGACGTGAAGTTTGTAAAAAAGCAACTGTCATGTCATGATGACATAAGTTTTGGCGGGAGATAATTTTCAATTAACATTTTTTCGTTTGTTCTATTAATTTTTTAATCGTTGTTATTGGGAAATTCCGGTGATATTTATGATTTTAGGGTTCATAATAACAACTTGTATAAAAAATAGATATATTTTTAATACGATCTTGCGTTCAAAGATTAACAATTTTCACAGATGATCGACTATTCCATTTTAGTTTGAAAATATACCTACCATTAAATGCCGATCGCTGTATTTCATCGTAAAAACTTTATCACCACACAAAAATGGAGAGTAAATCTATAGACGATTTCATAAATATTATCTTAAACGCGGCCGTCATATTCTTGTCTAATAAAAATAGAACTTCCTGCGTTGCAGCATAATATAAACTTACTATAGGAACTCGACTCAATATCCAAACTTATTTCTATTTATGCCATAAATTATTTGTTATCAAAGTGCATCTCTTATAAAGTATTAGCACGGATTACACAGATTATTAATATACTAATAGTACATATTACTAAACTACGTTCTAATTCTTGTGGTACGTATTGGTATAATAAATGGATTTTATAAACCATTCCATATTATCTCGGTGATTGTATATGTATATATTTGGAAAACGTTTCTATTTTAAGAAAATCTTGATACATCGCGTAGACTGATAAAGATGTAGGTTTTTACCTAGAACACATATATATCTTCTCATAACTAAGTGCTATACCTAATATAATATTAAACATGTAAAGTATTTAATATTTCTTACAAATACGAAGTTATTTACAAAAAGCAATATTCATAACTAAGAAGCTACATATTAACAATAAAAATGACTATAAGTCGATACGAACTCACCACAAATCTACTCGTATTCGAATTCCCATAGTAGTAAGGTCAGCAAAATAGGTTGTTGTACCGTGAACGTAAACAAATGAACAGCATTGACTCACTACACTATGGAACCGTTATCTCTTAGATAATTATTGTACGTGATAATGAAATTAGGAACGTATTTTGTATTTACTGTACGTAGTTTTGGTAATTGTACTAATTTTGAAAGTGGATACGTGGTTTAATCTGAAAATAACCTCTATTTTTATTTTTATAGCTTTTTAGTTTTTAGTACCTAATTTATATATATATATTTCAATTAAAAAAAACAAATTCGATTACAGATATAATAACTTTGTGATGAGTAATAAACAATGTATTCTACAGATAATTAATATCTATGCCTCTATGGATGGTGAGTAGGCATCTTTAAAGGTCATACATTCACAAATTTCGGTGGAATGACTAATGTTTTGACGTGATTAACCATGATCTGCTGCCACATCCTTTAATGATATAAATTGTGGTCTGTATTAACATGACGTCATTATCTCTTCCACTTAATTTATCTAAAAATACATTATATTCTGTTGCTATTATTTCTACGAAATTAATAAAACCACGAATAAATGTTGTCTATATTTACTTCGTGAAGTAGCAAGTTTCTTCAAATGATTTATTTTAATTTTTTTATAATTAATATAATTATTAACCGTGATTATTAATATATGAACATGTTTAAAAAATCCGTATGTCAAAGTCAAGGGCGCCTAATTGTTTAAAATAAAAATAAAAATACAGATTAAAAATCGATTACTTTAAAATTATCTACCGTGTATGTAGTAAAAATCATCAATAAATCTATGATAGATAATAGAATTTAGGATAGTGAAATATAGATAATATTTCTATACGTCTTGGCGCATTGTGTCGGCCATTTACGGAACTAATTTCCTAAGATCTTAATTTTGTCCTGTCTAATATTTAAATATTGAAATAATATACCACATAAAAATACCGCAATGGTTTACTAAGTTTCTATTTTTCTTATAAACCGACTGTTATCTTCGTGGTTAATATTTCTAAGAATGTATGTAGTAAGGAATGACGTGACAACTGACAACCCCTATTAATACTAACGATGTTCTTAACATTCTTCTAATAAATAAATTAAAATATTCCGGTATTTTTTAAATACTCTTCAATATAATTTATGTATCACAGGCAGTATAAGACACATAAAAAAACAGTTTCAGTTGATTTTGAGGAACCATTTTCACATCGTATAAAATTCCACAATAAAAATAGATATAACCTATATCAAAGCATTTTAGTTTCAGACATTTCACAACACAACACAGACAATCAATTTTCCATTCCTAAAATTAGTATAAAGAAAGCGAAATGCATAGTAAATTAACTCCTTTCTACGATTAATTTATTGTCACTAATTATTTGTAATTGTGCCCATATCCGGGGTGCTCTCTTTCGCACTTGTACACAACGCATATGTTAAAACGAGACAGCATGCCCATGAATGAGTCGTTCATTCACTTTGACTTTGAGGTCAAATGGTTGATTCACTGATAAATTGGGACCAACTGTAGTCTGTGGCCAATTGATGCATAGATGTGCAGTTACATTATCTGTATTGAAAAGTTTCAATATCGGGCTCAGATATCGGGACTATTGCATTTGACATCAAGATTAAGTATAATAAACGTAGTGATTATATCCTCTTTGATTATAATATATGGATGAAATGAATTATTCTATTTCTAATTCCCGATTATGAATTGAATTATTCGAATTTCGAACTTCCTTTTTAATATTCCATTTATTTTATGTTGTTTAAAAAAATAATTTAAACAAATGCACATTAGTTATAAAACCAATTAAAAAAATATTATTGCAATAAAAAACATAAGTCGTTTAAAAACACTGGCCACTACAGAACGTTTTAGAAAAAAAGTAAAGAAATATTCTAGAATCGTTCAGTGCATTTTTGAAATGAAATCATTCAAATGAATTCTATAAACTCAACGAAGATATTGCAGACAAAATGATGTAAGTTTTTACGCTATTATTATTCATATTTTTATACAAAATTGTATACGACATTTTTATTCAGTAGGTACTTACTGATTTGTTTCTTTTCTCTTATGGCGGTATAATCACAATGAAAGAGCATAACAATTTACAATCAAGCAATCAATATTGTTTTTGACTTTCCCTGTCAACGCAGTTATCTCTAGGAAGGCGGTAATTTCCGTAACAATTATATGTAAAATAATGGAAAACAAATTCCTATGTTAATTACCATAGCGGCTATCGAGCGTGACAAAGTAGGAAAACTAGCCATTTTAATTGTAAATAGCTAGAATTCGCACGAATACTGCTTGATGTTAGGTTTATAAACCTAGGTGTTGAATTATAAGGTTCAACACCTAGGTTTATAAACCTAACCTAACCTTACCTAAACCTAACCTTGATGTTAGGGTTAAATATACTCTATCCTAATATTATAAATCCATACTAATATTATAAATGCGAAAGTAACTCTGTCTGTCTGTCTGTTACTCAATCACGCCTTAACTACTGAACCAATTTGCATGAAATTTGGTATAGAGATATTTTGATACCCGAGAAAGGACATAGGCTACTTTTTACCCCGGGAAATAGGATAGGTTTTATCCCGGAAATCCCATGGGAACGGATGCGGGTTTTCCTTAGACTGCGCGGGCGAAGCTGCGGGTGGAAAGCTAGTTTACTATAATATTATGAGCTACCTAGTTATAGTCTACGCCCTACGGTTTCCATCGCGTAATTACTAAGCTTAAAATTAAAACTCAAGTAAACTTAGCCAAACTTTTCAAAAATCTTATTTATTTATTATGTAAGTATTTATTATTCACATTCATTCTTAAAGAATTTAGTTGAATACCTTATTTCCATTAGTCTAATCTTATATTTTATCACTTCATAAAGTTAGGTAAATAGCCTAATTATTTTTTGGATCGTCTTTATTCCTCACAAAATACATCAAAATCAGTTTAGCTGTTACGCCTAGACGTATTACATTGAAACAAAAGTCTATTTGAATGGAACCAACGACGATTATGGCCGCGCTATTGTAATGTTTATGACTGTTTGTTATCTTGATTTATCGATCGAATTACAATGTTAGACAGGATGGCTGTAGAAATACGTACTTTTTTTTAAAAACTGGTTTTTAATATAGAGAATATTAATATTTTCTGATAAAGAAAATTTTCATGAGCTTTGCAATAATTTAAACGTCTGATTTTTTTACAATTCTGTTTGGGAAACATTAAATATGTACCTAATGTAATATTGGACAAACGCGATTTTTTACAGCAAAATATAAATAGGAGAAAGAGTTTAATTTAAATTAGATCGTATTGAATAAATCAGTGTGACAATCTAAAATATTTACAATATTTTTAATTATAAAATATCCTTTTACTCAACAGAAACCTCTACAAAATATGCACAGATAAAATCTATACGAAAAACAAACTTTTTCTTCTATCTGAGAAATATGTATTGTTTTCACTACACACCAATGTTTTACAAATATTATTTGCATCATGGAATGAATCATTGAGACGTGACTGATCATTCTCCTTGACATCATTATGAAGGTAGATGCGTATTATTGTCGTGGTAAAGAAAATATGTTAGTTTTTATTTATATTTTCTGCGACAGGAGGAAGAATATTTTTATAGTGCTGACTGCTGACGTAAAAATGTTAACAGTGAAGAACAGAACTTAGAGACAAAATAGTTGCGGAGACAAAAGTTGCTCTTGTGCGCTAGCTCTAAGTCGGTTAATAATAGAATTCTCATAAACAAAGTGTATATATATCTTATATTATCTTAATCTATATTAAAAGGTTACAAATGATTTGCATAGAAATTGCAACATACTAATCACAATCGAACCCGGAACCATTCACTTAATAATCAGACAGCGTCACTGCGTCCGGAATTATATTGTTAAACGTCATTTGTATCCTGCTCACGAAATTATTTATTATCTATGTTGTAGTTTGAATACGCGGAGTCTTATTAACCTTTTGACCGCCAGAGCAAAAACGCATCGCCGTGCCCTCCACGCCAAGCCACAAATTCAATGAGATAACCTTGAAAATAGTAGGGATTCCAAAATGTTATCGATAAACATAATAATTCACGTCTGAATATTTGAATAAACAGCTTATAACACAAAAATAATATTTATTTAACCTCATCTCCTACTGTAAAAACTTAAGACCACATTAAATAGCAACTATCAACAAAAAAATCAACCTTTTGAGATACAAAAATACATATAAAATTGCAGCAAGTTACAGCACTATTCTCTATCAGTTACGCCCCATTGGCATGTATACATGCCAATGGCGCGGGCAACCATCCTTTTTTTTATAATCTCTCGCTTCTGATTAGGGATGTGTAGCTGTATATTATTATAACTTATCGAGTTTATTTATTAAGTTTATATGAACTATAGGTATTATTGTGGAGTGTTTATTTGTAAATATCAAAACAACTATTACCTTTAAATAAAGGGAATTGCATTATGAGCTATTACGCACTGTCGACCAGTCGCCGGCGACTGGACTTACTCCTGGACGACAGTGCGCAAGCCCCTATTTAAACTATAGTAAGTCACAGTCGCCGGCGACTTGTCGACAGTGCGTAATAGCTCTAAAACTACATATTTATTTTCCAATCATTTAGTTTAATACTTGAGTTATTACAAATACTAATTATATGTAGGTTACCATATTTTGATATGGCATAGCGACAATTTGTATCATAAGAATATTCTAATAAAGGCACTCACACTCTCGGCAATACTCGATAAAATATTTTTACAACTTTCCGCACTTAACAACACGGCACGCGCTTACGACGTCACCAGTCCGACATCTATTCATGTCAATGGCGCAGAAGGGATTGCATATCGATACCGTGCTAGGGATGCGCATGATTGGCGAAAAGGAAAATATTCAAATCAACAATATCCACAATATAGACAATATGGTATTATACCAAAGAATGTAGTTTTTTCTCAGTGACTAAGCTTATATATTTTTTTTGTAGTTATTACAAAAATTAAGCGAATTAGAGTAATTTCGCTGAAATTTTAATGAAGTTACTTGAATATTACACTACATCACTAGTAGGCACGTATACATGTCATTGGCGCGAGAGAACATGCTTTTTTAGCCATTAATTAAGTTATTTTTTGTCATCAAATATTTGAATAACTACTTGGCAATTTTGTTTACTGTGTACAATTATGTAATAACTGGGGATTCAGTTCATAAACTGTATAAATAAAACACGTAAAAGTAAAGGTTTAATATGTTTATTTTGTATTTATCTATGATCTGTTTCTTGGCATGTATAGGTGTCGTTGGCGCACAGGGCACGATTGCGCATGACATCTATAGATGTCATTGGCGTTCAAAAGGTTAAAAGGGCATCTATATATTGATGTATGAAAACTATAATCTTACATTGAGGTGGACAATCTTAGAAAACATTGTGCTTAAAAAAAGTGAATTATTTATAACGTTAATTACGAAAATTTATAGGTAACCAGCGGTTGAGAGGTTGAAAATCTTTTACGGGGACTCATGTTGATGGAATTTCACTTTTTCAATGACTTTTTAATAATTTTGAGAGCTTTAAGACGTCTGTAAAGCAAAATGGCCCACAGAAAGCGGCGACATATGTGTAAATCAACCATGAGAAAATAAGACTCTAAGGAGTAAGTACTGTTTTTATGAACCTTCATCACCTGATATTTGGAAATTGGCCCATTGACCAAGCTAGCGGGTAGACATACGATGGTAGCACATACTAACACTACCCGCAATCGTCCACATTTCATCCGTCAGAAAATAGGTGAGGTCTGGCGGCTCTGGGATCTTACTCTATAAGTCTATAACATTAATTAAATTAGCATTGCATTCCTTATTTACTACAATCCTAAACCTATATCTAGCAAACTGTAAAGACCAATAAACACGCGGAAATATGGTAATGTATCTGAACACAGACTATCATTGATGAAGGGATAAAGTTTCATCGCAAATTGACTTTCTTCACGGAGATCTCAGATTTCAGGCGCCGGAACATCCTACTGTGTTTAAATATATGTATAGAGAAATATCTTGAATTGTGGGTATGAACTATGAATGAATGAATGAATGAATGAATGAAAAATTCTTTATTGCACACACATACAGGATTTTTGTATTGTTAAAATAACTGCAATGAGTTTGAAGAAAATTAAAAAAAATGTTTTGTTTGGGCAATTAAAATCGAAAAAGTCGATTTTCACGAGACTAATGGTAGGTAGATGGCTGTTTATGGATAAAAAAACAAATTTTTGTTCAATCCATTGAATAAAGAGGGTTCTACGTGTTTGCGTTATAGGAATTGTATGATAATCAAATATCTGCAACCGATCTACTTACGTCTTCTAATTATTGCTATTGTTAAATTCTCCGTATTCTTGACAGCAAACGTATTCCAATTTTTAACCAGCTATTATTAGCTTCAAGTTTGTATGTAACCAACTCCTTTAAACTCGATTTAGGACCACTTATGGGCAAATTTGATTCAAACTTTGTACACTTATCAAAGATCATGTTGTGACTTGACTTGACTTATGTTCCTGTGTCCCCTAGCTGGGGCAGAGGGCATCCACAGTGCTCCGCCAGGTGTTTCTATCGAGAGTTTTCTTTGATCTCGCTCCATGTTTTCCCGATTTAAAGATCATGCAGTGACCATACAATAATTTAATGAGTTAAAGCGTATTTTGTAAATCAAAAACGTTATGACGTTGTTACGTTGAGCACTTTTTCTGTAATGGGTATAAAATCTTAAACTCGCGTCAGGACACGTGACCTGATCGAAAAAGCGTAATACGGATACCATTCCAAAATATCAAACATGCTCAACGTTAATAATCAAGTTTTTACTTCTGCCGGCACTCCCGGAGTGCAACCCGTCTTTTTTTTATTTGAAACAAGTGATATGTAAAAATACCTTAAATATATTTACGTATCGTTTCCTCCACAGTGGATAACCCCCGAGGAGTGCGAAGTGTACACGCGGGAGCGGAGGCCGCCCCTCGTGATACCGCGCATCACGCAGTACCGCCCGCCCCGGCGCGACCAGCGGATACACTATCCCGAGGTATGGCAACTTCTCTTAGGATGCTTTTCCACCAATTATGTGCGAGGATGTGTAGCGAGGAATGTGTTTGTAAATAATTAATAGTATTGCTTCAAACTTCAAACTGTGTGAAGCGATATGAAAAAGCACATCTCTTTGATAAAGCTCCACCCGGTCTCCGCCCGCGCCAGTATCGTGTAAGCATGGTGTGGCAACATAAATTTGTGAAAAAAGTGAATCTGTCAATGTCAATGTCAGATGATGGTTTTGATTGTATTATCTGTTGAGATTGACTGTGAATTTACGAACATTTCACTGTTTTAAAGTTTTCAATTACTAACGTTCCAGTATAATCGAATTCAATAAATTACTAATGCATAATATTCTGACGAAGCAAAATACTTTCTCAGCCATCTATTGTTTAGTGAATTAAATCAAAGAACACTATGTTGAATTCTTACATTCCAAAAGAAGAAGCTCTTACTACTCTAGAAAGTTATAAATCATGGATACCATCACACTGAACTATAATCCAGTCGATCTTAATACCTATTATACAACTTAAAATACA
This sequence comes from Colias eurytheme, assembly GCF_061535395.1. Classification (NCBI taxonomy): domain Eukaryota; kingdom Metazoa; phylum Arthropoda; class Insecta; order Lepidoptera; family Pieridae; genus Colias; species Colias eurytheme. The sequence goes on along the minus strand of NC_143000.1, from coordinate 1,770,283 downwards.
ACAATTATAAACAATATCCAGCCTACGTGCATCCACACTCATCCAACCCGCGAAACAAGAACGGCAGTCATTTGAAAACTATAGTCGAATGATTCAATTTTTCGCGCCAAAACCGTGTGTTAATACAGGCTAATTATTCGCGACTACAATGTGCGTTCCAAGATGGCGGCCGCGCATCCGGCGAATCGTTCAATGGATGAGAATTTTAATGTGAGAAACGCTCATTGAAATTTGTGTGTGGTCATTTTGTTTAGTAATTAACTGATTAATTAAATATTAAGGTTGAGAGGAAGGAAGTACAAATATTTGTTTGTCTGGCTGCTGGCAATGGTAGATTGATTTTAATGATTACTGCTAAAGAAAATGGATCAGTGAAGTCGTGAAATGCATTAATATTTGCATACCCCACTTGGGACTTCAAGAATTCTAGTTTCTCTTTGTCGTAAAGTAGCTTAGTATATCAAGGTTATGAAGTGAGACAATTCAAATCCTTGTGCTGTCTCTTATAAATTATAATTATAAATCTATGTGTAATTAATCGCGACTATATAAATTTATAATCAAAATACCAATTTTGATGAATTTTAGCATGAAGATAACTAGAACATCTACGAACTCAAGCTTGCTTGAATTAGAGGGTAGACAATTTTGTACGGTACTGCCTTCGATCCAATACGTAGTTTGGGTCAACACATACAATCACGTTAAGTCCTTACAAGCAAAGCCATAGCCACGAAGTTAAATGTAGCTAATAATATAAAATATATACCTAAAGCAAATATTGTCAAGAAACTAAACATTCAACATTCGTTCCCAATACTCATTTAAATAGATAAGACACGCGTGAGTCAATGCTGATTACAGTATTTTGCACCCATTTACCTTTACCGCAAACGCTGTTATAATATTATATTGTGACAATAATAATAACTAGCGATGACCCGCGAATTTGTTTGCGTTTCGGCTGGATTTTAACTCATATAACTTTCTGGAGAGTACAATTATTATACCATTCGTTTTAAGTAGGTATTGCCCCTAACGCAAAAACTCAACCCTTTTTCAACCGAATTGGCATAAATTTTGCTTGTAGATAAGAATTCTACAATATTAAGTATTCTAAAATTCCTATGGCTATAGATATTCCATGGCTAAAACTTTGATTTTTAGCCGCGTATTCATATATTAGACCTGATACAAGACCTGACTCATGACTGAGATGTAAAACTGTGATGCTTTCTGAATTATGGAGAAAAAATATGTGATAGGAAAGAAATGGCAAAAAATAAGTTAAGAAAAAAGTTCATGGTTCCAAACCAACAGATTAAAACAAGTGCATTTCCAGAAAAACACTCATAGCCTAAAATAACCTACAAATATATTCACATGGTACCTACATCAGTAATTTTTATGGAACATACTAGCGGTCCGCCCCGGCTTCGCCCGTGGTACATATGAAAAATAGATGTTGGCCGATTCTCAGACTTACCCGATATGCACAGAAAATTTCATGAGAATCGGTCCACCCGTTTCGGAGGAGTATGCAGACTAACATTGTGACACGAGAATTTTATATATAAGATTAGCTTGATATATAAGCTAATAGCTTGATTCTTGCAGTTACTTAATCCTACTGATTTTTTTTCTGTAATGAAGTAAATAATACTGTCAAGGCATAAAATTAATATTAGCATCCCAGTTCTATGACCACACTTGTTCTTTTTTTTGAAGTGAAAACTTCTTTAGCGGCGTTGAGCACTTTTTCTGTAATGGGTATAAAATCTTAAACTCGCGTCAGGACACGTGACCTGATCGAAAAAGCGTAAGACGGATACCATTCCAAAATATCAAACATGCTCAACGTTAATAATCAAGTTTTCACTTCTGCCGGCACTCCCGGAGTGCAACCCGTCTTTTTTTTTTGTGTGGTGTTTTTCATTGTTAGGCTTCTACATTTTAACGCGGACGCGTGGGTGAACTGAAGGTTCACCCTGGTAGCGACATGCGCAAGGGCGTCCCCTCTTGACGGGGATCTCGAACCTCGGCTTGGGCTGTCGCTTGAGTGGAGGAGGCCGGAAGGGCCCTAGTCGGACGGGACACTTGATCTGAAGTGTCACCATGATAATATGACGAATCAATCCTGTTTTAAATCCGTTTAACGACCATAATGCCTAAATATTGGTGCAATATTGAATATTGAATTAAATCACAATAATTGCAATGCTTTCATTGAATTGCGGCAGTAATCAGCGCACATAAAGCAAAGATAAGAACGAGCGTTTCCTAACAGCGAATCGACCGCTGATAAAGTTAATAGGGATGTGTTATCGATGTCGATAAAGTAGAATCGAGTTAATCGATTAATTCACGATACATTTGAAAATGATTGTGAACTAATATTGAGTTTTTCTTATTGATAAGTGATAAAATAGACAGTTCTTCAAAGAAAGATCATAAAGCTGAACTAACTGAGAAAGGTCAAAATCCCTCTCCTGTAAGATACATTATCTTATCATTATTTCATGTAAAAATAGATGTAATAGATAAGTACCTACTTACAATAAGAGTCCGCGTAAATAAATAATATAAGATATGTGTGTGCGTGTGGCTTTTCAGCTTTTATGGCATCTTAGGTTAGCCGTTAAGTGATTATCTTTTAAACTCAGATGAATCTGGATGTTCTGAGGTTTTATTCTACTTTCATGTTTAAGAAGACGAGAAAAGTAAACCGTTGTTTTAAAAGTATTATGAGAAACGTATGGATGTCGATATGTGGACCGTACATATCGACTCAACAAAAAAGTATGTTGGTCAGCCACTAAGCACTGTGTCTATTAAGTATCAGCGCGTGCAATGAAAAAATTGTAACGAATAAATCAAAATTACCACACTAGAGCGTGCCAATTATTCATCGATTGCTCGTTACAAAACATCGATGTTAGCAACTGTTACAACACTATGCCATATCATTATGCGTCTACACGCCACTAAAATGTCCGTGTGTCATGTTAAATAATAAATTTATATTTTCCTTTATTATATTCAGTGTCAATATGTAGGTAGTGTTGTGGAATTGAATATGGTGGTTAAAAAGTGATTATGTTTAAGTTAAAACGTGGCAAGACTTGGTTTCGGGAGGTAGGTCATAGATATAGGCATAGATAATAGAGGGAAGTAGGTTTATGTGGTAACTTATGGTAATGCGCGTTATTTATTAATATGCAGGAATCTGTTATTGTAATTTCAATAATATTGTATATATGAAAAATGAGATATGTATATTCCTATTAATACCATCTGTACGCCCCTCTTTGATAATTGTTAACCTTGCTATATAAGTATTTATTTCAAATGTTATGTACATTCTTTAGTCTGTGTAATTCGTCGAAATATGGCGCCGAATTTACATTGAGAAATAAAAATGCGGAAGTTGATAAAGATTGTTACTTTCGTTATCAATTTCTGGCTTAATTAAAAGGAAATTTCTGATATTGATATCAAAAAACGTAGCGAAAACTAAGTTTGAGAGAATATTTAATGAAATATTAATAAATTGTATTTAGAATGTTTGTAATGTACCAATGTGACATAAAATTCTTGTGGGTTTGATTAGAGTTTTACTTGTTAAATTTGAACCTTATTGTTTGGTAATAGAGCTCACTTTTACAACAATATTTGTGTTGGAACACAAAACCACAAAGTACATATACAATATACATAATAACCATTTAGTTATATATTTGAAATTGTTAATAGCATTCGTACTTTGTGACTATAATTAAAAACTAAATTAATATGAAAAGTTTATGACACGAGTCAAGCAAGTAGATATTACACACGTATTCATTATATTAATTCTTGTAGTAATCATGACTTCCAATCTCCATGTAATGAAGGTCAGTTGACTGCTCAGGAGACATACTAGACAATTTACAACTTTTTTCCCATGAAATAATATTAGGTAGTTTCGCATGAAATAGTAGAAATAGTTGTACTAATAATCCGGTAGATATAAGGGTCAAAAGGTAGGGTAGAGATGGTGTACCATATTCTCACACAATAACTAATAACTCTGGATTGCTGAACTTTTTATTTAACAATTCTCTCATTCAAATATGCAAAACCATGTAAACTATTGAGCTTGATATAACGCCATAATATTACATATACACAGCTGATTTACTTCCGATCCATAATGGGAAACGCCCAATGAACTTACAGCAAGATATACTCACTAAAGTCCTTCAACAATAAAACGGCGTTTCTTTACTTCCGCCACTTTATGCAAAAAAAGGACGTGTGGCACTCGGGTACTGCCGCGGTAAAGCTATTGCATGTTATGCCTTCAAGCCACACCTCCGTGCCCGTCGGAGTGGGGAGCGTGAGGTTTTTTCGTTACGGAATCTCTCGATTCGGTCCCCGCGCTCAAGGCCCGCGATAGAAGCTATGCAATAGCTTAATAGTGGAAATGAATTATGAACATCGTTATTTACACATAATATTATGTATACTGAAACTACTCTTATCATCACAGAGAGCAACTAAATAAACACAATAGCTGTCCTGGATCGTACTTTAATACACTTAGTTGCTCACTGTGTGTGTTTTCGTTAATTTCATAAGGATCAGTAGGTACTAATAATTAAATTGTGATTGTTATGCTACTTTTTCGTTAAGTACAACATTAATGTCTGGTCCAACTCAGGATAAAACCTCATTACCCTTTATACAAAACTAGCAAACCGGGCGAACTCCGTTTCGCCACCAGAGACACCTTTTCTTTGCTATAAACCTCACGGAGCCCGAGACATTTCCAACGAATGCAAAACCGTGGAAATCGGTTCGTGCGTTCTGGAGTTATAGCGTCAGGAAGGAAAACCCGGCTTATTTTTATATAGTAGATTGTGGTAAAATATCAGACATGAAAAGGAAATGATAAGAAAGAATATCATACCAAAACTGCATATAACACAAAGAGCTGGAGCACAACTCAAATACCAGATACCTTGTTACAGGAGAGTCTAAAAGACGTACCAGCCAAGTCGTGGAACTGGTCTCCGACGTCAGAGCGCAGCCGTCTCGACTTGGAGAGGAGTTTTAGCAAAGCGAACAGTGATAGCCCGCCGCTATGGGTCAGCAAACGACTGGGTAAGTGACTCTTTACTGAAAAAATCTAATTTAAAATTTCGCAGTCTTGAGATGTAAGAGCTAGCGCGCACGAGCAACTTTGTCTCCGCAACTATTTTGTCTCTCCCATCAATTTGTATGGGGAGTTGCGTCGCTACGTGCGCGCACTTTCATACTAGCCCATGGATGGAGAGACAAAATAGTTGCGGAGACAAAGTTGCTCGTGCGCGCTAGCTCTTATGCAGAAAATAGAATGTTAATATTTTATGTCATAGTCTTAAGAAAAAATGCAAGAAATCGTGTGCTTATTTTAATGCAACGTGTTCTTTTTTTAATAATTTTGCACTACATATTCGATGAATGTAATAAAATACAGGTAAATTAGCTTGGAGAAATTTTTGCATATGTAGTGGTGTGTATATTACTCAGATCTTAGAGCGCGTTTCCACTATATCGTTCTGGCCTATACAAAAATGTTTCGATATCCTAACATTACTATTTAATTTTATACTTATTCCTAGCAACACTTTTGTTTTCAATAAAAACAAGTTTTTATTTGAAAGAAAATGGTTTTGACTTTATAAAAAAAAATATATCATTCAATTTTACGTCCTTGAGCAAACGACAAGGCGACTACCGTGAAACAATAAAATATCGTGTCCATAATAATTTGTTTCATAATTAATATTTGACCATAATAATTACGAAACAAAACAAATAAATAAATCGTCACTTGATAGTGGAAAGTGGAAACACGCACAAAACCAGAATAAACCAGTTTACGCTGTCTGCAGGTGCCACGTGCAGTCGTTTGGTACCATTAGAACATAAAGCACATTTCATTCAAAAATTATAATTATTATGTACGTACTCAAATTTCGACGGACCGAAGGACGATTTTTAAAAACACAAGATTTAATTTACACGTCTTTAATTAGTGCTTTCTACATTCAGAATGAATTAAACTAAAACTTAAACTAATAAACTTATCTCTAAACAAAAATGCAGCGTTTGAAGAAATACAATATGTATGCATTAAGGCGATGCAGGGTGGCCATAGTTTGCTGCGTTAACAAATATGACATCGCTCGCATGTACTGCGGGTGGCCCCGATATAACTCCTCCATCCTCAGTTTCAAGAAAATCTGAAGGGTTTTCTTGAATACATATTTTTCTTAATTTAGACTTAATAACTATGGCGATTACAATTATAATTACGATTAATACAAAAGTTATAATGTTAATCACTCCAACGGCACTATTCACTGTACTATTAAACTGGTTTTCACTATTTTCACTATTTTCAATTAAATGCCTAAGCATATTTATGTCAGTTAAATTTGCACCCTTCAGGTTAACAGGCTTCCTGTCGGTCTGGGAGTTCATCAAATTTGCTAATATATTTTTTGGTAAACTTGGGTATATAATATCATTTCCATTCGCTTCATATTTCTTTAGTGTTATATCTCCGATTTTCACGTAGCAGCCAATCTCGTCTAACGCCAATAAATAAATACCACGAAGAAATTCTTGGGTTACCTCATTTTCACAGACCTTAGTAAGTACTGTTTCCACATTTACGTAAAGTATCCATCTATTGGGTAGAACATTGTCGATCTTCACGTCATCTATGGAAATGGGAATCTGCTGACAACTGGAAACATTTGTGGATAGCCGCAGAAGATCGGTTAAACAATCATCTTTATATAATGTTGATGTCAGTATTTCCGGGCATAGGAACCGGTCTTCATCAATTTCTTTGCATGGTTGTGAAAGTGGCATCGTTTTCAACCCCTTCACAAGGACATATGGGTATTTGGGAAGGATAAGGGAAGTCTGACCTTTTTCTTCGTTAAATATAGGTAAAGGTATTATTTTAAAATATGAGTAAATATCATCAGTAATTAATGGAATAGTCATTACGAATTTTATTTGACTTTGTTTTACATAAGTTTGTACTTCTATTAATTGTTCGATTTTAAGAACATTATCTAAATTTACTGAAAATGGTAACTTAGAGCTAGTTTCAATATTTTTTAATAAAAGCATTAATTCCTTCGTATCTACAACGGATTGGTGTAAAAGTTTAATTTTACTAAAAGCTACAGCAGTTTCAATTTCACTTAATCTAACGTAAATAGACATAAAATTATGTAAAAATGCAGAATATGTATGTATAATTTCATTAATCCTTTGATGTAAATTTGTGTCATTTAAAAGCGAATCAATTACATTTAGCTTATTCTGGATTGCAATGAAATTGTTATTAGATATTTCAGCTACATTTAATAACGAACCCACCATCTCAGTAACGATCGTCATCTTATGTATTATAGAGTCTTGTTTAGTCTTTAATTTTTCAATAGTGTTTTCAAATTGTATAGCATCTTCGTTGTCGAGGTTACCGGTGATAATTTTTATAACTGAACCAAGTGGATTTAATAAACCACGTTTAGATCTAGAAGACGGAATTAATTGTTCAAATTTATCAATAGTATAATTCATATGATAATCTGTTTGTATTTCTGTTGTAATAAAATCGGAACCTAACGCTTTTACATCAATACAACTATGAACCTGATTTCTAAATGATAGATAACTATTTATATTAAATTCTAAATCGTCATATATTAACTTTAAATCTAACACCTTAATAACTCTCCATGTGTCATTGCTGACGACTGCATAGCCTTCACGGAGGGGTAGTATTCCGGGATTCCGTTTAATCTGGTGCAGTTGAAGGCCCTGGTTTTGGATCACATGGATCGTCAGAAGCAGTAACCTGCGGAGGACGCTTAATGTATTTAAATGGAACTTTAGTCTCACGATTGTGTGTCGTTACTGGCACAATATTTCTATGGTTTGGTCCCGTGATCTGATATGTAGGCCTATCTTTAGCACGTCTCGTGTTAAATCCTTTAATGTAAACTGAATCTCCTATGTCTATGTTAAAATCATTTTCACCGCCATGCTTATCCTTAATAACCTGTTTCTTATGAATAATTTCGTCTGTAAGATATTTGTATAAGAATTTTGTGCGTTTGTGGTGATCTTTTACAAATTGTTGAGTTAATTGTTTATTAAAATCTACAGCTTGATCTAGAATCAGCATGCCTTCCGTATCAAGATCGCGAGCTGAATGAACCGTATCTGTATTTTCGCTATTATTGCTAGACGCAGTCAAGGTGCTGCTTTCCATGGTTATTGTACTACTATCAGGTGACGGAATCGAATATGGGGACCTTGGGCGATTATTTTTAGTGATAGGCACTGTTCGGTTTGAATCAGACGAAATTGTAATCGGCGTCAGGGGTCGGTCACATTTTCCCGCCTGATCGTTACTAACTTTTACTATTTCATCGGTTAAGTGTTTTTGAAGATTTCGCTCCTTTTCATTTACATTAACTTTCATTGACACGTCGATTATTGCTGCTGGCATACGAACGCTTTCACGAAAAGTCTGAAAATCTAATATAGCGTCACCGTTCTGAAGGTTAGTTGGAATTGATACTCTAGTTTCTGATCGAGGCTCTAAGGTGATTCTTAACGGAGGGTTATATATAATCGGTATTTTGGCGTTAAATGTTTCTAAAACTTGGTGCTTCATATCGATATTTGCATCTAGTTTCTTAAGTAAATCAGATCCGATTAATCCATCAAACTTACTGTCTACATTGTATACATAAAATTTGTGGGAAAGTGAGGTTCTAAAAGTTTTTAATAATGGAATTTCTATAACCTCATCATGAGTGCTTTGCGCATGGGTACTAACAACTGTAAATTGTTCATACTGTTTATGATCTCTAAAATATTCTTCTGCTTTGGCCGGACTTATAAAGGAACGACTACTTCCTGTATCTATGAGAAACTTTGCTTTTATTTCGGGAACTATAATATGTGGTAATTTTAAGAAGCTGTCACAATAATTTAAATTAATTATTTCACTGTCTCGTCGGAGGCCTGTAACAGGAAATTCATTATTGTCAATAAAATTGCTTTCAATTACTTCCGGATCGGTATACTCGTATAACTCGTTCGCGGCGTTTTCTTTATAATCTAAGGGTGAGTTATCGTAATTTTCATAATTTGGTTCATCGCAGTAATATATGTTATGAGTTACGTTTTGCCTCATAGGTGCCGTACGCATTGATACATCGCTATTTAAGCCGGGGTTCGGTACCTGGGCATGCTGTATGCCAAATTTAAAACGAGGTTGGTCTGTTTGTTGATTTGGGATTCCTAATTGATAACCGGTATTTTGAAAAGGTCGCAATTGGTGGTTATTATTAGATTGTGTGCCAAATTTATAGCCTTGGGCTTGTGGTGTTTGCCTTAACTGTTGAATAAAATTTGGTCGAGGTGGTTGCATTAAATTTGGTCGAGATTGTTGAGCGAAATTCGGTCTATAACCAATTGGCTGTTGAGGACTGCCGTATTTAAAGTTTTGATTTAAAGGCATCGTACTAAAATTAGGTTTTAATGAATTTTGGAAAGTGTTTTGAGTTATAGGTTTTGGCTTACTAATCTTCGCGTTATATTGTTGTATAAAATTTACTTCTTCCGTAACTACGCTAAGTGCATTTTCTAAGTTTTTACAACCCCTTAATCTAACAATCCGGATCATGTCCTCCGGGAGGTTGTACAGAAAAACATTTAACGCAGTATTATTGTATATGATCATTTTCGCGGCTTTGACCCCTTCATCAGTGAAGCGGTTCACCTTTGAAAATAGGGAACTTTTTACGTTTTGTATTCTGTGGCAAAACTGTATGTAACTTTCACCTTGTTTTATTTTTAACCCTTCTAACTCTAATGCTATACACTCTTCCGATCGCGGGTCTCCGAAATGTTGGGTAAGTATTTCTTTCAATTCAGTCCATGAAGTTATATTTTGGTAATCACTAAGCAGTGAAGCTGCCTTACCGATAAGCCTGCTCGTTATGGCATGGTATACATATAAGTTTTGTGCGTTATTACTCGCATCTTGGAATGACCTTATAATATATCCACTTTTATTGATAAATAGGTTTAACAGTTTTTCATCCCCATCAAATTTGGGAATGATACATAGTATTTCTCTAGGAATGAGTTTAATCTCTTCCATTTTGCGTAGTTTTATCGATTAAAACACGAAATTAATGAAAGTACCTAACACTTAAAATCACTAACTAATAACTAACAATTAAAATTAAACACTAAAAATTACGACTTATCACGATAATTGTAATGAACAAAATCAAATAAACGTAATGATTAGGCCGACTATTTTGGGTCGGGGATTTCGTGAAAAACAGGGACTATGAAAAACAGGAGTGAAGAGGTCTACTCACGGTCTGCTCGCTCCCATGTCCTTCACTTATGATTCTGAATGCTCGTCCTTGAAGTCTCCGTACGCGTTTCACTGCAGCGATTCAGTTTTTTACGCGTACGCGTCGCGGGAGTTATTTATTTAGTTCGAGGATACTCGTCTGTACCGCACTATCACAGGTCCTTAATTATGGCTTTACTGATAGCTCGGCAGCAGGATATTATCGAGTATCCTACCGGCTGCGCCACTCAAATTTCGACGGACCGAAGGACGATTTTTAAAAACACAAGATTTAATTTACACGTCTTTAATTAGTGCTTTCTACATTCAGAATGAATTAAACTAAAACTTAAACTAATAAACTTATCTCTAAACAAAAATGCAGCGTTTGAAGAAATACAATATGTATGCATTAAGGCGATGCAGGGTGGCCATAGTTTGCTGCGTTAACAAATATGACATCGCTCGCATGTACTGCGGGTGGCCCCGATATAACTACGTAGTTTAATTGATAAATTTTGTATTTGTTGATTGTTGTTATTATTTGTTATTATTGTTATAATATTTGTTGAAGTGAATTACATGTCCCGCAGCCGGAGGCCCCAAATGAAAACTCAGATGTACTTAAAAACTACATTTAATAGCTAAAATGAGACTTTTACACCCATGTCTGCACGATGCAGACCGGAGTTAAAGAATGAATTTATACAGTTTAATAATTATAAAGACGTAAGCTTGGATGCTAACTAAGGGAAATCGCATCCACATTCTATTCCCGTGCGAACGGCGTATTCAGCAGTTTTGTATGAAGGCAGGGCCATAACTAGTGTTTAATTTGTGTGTAAGTGTTGTAACTTTATATTGTTAATTCAATATGGCTCCAGTGTTAAAACATGGTCGAGGCAAGCCTTTGACTTCTCAAACTAAAGAATTAAACTTTAAATGTCGTTTCTTTTTCAGGTTAGTAAATTTTTCATTTTAGTAACATTGTTAATGTAAAAGTTATATGTATGTTAAATGTGCAAATATTAAAATAAAGTCTCATCTTTTTCAGAGGAGAAACACATATAGTTTAATTTAAAATCCCTTATATATACAGGGTTACTTGTAAAACACCGGCAACCTCGCAGGACAAGATAGCTAACATCATATTAAGTAACAACATTTCGACTTTTGATAATTTGTTAGATTTTATTTTCATACAAAAATAAATATTCATTTAATTTTCCGTCTGAATATTATAAACTCTACGCCTCCCAAAAATTACGTAAACAAAAAGCGAACGAGAGGGGGAAGGGGGCGTCGCGTCGTCCATCCGATAATTAATAGAACATAGACTTACAAATGTAAGGAGAGTACAATAAAAGTTTAAAAAATCATTTAAAAATAATTTATTGCGTTATGCCAAAAGTCGTAGAACAAATGTTGTTACTTATGATGTTAGCTATCTTGTCCTGCGAGGTTGCTGGTGTTTTACAAGTAACCCTGTATAAAATAAAAACTAAAAATAAAATGTTGTTTTATTTTATTTGCTGACCATACACTACTACAAACGCAAAAATTTCTCCAAGCTAATTTACCTGTAAAATATTGGAAAATACGAACGGTTTTTCATAGCATTTAAAGTTTTCTTGGACTGCGTTAATAAAAGATTGGATGTGTACGACAGCTTGTCTGAATTCGTAAAAAATGATCAAGTGACTAAACTGTCAGGCAACTATTATCCAACATTTTTACGAACATCTACACAATTCAATAATATTATTGTTTCATACCTATACATCTTTAAACGCTTAATTAGATAGTGCAAAATATGTGTGTTTACTTGATTGCATTTCTACGTCGCAACTGATATTTTTTTGCTTTTTGTCTAGATTTAGTTCGGAAGCTAGATAATGACATAGGCTATTTGTCGCGGTTAAACTTCTTAATTTCAGTATTTGCCAACGACGAGTATATTCATAATTATCTCTTCCCTTCGCATTGAAGATCTAGCTTTATATAATTTACCCATTTCCCTCTCAGGCGGTTCCACAGAGAACCTTCTAGCGCGTCGTCCCAATCACCTCCAACTCCCCCCCTCCTCCTCCGGCGACAGCCTGGACGTGGAGGTCCGGGAACGAGCGCCTGGCAAGAAGGAGAGGAAGTCCAGGTCCATGGTCGCGCCCAAACAGAAGAGGGCCCCTGTGTCCTCGCCACGACTCATGCATGTGCCTATTGAGGTAAGAAATGGTAAAATTGTCCTATTTTGATGAGGCTATAGACTATCTGTACATTGTGCTACGGTTCTATATTTTTAGGTGATGAAATTGTCCCTTTAATTGGAGAAAATCGTCCACTCGTGGTGAGAAAATGGTCACTTATAATGATAATTCTTCTGTGGGATTGACTGTGTTAGGAAATTCCTGCAATTTTTTTTCACGATGTATATTATGTAATAGAGGATGATTTTATGATAAAATGTTTGAATTTAAATTTACTATGATAGCTTGGACGTACAACATACGAGAGCACCAATTTTTTACTTTTTTCAATAGCACACCCGCATAATTTGACTTATTTTTTAAAGGTGAAATACTTTGAAATCTAAAACATTCGACATTGTTTACAGGCAACAGTACTATACGAAGGGCCAGTAAAACGTACGAAGTTCTTCGAGGGCGGCAAGAAAAGCAAGAAGAATTGGACGGACTGCTACATGATACTCACACCCACGGCTCTTGTGTTTTATAAGGACCAGAGGACGTATTATGCTACAGTAAGTTAAAAATAGTGAATGATTTTAATAAAATTCGATAAGGTTAAGATTTATCTAATAAAATCTGTTTATAGTTAACAAATTTAAACATTTATAGCATCTCATTTAAAACCTAACCATTCGGTTCAGATTATATTATCCAATGTCTACTATGCCATTTCAAAAATAAGCCACAGTTCTAGTACAGTTAATTGAAATATTTTTTTTATAACTAAATATTTCATTTACAAAGGTTCAATAAACAACTTGAATTATAGTCACGTTAAAAAACTGTCCGATGATAACTCTGCCTACACCTCAGCAGAGTTTTCTATTAAGCAATCACAAGAGACTTTGAACATTACTACTACGAAATAGGGTCTTCTTTTGAATCCTTTATACAAAATAGCTTGAACATTTTTGACAACTTGATTGTGAGTCAAGTAAAATTTTAGGTTTTATTGTACGTTAATGTTTTCAATAACAATTATTTATGAGTCTAGTTGTACATAACAACATCATTATTATTTGTATCATTTTAAAGTTTTCCATGAAGATTTTTATACAAAAATGTATGTATGTTTGTCCTCCAGAAGCTACCAAAACCAATGAACGCTCCTCCAAGTCCAACCGCACCACGCGCTGAGCTCGTTCTTCCACTGCTCAACGCGCATGTTGTGCAGTGCATACAGATGCATACAAGACGGTATGTATACAGACATACACACAAACTGACATAAAGACAGGGGGACTTGTAACACAATATACAGATACAACCAGTGGGGAAACTTCATACAACACGTTCGGAATGGCTCACGCACACAAGCAAGCGTGTTAGTAAATCGTAAGAGTATTTTCACAATTAGTGACAGATATAAGAATACTCTTACGATTCTCGTATACACTCTTGCTTGCGTGAGCCGGACAGTGTGACGTGTAATACACGGACAGTGAGACATGTAATACACGGATAGTGAGACGTGTAATACACGGACAGTGAGATGTGTAATACACGGATAGTGAGACGTGTAATACACGGACAGTGAGATGTGTAATACACGGATAGTGAGACGTGTAATACACGGACAGTGAGATGTGTAATACACGGATAGTGAGACGTGTAATACACGGACAGTGAGATGTGTAATACACGGATAGTGAGACGTGTAATACACGGACAGTGAGATGTGTAATACACGGATAGTGAGACGTGTAATACACGGACAGTGAGACGTGTAATACACGGACAGTGAGACGTGTAATACACGGACAGTGAGACGTGTAATACACGGACAGTGAGACGTGTAATACACGGACAGTGAGACGTGTAATACACGGAGACAACGAGGCGTGTTATGTGTATGGAATACACTAAACACCCAAACATAAACATGATTTCTCTCAAATTCTTTTAATACTAAATATCGTATACATATTTTTTTTTTCACATACAAAATTCTATAAAACCTCTCTATTCCAGACACACCCGTTCCCTAGTACTAACTGTGGAACATGACCAGTATCTCATCCAGGATGAAAGTGAAGATAGCGCTAAACGTCTGTTAAAGTGTATACAGAATGTTATTTATAAATTGGTGAGTAGAATTAAATAGTCTTTATATTAGTGCATTTTTTTCTAAATAATTAATAATAATAATAGGATCTGTTTTACCACTTGCAAAAAACTTTCACTGAAGACAGGACACAAGAATGTATCCAGAAGTGATACTGGCCAATGGTCAATGTTTTAGTCATTACTCAATAGCTCGATAGTTATCTTGTGTGTGTTAATAACAAAAAACGTCGTAATTATGTGGGTTTAATGTATCTGTAGTTATGTAAAAGCGTAGAATATCTTTTACCACAAAAAAAATTTTCTAGAAATCTGGCAAAAGTCTGTTTGTTCCACTCTGCATTCGTTTTCTAATTTTTAACCACTATACCCGAAATTCCTTGGAATTTTTTTTCGTATTTCGTATTTCGTATGTTTACCATATAATGTATACCATAAAATAAGATAAATAACGTTTGTATAATATGTTTAGATCATAAAATAAATAATATACAACATAAATTTCCAGGGTCCCCCCGTACTCGACGACAGACCAAGCCCTCAATACCAAAGCAGTAACACGGATCTAGAGAGTCTGGGACGAACTCCGCCTGTATCTAGACATGCTACTAGAAAACAGAAAGGTTAGTTATATTGTATTTTTGGGATTTTTTGGTTTTTTTTTTAGGTCAAGTGGACGCAGAAAGAACTTGTGCTATTTATGTTTTTTTAAAGGTCTTGAGAAGGTGGGTATGGCTTTTTTTAGGTTATGTTTTAGGTAGGATTGGATTAAGTAGTTTTCAGGGATATTTGCTATTGATATCTTTGTAAATGAACTTTACGGGAATAAGTTTAGGATTTAATTTAGAATTTATTGGTATAGTAATCTACTTATCTTGAAGTATGGAAGGTCCCTTTGCTCAACATACAGATATTTATTTGAGATAGCTGTAGAAGTTTTGAACACTTTTCGAAAGAATTGAGTTATTTCTATAGGACATATAAACTGAAATCAGAAATTATATATAACATATATAAACATAGATAGTATTATTGGACGTTTTTTAATTCACGAAAAAAAGGAATAGCAGATTAATTACAATTACATTTAATTCCAAATAAAACCACGTTCAAAGTGTAGAACAACTATTTACTGTGGGAAGTTCCGAGAAATATTATTATTATTAAGAATGTGAACTTTGCTTGGTTCAACGTGTTAGTCATAATTCGCTACAGATTGTGTTGTTTCCTTTAACTTCATGACCTAACCCATCAAATGGGATATGTTTATCTGTTTTCTGTATGATTTATACTAACATTCAAGTTATATTTGAAGTTTAACCTCTTTAGCCGCGTTGAGAGTAAAATTTCAAAGTCGCGTCTTGGCAATACCGTCACGTCATGGAGTAAGGCGACGATCTTGGTTTTTTATCTTTGAATCTTGAAAGAAGTTTCACTTCTGACACGTGTGCTCGGCACACAACTCTTCATGCACAACTATAGAATACGTAAAAATTTCTGAACATAGATTTTATAAATACAGATAATAAATCAAGGTTTTAGCGCCATTTACGTCATCGAAATTGTTTACTTAGAAAAGTTGGGCTTACTTCATTATGACATACCTACTAAAGCATCTACATTCTCTTTACCTGTGTTAAAATATAGACGTCAGTAAAATGTTGACGTTAATACTAAATAATTAAAACGAACGAAACATTATTCTGTATTATCTTCTTGGGTTTAATGAATCAGCTTTCTGGTTAACTCCCAGTTACATCTTTTCCTCATTTACTATGTTAGGTCGCGCGTGGATGGTATATTCTTAACGCGTCATAGTCATATAATAACGTTCGAAATTCAAATGCATTAATTAATTAATGATAGAACACTTTTTTAAATCGTATGGTTGCCAGTGTTATTTTCCCTTATTTAAACGTTTGTCCGCCGTTCTATTTTTGAAATTGTGCTTTTTTTTTATCCAAGAATTGCGTTTAGTTGCCAGTGTACTTTTATTACTTTTTGAAGTTATCGGTAGTTCTATATTTGAATTAGTATTCTTTTTAATTCATGAATTGCGTTTATTAGCCAGTGTCATTTTATTTCTTTTATCGATTGCCCCTGAATCAGTGTTTTGTTTAAAAGTGCGGTAATAATGGTGACATAGTGATGATACAAATGATGATGACTTGCGGCTGTGTGGACGGGTTCCGTCGTCTGCATTCGTGTAAGATAATCGTAATTAAAAATGTAATAATAAATTAAATGATAAAACATATCGGACATCTACATTGACGTAAACTGGACCTACTCATGAATTCGTATCAGTTTGACTCCATATCTAAATAGGTTTTTCTATTTTTAATGTTGTATTTCAAAATTATAACTGACCTAGTATTAATAAAAGTAGGGCATTATGACCATCTTAGTTTTTCTATAGACAACATCCACCTTGACCACGTCGGGTTTCAAAATAATCTATATCTGCCTGATAAGCATTTATTCTGCAATATGGTATTATCAGATAATTTGTTACTGATACCATATTTATTAGTGATGGTGTGTTCATACGGAAGGCACTCCTTCGTGTAACGTCTTTGTTTGAATTTACTGTTTATTTTAATTTTATAAATATTTTAAATGTTAGGTCAATAGTCTATACAAGTTTGATACATAGTGATGTTCATATTTCAATGCATGGTTACGTGAAGTGTTTTGTGACATGAATTTCAATAATGAATATTTAGCAATGGACTACTTTATAGTTAATTCGTTTGTTGAAGTCGGAAAGTCCGAATTGAAAGTGAAGATGGAGAAGAAGCCGAAAAGCCCTAAAAGTCCAAAAAGCCCAGATAAGAACAAGGATAGTAATAGCCATTCTAAGAATGTACCAAACAAGAGTCTTCCCATGAAATCACAGAGTACTCCAGATATTTCAAAACTTGCTTCTAAGAACATTCCCAATATATCAAAACACTTTGCTGAGAAAGAGAGCGGTTACTTGAAAAGCCCCACCAGTCCGAAACACAGTCCCAAGGAAAAGGCTCATCATTCTAAACTGAAAAGTCTTTTTGGATCTCAGCATTTCACATACGATCTCCACCGTACGCATTAAGATGTGATCTAAGTGCTTGTTTAGGCTTATAGTAAACTAGCTTTCCGCCCGCGGCTTCGCCCGCTCAGTCAAAGAAAAACCCGCATAGTTCCCGTTCCCGTGGGAATTCCGGGATTTCGTCATTTTCCCGGGATAAGAAGTAGCCTATGTCCTTTCTCGGGTATCAAAATATCTCAATACCAAATTTCATGCAAATTGGTTCAGTAGTTTAGACGTGATTGAGTAACAGACAGACAGACAGAGTTACTTTCGCATTTATAATATTAGTATGGATTACACTAAACTATTCGATGATTCACCATCCACCATAGAGACATTAGTTAAGAATGACTATTTAAAACCTTAAGACGTGTTCTAGCGTTGTTTTCTAAAGATTTAAAAGCGGAATATTTATCGTAATTTGTCCGTAATCGGTAACTTCAATTACATACAATTTCCTGCTTATCTTTTGATATCGACGATACCGTTATCGGCTTTATTTCTAGTTGATTACATTTATATTATATTGAATATATATGGTAGTGAAGTTTGATCAAAATTGTTTGTACTTCAGAGGCGTTTTCGTCATTGATTGGATGAAAAAGGTGACGAGGATAGTGACAAGGTAAATTCGAAGATTTACCCTGAATTGTGTATGTCTCAATGAATCTAACCAGTGTCGTGATCTATTACATGTTACTTTAAGTCGTATACAGCAGTTTTATTATATGTTACTTAATGACGTTGATCGTTAAATAAATCAATCAATTTGTAAATAAGCCTTCAATCTTTTCTTTTTTAATATGACTATATCTATGGGGGTGTATGGTTATTTCTTAAACAGCACACGCTTCCTTCTCAAATGTATCTTCGGCTTGGTCCTCTAAATTTCTTGCTTCTAACCCTCTATCTGTGCAAATAATATTTAAATTATTCCGAATATCGATGATTTCAGCGGGCGGCAGTAGCAATGAAGATCTCAGTGATTCTACTGAAGTTTCCATTCAGAAGTCGCACGTGCGCAGTAGATTACGGAAATTCTTCGCAAAACGGCCGGCTATGGAGGTACTTGTGAAGAAAGGCATCTACAAAGGTTCGATATGCAATATTTAAGTTGGTGTGGAGTTTTGCCATTCAGTTTTGATGCACATGTAGTTTTAAGATTGTATAGCGATCTGGCTTTGCACGTAATGTAGTTATTGCTTTTTTTTGGTAAATTAATCGAAATTTTAAGTGTGTTTTGGATGAAATAGTGATAAGGTAAGTGTAGTGATTTGAGGTGTGAAATTATAGATTTTAAGTAATGTAGATGGTGTTTCATTTAATACAAACCTAGAATAATCCTCTCCCTCTAACGGTGGATGGTTGTAATATTGAGCCTAAGATGACTTCTTTTGGGTTCTTATCTGGTGAGTTTTGTAGTGATAAGAAATTTAATTAAGTACCTATACTAAAACAAGCACTTAGAACACATGTAGATTATTAGATTGTAGAAAAAGTATGGAGTCATTTCTGTATTATAGTTTTTAAGTTTTAGTGGTTAAGTTTTGTATATAACTGTTATATTCAAATTATCACAGATAACGTAGACCCACAGAGAACCCACGTAGACTTTACATTGACTTCAATTTGTTTTACCTTGTGAATTTAAACAACAGATTGGCACTAATGTTTAAATGGTCTTTAATTAGTGATAATTTATTACTTCCCATTCGATAATTTGTTCAGTTGGATACAGAATATCATTATTAATATTGATAATGATAATCGTTCAACATATAAAACTTTTTAATTTATTCTCAGGAACTCGGTAATATATTGACTCAACTTTATCGAGTTTGGGCTCGTTTGATTCGTGTTGAAAAATACACTAAAAAGTATTAAATAAAAATAACTACGTTAAAAACAACCGACTTCAATAACGGAAAAGTGAAAAATAACATCTATATGTTGAGATAGTTAGTTTTTGTCCTAGTTACCTAGATGATACCACTACAAAGTGGACAATCATATAAACTTAACTTTTTTGTAAATAATAACAATAGTTCATCAATGTATAAATACATTTTGTAGCGACTAACAGACTTCACAAACGTTGTTCCGCCATAATACATTGACATTGTACAAAAAAATTGTTTACGAAATGTATATTGTATAACATTTTAATTATCAACACATATTATATAATTTTTGAAGTGAAACATCTTTATCGGGGTTGGAAAAAAATTTAGTGTAACATTTTTTCGTTACGCGTGACATTTTTCCGATACGCGCCATCTTTTTCTTATCCCTACCACGCGTGATTCGACGTATTTCTGTAAAGTTGCGTATAGTAAATTATTTAAAGTATAAAGGTCATAAAGAAGTTTCACTTCTTACGTGTGTACACTAGAACACGCACACATATTTTTAAATATAAACATTTAAATATTACAGATGAGCCAGTATTCGGCCGCAAGTTAGAAGAAGTGTGTCCATCAACAAGTCCACGAGTACCAGATTTCGTTCGAGCGTGTGTTAAGGAGATAGAGAGCAGTGAAGAGAACATGTGCACGGACGGCTTGTATCGAGCGAGTGGGAATCTGAGCCAAGTGCAGAAGATTAGGCTTGAGGTGAGTTCATCATCATCATCATCACCGCCATCATCATTCCCACTGCTGGGACACGGGCCTCCCATTAGTAGGGGAGCCCAGGATGCTAAATGTGGATTTACTCGAGCGTCACGGGAACCTATTAGAATTGGTAGATTAGACCCTAGCGAGAAAAAAAGGTCCTATAATGTTTTCACTTTTAGCGGTGGGGAAGGGTTTTTTGATTTTTTTTAATTTAAAAAAGAAAAAAATTGGCTTGGAAATACTCAAGCGCGTTAGATATTGATATTTTGCATGCTCCAGGACGTCACTGAAAAAAAGTATATGTTAATCTGACGATTTAAGTGGCGATTTAATCGCTATGAAGAAAGGGTAAAAAATTTAAGTAATATTATTCGAGTGCGTCAGATTAATATATGGGGGGGTTAATTACAATATAAGAAGTCCCCATTTCGCTAATCTGACGATTCGAGCTCAACCATAGGGAATTATGGATTATTCAAATTTTCCAGCGGGGCCCCTGAGCGCACCCACCAACCATAACTGCTCATATTGACTAGAGGTACTAATGAATAGCTAAGGTACCGTCCCTTATAGTAATCTGACGCGCTCGAGTAAATCCGAAAATCCCCTCTTGGGCTCCCCTACTACATAAGGGATTGAGGAAATGTTTGATTATTTGAAGTGAAACCTTTTTAGGCACGTTGAGAGTAAATTTTCAAGGTCGCGTCATGTCAATACCGTCACGTCATTGAGTTGAAGTTTCATTTCTGACACGTGTGCTCGGCACACTCTCTTTTTTCTAATGATGAATATTTTAAGTTGTAAAGTCTTAGTGTTATTTTTTTGATGTCAGTCAGAGTTAAAGGCAAACTGAGATCTCATAAGATAATGATGGGTGGATTTAGTGCGATAATCATACTGGAAATATTTCGCAGAGATTATCTTAGATAAATAGAAAATTTCCACGCATTTTAACGAGTACAAAAAAAAACAATCACAAGTGCAGTGCAAGCATTAATCGGTGAAATCGAACCCGCGTTTTCACCGATTAATGCATTTAAAAGAATGGAATGATATATGTAGCTTTAAAACTAAAAATTATATAAAGCTGCTTTTTTCTTTTGTCTCTCTTTAAAACAAACATTTATTAATAATTCCAGATCGACCAAAACAATCTATCAGTTATAGAAAACAACACAGATATCCACGTGCTCACGGGATCTTTGAAACTGTTCTTCCGCGAACTGAAGGAGCCTCTCATACCCTGCACCATGTTCGATAGAGTTCTGGCTGCTTGTTGTGAGTATTACTTAATATTAAACCTATTTAAATATTATATAATATATAATTTCATATATTTTTATTTTTAAATACTTTATTTGGGTCGATAAGCCCTTGATTAGAAAAAATCTTATAAAAGAAAGAAAAAAGACATGAATTGTAGGTATATTTATGATTTGGTTATCGATCGATTTGGTTAAATAGATAAATCTATATAGTATGTATTTCTACTAAGTTCCTTTAAGTTCGTTAATTAAATTAAGTTATGAAGGAATACGAACTAAAACTTATCCTGCTTGTGTCCTTAACAGACTGATTACTTATAGCATCCATTCTCTTTTAATATCTCCATATTTTTATCAACACAAAGTATAATTAAAACATTTCTTCTAAAAATTGTCAATTAAATGACACTGAAGTTTATATATAAATGAAGGCTTTATTTATTAAATTATGATAATTAATTTTCCAGCAATCAAACCAAGGGAGGCCAGGGTCAAAGAGTTCAGAGACATTGTGCAGTCTCTACCTCAATGCAATAGAGATACTTTAAAATTCCTCCTCGAACATTTATTAAAGTGAGTTTATTTTTAAGCTATTTTCATAATTTACACCTTTTCTCAACCTTCTCCATTGGAATTACATTGCCTTCTTCGTAAATCTAAGTCCAAATTACTGTGTTCACTTTCTAACCGAATCGTCTATCCTCATTGATTAAGAAATTATTACAATCAAATCAAATCCATTTATTATTAGAGCATCATAGGTCCACTTGTTATTACTAAAGTATTTATCAAAATAGGGAATATAGGAAATAAATATAGCAATTGTCATATAAATGACACACTTTTAGGTTTCAAACTATTTTTGTTTATTCAAATCAGTTCTGTTGTTTAAGCGTGAAAAACAGACACACAGAATTAGTTTCGCATTTATAATATTATGAATTAAATTATAATTTGGATTTACAATAATTATAAGGATTACCTCGATTCAAGCCTGCCAATTAAACCTCATATATTAACATATACAATTTTATTATAATACTAATAATATTAATCTTTTAAATTAATACAACTATAATAAAATATTACTTTCAGAGTGACCCAATACAGCGAGCGCAACAGAATGCACACAGCAAACCTCGCCATTGTATTCGGTCCCACATTACTCTGGGCCCCAGAAGAACAAGCCCATCGAATAGCCATCGACTGCATACAACAGAACAACGTGGTCGATATACTACTCAACGAATATAAAGATATATTCGCCGAAGATACTAAGGGAAAGAAAAAGGCGTGATTTGTGAAGATGAAATATTGTAAAAGTGATTGACTTTGATAACGGGTTCCAGCAAGTTCTAGTGGAGAAGGCTTTGTGGGTGAAAATCGTCAAGTAATGTTGTTTTGTTACGTGGATGGTGTTGTTTTTATCTGTGACGTCGAAATTAACTTATTTTAAAGCATTTGAAAGATGAATATTTAATAATTATGAATAAAAATTATATGTCTACGTATATCGATGATTTTATCATAGTCATGTTAGTGTAAAATTTATCTGTATGCGTGATCTCTATTCGAAGGTTCGATTTAATATCATGACATCATTGAAATTCCTTTAAATGCCAAAGTAGCTGTCGAAAATATAAAATAAAAAATTCCAAAATGTATATGCGTTGTGATTTATGCAATTTATCGAAGACTGTCTGAGGCTCTAGAAGTAATATTAAAGCGTTGAATTCTACGTGCGATATTTATTTACCGACGTTATTTTGGGGCCAACATTGTATATATCCTTATAGAGTAGGCTTGAAGCCAGCTATTTTGTGCCTTAAGCTTATTATTTGTAAATATAGTTGACCAGTTATGTGATAACGTTAGTGAATCGAGTCCGTTTCAATATCTAGGTCTAGTCCTTATTTTATGTCTGATGGACTTCAATCGTACATAACTAGCAATGAGTGAATTGCTTTGTACAGCGTGTTGAATACTTTCATTTTTCCCTATTAACACAGTATACAGATACAACCAGTAAGGAAACTTCATACAAACGTTCGAAATGGCTCACGCACACAAGCAAGCGTGTTGACGAGAATCGTAAGGGTATTCTTATATCTGTCAATTGTGAGCCATTTCGAACGTGTTGTTTGAAGTTTCCCTACTGGTTCTGGTTGTATTTGTATACTGTGCGTTATTTATACAGGTGAAATTTAAGCAATATATTTTGTCTTTACATAAATTCCGTGTTGTGTCAAATTAAAAATGTATTCTTAGTGTAAAAAATGCAATAACGTTGTTATAACTTATAATGTATTATAATCTTTAGGTTTTTTAATGTTTAAAATATTTTTAAGTACATGTTATTTGATACGCTGTATAAATCATGTATATATTGTATGCAACACCAATATCAAGCTAGAAACCAAAGTTTTGTATTTTCGGCCGATAGTGTATCTATCAATATAATTTGTTGTGTAGTTTATGTTAAGTATTTTAATGAAATATCGCTTGAAATAGACGAGGTTAAATAAATAAAATACAATTATACGGTATTCGGTTATTTTATTTTATCAATCCTGGAAAATTAATCAATTATTTCATTTCTGGACTATTTTTAATTTTAACAAAACCAGCTGACCACGGCTGTAAACGTAAATCCCCTTTTTCAAACCTTCATGGGTTGAATTGTGAACTAATAGTAGCTTATTTTTCACTCTCGATCTTGCAGTTATAATTCTTATATTTTAATTCAAATCGGCTCAGTAAATTAGCTACTGAAATATTACAGACAGACTATTGCATTTACATCATTAAGAATGAATGTCAAAAGATAGATTTAAATTATATTAAATATAAATGCAGCCTCTTTATGACTAAAGTTTACATACTGAATAAGTGTGGGTTCGATTCCCATTAAGTTCTAGATAAATATCTAAAATATAAACATTATTTATGGACTAGTTTACAAAGAGGATATTTATTATACAACCTGTGATACAACAATAGTATAGCTTTACTCAGTTTTCAACTAGATGGCGTTTTGTGAAATGTTCAACTAACTGCCTTGGCTCCGCACGGCTACTTATAAATATAGGATTTCAAATAGGTACTATCATAATAAAAGTGGATACATATATTATATGTACATCAAAGCAAAATCAAAGATATCCGTTCAGCAGTTCAAGTAAGTGTCCTTCATCTTCATAGTTTTGCAATATTTTGGTGCCATAAAGAACGGAAGTGGTGACTTTCCAACAGTTGCCTGATCTTATAAATTGCGTAAACTAGGACCTATAAATGACAATAAAAACTATTTCTACGTTACAAAAGCTAATTACATTACTAAGTGTACCAGTAAATCTATCATCATTAGATAGAGTACTGCTATAAATACACGTGCCTCCATTAGCAATTAAGTAATGTAAACAATATTGCCAGGGTGAAAAATTGGACGTGACAACCTTGCCACTTAATTAAATTAAATAATCGCATGGTAAACAGACACAAATATATATATTTCTAATTACCTTGACATTGCTTCACACCTCGACGGGAACATGCTATAATTTGATGATAAGATTCGTTAATATTTGTGATTTTGTTGATTATAACTAACTTGCTGTGCTCCGCGGTTTTACCCGCAGTGCTCCGCTCTTGTTTGTCTTAGCGAGATGATATTATAGAGCCTATAACACAGAAAGAATTTTTCAAATCGGACCAGTAGTTCCCGAGATTAGCGCGTTCTCAAACAAACAAACTCTTCAGTTTTATAATATTAGTACGGTCTATCGATTTTTCATCGATAGCCAGTGAAAAAACTATTGTAGGATTATAAATTAACGTACATCAAACGAGTATAGTGAAAATAAAAGTTGTTGTTATGAATTGTCAAGAATGAATATGAACTACAGACTTTTTGAACTAAATAACACAATAATGTAAATTATATATCCAATAACAATAAAAAATTAAGAAGATTAATCAAAATTCCAGTTTCTATCTATCTACATTACTACAGAGGAGTAGAGAAAGTGCTGTAACAAACTACAAAGCCATGCCTCGTTACTCGTAGAACCTGTAAACCTTTTTTACCTTAGGAATTAAATAAAACGAATGACATATTGTTAAAAACAGTTTATTCATACAAACGGATACTGTTAGTATTTTACACGGATGTATTTTTTTTTTTGTTTATTTTTCAAATTTAACAGTCTTTTTGCGATACAACTATCGAATATTGTGACGTAACGATAGGCGATTTATAAAATAGGAATGTTATGTTAACTTAAAAAATAATATAATGATTACTACCACTAATTATTAACATATAAACATTTTTTACCTATATATATTACATTATGAATAACGTATTTTGGGCTTGCATAAGGAAGGTTCGGTTAGTAAACTAGGTAGGGACACTAAAATAATGAAGAAACTAGCTACATAGAAAATAACCTAATAAATAAATCTTAAAATGGTTCTATGTACTCATAAAAAGGCTTTGAATGAAACCAATTGATTTTGTAATAATAGTTCCTAGACTGAAGTGGCTGTTTTTCACACTATAAACCCTAAGAACACCACTTTATTTTTATCAAAGGGTGCATAATAAATTAGACCAGTTTGTTGCCCTATACCGTGCCCTGAGTTAAAATCACACTCAACACTTAAATTATTCATACTGAAAGAACTATTGACGGTAACAAACAGAATGTGTTCTGAAAGTATTTGACCTATATTTTAGAATGAGTACGGTCATGGGCATTTATGCACGCTTTTTTTAAGGAAGTTTGGATAAAGTGTGATATTTCTTTAATTTTAGATACTATTTAAACTGTTTTATTGAAGCTAGTAAACGATTTTTTAAATAAACGATGGTAACACAGATAGTGAATTAATTTCTTAATTAATACAAAATATATTTGCAATTTGTTTTGTTCAAGTACCTTATGCAAGCTCATAAAATACGTTTATTATGTAAAATTACCATTTCTCACTCAGTGACCACAAGTTTTCCTGAAACATCAATAAAGGGAGAGACAAAATCACACGAAACAAAAAATAGATATATTGTGATCGTCATTTGATTGATAAAACTCTGTTTACTTTATATTTTTTACATTATATTCATCATGATATATCAAACAGACATAACTAGAAAAAAAATCTTTAAAAAATGTCTCTCTCTTTATTTATTTCACATTTTTCCATATCAGTTATTCCACGCATTCTTAAATACTTTTTTACAAAAAAAAATGATTTTTTGGTATTCTATGTTATACAAAAAATGTATCCCAACACAACTGTATTACTTATTTAATGACATCGCTAAAGAATATGGCCGATTGCCTAGAAATAAAAAATATTACCTCTCTATTACAAAGCTAACTATGCTATTCAGAAAGCTCATGTTTTACATTATGTTTAACATTTCATTTATAATTTCCATAACAAGTTGCATACTTTTTTATTAATTTTTTGGCAGTCGAAAAAGTATTGAGCTTAAATTTAACTGAATTCAACCAATCATCCAACTTATTTTATCCTGTAAAATTATTTACATGTGTAACGAAAAAAGTATTAATTAGCTTATGATATAATTACAAAAATTACGTTACATATTTTCAATTACAAAATTTCCTTTCTTACTATTCACAACAGCACAAATACAAAAAATCTTGATTATAAATATATAAAAAGTGCATAAAATGTTCCAAAAATGTGTCAACAATCTATTTTTCTACGTATGTATGTTTCTTTTTTGCAAACGCGAAATTAAAACAAATAGCTATTATTTATATTTATAGCAACACCGACTACTTCAAAAATGGAACGCAATTATGTTTGACAATATTGTTGATAATCTGGTGTTACTATCAATAAAAATAGATTCTTATATACGTTTATTCTAATTTAAGCTCAATGAAATGGCATACTCTAATTTTCCGTAATACCCTACTATGAAAAGCATAATGATTAACATTTAAATGAAAATAGGACCACACCGATTTTATTTTTATTATATTAAATTATTTGGTCAATTGTGAAAAAAAATGGTATGTAAATTGGACTTTTACCACAGGTTCTTTCTTAACCAATATTCATATTTACAATATTTCCTCCAACAACAAATAATCTGCTTTAGTAACATTCATTCTAATAGCATAATAAATTGTAAAATAATGTACACACACATTTGTTATCTTTTTCCCGCCAAAACTTATCTCTTGTATATGGAAATGACAGAAAGGAGGTCAGCTGTCAATAAAAAAAATAAAGCACGTGTTGTGACTTGGTTGTGACCACAACACGATATCGCATTTTTTAAAGTCAAGGTAACTGGGAATACGATAAGCGTGTCCTTGAATTGCTAAGGTCACGCGATACTGTAATACTACTTACTTCCAATCATCATGTCGCATTACTTTTTTCAAATTCCCAAACTTGGTTTATAGGTCAATACATTAAATCTCATTATGGAACGAGGTCATCTTACTACATTATTTAAGACTTTTCTAACGTCCTATTTGGTTCTATTGTTGACTTTAAATCGATCTTTATTACGAGCGGGTCCTAACAAACAATAAAACACTTCCAAACTAATTAGGAACATTTTAATACAAAACAATCGTTACAAATTATTAATCTAACAACATCATTCACTATAACTATAGAATAACATTAAAAAGCATTGCAGTCTGTCGCATCACCAACGTATATTATATTATATATTATGTGCTAAACTAACTAATTAACTGCTATATCTCATCTGATTCCGATCTAATGGAGTCGTAATTGGACGTTTTGCTTCTTAGCATTCTAAGGAACGAGCCGACGGCGAAAATCGTCCGTCTGTGTCTATGGAAGATACCCTGATATAAAGCCTCGCGCAGCGCCTTCCTGTCGTCCGACATGGAGGGCTGCGTGCTCAGTGTGATGTCCGAGTGCGCCACGATCGACTTCTGGTGGCGAAGACTACTGTGTTTCTTCTCCAAAGACTTCTGATTTGGCAAACTCATTGTTGACTCGATCGACGAGTTCTTAGTCTTTCGCAAGTTCAATATTTTCTTGCCCGACGATTGAGAATCTGAAGCCGACCTCACGGGCGCCAGCTTCGATCGATGCAGAGGATTATTGGAACTCTCCGGGTGAACTATAATGTCGACAGATTTCTGGCTTATCGCGCTCGAGCGGGTTAAGGTCCTCTGTGAACTGGATGCCTCTATTTTCGGCACCCTTTCCTCCGTCGGTCTCGGTTGCTCCGGTTCTAACGCGATCATCGTCATTAATGAACGAGCGACCACAGCACAAATCACCTATTAATTTGTAAAATTGATCCTTAATGAAGGTCACATCATTGGCGGGCGGGATTCATCAGAGTTTTCAATTGCGGGCACGGCTAGATGGATGACGACGTCTGTATTGTTAGGTATGTCGGCTCGCGAACGACCTTCACAACAATTACTAAACGTTATTGTTGGCACATTGGTATCGCAATCAATCTGAACCGTATTTAGGTTTTGAGCCAGACAATCGACGCTCGAGCCGATGTTGTCTCTAGAATTTTCTCGATCATCGGAGTTCGAGTTCATAATCGGATCGAGCCATTCCTTCTCGTCGCAGGTTTCGTTTGTTTCTGTTGCTGGCGATGGGCCTAAGTCTTCCCTGTGAGTTGGAGACACGCCGTCTCCGTTTACGTGAAGACCAAATAGCTCAGCTAAATTAACATTAAAATTACTACGAGTCGATGCTTGTTCACCTTCACTTGTCCGAACTTCTTCTGCGATAATTCGGTCAGTTATACTTTCGATTTCCTTTTGTAACGCTGGATCGTCTTCATAAAATTCGGACAAATCCTGAAGATTTTCGTACCAATTGTTTTCTAATAAGCTCACGGATGGATTTTTATGGTCGTTGACATTATCTTGGCGGTATTTGTCTATAAGAGGCTGCAGAGATTCTTCGTGCTGCCGAAAGAGATAGTGATAAGCTTGACTTACAGCTCGGAGCGAATAAGAGGAGCGAGGTCGCGACGGAAGCAGAGACGTAGGGGTGTGTGTAGCGACGTGTTTGTGCCACACGTGACCGTGAGCGCGCTCCCACAGTATTGCATTAGAATTAAGAATCCTTTCAAAGTCGGACACTTGCTCGGCTTCACTGATCTGCAGTAGTAACTTATTCTCCGTCTCTTTTCCGCCGACCGTCTGACACAGCCTCTTGACGTCGGTGACCTGTTTGGAATTAAAAGATCTATTATCAGAACGTATGTTGCATGTATTTTGGCGTTTGGAGGTCGAATGGGTCGTTCTAGGTTCATCAGCGTAAGCCATAGGTATCGATAGATTTTGAATGGCGACAGAGCATGGTATTTTTTCGACGACTTTTCTCTTTTGTTGCCTGACAAAAACATTGTTCGGTTTAGCTTGTCGTTTGGTATTTTTAATCGGTTTATGTATGAATTGTTTTTCAGAGTATCGTATATTATGTTTAGAATCGGCGCTCAGAACGTTACGCTCATACCGGGAACGGGGGCGCTCCGCTAGGCACACGCTCTTGGCCCTGAGGGGGGCCTCGAAGCGAGGGGCTCTAGGGATATCCGCCAGTTTGAAACCGATAATGTATGGAAAGAATCGCGAGCGAGCGCCGGCAGCGGCCCCGTGTGACTGCCTCTAAATCATGCACCGCTTCGTACGAAAAGTATGGAGTGAACGTAAAAAGTAATTTATCGTGTAGCGTGTTGCGGTCGATCGATTGTCTCAGACAATATCGCTTGACTATATAAAGATGAGCATAAAATCCGCCGATGCACGGTCTTTACTTACGAGTTTATGGCAGAGACTGTCGGCAAACAACTCCACGACTTTTATTTACATGGCGTATTTACGTTATGTATCAAGAATGCATTGTCAGTTATATTATCAGTGTAAATAAGGTTTTATATATATTACGATAAATTAATTTTACCTATATTATTTCTGGACTAGGTATATTGTTGAAATAGAAATTTAACAAAGTAATAATAGTATTTTTTAACTTTATTTTTAGTTTAATGTTTGTATTGAAGTTTTATTGTGTTATAATTAAAATAAGGTATTAAACCGATCGATACTTAAATATACTAAAATTGCATACAGATATAGACTACATGTTGGAGATTCAATTTCGCTTGAATGGCGAATATAATGATACAAGAATGATACGTAGATAATATTTAAATCACATTCATTAACAGAACAATAAAAGTTTCAAACGGAATACAAGAGTCATTATATAAATCTAATTAACCGACGCCACATGCGTTTATAAATAAGTTATACAACGGATCCCAAAAGCATAATGAAACCCTTTAGAAAATTTTATAGATAACATCTAAGCTAATACATGATTATATTTAAGTAATTAAAAAGCTACTGATAGCAATATATATTTGCTTACTTTGGTGAAAAGTAGCCGGGCCTATTATTATGCTGGTTGTTTACTTTTATTTCTAACTAGTGTGCCCTGCGGTTTTACCAGCAGTGTACTCCTGTTGGTCTTAGCGTGATGATATATAGCCTATAGCCTATAACAACGAAAGATTTTTTCAAAACGGACCGTTAGTTCCTGAGATTAGCGCGTTCAAACAAACTCTTCAGCTTTATAATATAAGTAGATATAATTTGTTTTGTAAACTTTTATAAGTTTTACTTATTTTATCGCTACGCTACCTACTTGTCTATTCTCGACATCGAAACGCAAAATAATTAATATCGTTTTCTCTTCTTATTCGCTTTTTTCAGTATTCAATTAGAACGTAACTAGTAGTAAAATCTCATGTTTTTGCGAGCCAATTTTTTAACTGTTACATAGTTCAAAATTCAAATTGTTCAATTAATAAAAAATCACTCAATCAATATAACACATTGCAACCCATATCACAGATTAGATATTAATTTTGTCTAGGAGCTATATCACAATTACTATTGAGTATTGACTAACCGGTTGGCTTAGTTGGTAGTGACCCTGCCTTCCAAGTCAGAGGTCGTGGGTTCGATTCCCACCCAGGGCCAATATTTGTGTGATGAACATTGATGTTTGCTCTGTGTCTGAGTGTTATTTATCTTTATAGGTAAGTATTCATTTACTTAATATTATATAATACTAGCTTACCGCCCGCGGCTTCGCCCGCGTTTTCGAAGAAAAACCCGTTCCCGTAGGATTTCCGGGATAAAACCTATCCTATGTCCTTTCTCGGGTATCAAAATATCTCTATAACAAATTTCACGCAAATTGGTTCAGTAGTTAAGGCGTGATTGAGTAACAGACAGACAGACAGAGTTACTTTCGCATTTATAATATTAGTATGGATGTATGTTTATCAACCATCTGGTTTCCATAACTCAAGCGAAAAGCTTAGTATGAGATCAGATCGTGCCGTGTGTGAAAATTGTCCTGAAAAATATTTATTTATTATCCTAAAAAAACTAACCAGATTAGTTCGAGGATATACGAAAAATTTTTCATCAGTTATCAGTTATTATTTTATCAGTGCGGGGCTTTTTGACATCTGGGACGCATTTCCCGCTACACGAGGGTCTCTCCGTCAATCTAGGTTACTGCAGTCTGTCAGACACAACTGGCGTGCCGCCAGATAATAAATTAAAACTTGTACATAATTCGATAGTGATTTGATAGTGATTAGTTCCTCATTTTGTATGGGTAATTAGATGTTTACTGATTTTCTTCAGACTAATTATGCAAATGTAGGTCTTGATTAATATTTATGTAGAACGAATGTATGGAAACGCATATATAATGGTATTTTATATCACATGCCTCATTCTAGTAAAAAATACTATATCTAAAATAACAATATTAATAAAAATTATCAAATACCGCTAATATTAAAAGGCTTTTTACGATCATATTAGACACTTTGTTTAAAGAAAGTACAGAAATAACGAAGTCAACATAGATATAACATTACTTGACAAAAAGAACAAAGAAATTCATGACGTTTGCAGTTCTCCTGTTCAATAAAATTCATGTTGCGGTACATACCAACTTCATGTATATCCATACTAATATTATAAATGCGAAAGTAACTCTGTCTGTTACTCAATCACGCCTAAACTACTGAACCAATTTGCATGAAATTTGGTATGGAGATATTTTGATACCCGAGAAAGGACATAGGCTACCTTTTATTGCGAAATATGTACCACGGGCGAAGCCGGGGCGGACCTCTAGTTAAAAATAAACTTGGAATATGACATGTAAAACTCCTAGCTCGTATAAACCACACCCTCGTAGATGGTCGACAAATTGTTAACACAATATCATAAGACGATGAGTAATGGAGGTAAATCACTAGCTCATCGTCTCCTTGTGCTGAAATTGATATATGACTATATAGAAGATCAGCTTGCTACAGGTTCCATGAAAATAATTATCAGGCTCCTTGAAACACAGTTCTTACTATCTTAGGAGAATGGGTCACTTTTAGTTGTAAAATTTTTATCTATACTAATATTATAAAGCTGAAGAGTTTGTTTGTTTATTTGTTTGAACGCGCTAATCTCGGGAACTACTGGTCCGATTTGAAAAATTCTTTCAGTGTTAGATAGCCCATTTATCGAGGAAGGTTATAGGCGCTACTACATATATCATCACGCTACGACCAACAGGAGTGGAGCCACGGGGGTGAAACCGCGCGGAGCAGCTAGTGTGAACAGAGAGACACATATAACGTTGGGGACAAAACAAAACGAAAGATCAGTAATATTGTCTTGAATACAACAGAATGTATTTTCTAGTAGCAAACAGTATATGAGTATGCTAATTACTTAATAATCTACTCGAAGAGAATTCAAGGACATTCGAGAAAAAGCCTGGTCCTTTAACAAACAGAGGTGACGAAAGTTCCTCCTCCATGACGCAGAGCATTGTGCAATTAAGTACTTAAGAAGATTACTGATAAAGCATATATGCCTAACGTCTATTCTAAGCCATATTGACGCAAGTACCAATGATAATTAATAATTGCCGTTTGCTTTGCTCTTACATAGGAGCAGCTGTTTGTATCTGTAGGAATAATCTTATTGCTTGGTAAATATTTACTTCGATTACGCCCACGGTAGGCGTTTGCAATATTAGGTTATTTTCAATCTTTATCCTTTATTGAATATGTAAGAGTATTTTTAGGATTAAGATGGATAATACCCGCCCACTTGCATAAGAGGAAGATAGAGCTCTACAAGGAAGGATTGTAATGATAAAGTAAGATTGATTTTTTATTTTGACCCCAAAAATTGACTCCTTGATACAATTATATACATTGTGCTGAAATAGCTCCTTGTTATGATCCTGATTTATACATAATTTCCTGATTTTTAATAGCATGGGCATTTTGCACGCCTCATAAGCGAAGCGTTGAGGTGGGTACTACTGTCACTTCGCGCAAAACATCTGATTTTTCAAACTTAAAATGTCTTTATGTATCATACATTGCACTTGTAAGATAATACATACACACACATATCAAGAAAAAACACTATTTTTAACGTTCATGATATTTTTGATGTCATTTTTGTTATTTAAACTAGTTAAAAAACAGTTTAAAAAAGTTCTGTCTTGGACGTCCGTGTGTCTGTATGTGCGGATCCTTTTTCTTGTTAACACGATAGCGACCGAAATACTTTACTAATCGAGTCTTTTTTTTTCTCTTACGCTTGAGTATGCTCAGGAATAGAACCCTTTCATTTTTCAGTGTCTGATTCGATGTGGTTTAATTGTTATTAAATAAACAAAAATAATAATTAATAAATATTTATTAAAAAAAATTATGAGGCGTGCACTTTTGGATTTTCCAAATTATTTAATATAGATAGATAGATAGATAGATAAAACGTTTATTCATAGAACACAATCACACTTACAAATAAAGCACAAAAGACAAAAAGCAGTAAAACAATACAGAAAACACTCATACACACAGAAAAATTAAAAGTATAACAACTTAACCAATGTGCACAGCGTTCTACGAACAGGCCTTGGCTCAGCATAAATGTCAGAGTTTTTAAAGAGACCCCGACGCTGATATTCTGCCAATGCCTCTTGAGGGCAGAAAATTAAAATAAACTTAAATAAATAGATAATGCAAAGGAGATAAAGGTTAAATATTCATAAAATTATAGTATATCAATAATATCAATAAACATATAGGTACACAAATGAAAGGGCAATACACAATATAAGAAATAATAATAAACTTCAGGAACCAACAAGCATAATATTATAATTCGAAAAACTTTAAATTGTAATCAAGCTATCCTCTGAAGTAGACTTCACGTTTTCAAATTCGAAATACCCTTTTGCACAATGTAAACAACATATTCTAACAGTACATAAATAATAAGTAAAATATTATAAATATAACACGAAATTACGTGCATTTTCTTGCAAAACACAGCTCTCAAACTCGCGTAGTAGATTCCTTCTTAAATATAGATTATTATTTTGATTGCCGTAACCTTGAAATATCAAACGCACATTTGAAAGCGAAATTATATTAGTGCTGGAAGTTAATACGGTCTATCTGATAATATCATTTGCTACCAAACTTTGTATATTTAGCGAATTTGATTGCTAACCAACGAGGTTATCAAATCAAGATAGGTAGGTACGCAAAAGCTCTAAAGAAGTAGGTACAATAGATGATTTTGAATTTGAAAATTTATAGGTACTTTGAGAAATGGAGTGTGTTACAAGCAGGTTTTATGATGGTGAATCTATTGAGAAGGATTGCTCAAAAAGGTGTTAATGTTTGATATGAAAAATGATGTGCCTAAAGGTGTATGTCGGTATGATGACTGGTAGAATACAATAGAGAAGAATATTAAAAACTAGCTGCGCCCCGCAGTTTTACTCGCATTGCTCCGCTCCTATTAGTCCTAGCGTGATGATATATTTTATACTAGCTTTCCACCCGCGGCATTGCCCGCGCAGTCAAAGAAAAACCCGCATAGTTCCCGTTCCCGTGGGATTTCCGGGATAAAACCTATCCTATGTCCTTTCTTGGGTATCAAAATATCTCTATACCAAATTTCATGAAAATTGGTTCAGTAGTTAAGGCGTGATTGAGTAACAGACAGACAGACAGAGTTACTTTCCCATTTATAATATTGGTATGGATATAGCCTTATAGTCTTCCTCGATAAATAGATTATCTAACGCCTAACACTGAAATAATTTTTCAAATCGGACCCATAATTCCTGAGATTAGCGAGTTCAAGCAAACAAATAAACTCTCGGCTTTATTATATTAGTGTAGATGATCAAAACAAACATGTGTCCGGAAATCCTGTAAGTCATAGCAATGTTTACATACATTTTTCATTAGGTTGATGACTTCTAAATAAACTGTTTCAACACAGAGGTAAAAGCAGTGCAAATATGCAGTGAAATAAGAACCCTTGGGTCAACCTTTGCGCTTTGAGCGGTGGAAATGTAAAATTTATGTAATTCCAAGGTATTTTAATTTCTGGCAAAGAGAAATTTTGATCTACAATGTACTATCCTATTAGTATGACCCTCTACCTGACCCAAAGGGATCTAGTTACGGATTAAATAATGTAATTATTATAAAAAATAGATCATAAATAATTGTGTACAATCATATAATTCATACAATACTTTACTAATGTAGCGAATAAAATAGTACATACAGTCAAATACTGTGTTTTCGTAGTATTAATAAGTAATTCCACGAATTAATCTTATCAACAAGCGAAGAAGATAGAATTGTAGAAATTCTAATGAAATCTGAGAATACAGAAAAAGATAAACTTGTGTTCGCATAATGTAGGACTTTATTTACATTTGGATTTTCCGAAAACTTTTTACTGAATTCCTACAATTTGCGTAATCCGGATTTATGGAGAAAAATTTCAAGAGCTATAAAAATAATAATAATGATGTCCCACAACACAGTAAAGTTCTCTAAAGGGCCTCTGCGTGTTGGATCTGTGTCCCCACGTAAGCCTTCCAAAAGACCGGGTACCTTCGTTATGATGGTACCCGAGTATTATGGAAGTGAGTACACATAATGTAAAATAATAAAAACAAAAAATGAGTTCAATTTAGTTCCTAAGCAATTTTGTGATGAATGACATAACTTTATTTCAATTATTATTAGAAGATAAAATAGACAGTCTTATTGATAAAGAGCAACTTATTCATGCCCAAGTAGGTATACTAACATACCCTAGGTACCCAACAATACTCAAGCAAGCATGCAAAAGAATGAGTCATAAAATGAAATGTATTTTAAGTAAAAACATAAAGTAGGTACACACTTTCTGACAAGAAAAATAGTGTAAACTGTATTTTCTCTACTACCTACTATAATAACTTCTTCTAGAGCTTTCTACAAGTAGATCTGAATAGTTTTTGATGACCTTCCGCTAAGAAGCTGACAAAAACTACTGTTTCGACTTTTGGTCTTTACAACTTTGCAAGTTCTTAGCACATGGCTTAAACCTGACTTGAATATAAGTAACTTAAGTAAATAAAAACCTCATTTTCTCTGGGCATTCGAAGCACGTGCCTAGAAATGTACTATCGATGTTCTAAATTGAGCTAGATCAAAACCTAAGTAGTAAACTGAAGATAATATTTTATCCTGCTTAGATGGAAATTTTTTCCCTGATAAATTTGTAGATTTTTATCAGAAACGTGTAATATAAGTTTTTTTCGCTTACAAGAACACTAACACACAAACTAGCGAACCATATGTTTAAATACCAAATGAACATAAGGCGCTGTATGTGAAAAATGATTTTCCCGGTTTTCCCGCTTTTCTGTTAAAATGTTTCCTGAATTTTCTTTGCTACAAAACCTCACGGAGCCAGAGACCTTTCCAACGAATGCAAATCCGTGGAAATCGGTTCGTGCGTTCTGGAGTTATAGCATCAGGAAGGAAAACCTGACTTATTTTTATATAGTAGATAAATTACACCATCTGAAGTTCGCAAAACGGCCTAAACACGTAATTTAAGTACCTAATGAATGGAGTTTGTCAAGTTAGGGCTTGTAGAGTTAAGACGTGTAGAGTTAGACGCTTGGCTCTACATTAGATCTCTTAACTTTTTCAGAGTGCAAGATTTTACGTGGAAATGTTTTGGTGGGATGTTATTTTCCACGCATTTCTCAGGGTCTATTATTCGGTATGTGACCTTTTTTATCTGGTCAAATAATGCTCAATTTTAAGAAACAGACCGTGTCATTTAAACTGCTTCAGCGGTTTATGGGATATAGACCTAAATGCTCTATGAATACAGTTGTTTTTTGTCCGATAATAGTCGTCTTCATCAATTTGTCTTTATTAAAAGGTCAACACGCACAAATTACGAGCAAACCAAATCACGCTACGTTGCTTGGGTTAAATTAGATTTTTTTACAATTATCAAATATCCCACAATAGCTATTTCATAGAAGCTATACTACAGATAATATAATAGCAAATTATATGTACTTTACTAAGAAATAAAAAAATGTTACTTCTATGTTTGGAATTTTACATAGCATTCTTTATGTGTTATCAATTAAGAAAATGGCATTTATCTACGTTATGAAAAGAATAAAAGCTGTAGAGACAATTTGGGTAGAAAACTTTACGAATCCTCCTAAAGCACCATTTGCCAGTAATTAGTAGGAATATGTAGACAAACAGAGAAACAGATGTAGAGTTTATTCACTGTTGTTTAGATTCCAATTGCACATAACTATCATGCAGAAATATTATACAAGCAGTGAAAAATTTACATTTTATATCATATGGAGAATACGAATGAAAGGTCAAAGGAAGAAAATAAACACGTGCAAGCTGGATTCAATGAAGGACACCGATGTCAACTTTTACCAATGTAAACAAAATGCTAATATTTTGTAGATCTATCTTTGTAAGTGTTGTACATAATAAAAAATATTTCCGAAGTCTGACTTCATTTCTTGAATTGTATTTTGAGCTTTGCATATTTTTTGAGCAATTTTTAAGCATAAATTCACTAGAAATTGCCTCGAATTTTGCTTGTTTTTGTTTAGATAGAGATAAAAAATGAAAAAGCTTAAGTATTGCGTTGGATTTGAAAATTATCTCCTTATTTAATTGTAAAAATAAAATGGGATGAGCAAAATACTCGAAAACTATAATCCATTTTGATTTCTTTCCTTATGAGTGGTAAAAGTTCTTCCGTGAATTCAGGATCTTACGTATCCTTGCTCTTGCTCTAGGGAGTGCAGTGGTATAAAGTTGCGATAACAGTTTGTTATGGACAATAATGACCTATGCAGTTGACTAGGCTCTAGGGAAATTTGCTGGCATGACTGAAATTATTTCAGCACTATTAATTATTGTTATAAAGATCGAAGTTATCATTAGGCCAATTAGGTTGGTTGTTTGAGCTTTCTCTTATAATAATGTATCTCTTCCGAGTTACACCAGAAGAAAGAAACCCGGTGCTTGGAAGTTGGAAGGCTTATTGGGGACACAGGTTCAACACGCAGGGGGGACCCACAACGGGACACCATTAGTATTAGTATAATTTATTGCTTTGAAAGTCGCTTTATATATAAACTTGGACTAACAAAGAGATAAAATAATATTCCTCGAAGACCTTGAAAGCACTATCAAGAGCGGAAGTATGGTATGAGTTGCGCCGGCGCCGGTTCCGAAATTATATACCTATATCAATAAAACATTTTTAGATTTTGGCGCGTGACGGCCATATTCTCATTCTTTTATCTACTTT
Source organism: Colias eurytheme (assembly GCF_061535395.1). Lineage (NCBI taxonomy): Eukaryota > Metazoa > Arthropoda > Insecta > Lepidoptera > Pieridae > Colias > Colias eurytheme. The sequence continues at coordinate 1,730,805 of NC_143000.1, read as the reverse complement.
TTATTTAATACTAGCTGAGCTCCGCGGTTTCACCCGCATTGCTTCGCTCCTGTTGTTCTTAGCGAGATGATAATATGTAGCCTATAGCCTTCCTCGATAAATGGGCTATCCAACACCGATAGAATTTTTCAAATCAAGTTCTTGAGATTAGCGCGTTCAAACAAACAAACAAACTCTTCAGCTTTATAATATTAGTCTATACTAATATTATAAAGAGGAAAGGTTTTTAATTATGTATGTATGTATGGTTTTCACGCATAAACTACTGGACCGATTTTGATGAAATTTGGCACAGACAATCTTTAGACCCTGAGAAAGAACATAGGCTACCTTTTATTGCGAAATAAAATTAAAAATTAATAATTGCCACGGGCGAAGCCGGGGCGGACCGCTAGTATATTATAATGCTGAAGAGTTTGTTTGTTTGTTGTTTGTTGTTGCGTTTGATTGCGCGGGAATTTATTGATATGATATTTTTTTTCTTTTATGACGTTATTTGTCTGAACTAATTTACCGGTAATATGTTGTGAATTTGTCATTTGTTTTCAAAAACACTTGCTTTGATTATTATTTACATTCTGATTACTGTGTTATATACGCAAATAACTACGTTATAAAACTCTTACGGTTTGTTTACATACGTAATATTAAAAATCTTTTAATATAGAGTTTTGTGGGAAAACAAAACAAGTAGAAAAAATAACAGTTTTATGAATAAACCGAAAAAAATATTCATAAAACTGAAAACTTCCTTTATTGTGCTCATTCTAGCCTCTCAGTTGTCAGCAGTATGTTTTACGCAGTAAAAATAAGCCTTTACGTCTCTATGTGTAGGTACCTCTAATTATTATTTGCCCTTTAAGTTTCCCTATTTCGTTTTCACGGGACATGTAAATCTTGAATTCATACTCCTAACAATATGTTTAAAAATCAAGTTTCTAATTTCACTCAAGGTAAAGAAATATTATAAATAGTTAAATACAAACATAAATATGTTTGTGAGAGTGTGATTTTTTATTTTTATTTTTTTTTGTTCGATATCTATAAAATAAAATTGAATAGCAAAATGTGTTGGTAAGCGAATAACTGGAGAACGGCTGAACCGATTCCGTTAATTCTTTTGTTAAATATAACTTGAAGTACGAGGATGCTTCTTAAGGAGAGAAAACGCTAACATGTACCACGGTCCACGGGAGAAGCCGGGGCAGACCGCTAGTTTAATATATAAATTTATAGTTTAGAACCGCATTCACAACACAATAGAAAGGAAACATGAAAAAAACTTTTCGTAATATAACAATAGGAATAATTTTACATATCAACGTTCGCGTTACTTCGCATCAATTACATAAATCACCAAAGGACAGATAAATGTAAACAGTATTAACACAATGTAAGAAGCCTTTTAATTAAACGACTTTTAAAAGCATGCTTAGTATAGTATAGATGCATGTTAAGTATAGATAATTAAACAAGGGCTAGTACAGAATATTATAGTTATATAAAACGATTTATTATTCAATTATATACTTACATAAAAATCGACCCCATACTAATATTTTAAAGCGACCCCATACTAATGTTTTATTTGAAGAGTTTGTTTACTTGAACGCGCTAATCTCTGAAACCATGAGTCCGATGTGAAAAATTATTTCAGTGTTAGATAGCTCATTTATTGTGGAAGGCTGGCTCTATAATAGCATCACGATTCACGCTAAGACTAATAAGACGGGAGCAATGCAGGTAAAACCGCGGGTCATAGCTTGTTTATTATATAATGACTATACCAGATATGACAAGTAAAACAATATTAAAATCTATGTAATGATATTATGTCCCCACATCGACAATAAGAATTATTTTTTCATAGACTCTTACTCTATTTTTATTTAAATTTCTCTATTTAAGGTCATACAGCTTCTTGGGTCATACAAATAATAACATATATTTTAACATTAAATAAACTAAAACGAACTTGTTTTGAACGCCTGGGCGATTTTATCTGTGCCCAATCATTATCCATTAAAATGTCATCAGCTTTGACATTCTTATCATCGTAAATAAATAATTAATATGAAAAACAATTGACATATTTTGTATGATATTAAGTATTTAGGCAGATTTTTTGATGTTGGTTTTACTTTTATTCTTCAAAACATCTGAATTTTTTACATAAGTATATTAAATTCCAATAATATTAAAATTAAAATATGGTAGAGTCGAAATAATAGAGTCGACAAAAAACCTTTTTGCTCCTTATTGTTTAGCGTTACTGCGGTAATGTTTATTTCTTTTTTTAATCAGGAAATAAAACGTATTTATTACAACAACTCGCTCTGATGCACCTAGAAATTTATAGATTTTTTTGTAAACAACAACAGATCCGACCATTCAACCTCCATGGTACGCCTTTTCGCTTATTCACGTTAATTTCGTTCACCATTCATTACTCGGCTAAAAGATTAACCCCCGCAAATAAAGAAAAATAAACACCTAATGATATTGCGTTCTGACGAAGCAACCTACAACATAATAGGATAATAATCAATCACAGGTGACCTACTTACCGGCAATCGATGTCAGGCAATAAAAACACTTGTAAAGGCACTGTATTATTTTAATAAAAAACACTAATACGCTCCGAGATTGACTTTATATTAAATAGGGTATGGAAATCAATATGTCTGAAAGGACGAGCGGTATAACAAAATCGCGCTTAACGCGACGGCGTCCATTCAATACTGGAGAGAGACATGCGTATAAACGACGAGCGCGGGTGTTACGTGAAGCGCGGGAAAAGTGACGTTTTATGTTTTTTTTTATCAATTGCAGGCATAGGTCTTGTAATCATTCAGGAGATTATGTATGACGATGGAATGGATCGAACCTTTTTATGTAAATGAGCTCTACCTAAGACGTTTGTTACGTCATCGGGCTCATCTATCTAGTCAATAGGTATCTCACCTGGTATACATATTATGTCATCCCGTGTTTTATTTAATGCAACATACATACAGCGATAAAAATTACCTGATTTTTGTTTATAACATTACGATTTTCAGCTTCAGCAAAAGCTTCAGCTTAACGCATAACGATATAACCGAAGCCCCAAAAACCGACTGTCCTTTAAAAAAAAATCTTGAACATTTTTTAAGTTTTCAGACCAAAACATAAGTAGCTAGTAACGAGTAAGCTTTTTACAGCATGCAATGCAGGCATATCTATTTTGTGTTTTCACCCGCTTTGTCAATATCGAACCGGGATAAAAATATCCTATTCTACTCAATCAGAATCCAATCCACTCGAAAACCCAAAAAACGATATAGTCTTCTGAAGAAAACTTCACTTATAAAACTTTCAAAATAATAAATATTATACAATTAAGAATAGGTATTTAGAACTTTCTGCCGAATATACTATATATATAGTATATTCATAGTCTATAACAATGCGAAATAATAATTTTAATATTAATAATATTAAATTATTAATATTAATTAATAACTTTTCCACAAATCCTACTAATAGAGCAGGCTCCAAGGAGATGTTCGTTTGCAAAAATCGCGGACCTAAATCTGACTTCTGATATATATTGTATAGATCCCAGACATCCTATAGACAGATGTTGCCAACCAGTTTTGTGGTCCCCCTGCCCGCACCCCGGTAATTAAATATGGCATACAAAGAAAAAAATAAAAATTTCCAAAACATGCCGTGTGGGGTATCAAATGAAAGAGCTTATTGAGTAGATCACGAATATATAGCATACTATATACATTTCTTACACTTTCTCTAAGATTTTTTAGAAAATTTACGAAAATGGTCCATTTTTGAGTTAACTTTAAACCACTATAGATTGAAAACTCATGAATATATTTTTTAAATTATTATTTTAAATAATTAACAATAGTTCATTGTTTATGATTCAATAGTTCGTAATATAATATAAGTGAGCTATGTGGTGGATTTGATGAAAATAACTATATACTATATGAACTTGAAAATATACTTGCCATCTTTGAATGCTCCCCTCACTCCCCCATGCAACTATTTCACTGTACGAAATATTGAATCGTAAACAATGGACTATTGTTAATTATTTAAAACAATAATTTAAAAAATATATTCATGAGTTTTCAATCTATAGTTGTTTAAAGTTAACCCAAAGATGGACCATTTTCGTAAATTTTCTAAAAAATCTTAGAGAAAGTGTAAGAAATGTATATAGTATGCTATATATTCGTGATCTACTCAATAAGCTCTTTCATTTGATACCCCACACGGCATGTTTTGGAAATTTTTATTTTTTTCTTTGTATGCCATATTTAATTACCGGGGTGCGGGCAGGGGGACCACAAAACTGGTTGGCAACATCTGTCTATAGGATGTCTGGGATCTATACAATATATATCAGAAGTCAGATTTAGGTCCGCGATTTTTGCAAACGAAACTCCACTGAGAGTCCGGTCTATAATATTATAAATTCGAAAGTTTGTGAGGATGTGTGTGTTTGTTACTCTTTCACGCAAATACTACTGAACCAATTACAATGAAATTTAGCACACATATAGAGGGTAACTTTGATTAACACATAGGATAGGTTTTATCCCGGAAATCCCACGGGAACCGTAACTATGCGGGTTTTCCCTTGAAAACGCGGGCGAAGCCAAGGGCGGAAATCTAGTAATTTAATATAATGAACACAATAAGTGATCGTACCATTGGTATATATATTGGTATATATCGTATGTATTTGAATCCTTATAAGTAATATTAATAGCATTGATCGTGCTACAATAATAGGTGTTAATATATTATTAGTGGATATTGGTAGACAAGGTTATTTCGGCTAGAGTAGTTGTATGAAGTAAACACCATAACCTAAAAATAAATACTAGACGTATAGCCGATAGTAGATGTAAGTATGTAGTAACATAGTTAGGTAATAGGCATAAACTATCTCAGTTTCAAAATTTATCCTTTACAAATCAGCCGTTTTTGAGTAAAAGAATCACTACATAGTATAAAACAAAGTCGCTTACTCTGTCCCTATTTCTATATGTCCCTTTGTATGCTTAAATCTTTAAAACTACGCAACGGATTTTGATGCGGTTTTTTTTTTAATAGATAGAGTGATTCAAGAGGAAGGTTTTAGTATGTAATTTATTAGGTTTAAGTCAAAGCGAGCGAAGCCGCGGGCGGTAAGCTAGTTAAAAATATAGGTACTCTCATATACTAACTCTATGAGAGAGAATATACTTAATGATGATAAACACAAAGTACCGATTTGATAATGCATACAAAGCTTTAGTAATTATTGAGTACATTACATTCTTAAATCATGCGAATACTAGGTATGTAGTTTCGTTTGCAAAACCGAACACCATGAAAGAAAACTACTTTAAACAAATATCGACCGGTCCTTAAATATTCACGCTCTTGCTTTCAAATCGCTGTCTTCAGTAGAGGGAGTGAGGTGGTATTATTTAATGAAAACCAGAAAAAAAGGATTCCCGATTACTTTTCAATCCATCTTTTCCACTTTCCAACCATGTTTAGGACCCCATTGAAAAGTAATGAGTGTCAATGTTGGCGTGAAGGATCTCTACATGTTACCCAAGATACGTGACATGTCCACCCTGGTTGTGACATGCCTCTCTATTGGTATCAGTAAATGTATAACAATGTAGGTACTTAACTGTAAACACATTTGCGGGATTCAGAAGCGTAACTACAAATAACATTTATTTATATAATTTCAAAGCTCTAGAAAGCTCTGTCTTTACTTTTTTTTCGGAAACGTATTTCGCGTCTGAAAAACGGGATAGTAAAATTTCCTTAATTTTTTTTAGTTTTACTTGAACGAAGTCAGGATCAGTAGGTAGGTAGTATAACAAACACTCAACTCAAAACACACTCAACTTTAAGTAGCCCTCTAAGCAAGTCAATGTCCTTTCCATCAGTGTAAATAAAAGATTACGAGTTCACTTACCCTACAAAGGACAATATATTACCAGATGTGGTGCAGAATTATTTGCGATTTTAACCGACCTGGAAAACGAAGGCCTTCTCTGATATCCTACTAATATTATAAATGCGAAAGTTTGTAAGGATGGATGGATGTTTGTTACTCTTTCACGCAAATACTGAAATACAATACAATAAAATTTTGTATGTAGATGAAGACCAAGATATAGGCTACTTTTTTTCCCGGAAATAGGTACCTACCACAGGAACGGGCTCTATGCGGGTTTTACTTTGAAAACGCGGGCGAAGCCGCGGGCGGGAATCTAGTACAGGGTGTCCGCCGGCAGATTTTACACTTTGAATTGTGTTTACGGCGACTAATAATGCGGAAGGGTGGGGATAGGGGTATCATTCGACGCGCCAGAGTTGCGGATTATTTAGTAGCCATGAGTCAGTGGACAGGAGCAAACCGCGCTTTTGCGGTTGAGGCGTATTTCGCGAACAATAATTCGACCAATGTGGCGAGGCGTCCTTTTTGTTCACGCTATGAAATCCGACGACTAAACGATGGGCCATCAAAACAATTAATATGGTCGTGGGTACAGAAGTTTAGAGGTTCTGGCTCACTTAAAATGAGCCTCGGCCTGGACCTTCAACGTCTGTTACTACGCCTGAAAACGTAGAACACGTGAGAAGAGAAATTTTACGTAATCCGCGTAAGTCTATTCGGAAGATTGCTGAACGTTACTGCGCAATGCTAGACAACTTTTTTATACCGAAGCTGCATCGTCATGTTAGTGACAATAATAGGACCAATTTTCAGCAGGATGGGGCCACGGCACACACTGCTAGGGACTCAATAGCAAAAGAGCAAAACTTTTTCCCGGAAAATTAATAAGTCGCTTTGGCGACATAGCCTGGCCCCCTAGATCACCAGATCTGACACCTTGCGACTTTTTCCTATGGGGGGATATTTAAAGTCTCGCGTATACAGCAATTCACCATCAACAATACTGGCCCTCCAAGAAAATATACGACGCGAGGTTGCGGCGATCAATCCGGAACTTTGTAAGCGAGTTTTCGCCAACATGAAGGAAAGGTTACAAGAATGTTTGCAGCTAGAAGGACGCCATTTGAGTGGAGTGCTTTTAAAAAAATAAAATCCGCATTATTCTTCTGTAAGATAATTAATAAATGACTTTGATAGTATTCATGGTTCATTTTATTTTATTTTTTAAAGTGTAAAATCTGCCGGCGGACACCCTTTATAAATATATTAAGTATACAGTAGCACACTTCACCAGTCACCACATATTATTATAATACCTATGTAACATACAAAGTTGATATTTTATATATTCTGTAAAAATATTAGGTACAGACAATGGGTTAGCAAATTGCAATTTCAAAACGTAGACGTAGACGAAGTTTGACTTTAAAATGTAAACTAGATCTAGTCGATACCAGACAGCCTAGGGCACGACGTAACCTAGATCAAGTTTTTAAAATATTTGCTATGCCAAAAGAACTAGGTTATTGCCCCCATTTATAATAATACTAGCGGTCCGCCCCGGCTTCGCCCGTGGTACATATTTCGCAATAAAAGGTAGCCTATGTTCTTTCTCAGGGTCTAAAGATTGTCTGTGCCAAATTTCATCAAAATCGGTTGAGAGGTTTAAGTGGGAAAGCGTAACAGACAGACAGACAGAGTTACTTTCGCATTTATTAATATTAGTAGGGATTATACCACAGACATAGATAGACTACGCAAGTACCGCGATCTGTATGAAAACCAAGCGTGTCATATTTTTTGTACTGACCTTGACGCGTTATGACGTCACGAGCGCTTTTTAGTGATGGTAATTTCATTTTACGCTAAATCGATTAGGACGCCACTCGCGCGGCGATTCTAGTATCGTCCTATCCCATCGAAGTAAATCGAAAGAAATCAGATCAAACTAGATCTATGTCTAAGAGGTAATTAAATAAATGAATCGTAATCGATTACTAAATCGATTCAAGACAGAAAAATGATAATTACCATAGACAGAGGAATGATAAAATAAATTTATAAACCTTTTAATATTCTAATAAGTAAACTAATGTGTTTTAGCTTTTTCTTACATATGCCCATTGAGTTACCGTGTACTACGTACTAGAGAGGCCATCGAAAGAAAGTAATGAAACTGTCAATCAATCAATCTTTATGTCCCGTTGCATCAATCCATTTTTCTTTTATGTTCGGGTTACTTGGAAAACTGAAAAAACAAACATAGTCTAAGCAATAAGGAGTTTTCTTAAAAAAACTCCCAAGATGACACTTTAACTAATGGCGTCCATGTCATAATATTTATTTTTAGTACCTTTGTATTAAAATACTTAAAAGTTCTAGGTCAAGTCGTATTAAATGACAAAAAAAATATATGCCTTTTTTTCTGAAAAATTGCTCCTTCAAATTATCATTTTTCTGTTCGATTATAAAATCGATTAGAATCGAGAACTGTTGCATCAAATGAACATCACTAACCACAAAATTGGACAGAAAAATGAGAACAGAAAAATGAGAAGACGCTATTCATTACTTGTTATCATACGACTCGATCTTTACCGTGCCAAGTAAAAGCCGCAATGTATTCCGAATCATTTCGTATGATTTGGTATCCGTGTTTGTCACGATCGTTTTCCACAGATATTCTTTATTTGATTTTAAAATAAATAGTGCATATTCTGATTAGAAAATTACTTACCGGTGTAAGGAAACATCTGTGCTAACTCGGCCACTCACAGCTGTGGAGTTTCTACAGTTTATAACGGCGTAATTCGGCATTTTACTTTATTCAGCTTCACGTCTTTCCTTGGCGAACTGCAAGCGCGGACTGAGTGTAGGCCAGCGTCAAGTAAGTTTCATAATCTTAGTTTGGACACGGGAAGTACATACACTCGCTTAGTCTATCTTGATACATGTCTGTGGATTATACTATTTCGTATTGCAGGTAAATCAAAGGTAGTTACCACAATTTAATTGATCTTGTTTTTTATTATATTGTAATGCGAATAAAGTTTTCAGTTTCAGTCAGTTACTTATATCCTTATTATCCCTACTATACATAATTATCTACTTACAAGTAATATTCTTTGAAGATTAAAAAAATCTTAATAAAGATACTTATGTGAATTTTTTGTAGAAAGTTAGTAGTTAATCTGTGTAATGAATGCAATAATTTAAAAAACTTGTAATAAATAGAAATGTAGGTACTTTTGTAAATAATTGTCGTAATGTGAAAAATGATATCTAAGTATCTGTTTGATGCAAAGCCAAGTAGCAAAGGGTTGGCTGGTTTAGATATACCTCCCTACTTACTAAGATTTTTAAGACACTTCTTTAAGTGAATTCTCGTGTCCCCTTGTATTAGAGTATGGGGCAGATGCATTATGTATCTCTTTCACTGATCGATTCCATACGGATAAGTAGGTGATCAGCCTTCTGTGTCCTGCAAGACGACTTTTATAGTACCCACCTGGATCTGGAGTTCCCCATTCTACGTTCACGCGTTAACAACTGTATCAAGGAGGTGATCGGTGAAGCTTCTATAGATATCTAAAGTCTAAACTAATACTAATAGGCCTTCTTCACAATCAAGAGCGTTGGCCCAACAAACATCGTCGATGTTTACCGCCATTACGACGATTACGAATAAAAGGTCCTCGAAACTTTCGCGATTGCCTCTACTCGCCCAACGCTGCCCATTGTGAAGAGGGCCCACAATGCTGAAGAGTTTATCCGTTTGCTTGAACGCGCTAATCACTGGATCTACTGTTCCGATTAAAAAATTCTCAGTGTTAGATAGCCCATTTATCATGGAACGCTTTAGGCTATATGGTATATTATGATCATTAGGTAGGTATTCATCACGATAACGATACGAGCGAAGCAATATGGGTAAAACCGCGGGGCAGAGCTAGTCAAAACATATAATTGCGGGCATACCTCGGTCAATCAGATCGATATATATCAATAAATTTTACGACTGACTACCGGGAACTGTTATTGTTTTTATTGCCTAAATTGATATTTTATTGAAGATCATTTGGCGATGCTATTGCAAAACAAATAAAAAGTAGTTGAGTGCGTATAGGACTACGAATAGGGTTCTGTAGATTGTAATAAAAACATTTAATCAAAATCGAAACTAATCTGAGCAGCCCCCCAAGACAAGTGGCTTTCTATTAGCGTAAAGTTCAACAACGTTATAACATTCATAATCTATTCTATTGAACTTTACGCTAATAGAAAGCCACTTGTCTAGGGGGGCAGACTACGGCAATCTCTCTTATTGAGCCATCTCACAAGTCACACATAACGCGAAGAGAAGAACCAAACCCCTACGGAAAATCGGCGAAATAGTGCAGGCTCTACTACTCTCTACCTCTGCAAATATTAAGTTTTAGTAGTAACCATCAGGCGAGCTACCAGCTCGGTTTCCCGCGTCTCGCTCTAACGCTCTAACATTAAAAAAAACAAAGGCCCTGCTTAGATTAAAAATGATTTATAATAAGTAGGTAGTTACTTATAAACTATTTTCAATCCAAATTTCATAAAACTCGGTGCTGTTTTATCTGATAAAGCGTAAGGCACAGACAGATTTGAATATTATTATTAAATATGGATCTAACATATTATTTTTATTTATCTCCTAAATATAAAATTCTCGTGTCACAATGTTAGTCTGCATACTCCTCCGAAACGGGTGGACCGATTCTCATGAAATTTTCTGTGCATATCGGGTAAGTCTGAGAATCGGCCAACATCTATTTTTCATATGTACCACGGGCGAAGCCGGGGCGGACCGCTAGTTTATTTATATAATTCTTTATTGTACAAAATATGAGAAAAAAATAGTATGTTAAAAGAAGTCCTATTACAAAACATAATTTGCACAAAGGCGGCCTATATTATAGTCCAACTGCTAACACATTTGCTGTTGACTGTCGACTATTTTTAAAACAAACATCTCAATTTATCCATTAGCTGCCGCATCATATTCGACGATTATCCAATAAAAGGATGCAATTGCCGTCAAGGGTAAATACCGCGTGCATTCGCGAAGCATAACATCATTCTATAATCTATCATATAATTTGCACTAAATACAAAAATTATATATATTTTTTTGCAAAAGTTACTTACCAGGATACTATGAGCAGCCCTACTCAGCCTACTACCAGCTCAGCCTACTGAGCAGCCCTACATACGTTTTTGCAGTTTTGTAGTCGAGAAATTATTACGTGCTTGTTCTCAATTTTTTTTCCCTCCTTACTACAGTTTTGAACATACGACACATATAGGTACATTTATAATGGTAGTTTTGAATCCATCCTGCATCATCACGCTTGTATACTGAAACTAAGAAGAATAGGATAGGATAACTTAAGAAATTTTTTTTCATTGGCCACTGTAAACAAATAATTCTATTATCTATACCAATATAATTTATAAGCTTATTTAGATTTGTACCTCTACATCTCATAAGAGAACCATAATTGATAATATAGAACATACACATATGCTTCAGATAAACCTAGTTATCTAGTCTAGCTATAAGATACACGAAGCTACCAACCACATACCAATACTCACTATTTTATGGTAAACAAGAAACATATTATAAAACAGAAAAAAAATATATGCAGTTCATTTAACACTGTATTCAATAAGCAAGAAAAAATAACATAAACCACATTGCCTTATAATAATTTATTTTCATAAATACTTAAAAACTAAACTTCAATAACAGTATAATATTCGGCAAGAAATATTTCAAACATTGACTTAGATTAATTATTATGATGTATTCAAGTAAAAAATTATTAAAAAATAAATTCAAAAACTAATTTTATCCTAATTTAAAAAAAATGTATAAAATTAAGTACAAACTTAACTAATGGTTTGGTAATTATTGTTATTATTCTTTTTGGTTTAGAAAATTAAGACATAATAACTACTTTTATAAATGGTTTTGGTAAGTAGGTATATAGAAGTTTATCAAATATGTATTTGGTGGATTTTTCTTATATCTAGAAAATAAATAAAAATAATTCACAATAGTGAACATAGTATAAAAAACCTATTCTAGTTTGTACAGAAAACTTAATTCTATTACTATAGAATATTACATATTTTGCTGAATAAACTTCCTTTCATTTATGCAGTTTTCCAACTCATCATGGTATTTATCAATTTTGGAATCAAACCCTGGACTTTGTATATCACAGTCAAAACTATCTCCAGTTATTATTTTTTCCCTATTCAATGTTGAATCAAATCTAACTTTCTTTCCTGGTGTATATGTTTTGTTATGAGATAAATCATTGTCATTTGATCTTTCTTTCAAAGGTGTTACATTACCATTTAATCTAGTATTTCTTATCGTTTTTATCGTTTCATACTGTTCATCTTCATTCTCAATCAGTTCTTCTATTTCTATGTCATCAGAATTATCAAGTTTCAAAGCTGGATTTTCGATACCGGAGTCTTTTTTCTCAATTTTTTCTTTCGGCGGTTTTCTGGGGACTTCATACGGATTTAGAGTCGTGTTGTGTTCAATTTTGTCAGCTTTGAATGTCTTTTTCAATGTTCTGAACACTTTCTTTGATAGTTTATTACTAGCTTTTAGAATGTGGTGTTTCAAATCCTTTTTACTGTCTGTTGATTCGTTAGATGTGTTTGATTGGAGCATCTTGTTTAAGTTCATGATATCTAACGCGTTAAATTTCGAAACGTCGTGACCAAGGATTTTGCTTTGCTTGTTGTAATGTGGATCTTCCATATATTGTATATCATCAATATTTTCGTAAATAGGACTTTCTGGTCTGTATTCTACATTCTCATATTCTGGACAATCTGTGTTTAATGATGACTCGTTTACAGTAGATATTGTACTATTTGTATCATTAACAAATAATCTTCTGGGCATCAAATTCTGTGGTGCAGGCATTTCTATTGGCCTTGTTAATGCTTCTTCATTGTATTCCATCTCATGTGTATTAGCATTTTCATTTAAAAATGGATTTTCTCCAGTTGTTTCTACATTTACATCTAAATTCGGATCTAGGAACGGATTTGTATTCTTCTTTGGCACAATTTTCTTCTTAGTTATTATTGTTATAGTTTTTATTTCCATTATATTGCTCTCATTTAAATCATCATCAAAATATAATGACTTATTGGATGTTTGTGGTGAATCTAGAGCGAGTCTGTCGATGAAGCTCAGATTGAGATTTGCTGAATTATTAACAAATAATTGATTTGTGATATTTGTTTGTATGTTTGTTGTGTTATTTATAACAGAGAGATCATTATTTTCAAGTTCATTATTGGATTTTTGTTCTAAAATTGATATTCCAGAATCGACTTCCGCTACACTGTCGTTAAGGCTACAGTGATCCATATCAGGCATAGTATTTTGTTCAATAACTTCAGAAGAGTAATTTCTTGGCGGTACAGGCGGTGTATTGATTAAATTTGCATAAATAGGCTCGTCTATTTCAGCACTGCTTTCTGCACTAGTCTTTATAGGTGTTTCATAAGCTCTTATGTTCTTATTGACATTCTGAAGCTCTCTAACTAGAAACTCGTTCACGGCTGCCTTGCTGATTCCCAGGTCTAAAGCGGTGTTCTCAAATGCAGCTATATCACAGCTCATAGTTCTTTTGCGCCTTTTATTAGGTGTTACTTCCATGGCTGTGTTACACATAGGGTCCTCATTCGCAAGCAAGTCCAAGGCAGGGTTCAGGTATACATTGGGTCCGGTTTTGATCTTTCGTTTTGCTGATCTGACTTCAAACTGGTTGTTGTCGACTGGGTTCATTATTAACTGAAATAAATATAATTGAAAATTAATATAGAATAACTTAGGTCAATCTCTAACTAACATTTAATTGAAAGAGATAGATATTTGTATGTTTCAATTGCTATAAATACACAAATAATGAATATTACATCAAAATCAAATATGTATTTGTAATTCTTTCAAAATAAAACGTATAAACATTACAGGAAAAGTAAACAATCTAATAAATGTTAAATTTATGTTAACTAACAAAGATAGCACAGTAGTATAAAATTGTGTTGATGGTAAGTACGTAATAAGGAAATTGAATACCAAAAGCTTTCGAAGCGAAAGCTTACAAGTGCAATCGATTCACATTAATTAAATTATCTTGATGCTTGAAATTCGCACACTAATCTCATGTATAGTTTATATTTATCAAGTAAAACGTTACAAATAAACAGATTTCATTCATATATTATGCTAAATTTATTTTTGATGTTACGCTCAACTACACTTACCCATTTAAACAGTTGTGTCCTGTTTTTAAGCCAGAATTCACTTCACGAATAATATAAACACTTTATTCGTATCAAATATTATACCACGCACTTTATTAATCACACTTTTCATTCATTATTTTATACTTGATAACAATAAACTTCCTTTTATATTTCATACAAGGTTTGCGGCAGGTGTTCAGTGACGGTTATTTTATCGACATGTTTTTATGGAGTTAAATCGAGTTTGGATACGAGTACTTTTGACGGAGTCATGTCATCTGATTCAAACACAGATTCAAATTACCCAATTCCTTTTTTTTGAAAATTAAATCAGAAAGAATATAGTATATTTATGTTTATAAATATATATTGTAATTGTTTATATCGATATTGCTCTTTTCTATCGTTAAAGAGTTGTCGTTTAGTCCGATTCGAAACGGCTAATATATTGCTTTCTAGTAAAGTTTTTAAATAAACATGAAAGCCGTATTTTAAACCGACTTCAAAAAAAGGAGATTCTAAAATCGACAACATGTTTGTTTTTTTTCTTACGTTAGAACTTACGACTGGAAGACCTGTTTCTTTATTCTTTTTTATACTAATTTCTTTCCCATTTTAATGTGTATTGTTGAGTAGCAAACCTTCATATACGTTAAATTGTTACTAAAATAAAACTGTTACTGTATTCAAGAGATAAATAAATGGATTTGAATTTGACTGCCTATTAATTTTAACAACTTTATCATTAACTAGCTGTGTCACCCACGTGGCTCTGCTCCTGTTGGTCTTAGCGAGATGATATATAGCCTATAGCCTTCCTCGATGAATAGGCTATCTAACACCGAAATAATTTTTCAAATCGGACCGGTCGTTCCCGAGATTAGCGCGTTCAAACAAACAAACTCTTCAGCTTTATAATATTAGTATAGATTATCATTACTATCAATCAGTTTTTCCTTTTCTCTAATTAAGTATGTTTGTAACTAAATAATTAATATCACATCAATTAAAAAATAAATGGAACAATAAAACACAATATGTTTAACGGCAAATAAAAATAATTTATTTTGACTACGATAAATCACAAACTGGTTCCCGGAACCTCTTCCTATGTTGTACAAATTTGATAAAGAAATACCTTCACCGTTTTAATATCTATTAAGTATTAGTCGCGGCACGTAAGTCTAGCGGTGACCTTCAATGTTTTACAGCAAGTTCGCCTTTATTTCGTTCAAATAGATCCCCTCCACTTCAAGGTGAGCGCTAAACTTACGTGCCGTGAGCTATACAATGACATTATAAGTTAAAAAAAATGTAGATAGGTTACCAACACAACATTCGAACTTACACACACGATTAGACGTCAGAGTGAGATGGCATGATCCAACTATCGTGAGCGAAAAAGAGACAGCCAATGCAAGTTGTGGCTAATTAGCCACATTTCGTGCAACTGCAAACGCTGATAACTTATGTACACCTTTTTATTTATAATTTTATTTCATTAAGTACTATAAATTTAAGCTTACCTAGAGGTAACATGTACATATCGAATTTTATCACAATGTATGTTTATTTTTTCTCTCTTTAAATGCAGAATTTGCATACAATTTATAGAGATGATCTAACAAATAATTTGTATATAAATAAAAACAACACAAAACAAGGAAATAAACATTTTCTTTTTTTGACAAACACAGTATCTCGAGAGAAACAACAAACTTTTTTTAAATCTCCTCTATTATGTATATAGTATAGCGATTTCTGAATATTATATCTATATCATTCCTCGACAAGTACTGGCCAAAAAAAACAAAACAAATATCCAATAATATACAATTCACATTGTTTTAACTTGTCTAAAATCACTAACAAAAGAATCACAAAATATATTATTTTGAGATTGACCGCGTCCCAAGTCAATGTATAAAATTTTCATATCGTTTTATTTCTTTCTTATTCTAAGTACATATGTTTCAAAATTGAGATTAAAATACTACAATACACATCAATTTTTCGATATAATAATAATTTTAATGGAATGTTTAAAATTCTAAATAATTACATTTTCAAATACTTCACACGCCATCTCGTGTCAAATTAAGTAAAGCTTGTATTATAGAAACTATCCACATAAGAATACACATTCTTTTGTCATTATCGAGCCCATATCTTTTAGTTTAATAATCAAATAAATAAATCTTCAATACACCCATAGACCCCCATATAGACCTTCCATATTTCATATTTGTATCCCCGTGATAGAAAGAGAATCTATTTCTATTTAAAAACGGTCTTAAAATTGGAATGTTTATATAATGGGCCTTCTTCACAATGGGCAGCGTTGGGTGAGTAGAGGCAATCACAATAATTTGTTGGGCCAACGCTCTCAATTGCGAAGAAGGCCCACACAGTGAAGTCCCATGTTTCCTAGTTGGGTATGTGGCAGATTCATTTCATATTTAGGTCACTGATATCAGGCAAGATAATCAGTCTTCTCTGCTACCAATAAGAAACATTTTTTACAATCTCAAGGGATACAACTCGCACTCTATAATAAAAAATATAAATTGACAACACTAAATAAGTTTTAAAACAGCATCAAACCCTTAAGTAGACCAAAGAAATGTCATACATAAATATATTACTTAAAATTACCATAAGTATATCAGGCTGCTGCTATATCAGGCTGTCTAGCGGGAATTAAAAATATTTTTTCTTCGTATATTATTTTTGTGATAAAATTTGTACATATTTAAGTACATAACTGCCACTTTTTATTTTCTTTATGCCATGTATTTTTTATATAAAAATATGTTTGTATAGGATGATGTACCTGACTAGCAAACGAACGGACAAATACACATTTTATGAATTTCTAAACAGACTTATGTAATCTATAGTGCAGATCGTAATAATATGTACTCTATGCGTGTATTTTAGCCTATATTTAACATCTTACACAGCGCTATAGCAACATTAGCATTAATTGACATTGTTTCGAAATTGGAATCCTTAGTTTGAATATTATTACTTTATTTCCCGCGTACATAGAACACTGTTTGAATTTTGAGTTCACAACAAACATGAAAGATGGTTATTTTCATTTGATAAGTTTAAATAAATAATAAAATAAATTATATTAATTACATTTTAGTTAATTAATAAAACAAAATGGGAGAAACATAAACACAAATGTACCAAATGGAAGACCTTTGAGCAATAGAGAGCATCTGATTTTAACAAAATACAATAATATTACTAAATAAAATAGTAACATTTAGGTATATTATACTAAACTGTTCGGTCAATAAATTTTTAATTTGTGTTTGAATAAATAAATTTCTTAAGTTTTACCGCCTGCTTATAGCCATACATTATTTACCATAACTTAGCCAAAAACGCACTTTCAGCGCCAAACACTAACAAGCACTACTATATAATTAGGAATATATATCTATATCATCATCACATACAACAACCGCCGCGTTTGAAACGCCGCGATTCAAACGCCACGTTCTGACCGCCGCGTTCCAAACGCCGCGTTCTAAACGCCGCGTTTCAACCGCCGCATTCCAACCGTTTGTTTCAAACTAATCAATATCCAAATTCTTGAACGCCTTTTCCATATGTTTTTCCCGTTTCTTATCAGGTAGGGCGTTGACCCTTTGCTGTTCTTCGGCTGTGAAGTAATTTTCCATATCTTTAAGTTGTTGTATGCACTTCATATGCAGTGTTCTTGTGTCCGGGAGGGAGCCCCCATAGTCTGGAGGGAGGGAGGTACGGGGGATGACTGTTTCATAGAAACTTTCTAGGTCCTCGTTCTTGTGGTGGAATTTTATCTGTGGATGTGAAAAAAGGGGTTGAATTAATATAATATTTGGTCGTCTCTAGCACAGGTTTATACCTAGTTGAGGCGATCGTCGAGTTTGTATTATTTTATGTCACTGTATTGGTACTCAATAAATGATGTTTATTTTTTTATTATTAATTTCGCGCGTTTTTTGTGTATGTGGTTTTGTATCAAGGGTATATTAACGGGAAAGTTCACAATATTAAAGGGGATTTTAGCAGTTGAAGATAAAATTATCTTCTGAGAATTGTGCATAAATGAAGCGTTATCAGGTAGAATGCCTTATATAGCTTGATTATTTTAATATAAAAATATTTCTACAAAGTGTAAGACATTTGATTTCTTTTTTTCCTTTTATTATCTTTTAGCTATCAAATTGTGTCTAGTACTCATCTTAATTCTTATATTATTTTTTTTCAATTAAATATGTAGTTACCTTCACAGACATATTGGGTCAATAGAGAATAAGCCCATTAAAAGTTTACTTAAACCAATGTTGTGAATTTTCACACCCTTAATGCATACGTTTTAAAACACCGTGTGTGCAAACCTTGTCATATGAGTATGCAAATAATCACAATATTGTAGAATGAATTGAGAAAAACACAACTGTGTCTTCATTTCCATACATATTTGCAATATCCAGAATGGTATATAAATAAATATCTTGTATATGGTAAGAATGAATCATACTTATAAAAAAAATGTAAGGTCATGTAAGTATACATTTATTTCCAAACAAATAAACCTTTCTTGGTTAGGTGACTCAGATTCAACTTATAGGACCAGAAACACATTTGTCAAATTATCTGTACCAAAACATCATACCGCAGCTTTTAGAGGCAGTTTTCGTTACAGCGCAACGAAATGTTGGAACAATTTACCACCTCCTCTGCGGGAAACAAAAACCGTCACTACTTTCCGGTTAAAATATAGGCAATTTGTTTTGAAACAGCAAGTTCCACAGCTTTCGATGCGTCTGTAACGAATAAACTAATAGTACCTAAGTATCCATTTTGATTACTTAGATTAATTCATATTATATATTCATATATATTAATTCATATCTTTTATTACTACATATCCATTCATATCTTTTATTACATGTAAGTTTATTTATCAAAATATTAGCGTATTCATAATATGGTATTAGCATTATGGTATCTTATTTGTGTACTCCACGAATTATATTTCTTTATCACTTTGTCCTTATTTATTATTAATATCCAGTACTTAAAGCAGCTGACATTCTGGATGTCATAAGGGGTCACTGAAAATCAGTGCTGAGGTATTAAGGTAACGGCACCAGTCGTGGACAAGCATCCAGTAATGGACAAAATAAATATTAAATTTAAATATTAAGACCAAAATTAACGTTATATAATTTGGCAATACTTAGAATAAAAGTTTGGTTCATAAGCTATCAAAATACGACATTTCATCTTATTCGGCCAAAATGTTTGAAGATGGCAGAACGTTTTGTTTAGTTGCTGCGACTCGTTTCGAAGAAATCCGTTTTTACTAAGAAAATCCTTAAGGAAGTGAGGACACAATTTTGGTTATAAGAATTTTTGTATAAATGTCAGCAAAATTTGATATTACTTTTATTTATAGTAGTTAAGTGTACGAAATATTACACGATTTAGTATCATGATAGGTTATGTTATTTAAATAAAATTCATCAGTGTCCATAACTGGATTTAATTCTATGGATATATCCATTTATGGACATATGTCGAAAATAAACTTTTTTTAAAGGAATTAATTACATGCGCTTTTCTGTATTGTCTTTTCTTTCTGATTAATAATATACCTATCACGACCATTTCAAATAAAGGGTTCCAATATTGTACAACAATTGTCCATGACTGGATTTGCTTTGGTTCCTATAATGGACATTGATATTTTTTGTTAAAATTACACTAATGGGTCCAACAACATAATATCTATCTAAACATGAAGAATATATTTTAGAACAATGGGTCATTATGTGCTGTGCGACTCGTTCTCGGCTTCATTCTCTATCACTGCGTAGAAAAGTCGCATACTTATGCGTATTGTAACGCATCTATCATAGAGAGTTCTCGGATGAACTATTTAGTTCGTTGTCTGCTGCTAAATTCCACCACCATATAGCACACACGCTTAAATTTCATCCACACCATCTTAACAACAGTTTAAAAAAAGCTTTTTGCCTCGTGCTACAATTTGGAATCCATATCGATGGACCGATCAGATTAGGTAAGGCTGCTGGCGGATTCAGATTGGCGATTCACTTCACGAGTGTAGCGGAATGCCAGGAAATAGAGAGATATGGCGGAACATCGTGAAGCGGGTAACATCTACCCCCCTAGAGTGATATGACGAAGAAGAAGAAGTCCCAAAATGGATGGAATGGCAGTACTTTTTTTAGTTATATTTTTCATCCCTGACTTATTGAGAAAAAAAACCATATTGGTGTTTCTTAACGGACATAACTCGTATTTAACGATGCATTTGTCCAATTTTTGCATAGAAAATGGAAATTAAGACTGTTTTAAATATTATAAGTATGCAAAATAATTAATAAGTACTATTTTTTATAAATACATCCCCGATTTATTGTATTCCAATCATCATTTTCAAGATTCGATTGATAACTATAAGTCTTCTCCAAGTGTAAATAACTGGAGAAACGACATTAGGTACAGTCCATAAATGGGTGTTCATAACTGGATGTTGTCCAAAACTGGGTGTCCATCATTAGATTTTTCACTGTCCAACACTGGTGCAAAAAAGTGGTTTTTTAATTTATAAATAACTTCATTATTTATGAATTGTAATCTTTTTTCTAACATTGGTTACGTTAAACTAACATTGAACTAAAGGTATAACTAAACAATATCCAATAAAGTAAAAAAACCTACGAGAAATTTGCAAAAAACTTCAATTTTTTCCTTAATCTGTACAAGACTGGTGCCGTTACGTTATGCCTCAGGTATCCTGAGTGGCTTCCTTTTTTAGCGCATGCAACCACACATATATTTATGTCTTCTATTACATATTATTTAAAATTTACAATGCTTTTTTATATGTGTGTTGTGTGTGTTGGAATAAATGTTTTCTTTCTTTCTTTCTTTCTTTCTTTCATATAGGTGAATTTTCGTAACATTTGTGAAAACATTGTCTGTTTAAAAATACGTAATCTTTGTTTATTGTATTCTTATCGCTTCGATATATTATGACATTCAATCACAAAAAAACAAATTCGTTCACCCACAATATTGTACTAGCGGTCGGCCCCGGCTTCGCCCGTGGTACCTACATGTTTAAACTATCCTATCTCTCAAGTTGGATCGAACTGCACATGGTGTGCGAATTTTATTATATAATCGGTTAAGTGGTTTAGGAGTCCATTGAGGACAAACATTGTGACACGAGATTTATATATATTAAGATGTGGATTTGCAGAGCTATTTTTAGCTTGTATTTCCAGTCCTATAAACCAACCCGATAATTAGAGAATAATTAAGGATCGTATATTATTATAATTAACTAGCGGTCCGCCCCGGCTTCGCCCGTGGTACATGTTTCCGTTTTCTCTCCATAAGATCCATCCTCGTACTTCAAGGAATATTATAAAAAAAAAGAATTATTAAATCGGTCTACCCAATCACGCGTGATTCCGTGACCAAGGAAAATATGGATTCATTTTCATATATAGAAATTAAGAATCTTGTTTTATTAATAATGGATCTTATTAGTCGTCTTCTAAATGGGTATTTATCTAATATCAGCTAAATCTTTATATATAAAAATGAATCGCAAAATGTGTTGGTAAGCGCATAACTCGAGAACGGCTGAACCGATTTCGATAATTCTTTTTTTATTACATTCCTTGAAGCACGAGGATGGTTCTTATGTAGAGAAAACGTAAACATGTACCACGGGCGAAGCCGGGGCGGACCGCTAGTAATTCATAATCTTTTAAACGCAAACACAATGCCTACATTATAATTTAACACTCCTCTTACCATATCAAAGAACTTCTTATCCAAGAAAGGTCGAATGAGCATCATCAGCTTATCGACCACGGGCTCGGTGTTCAAAACATGTATCTCCTTCATTCGTACCGGCATCGCTTCTTGCACATATTGAAAGAATTTACGTAGCGACCTGAAAGATAACATTTGTATTTTATAACATTTATGAATTCATTATTTTATTGTGGGACAACATATTTTGTTATAATCAAACGCTGTTGCCTGTTATGTCAAATTTCCCGCGCGAATTTTAAATTGACAATGACTAGATGATTTTTTTTATATATAATTTATTCATAACCATGGATACAAGTCCTTCAGTCGCTATCTTAAAGTCTACATGATTGTTAAAAAAACAGTGTTGCTATTACCACACTAATTAATAATTATATTATCTGTGCGATTACTCAATTTTATTTTCATTTGAAATACTAGTCTAAACATAGTTGGTACGCGGACGGTAAAAATAAAATATGGCATTCATATACAATTTTATAACAAATTTTCCAACCAAACATACTGAAATTTAGCATAACCTGGTGGCTGGTAGGTAAGTAACAAACTACATAAGTAGTTGATGTGTTTAACTTACACTTAAGTACATAATTGAACGCAAAAGAACTATTATTACATAATATGATGGAACATTTTGACATGCCGCTATAAAATTTTATGTTCTTTGATATGAAGCTCATAAACGGTTTCTAATTTAACCAATAGTGTGATTTTTCGCACTCATAAAAACAGGTTTGCTGCAAAATGTCATAAATACGTTTTTTAAAATGAATTTTATCTATACTACGATAAGAAACATTACATTGCTTAAAAAATAATTAAGTTATGACGACAAGACCTATATAAATATGGAAATGTTGTTTTTGTTAGGCAATATGTTATGTTATGTCATGGACTAATAATTCTATTAGTCCATGGTTATGTTACGTAAAATTAATGTAAGTTTTGGGTGATTATTTACATTTTTAAACATTATTATATATTCTAACGATATAATACTGAAAAATTTTATGAAATAGTGAACATAAAAATATGTAGATACGTTTATATAGAAACAATATTTAAAAAAAATATAACAATAAAAAATGTAAGTGTGGTAGAAAAATTACTTTTCAATAGCAAAATGAAAAAAAAGCTGTAGCATTTAAACAAAAAAGTGCAAAAATACATTTATCTGTGAATATCACACATGCGTGCCACAGACTATATACCTACTACATATATGATTTGACATTGACAGTTGGCGGGAATTTTTTCCGTGTCAGTGTGGATTTAAAAGCTAAGCACTTTTTGATGGTGTTTACCTTTGTCTATCCTTTTGAAAGCTAGAATAATATCATAAATGAATTCATAGATACATACTATACATATCTAATAATTATTAAACATATACAGGGTGTCCCACTGTTGGTATACTAAGCTCAATGGAGGTTATAGTTTTGCCTACGCTGAGTACGTAAAAAATACTTAAAAAATTCCAGACGCATTTTTTTTCCAAATAGATGAATTCTTAAAACTCTATGTGTACACCCTTAAGAAGCAGCCCGCCCATTTTTGCCACTAGCACGTGAGCTATCGTTTAACCCTTAAATTGATTTCGTCAGTTTTAAAGGACATAGTATTTACACACATGCTGGCGCTGTTATAGCAGACCTAAGCTTTGCTAATCGGTATATTGGGAAGGTACTAGCTATGTCCTTCTCGTACATGTAGGTTTTTTTACCAAAGCGAAGTACAGTCGCGAATGGTGACCATTTGAAAATTGCAAAAAACGGATCTGTTGACTCTCCCGATAAAATTGATAATAACTGTAAGTATTTTGGCTATTTTGCTTATAATGTTATATTATTAGTTAGAATACGATTGTAAGTATAGTATTTTGACATAATTTTTACATATTTTACAATATTTGGAATACAAATCTTAGTTTATATACGATGTCCCATAAAACGGACGTTGACAACTTGGAGTATATACTAGTGTATTCTTCACATGTCCTATGTAACGGACGTTGCCAATAAGGCCCTCCATTTTCAACGTCATCATTTTGATATATTTTTCTCTATTTTTAATATGTTTTAGAGGAGCATGACATGGCAATCAATAAAAAATTCCCTCCCTACCTCTGACGGAAGCTGAAGAGTCTGGCGTTGAGTTGAGATGACGATTTTGAAGGAAATGTAGACCTACGGGAGTGATTTCACTATGATAACAGTGTCAATCATTTACCCCCAGCACCATACCTTCGGAATTATACGACATATTGATTTGAGACACAATGAAGACCCAAAAAGTCAGAATTTTTACCATCAACAAAATATTATTGCTGCAGAATTACAGCCATTACATGCGGTGCGAGATGAATCTTCCCTACTTCTCAGTAGTTCTTCAGCCACAGCATGATGTTACTTACCAGAAATACCACCCAATGTTTGAAAATTTAAATAATAATACCTTACAAACTAAAAAACTGGCAGAAAATGGATATAATATATGCCAAAGAATCCGAAAAAGCGATTTAAATTTCCTGTTTGTTTTGGTACCTCAAGCATGGTATACGACTTCTTTGCATACGATGAAGCAAACACATTTCAATCTGTACAATATAAGGAATGGGAAGAGGACTTTCTTGGTGTATTAGATAAGTTCTCAGGCTATGTAATACTATTTCTATTCCAATTCTTAGCCTAAGAATATGGCTGTGATTTTTGGTAGTGTCGTTTTTTAAAATCCATTATTTTTAACGATATCGTTAAAGTTTTAACCAACATTTTAAGACAGATGTTTGAAAAGCTTATTCTAGATCGTTCATAATTATAATTTGATAATAATTTTGAATTACAGAGTTGAAAATGTGCATTGTATTCATGTACCACGGTTGCAGGAATAATGTGCAATGTCCGTTATATGTGACGGTTCGAACATGTACATATAATTGGCAATGTCCGTTTTATGTGACATAGTGAAAACAATAGAAAAAATTAAAATTTTTAATTTTTTTTTTCATTTTCCTCTTTTCTATCCTAATTCCAACACATCCTCCAAATTTGGACATTATAAACACAAGTTATCTAGGGGTGACAATTTAAGGGTTAAGATTAAGTTTTCATAGACAAAAAGCTCACATTAGAGAAGCGGTATATGACGGCTACGCGAAGCTAGAGAAGAAAACATGGATTTTCAGGAAAAAATTATCAAAAGTTTTTTGATGTAATTTTGTTGTTTATGTATTTTTTACGTGATCAGTGTATGCAAAACTACACGTCCCTTCGCGCTTAGTATACCAATGGTGGGACACCCTGTATAATACTTTAAAACATAACATTTTAATACATACAATAATCATAATATAAAAAAGCATGGTGCGTAAGGATATTTCAAAACAGGGTAAAATTTAGGTACTCTTAAGCTGTATAAAATAAAAATAATGCAGAATAGCTCTTAAATATTAAAAAATCTGCACTCTATTGTTAACAGACCGATCGTAATATCATCAACATGTAAGCCATTTAACGTTTTCACACCTGAACGACTGACTGGGTTTGGATGTAACAAAGTATATTAGAAAACTTACAAGGGTAATTATAACAGTGATATAAATTTATATGCAGATTAACTTTTACGCAGTAAAGTGATCACATACAAAATCACTTTTATTTTTAAACAAAATATTAAGAACATTCGCAAAACAAATGACTGGTCTATTTAAAAATGATAAACCCAAAATACGATTTCCTAGTTCGAGTGACGCTGATCATTACCTGGCCTAGATATAATATACAGATTGACTTAACTTGACTTAAGGTCCTATGGCCCCTATGTGGGGCAGAGGGCGTCCACAGTGCGCCGCCATCGCGTACGGTCTTGGGCTACGCTCTTCAGCTCCGGCCACGTCAAACCGATCGCCTTAGCCTCCGCTGCCACGGAACGACGCCAGGATTGTCTAGGTCGGCCACGTTTTCTTTTCCCTTGCGGAGTCCACTCCAGGGCTTGCCTGGGTATATGTAAGGTGTCCCTTCTAAGAGTGTGGCCAATCCATGTCCATTTACGGCGTAAGATTTGGCGTAAAATCGGTGTCTCGTGGCAGCGTTCCAATAGTTGGTCATTGGAGATCTTTTCAGGCCAGTGAATTCTCAGAATTTGTCGGAGGCAGCGGTTGACAAAGACCTGGATTTTCTGCGAGATATCTTTGGTGACTCTCCACGTTTCACTCCCATATAACAGGACACTCTTAACGTTGGAGCGAAATATTTTAAATTTCACTCCACGTGTTAGCACTTCCGACTGCCATATGGGTCGTAGCTGCGCGAAGGTTGCCCTAGCTTTGGCGATTCTCGAAGTGATGTCCTCTTCGGTACCTCCAGTATTGGACACAACACTGCCAAGATACGTGAATTGCTGGACACGCTTAATTTGCTCTGGTCCCAGCGTCAGCGGTTGCTGATTTGTTCCCTCAGTGCGCATTTCCTGGGTCTTCAGGATATTAATTTTGAGTCCGCACAGGGCAGCTTCACGTTGGAGATCGTTTAGTTTGGACTGCATGTCAACGCGCTTATGGCTAAGCAGACACAGGTCGTCAGCGTAGTCCAGGTCATCCAATTGGTCGGTCAACCCCCACTCTATCCCGCGACGCTTTCCATCGTTGACTTTGTGCATAATGCCGTCCAGTACCACCAGAAACAGGAGTGGGGATAACAAGCAGCCTTGTCTTACACCCGCGCGTACATCAATGTTGTCCGATATCAGCCCGTCATGCGTCACTCTACATGCGTATTTCTTATATATTGCCATCAGAAGGTTAATTATCTTGGCTGGAACACCCATCTCTTCTAGTCGGCGCCAGATACTAGACCATTTGACTGTGTCGAAAGCTTTTTCGAAGTCGACAAAGGCAAGGTATATCTCGCGTTGCCATTCTGATGCTTCCTCAAGTATAATTCTCAGGGTATTGATCTGGTCCGTACAAGAGCGATTAGGACGGAAGCCAGCCTGCTCTCTCCGGAGAATAGGTTCTACAGCTTTGGATATTCTGTTCAGTAGTATTCTAGTGAGGACCTTCGATGGAGCAGAGAGCAAAGTAATACCTCTCCAGTTACCACAAAGACTGAGGTCGCCCTTCTTTGGAACAGTTATCAGGAGGCCCTTACACCAATCCTCCGGTAACTCTTCTGATGTCCATATTCTATCCAGGAGAGGTGTTAATGCCTGGACGGAGACTTCGATATCGGCTTTTAGCATTTCAGCGGTCAAGAGGTCGATGCCAGGGGCTTTATTATTTTTTAAGGAGAGGATCGCCTTCCTCACTTCATCGCTTGACGGGGTAGACGTGTCAATATCCAGCAGGTGAGGTGCCGCAGTAGTACATGGTGTGTCTTGATGATCAGTCGATGGTATGTGGAAAACTTCTTTAAAATATTCTTGCCATCGAGCCAGCTGACGCTCCGATGTTGTGATCAGCCGACCTTCCTTATCACGAAGAGCCCTTTTCCTAGATCCACGTTTTCCAGATAGAGTTTTCGTGGCGTTGTATAGGTCTCTTAGGTTACCCGTGTCAGCGGCAGTCTGTGCTTGTTCAGCGATACCATTCACCCAGTTCCTTCTATCCCTTCGAGTACTGCGGTAAATACTTCTTCGAAGTTGCCGATAGTCTTCTTTGAAAACAGCTCGTTCATTTTCATCCGATGATTCATGGATTTTTAGGTTGAGTTCTCTCCGGGCTTTAATAAGACCCCAGGTAGCATGCGAGATCCATTCATCACGTTTTTTGGGTCGATGGCCTAATATGGTTGAGCTTGTTTCTTGATAAGACGTCTTGATGTGGTTCCAAGTATCATCTATACTACAATCATCTAGGGGGAGGCTAGAAAAGCGGTTGCGTAGCTCTAGGCCAAACTCGCGACGGACTTCTGGATCTATCAATTTGCTCACGTCGTACCTCCGTCCCAACTTGTTAGCGTCAGATGTTCGATTCACAGTGGCCACTTTCAATCTGACTTCAGCTATCATCAGCAGGTGATCGCTGTCGATATCGGCCCCTCTTCGGTTGCGGACGTCCAGGAGAGAAGTGCGCCACGTGCGGCTTATTGCGAAATGGTCGATTTGATTCCGAGTCGTTCCGTCGGGAGACATCCATGAGTATTTGTGGATGTCTTTATGTGGAAAGAGGGTACCACCGATTACGAGGTCATGGTTCTGGCAAAATTCGACGAATCTATCTCCATTGTCATTCCGTGAACCAAGCCCTTGCTGGCCCAAATGTCTTTCACAAATTTAGGTACTCTTAAGCTGTATAAAATAAAAATAATGCAGAATAGCTCTTAAATATTAAAAAATCTGCACTCTATTGTTAACAGACCGATCGTAATATCATCAACATGTAAGCCATTTAACGTTTTCACACCTGAACGACTGACTGGGTTTGGATGTAACAAAGTATATTAGAAAACTTACAAGGGTAATTATAACAGTGATATAAATTTATATGCAGATTAACTTTTACGCAGTAAAGTGATCACATACAAAATCACTTTTATTTTTAAACAAAATATTAAGAACATTCGCAAAACAAATGACTGGTCTATTTAAAAATGATAAACCCAAAATACGATTTCCTAGTTCGAGTGACGCTGATCATTACCTGGCCTAGATATAATATACAGATTACAGCAGTATTATTGCCATTGTGGTATAGCGACGATCAAAGCTGTCATTTTTCCATGCTGGAAATAATACTGCTAATTCCATATAAGATATCATGGTATGGAGTCTTGTCATAAATTATACTAGTTGTGCCTCGCGGTTTAACCCGCATTGCTCCGCTCCTGTTGGTCTTAGCGTGATGATATTATATAACCTATAGCCTTTCTCGATAAATGGGCTATCTATCACCGAAAGAATTTTTCAAATCGGACCAGTAGTTCCTGAGATTAGCGCGTTCAAACAAACAAATAAACAGTATAATATTAGTATAGATTTTGAACTGATTCCATATTATATGACTACAAAATATAAATGAACTTACGACAAGCTAATCCTCGTCAAATGCGCCAGCCTGACCCCTTGCATATCAAACAGGAATATATAACCGGGCTGTGGACCTCTTTTGTATAGACAGGCATCTGAAAACATAAAATTTAAATGAGTTCCCATTGAAAATGACGACCTGTTGTTATATTTTTAGCATTTGGTTACAATATATCAATATTTAAAGCTACACATAGGGAACGTAACAATATAAATCAAGTTAATAATATTATAAAATTACTAGCTGTGTTCCGCGGTTTCACTCGCATTGCTCCGCTCCTGTTTGTCTTAGCGTGATGATACATAGCCTATAGCCTTCCTCGATAAATGGGCTATCTAACACTGAAAGAATTTTTTCAAATCGGTCCAGTAGTGCTTGAGATTAGCGCGCTCAAACAAACAAACAAAAAAACAAACTCTTCAGCTTTATAATATTAGTATAGATAAGTAAAAAGGTGTCGGTAGGTTATCAACAACATTCGATCTTCAAAAACGACACCGCCGCACACAAAAAGAAACAACTAAAGTAAATACCTACTGGCTTTAGCCTCATTTCGACGTGCGTTGAACCAAAGAACAAAACACCAACCCTAAGCACTTTTTTATATCAAAAAAAAAAATCAAAATCAAAATCAAAAATATTTATTCTGTAACAAATAGTATTACAATTTAACAGTCATTGAGACATCCTTTTAAGCAATAAATGCTTGTGTTAGGACATCTCGCTCTTCCGACAGTACATTATGCTTAAGTGTTACACGAATAACATTTTCTTATATAAAGAGAAATATGTAAAATTTATTTAGATATATGTATTATAGGGAACAGAACGAGTGTATATTTTGTGTGTGTGTGTGTGTGTGTGTGTGTGTGTGTGTGTGTGTGTGTGTGTGTGTGTGAGTGAGTGTGTGAATGTGCGTGTGTGTTTGTGAGAGAGTGTGTGTGTAGTGTGTATATTATATAATATGTTGCTTTTTTTTAATTTATTTTATTTAATTTTAATAAGTCTTCTATTTCCTCATAATTTTTATTTTTTAACCATTTAATTAGTTGCAATTTACACTCCTTCGCTGTTTTAGGGTATATATTTAAGGCTTTATTTATTAAGTTGTATAGGCAAGAAGATTGTTTAGCCTGTTGTCTTCGAGCATATGCGGTTTTAACAAGTACATTGGGAACCACACATGTTTTCCTCCTTCTATTATCAACTTTAGGATCATATTTTAAACTTTTGTGTTGTTTCAGAACAATATTTAATACGTAAAGCTTTCGAACTGTAAGAACATCACACACTGAATATAATTCTTGAGTCGGAAATCTATAAGGTTTAAAATGGATAACCTTAAGTAAAGATCTTTGTGCCCTCTCAAGATCTAGAAATTTTGTTTTGGTAGCCCCTCCCCATACCGTAATACAATATGTAAGCACCGATTGAACAAGTGACACATATACAATTTTCAGCAAATCTGTAGTTGCGACATGTCTTAGGGTCTTGAAGAACCATACAAACTTTCTAGTCCTTGTCATGAGGAGTTCTAGATGTGGATGCCACGACAAACGTTCGTCTATGATTACTCCGAGATATTTTGTGTTAGATACTTTAGTGATTTGTTGACATGAACAGTTTAATTTATCACGGTTAGGGCAAGAATGAATTTTTATATTAATATTAGGTTGATTTCTAATGTAATTAGCAAAGCAGATGTAGTTGGTTTTGGCTATATTAAGAGTCAAGAGATGCATTTCTAACCATTGTGCGATTTTAGCTAAACCAATTTCAGCACTATTTTGTACTTCTTCCCAATCTCTTCCACAAAATACAACAGCTGTATCGTCTGCATATGAAAAC
This sequence comes from Colias eurytheme, assembly GCF_061535395.1. Taxonomy (NCBI): domain Eukaryota; kingdom Metazoa; phylum Arthropoda; class Insecta; order Lepidoptera; family Pieridae; genus Colias; species Colias eurytheme. The sequence continues at coordinate 1,699,747 of NC_143000.1, read as the reverse complement.
ACATATCCATTTGTCAAAGACATATCACATAATGAATTAACGTAAAGCAAAAAGAGGGTTGGTCCCAATACACTCCCCTGCGGAACACCATAAAATACCTTAGAATCATCACTACAATGCTCTGTTATCTTGACCCTTTGTCTACGATCTGTGAGGTAACTCCGAAATAGGTTTAAAGAAGTACCTCGTATACCGATTTGCTCTAGCTTCTGCACAAGGATGGGGATAGAGACACTATCAAATGCTTTTTTTATGTCTAGAAATACAGTTATACATTTGTTTCCTACATCTACTTGATTAACGATTAAAGACGTCAGAGCTGTAACAGCGTCTTCAGTACTTAAACCATGTCTGAAACCAAATTGCGAGCAAGATAGTAAATTAAATTTATGTAGGTAAGAAGTTAAACGGTTATTTAATAATTTCTCTAGAATTTTCGCCATTACTGGGAGGACTGAGATGGGTCTGTAATTATTGGGATCGTCTTTATTCCCACCCTTGTGCACAGGCGTTATTAAGGCCAATTTCAGAGCGTCCGGAAAGACTCCTGTTGTAAAGCAGAGGTTTGTAAGATGAGTCATTATAGGTATAATTATATCCCCGGCCTGCTTTAAAAATTTAGTAGTAATATTATCGTATCCCGGTGCGCTATCTGTTTTAAGACTCATCAACACAGATTTAACCTCATCATCATCAGCCTCCAACAAAACAAAAGATGAACCATGGGAACTCGAAGTTAAATATGTGGCCGAGCTAGGACTATAACTTGGGCGGGATAGAATCTCTACAGCAAGTGATTTTCCAACATTGGCAAAGAAATCATTGACGAGGTTAACACATTTATGAGGGGTTGACTGTATAGATAGTAGCTCAATATTTTTATCATGCAATGTCTTCCGTTGTGTAATATTATTGATGGTTCTCCAGAGCATCTTAGGGTTTCCGGCAGCATTAGCTATTTGCTCTTGTTCATATCTACGCTTTAGCTTTTTAATGAGACTAGTGCAATAATTCCTATAACGTCTGTATGTGATTTGCAATACATGATTTTGTGGGTCAGATCGAAGCTTTATTTGTAAATAATTTCTATTGCGAATACATCGTAATACCCCTTGAGTCATCCACGGTTTCAAAATACGTTGCACATTCGGAATAATTTTTACCAAAGTATTGTCAATTATATGTTTTTGTAATAAATTTATTAATTTTTGAGCCAAAATATTAGCATCAACACATAAAAATAAATCATTAATGTTAGAGTTTTGAAGGCTTTTTAATGCATTGTCATAATCCAAAAAACTTCTATATTTGTTTTTACATTTTATTTTATTAGATAATTTTTTTATTTTTAGAAAAATTGTATAATGATCCGAAGTACTTGTTTTCACCGCAATAGAAGCTTTATTTTTAGGATCAATTTTCAATATAAAATGATCGAGACAGTTCTTATCTCTCGTGGGTATTATGTGTCCCGGAAGTAAACCATGTGTTGATAACATATTTAAATATCTAAGTCTATTTGTTTTATCATGAAAACTTTCATTAACTTTGTGAATTAAATTAATATTTATGTCTCCAGTCAAAATAATTTGTTTGCAGTTTTTTATGGATTCTAAGTGAAGACTCAATGAATTAATAAAAATTTCAGCATTAATATTAGACGGTGACCGATAGATTCCGATCAAAATGAATTCCTTAAAACTGATTTGTATACAAGATGCCTGTGAAATATTAATTTCTTTTACATTTACCGAATGGATATTTTTTACATATGCTGTTACACCATCACAGTGGTTTATGTGTTGACTCGTATTATATGAGGTATAGTTATTTAATATGGGTAAAGATTTGTTGCTGTCCAGCCAGCACTCACTAAGAATAATAAAGTCAGGCAAGATTTGTAGTTGTACAAGATTCAATTTAAAGTCTTCCAAATTTTTATAAATACTACGAATATTTTGACATACTATGGTAAGATCGGATTTTTGTATTTTGTACAAAGTTATAAAATCGTGGGTAGTACATTCCTTAGATTCCGCAATATTTATATTATCTAATTCATGCAAAGTATTAAGTGAACTATCCATACTCTATAATAAAATGTTTGAATTCATTTAAAGTATGCATTACATTTTTAAGTTTTATATAATTATTAGTATATTTTAATAGTGTAAGGAGTGCATTTTTAGTGTATGTATAAATTGAAGTTGAAAGTGTAATATAGTCCATTACAAATATAATAGTGGGGAAATCTCGCATAGATATAGGATACCCTCGACAACCAGTTCTGGGTCCATCTTATGTCAGATTCCTTCCGACTAAAACCCCACTCTGTTCATCATTACATAAAGGTAATGCGCATTCATGTTTGTGCATCATGCATGTGACCAAATCTTTTCTAAGGCTTACCCGTAGATCCACGCCTACACTACGGCGGTTGAGTATCCTAACGTTTCAAGCGAATATGTTAAAACTCCCTTGAGGGCTTCTATGTTGTCTTAAAGCAATATTATTTCTCGTGTAGGAAAGTGATGGCGCTAGATAACCTTTATTAGCTCTGTCACTTTTCCACACTGGAATTATTACTGCTTTAAAACATTATTTAATTGAAAAGACACAAGGAAAGAAACGTATTAATTGCAATGACCATTATATTATTATACAGATATTCACATTGATAACCAGTTTTGACATTACGCCATGCATTGCACAAAAATTACAGTGAAAAATTGGGTCAGGTATCTACCTTGATCATCTTCCACGGAAGGTCACATCTTATATACTGTAAATATAATATCTTATATGATAGGGTTGTCAACACAAAGGGATATTTTTACAACGATCAGGGGTTGTTAAAATTAATAAATCAAACTCAAACTCAAAATGTGCAAAAAATTGTAAGTACATAGTTATTCTTTAAATGAACATGTCTTAGAAGCAAAACTTTTGAAACCTTTATTATACTAGACCTGTGTCTCCACAGAGTGAACAAAATGTGGTTCAAAATTGTTTTTATTTATTTTTTTTTTTGTAAAAAAAAACCGGCCAAGTGCGAGTCGGGCTCGCGCACAAAGGGTTCCGTAGCAGCAAATATAATAAATTACAGTTAAATCAACCTATCTCAAAAACTATAAGAGATACTTTGATCAAACCAAAAATCGTTGAAAGAGTTAATTAGCATGCATCACCTCTATTTTTTTTAGAATTTTATACCCCGTAGTTATAAAAATAGAGGGGGGGGGGACATACTTTTTACGACTTTGAGAGCTGATATCTCAAAAACCGTTCACTTTAAGAAAAATGTTTTTTAGAAAACTTTATATCATTTTAAAAGACCTTTCCATTGATACCCCACACGGGTATGTACATCGAAAAAAAAAATTTCATCCCTCAGTTACATGTATGGGGGGCCCCACCCCCAATTCTTTTTTTTACTATTTAGTGTCATATTTTTGTAGCGGTTCATACAACACATATTCCCATCAAATTTCATCACTGTAGTACTTATAGTTTCCGAGTAAATCGGCTGTGACAGACGGACAGACGGACAGACGGACAGACGGACATGACGAAACTATAAGGGTTCCGTTTTTGCCATTTTGGCTACGGAACCCTAAAAAGACTGGGATTGTAACCCGTTACCTAATTATTTTAAATCTCTTCAAATGCCCAGAACAATACTTCCCATAACTGTTTATTGCGATATTTCAAATTATCCGTTTTGCAAATTGCAATTTTTTTATTAGTAAAACACAAAAGTAGCAACCCTATAGGGCTATATCGACCGGTTAAGCATTCATGTGAAACCCGTCGACCTTGCTAATCGATCTCACTAGATTCAATGGTTATAGTATTTAAGTACAGTAATAATAAACATTTTTAGGGTTCCGTAGCAACAAAAAAATATTTTTTTTTCGATACGTTACCTAACTACCTAATTTACCTTTTAATGAAACGCCAAAGGAAAGTATATACTTATTTTATTGATGAATGCGATAGGACCGTACTCAAATGTAGGTCCTTACTCAAACTGAATAATTAATTTAATTATGCCGAAATTATACAATTAAGTATCTAAAATGGAAGACAGCTTCGTCAAAAATAGAGTTTGCAAAGGGCAGTTTGACTGAAATAAACCGATTTGTTTTAACACTTTTTTGAGGTACTTTCTTTTAGCAGTAATACAAAGGTCAATTCTATCTTACCATCAAATTTAAAAAGTTAGGAATACATAATTGCAACGTGTTAAGTAGGTATGATATTAAATTAATGGTTTTAAAGAATTAATTATTTATAAATTAAAGACTTATTAACGGATTTTAAACACGATTTATTCATTATATCATTTTCCCGACGCGGACGTTTCGAACACTTTACAGCGAGCGTGGTCACGGGGAGACTTCCCGGAAAATGATATAATGAAAAAATCGCGTTTAAAATCCGTTAAAAAATCTTTAATTTCTAAATGCAATACTCGCGTAAAATCAAACACTAGAATTAATTATTGGTAATATAACTTACTACTTAAAATACAAGGTGCCATGCTATGTAGAAAATTCCGTTAAATATTTAGAACATCCTTAAAATATTTTATTGATATTCTATAGATAAATATAGAACTGAACAGAATACATTATGTATTAATATTTAAAATGATACATTAGGTTGTGAAGGTATTTACATATTTCTTTAATTCGGATGACCTTAACCCGAGTTTCTAAAAACAATAATCAGGTTTGCGACCTTTTTTGCTACTATAACAGAACTCATATCGTAATGTATGTTTGTATAATTATGTAATGTATCTATACTCATATTATATAGTAGGCAGTAGCTGAAGAGTTTTTTTGTTTGAACGCGCTAATCTCATGAACTAGGTACTGGTCCGATTTGAAAAATTCTTTCGGTGTTAGATAGCCTATTCATCGAGGAAGGCTATCCATACTTATATTATAAATGCTTAAATGCGAAAGTAACTCTATCTGTCTGTCTGTTACTCAATCACGCCTTAACTATTGAACCAATTTGCATGAAATTTGGTAAAGAGATATGTATTTTGATACCCGAGAAAGGACATAGGCTACTTTTTATCCCGGGAAAATCACGCAATCCCGGAAATCCCACGGAAACGGAAACTATGCGGGTTTTTTTTTTGGCTGCGCGGGCGAAGCCGCGGGCGGAAACCTAGTTTAATATAGCTTTCCAAAGTCAAAGGAAATTCCTATGGGAATGAGATATTTCGCTGCGGTAAAAGGGAGCTTATAACATAGTATGAAGTTTATACTATATGCTTATAATGTCACTCTCTGCCTTCTATCTGATGCAAAAATCGTATCATAAAATCACTCCATCGCGACGTTAAATAATGAAACAATATTATTTATAATATTAGTAAATAAGTATTGATGTAACGTTGGATATACCTAACTGAAGAATTTATGCTATTATTATTATCTATTGTAGTATTGAATTAATTATTGTAACTGATCACATTTGTACGTATCATTTTCATAAACACGTTTAACTTGTTTAGGCCCGATTTTTCAATGCTTGGATAAAACTTATCCGTCCGATAAAGTATTACACGATAATATTAAAATATCACGTAAACTGTCAAATACGGGCAATTAGAATACGTTTTTAAAATGGTAGTTTTATACATTATTCGACGAATAACTTTTATCCAAGCATTGAAAAATCGGCCCTTAGTTTTATATTTATGACATAATCCTTATTTAAAATTATAATTTTTAAGAGAATGGTAGGGCATCGATACGTTCTCTCTCTTATTTAAATTATTATTTACTATCTGTGGCCCGCGGTTTTACCCGCATTGCTCCGCTCGTGTTGGTGTTTAGCGTGATGATATATCGCCTCCCTCGAAAAATATCTAACACGAACATAACACGAAAGTATTTTTCAAATCGGACCTAAAGTTCCTGAGCTCAGCGCGTTCAAACAAACTAACGAAGTCTTCAGCTTTATAATATTAAGTATAGATGTTAATTTATATTGTTAGTTAAATTTACACACACACAATATTTTAACGAATCTTAATGCCATAACGTAAAGAAAGTAGTAAAGTTATATAATATATGTAGTAAAGTTATATATTAATGGTAAATTTCACCAATTATTTTTATAATTTTTTCACATATACATAATACCAAAATAAACACACTTATTAATATAATAATTAGTACATTATATAAATGAAATAAACATTTTAAATAGATTATAATTAAAAATAAGTCGGCGAAAACTGGTTTTTAACAATTGTTTTTTTATTTAATTAGATTTCTTAACTGAGTTTTATTATAATAACTAGTTTACCGCCCGCGGCTTCGCCCGCTTTGTCTAAAACCTTATAAATTATATACAAAAACCTTTCTCTTGAATCACTTTATCTATTAAAAAAACCGCATCAAAATCCGTTACGTAGTTTTAAATATTTAAGCATACAAAGGGACAAAGGGACAGAGAAAGCGACTTTGTTTTATACTATGTAGTGATTTAAAAATAACATCTTATCGAAAGTTGGCTTTTACAAAATTATAATAAATATTTTATAAAATTATATTTTCTTAAAATGCAGCAAAAAGATCTTTAAAATAACTTATTCATTTTAAAAAGAAAGAAAATTGAATTAAATTAAAACTACAGTGCTCATTGCGGTCATAATTATAATTTAGTAGCCAATTTCATATTCTGGCGAATATTCAAGATTTTTCTTTATGAAAATGTTAATTTTCTTTTATATTATTAACCGACGTTTAATACTATAAAAGAATACATTTTTTTAAGCTATTGCATAGCTTCTATCGCGGGCCTTGAGCGCGGGGACCGAATCGAGAAATTCCGTAACGAAAAAACCTCACGCTCCCCACTCCGACGGGCTCGGAGGTTTGGCTTGAAGGCATGCTATGCAATAGCTTTACCGCGGCAGTCCCCGAGTGCCACACGTCTTTTTTTTAATAAATGTGTTTGATACGATTTTTTGTCATTTGGTCCCTTTTTAAACTCTGGGGTACCTCCCTCCCAAGGAATGTTAACTTATTTATATTTTTATAGAAAAGCATTACCTATTAGTAGATTTTTCTACTCCTACGGAACTGCGTGAGATACTCGGATATTAGCTACCTACTCTTTCATTTAAACGGCTGATCGATTCTAAATAAAGTTTCACATTAATTATAGTATAATTTGTATACGTAGTATATTATTATTAGTCTGTGGTATAATCTTTTTATACGCCGACTAAAACTGGGGCATAATACAGTGACGTAAGTTCGCATATTTAAACCAGTTAGTACTTAAGCTCATAATTAAATACCTATTAATTAAGGAAAAACAATGTAGTGCTAAATTTTTTATTAGATAAAGTTTATTTTTATGAAGTGATTATGAACGTGCGCATATACAGGATGTCCCACTATCGATGATCGGTATACTAAGCGCGAAGGGACTTGTAATTTTGCATACACTGATCACGTAAAAAATACTTAAACAAGAAAATTACGTCGTTTCTCTAGCTTTGCGCATCCGGCATATACCACTTTGCTAAACGTTACCACCGTGATACGTGACTGACCACTGACCACGTGCGGGTGGCAAAATTGGGCGGATTGCTTCTTCACAAAGAGTTTTAAGAATTCATATAATTCGTATAAAAAAAAGGCGCCTGGAACTTTATACTTAAGTATTTTTAGTTTTTACGTACTCAGCGTATGCAAAACTATAACCTCCTTTGAGCTTAGTATACTGACGGTGGGACACCTTGTATATTTAATTATTCTTCTAAGAACTCTAAATCAGTTTAATTGTTCATGATTTAATCATCGTGTTTAGTTTTATAATATCCTTGTTTGAAATTAATATTGTCAAGGTTAATAAAGTTAAAATATAACGTTTTAAGAACTATAATAAATCAAACTTGATTATAAAAATGACGGATTTGAATTTGAATAAACTTTAAAATGTAGCTATTTCATATTAAATTTAGTACGAGGAGACATAATCTAATGCCTTTACCTTAACTACGATTTATTTTTCACTATATTACCTAATTAATATAATTTAAAAACTAAAAAACACGCTTATGCTCATGAAATTATCGTATCACAGATTCTTGATAAGTATAGGTACAAAGTTTGAATTAAATCTGTCAGTGGATCGAAATCGAGTCGAGATGTGCTTGTAAAGAACCAATCATATCGCTTGATTTAGTTTGAAGCGATACCACAGTATTACAATATTATTTCCTACAGTAAGGAATCGCCTTTGAAGTCGCGCGATGCCGCCGCCAGCGTAGGTACTTACGCTGCCACACGAAAATACGCTAGGGTTGCAACAAATGGGAAATAAAACAATTGTGATTATTAATATTATGATGAAATCATTTATTCATATTTCATATGTAAGTACATTCAAAATAATTGCGATTATTAAATCTGATGATTTGTTCATAAATATATAATTACAGATATGGCACTGCTAAATATTATTTACGTGGACACTTTATTTTTGAATGTTCTTAATTGTATATTATAACATTTAACTAAGTAATGCATTCGCATTGGGATGTACAATCTGATTAGGAAATAATGAGGACAACATATACATAGCTTTGATTTTAATTCAACAGATACAATTAATACAATTTTTCTGAAATATTGTTTCCTTCTGGGATTTCAATGTAGATTTACATCCGTAAACGGAACAGTTTGTGCGCGCCATAATAGAATATGTAAGTACCTATGTATAATAAAATTATTACACAAAAAATAAGACTGCGTCGTCCTTTCGCGATAGGTAAAGCAATCTCAGCGTGATTGCTTTACGCGGCCCGCGTCGCCCGACCCCCGCCAGTTCCCCTCCGTTTCTCTGCCCAAGTACATTCGTCGCACTACTGTAGGAAATATGGTAATACTGTGGCGATACTATTGGTTATTTACAAACACATTCCTCGCTACACATCCTCGCACATTTTTGAAAAAGCACCCTAATTCCTAAAGGAGTCCTTCTTAACTAGTTATTGCATGTCGGTTACATACAAACCTACAGGTGAAGCTAATAAAAGTATTCGAAGCCGCGTTTTTTCAATTAGTACCTACTTTTAAAGTTGACACATGTTTTGTAATCTGTATGTATGTTACCTATAAACAGGTTAGGTACAATGTAAAACCACAACCGACCTTCCGATTTCTCCGTAGTCTGGTAATAGGATAAAAATCCATATACGTCATTGTTCATTAACATTGGTTTGGTTACGCACAAGACAAGTTTTATGAATAAATTACTGTAACACTAAAGATACAAAGAAAATATATTTTACATAAGTACGAACAGAATAGGTATGTATCTAAACAATCTCTAAAGTCTATAATATTAACAACTAGCGGTCCGCCCCGGCTTCGCCCGTGGTACATGTTTACGTTTTCTCTACATAAGAACCATCCTCGTACTTCAAGGAATATAATAAAAAAAGAATTATCGGAATCGGTTCAGCCGTTCTCGAGTTATGCGCTTACCAACACATTTTGCGATTCATTTTTATATATAAGAAGATAATTATTGAAATATTCAATTTCGACATCAACATAACGAATTTTGAATACATAATATTAAAAATAAAAATATACCTATAGGTAGCTAATTGATTTTTTTTTGGCTAACATCCAAAAGGGCTAGACCGATTTCGTCATAACCAACAGTAGCAAATATTTTATTTTTAAAGAACTATTGAAAGTTCATTAAAGGAATATATTATTCACTAAAAACTGCGACAATATTGGATTCGCAAATTTCTACTTTTTGTTGCCTTAAAAACCTCGGTATTTAAAGTAGGCTTCATAAATTAATTCATTTGTTTTTAAAAAATTTCCACTTTTTTATTTTATTGGGTTTTACTTACGAGATGGAAAATTCAAAATATAGATACAAAAAAAAATTGTAAGTAAACTTCCAAGGCTACAAAGTTCTGCATCAAAGCGTCTTTATAAACATTTTACTTCATTACTGATGTAGTAGGTATAATATTTCATTTTATTTATTACTAGCGGTCCGCCCCGGCTTCGCCCGTGGAACATATTTACGTTTTCTCTACATAAGAACCATCCTCGTACTTCAAGGAATATAATAAAAAAAGAATTATTGAAATCGGTTCAGCCGTTCTCGAGTTATGCGCTTACCAACACATTTTGCGATTCATTTTTATATATAAAGAAGATAATAATAATAACAACCCATTTATTTTTTAATCATAAAATACAATAAATATACGTACTTATTTATTTATTTTAATAATTAACTTGCAAAAACTAAAAAAAAATTAACTAGGTATAATTGCAAAATTATTCATGTAAGTACAATTCTATTTTTTTTTATTAAAAATAAAAGTCGAAAATAGTCATATTGACTGACCGGTTGGCTTGGTTGGTAGTGACCCTGTCTTCCAAGCCAGAGGTCGTGGGTTCGATTCCCACTCAGGGTAAATATTTGTGTGTTGAACAATGAACATAAATGTTTGCTGTGTCTGGGTGTTAAAATCTTAATATATATAAATCTCGTGTCACAATGTTTGTCCTCAATGGACTCCTAAACCACTTAACCGATTATAATAAAATTCGCACACCATGTGCAGTTCGATCCAACTTGAGAGATAGGATAGTTTAAACATGTAGGTACCACGGGCGAAGCCGGGGGGGACCGCTAGTATATACATATAAGTATTTATTAAAACTTATATATGTATGGTTATCAGCCATCTGGTTTCCATAACACAAGCGAAAAGTAATTATAGTATGGGATCAGATCGTGCCGTGTGTGAAAATTGTCCTGAAATATCCCGAGATATATTTACTAGCGGTCCGCCCCGGCTTCGCCCGTGGTACCTACATGTTTACGTTTTTTTTCATAAGAACCATCCTCGTACTTCAAGGAATATTATATAAAAATAATTATCGAAATCGGTCCAGCCGTTCGCGTGCCATGACCAAGGGAAATAGGGATTCATTTTTATATATAGAGATTATATTATATAGATATATTATCTGGTACTCACCCACAGTCATGAAGAGCAGCTTGCAGGCCGGCTCGAGGAAGTACTTCGAGGGTTCCGTGTTGTACAGTCTGTGGAATATTATGTCGTAGCCCTTGCACGACTTGCCCGGCAGCACGGAGTACTCTCTGAAACGTTATCATCACCATTATTCTAAACAACAACAATATCGTCAAAAACAACATCATCAACAGCAACCATTGAGGTATTATTATAGAGAGGACACCACGAACAAAATCTGTGCGACAAGCGCGGCGGCGAGGGGGGGGGGCAGTGAGTCATACACTTTGTAGATATTCTGCCTCTTATTACTCATAAATTAAAACCAATCAATGTAATATGTATAATAAAAAAAAATTATCTTATTAAAAAAATATGAATAAACATCAATTAAAACCAATCAATGTAACAAATAAATATTGGTTTGAGACGATTGACTCTAACTCGTGTTAGAAAGAGTGTAGTAGTGATACGTAGTACATAGTAACTCAATGACAGCAACAACATTATCAACAACATCAACATAATCACCAGTGTCAACAATATCATCTGGGTGATGTAACAATAGATGTATGTTTTTGTCCCCACTTGACATAATACAAAATAAATTATTATTACTGATATCTCAATCAATTATAATAATTTATTATGTTAATAAATATTATCTTCCTGATATCCTTAATTCATGATCGAATATTCTTAATGAGATTTTTATCTAACAGATAAATCTGTTCATTGATACTGCAATTATTTTTGCCCAGTGATATACAATTTTATAATCCACTGTTATCTTACTCAAATAAAATTAACATGATTTCAAAAATTCAACAATTAAAAGTGCTTTGCAACAATTTTCAACAATTTAAACTTGCTTTTATTTTTGTATGTTCTAGTATGTAAGTCTGTTTAGTTGTATTAAAGAGTAAAAATAAATAATAAATAAATAAAAGAAAAAAAAATCATTTTCTTTAACGGCTGTTATTACATGGTTATTACCACAGACATGTATCAAGATAGACTAAGCGAGTGTATGTACTTCCCGTGTCCAAACTAAGATTATGAAACTTACTTGACGCTGGCCTACACTCAGTCCGCGCTTGCAGTTCGCCAAGGAAAGACGTGAAGCTGAATAAAGTAAAATGCCGAATTACGCCGTTATAAACTGTAGAAACTCCACAGCTGTGAGTGGCCGAGTTAGCAGAGATGTTTCCTTCCACCGGTAAGTAATTTTCTAATCAGAATATGCACTATTTATTTTAAAATCAAATAAAGAATATCTGTGGAAAACGATCGTGACAAACACGGATACCAAATCATACGAAATGATTCGGAATACATTGCGGCTTTTACTTGGCACGGTAAAGATCGAGTCGTATGATAACAAGCAATGAATAGCGTCTTCTCATTTTTCTGTTCTCATTTTTCTGTCCAATTTTGTGGTTAGTGATGTTCATTTGATGCAACAGTTCTCGATTCTAATCGATTTTATAATCGAACAGAAAAATGATAATTTGAAGGAGCAATTTTTCAGAAAAAAAGGCATAGATTTTTTTTGTCAAAACTCCTTATTGCTTAGACTATGTTTGTTTTTTCAGTTTTCCAAGTAACCCGAACATAAAAATAATGGATTGATGCAACGGGACATAAAGATTGATTGATTGACAGTTTCATTACTTTCTTTCGATGGCCTCTCTAGTACGTAGTACACGGTAACTCAATGGGCATATGTAAGAAAAAGCTAAAACACATTAGTTTACTTGTTAGAATATTAAAAGGTTTATAAATTTATTTTATCATTCCTCTGTCTATGGTAATTATCATTTTTCTGTCTTGAATCGATTTAGTAATCGATTACGATTCATTTATTTAATTACCTCTTAGACATAGATCTAGTTTGATCTGATTTCTTTCGATTTACTTCGATGGGATAGGACGATACTAGAATCGCCGCGCGAGTGGCGTCCTAATCGATTCAGCGTAAAATGAAATTACCATCACTAAAAAGCGCTCGTGACGTCATAACGCGTCAAGGTCAGTACAAAAAATATGACACGCTTGGTTTTCATACAGATCGCGGTACTTGTGTAGTCTATCTATGTCTGTGGTTATTACTAACTTTTTAAACTACCTACATTACCTAATATTGAACACTTGATTTCAGATCAACCTATTTTTTGTTAAAAATCTCTACCGATTTTTAGGTTTAACTACCAATCAAAACATGTTCCAATATTTTTTTACTTAACAAAGGCATATATTATGTAATATGATCATCCTGGAGATCTAACTAAATTGTCTTCAACAAAAGTTCAATTAATAATTTACTTTGTTTCATTGTCCAATTCTTTAATAATTGCCTCAATTCATACCAAAAATTGTATATAACCAAACTAGAATAATAGAAAATATAAATATAATTTCCAGACAGGCAAAAAGCTAACAGCTCAGTCTTGCAATGAATAAATATCACACCTTCGACTAAGTAAAGGTCATCTTGTAATGATATTGGACGTGGAAATTATGCCCGATAAAGGTCACGTTCTAAATTCTAATAGACCATCTTCAAAATAGGCAGCGTTGGCCCAACAAATGATCGTCCATGTTTGTCGCCATTGACGGCGATAATGAATAAACATCCACAATGACGGCCGATCATAGACATTTAGGCCCTTTAAATTATCGCAATTGCCTCTACTCGCCCAACGCTGCCCATTGTGAAGAGGACCCATAACTTAATAATATTGACATGACGACATATATAGACCGGACTCTCAGTGGAGTTTCGTTTACAAAAATAGCGGACCTAAATCTGACTTCTGATATATATTGTATAGATCCCAGACATCCTATAGACAGATGTTGCCAACCAGTTTTGTGGTCCCCCTCTCCCCACAACGGTAATTAAATATGGCATACAAAGAAAAAAATAAAAATTTCCAAAACATGCCGCGTGGGGTATCAAATGAAAGAGCTTATTGAGTAGATCACGAATATATAGCATACTATAACATTTCTTACACTTTCTCTAAGATTTTTTAGAAAATTTAAGAAAATGGTCCATTTTTGAGTTAACTTTAAACCACTATAGATTGAAAACTCATGAATATATTTTTTAAATTATTATTTTAAATAATTAACAATAGTCCATTGTTGACGATTCAATAGTTCGTACAGTGAAATAGTTGCATGGGGGAGTGGGGGAAGCATTCAAAGATGGCCAGTATATTTTCAAGTTAAGAAGAGGCTGATGAAGTTAAGAGGCTGATTCAAGAATGTTCTGCCATATTTTTCATTCTGTCAAACACAAAGACAGTGCAGAGATAATTATTCTAAGCCCTGACACCGATATTTTTGTATTAGGCCTTTATTTCTGGCATAAACTTGAAAATATACTCGCCATCTTTGAATGCTTCCCCCCCTCCTCCATGCAACTATTTCAGTGTACGAACTATTGAATCGTCAACAATGGACTGTTGTTAATTATTTAAAATAATAATTTAAAAAATATATTCATGAGTTTTCAATCTATAGTGGTTTAAAGTTAACTCAAAAATGGACCATTTTCGTAAATTTTGTAAAAAATCTTAGAGAAAGTGTAAGAAATGTTATAGTATGCTATATATTCGTGATCTACTCAATAAGCTCTTTCATTTGATACCCCACGCGGCATGTTTTGGAAATGTTTATTTTTTTCTTTGTATGCCATATTTAATTACCGGGGTGCGGGGAAGGGGACCACAAAACTGGTTGGCAACATCTGTTTATAGGATGTCTGGGATCTATACAATATATATCAGAAGTCAGATTTAGGTCCGCTATTTATGCAAACGAACATCTCCTTGGAGCCTGCTCTAATAATAAAATTAGCAAAAATGGGACCAGAGGCATATTACAAAGGATCAATTAAAGGAATGAAGAAAAGTGTGACCAGATTAGTTATTCTATTCCGGCTTCTTGGACGATGCTTGCTCCGGCTTCATTCGGGTAGATTATAAACAAGTTTTACATATCTGTATACGAACCAATCAGTGACACCATTCGTAAAACAACTATGAGCTTTTCTATGATCGAAGCTTTCGAAACACGCTATTTAAGCACAGGCTTGCAAATTGCAATTACAAAAACTATGAATAGTTTTACAACCTAGCTAAAATATTTGTACGCTTATACCTACGATGGACATTGAAAAAAAAATGTGTGCGTGTACTAAGTGTGTGTGTGAGTGTACACACGTAAGAAGTAAAACTTCTTTATGACCTTATTTTTCAAAAAATAATTTACTATATGCAACTTTACAGAAATACGTCGAATCACGCGTGGTAGGGATAAGAAAAAGATGGCGCGTAACGGAAAAATGTCACGCGTAACGAAAAAATGTTACACTAAATTTTTTTCCAACCCCGATAAAGAAGTTTCACTTCAAAAAATATATTTTGCCATTATAGTAATTAGGGTCGTGTTTTAGCAGTGCATGTGTTAATTATTATTGTTTTAACTGTGTTATCAAGTCATATTTTTATTTAAGTATCTATTTTAAATAGAGGTAAAACGATAAAATAAGTAAAAATAAAATATTCCATTATTTTGTGGTTCAATACTGACAGTTCAACACTTCAAGGCTCTAAGTGTGCGTCCACACTGAATGCGCGGTGGCGGCGGCCTAGGCGGGCGCGACGAGCGGGCGCTCGCGGTGGCCACACCGACGCGCGAGCTCAAGTAGCGGTTCGACGTTTTTCGGGTGTTGCAAACTTTGGACGATTTGCTATTTTTACTGGACAGTCCGATTTTGAGATGAGATCATTATAGAAGTTGTACACGAAATAAATAAAACAGAGGAATAACGGGTGAATCTTATATGAAGAATTGAGATTATACCCTACAAAATTACTGTGGTGTATATAAGTGTTTTAGATTGAATCGCACTTATAAATAAAGAAGTTTCACTTCAACAATTAAGTATTTACCGCTATTTTACGAAAAACAATAAAGGATATAATATAAGAATTCGAGCGACAAGACCGAACTGGTTTGATACCCCCGCCGTCCGTGCATTGGGTCGCTCGCTGACTAGGCCCGTAGTGTGGCCAGAACGCGCGGATAGGAGAGTTTGAAAACTACGCGCGCTGGCTCGCTCATTACCGTCGCACTAGGCTTCCGCCATAGTGCAAGTCCACACTGCGAGCCTAGCGCGGTTGCGACGGCGGGCGCGAAATATCAAACGTATGAAACGCGCCTTTGCGTCCACATTGAAATGACTATGGCGGAAGCCTAGTGCGACGGTAATGAGCGAGCCAGCGCGCGTAGTTTTCAAACTCTCCTATCCGCGCGTTCTGGCCACACTACGTGCAGGTCCACACTGCGAGCCTAGCGCGGTTGCGACGGCGGGCGCGAAATATCAAACGTATGAAACGCGCCTTTGCGTCCACATTGAAATGACTATGGCGGAAGCCTAGTGCGACGGTAATGAGCGAGCCAGCGCGCGTAGTTTTCAAACTCTCCTATCCGCGCGTTCTGGCCACACTACGGGCCTAGTCAGCAAGCGACCCAATGCGCGGACGGCGGGGGTTTCAAACCAGTTCGGTCTTGTCGCTCGACTTCTTATATTATATTCTTTACTAGCGGTCCGCCCCGGCTTCGCCCGTGGTACATATTTACGTTTTCTCTACATAAGAACCATCCTCGTACTTCAAGGAATATAATAAAAAAGAATTATCGAAATCGGTTCAGCCGTTCACACGTGATGCCGTGACAACGCGAAACGGGTGCGGACCCGCCGCCTTTTTATAGCTCCCGCCGCGAAGCGCGTCGAACGCGGCAACTGATACACAAAAATAATCCTTATGGCATGTAATTCACGCGCGATGACTTATAGCGTATTTCATGTATAACTTTGGTGTTTCTACACCGATTTACATGATTCTTTTACTATAACCTGCCCAGGAGTATGAAGAATAATTGTGCCAAATTTCGTTAAAATCCGTCGTGTAGTTTTTGTTTCTATAACGAATATACAGACAGACAGACAGACAGACAGACAGACAGACAAAAATTTTACTGATTGCATTTTTGGCATCAGTAGCGATCCCTTATCACCCCTTCATAGTTTTTTTTTAAATATATTTCATGTACAGAATTGGCCTCTCTACAGATTTATTATAAGTATATATAGATTGTTTTTCGTAAAATAGCGGTAAATACTTAATTGTTGAAGTGAAACTTCTTTATTTATAAGTGCGATTCAATCTAAAACACTTATATACACCACAGTAATTTTGTAGGGTATAATCTCAATTCTTCATATAAGATTCACCCGTTATTCCTCTGTTTTATTTATTTCGTGTACAACTTCTATAATGATCTCATCTCAAAATCGGACTGTCCAGTAAAAATAGCAAACCGTCCAAAGTTTGCAACACCCGAAAAACGTCGAACCGCTACTTGAGCTCGCGCGTCGGTGTGGCCACCGCGAGCGCCCGCTCGTCGCGCCCGCCTAGGCCGCCGCCACCGCGCATTCAGTGTGGACGCACACTACGGGCCTAGTCAGCAAGCGACCCAATGCGCGGACGGCGGGGGTATCAAACCAGTTCGGTCTTGTCGCTCGACTTCTTATATTATATCCTTTATTGTTTTTCGTAAAATAGCGGTAAATACTTAATTGTTGAAGTGAAACTTCTTTATTTATAAGTGCGATTCAATATAAAACACTTATATACACCACAGTAATTTTGTAGGGTATAATCTCAATTCTTCATATAAGATTCACCCGTTATTCCTCTGTTTTATTTATTTCGTGTACAACTTCTATAATGATCTCGTCTCAAAATCGGACTGTCCAGTAAAAATAGCAAATCGTCCAAAGTTTGCAACACCCGAAAAACGTCGAACCGCTACTTGAGCTCGCGCGTCGGTGTGGCCACCGCGAGCGCCCGCTCGTCGCGCCCGCCTAGGCCGCCGCCACCGCGCATTCAGTGTGGACGCACACATAGTCATTTCAATGTGGACGCAAAGGCGCGTTTCATACGTTTGATATTTCGCGCCCGCCGTCGCAACCGCGCTAGGCTCGCAGTGTGGACCTGCACTAACAATAAAATGGAACTTGATAATTATAACGACTGTGTTTATTACTTTAGTATTCGTTGATAGATTCATATTACAAGTAAATATTAAGACTTTAGTATCATCATTCATTATGTGTTATTTTGTTTTAAATACTTCTTCCAATAAAAATAGTTTTTGAATTTTGACCTATTACCTACTTAGTCATACGTGGTCATACAAAATTTGTAAAAAAATCTCAAAATACTATAACCTATTTATCGTTCCATTATTTATTCTGTATAATTTTACCTCTATTGACAATTAATATAATTACAACATACTTCATTGTAACTTACGAATGCTGTGTTTTACTGCAAATATATTGCTTTCCCTCTCGCACTTACTGCATATTATGGCATTGCAATGCGACAGCAATACATTGCAGTCTTAGTGAATCATAGTGCGTATGGCGTGATAATTTTTCCATAAAATAAACAGAAAAAGTCGGAAATTCATTATGAATTATGATATTCCACACATATTTAAAATGCAAAATATTTATTTAAATATTGAAAAATATAAAATAACTAGCGGTCCGCCCCGGCTTCGCCCGTGGTACATATGAAAAATAGATGTTGGCCGATTCTCAGACTTACCCGATATGCACAGAAAATTTCATGAGAATCGGTCCACCCGTTTCGGAGGAGTATGCAGACTAACATTGTGACACGAGAATTTTATATATAAGATTTTAATTTATAATAACTACGAAAAAATTTTTTATTTTATAATCTGTGTAGTAAAATACGGACATCTAATGCAAATATCTATTAAAAATATTTTTATATTTAATAACAGAATGTATTTATACTAGATACCTATAATTTTAACTTTATTTAACTTACTTATCTACCTACATAAAATATTTTTTTTAATTGTATAATAATTAGTGAAGTGAGATATCGGCGATAGGCCTAGTATTTATTCTTCTAAAGCGTCGCAAAAAACGTCGGGAGGGTGGAGTTATTTATAGCCTCTCCACCCAGCAAAGGGGAAGGCTTTGAAAGATTGAAAAAAAAATATCACATGATAAATTGACGCAAAAAGCAGCATGTTGATATTTTTATCGTTGTAACAAATCTCAGTATTATTAAAACAAAAAGTGATCACATTCATTAAACTGTCAGTTTCTTTTTTTTTTTTAAAACAAGTTATTTACACAGATTTTTATATGTACTTGCGTTTTCGTGATATTGCTATAAAAAGTTACCTTGGAAATAACTTTACAAGTATTTCGAATCATGCATTCTGTGATCTGTCCTACATTTGAAGAACGGAGTAATTCGTGCCCATTGAAAAAAAGTAAAGAATTGGCCATAACTAAAGAAAAAGTTAAAATATATCCATACTAATATTATAAATATGAAAGTAACTCTGTCTGTCTGTCTGTTACTCAATCACGCCTTAACTACTGAACCAATTTGCATGAAATTTGGTATAGAGATATTTTGATACCCGAGAAAGGACATAGGCTACTTTTTATCCCGGGAAATAGGATAGGTTTTATCCCGGAAATCCCACGGGAACGGGAACTATGCGGGTTTTTCTTTGACTGCGCGGGCGAAGCTGCGGGTGGAAAGCTAGTAATCTCTATATATAAAATTCTCGTGTCACAATATTAGTTATCATACTCCTCTAAAACGGCTGGACCGATTCTTATGAAATGGGTGCCTATTGGGTAGATCTGAGAATGTATGCCGGGACAGCTAGTAATATATATTTTATACTTTGCATTGTTAGATACCTTTTGATGGAACAGCATTGAATAATTTTAGATTTAAAATGAAAAACACTCAATTTATTATACTTTTTTATCACTACATAGTATAAAACAAAGTCGCTTTTTATGTCCCTGTCTCTATGTATGCTTAAATCTTTAAAACTACGCAACGGATTTTGATGCGGTTTGTAATAGATAGAGTGATTCAAGAGAAAGGTTTTAGTATATAATTTATTATGTTTTAGACAAAGCGGGCGAAGCCGCGGGCGGAAAGCTAGTTGACTCATAATTATATTAAATTAAATTACAAAAACTACAACCGGTTTATGAAAATCACGTAAGTACGATAATGTCAAGAAATTCTATTGTTGATGAAAAATTCACATATCAATATTTTTGAAGTAAATAGCAAAATCTTTAAAAGTATTTTTTTCTTTGTATATATGCAAATAATACATATAGCATATTAAACATAAGTTATTGTTATCACAATCTGTCTGCATAAAGTTACTTGAGTCATCTACCTGTAGGTGATAATTAGTTAACTTTGTAGATACAAAGTGACACTGTCCTTCTCGAGGAGATAATGGAGATGATTTTAAATAAGGTTTGCAATTCGATCTCCTAACAGAATAAAGGCCAGAATATATGAAAAAAGTAACTGTAACATTCTCTAGGGACTCCTACAAAACGGTCGATTTCCCTAGAGACCAAGGCTGTAGAGCTGTAGGAATCGTAAGTGGGATTTAATTTTTTTTCCTTATTGACAAAACATTTTACATAACTATTATAGGTAATAAAGGATCGAATTTCTATATATTTTCTATGAGATTATTAAAAAAGCTTTAATGATTTGTCATCTCATTAATAAAAAAATAATAAAATCGGTTCACCCTGTCGAAATCTGAGGTAACAAACCCAAAAAGATACAGTCAAATTGAGAACCTCCTCATTTTTTGAAGTCAGTTAAATAATGATTGTCACGTGTAGCAATGAGTTACTAATAGGTGTCAAAAGTCAGTACATAAGTACGAAATTAACAAAAAAAAAATCAATTTTAAATAATAAATGCGGAAAATCTACGTCAAACGTACACTAGTTTTTTCTACAATGTAAAAAATTACTACACAATAAATCGTTTTTTTTATTTCTGTAACATCGTGATTTTGCATTATTATCTATATATTATTATTTATTAGCTATTAAACGTGGTTTGAATATCAAATATGCATAAAAATAGTTTTATGGTAACAGCAGCGAAAAATTCAAATTTCAAATTATGTATCTTTGACTACAAGCATAAAAAAGACGTGTGACCATAGAAATCTAAATAACAAGACGTGTGACAGACCCTTACATGCTATGCCTTCAAGCCACACCTCCGCGCCCGTCAGAGTGGGGACTGGGGAGCGTGAGGTTTTTCGTTACTAAATTTTTGGATTCGGTCCCCGCGCTCAAGGCCCGCGATATTTTTTTAACTTTATAATTCCTTACTAATTGTAAGCATTAATTACTTAATTGCTACAACTTTTAATAATGGATAATTGTGTTTGATTTCATCTACGATATTATATTCAACAATAGAATGGTATCCCATATTATTGCGCATTAAGTATGAACTATAGTCAAGGCCGGTGAATGGTGTTTGATTGCGATCTGCACCTATCATCATAATTATCCATTCTATTACCAATTTGTTGACATTTTGATATATTAAGTTTGACGTTAAGGCCCTTCGCTCATGGAGCTACTCAAAAATGACTGAACTAATCAGTAATTACGATTACAAACCAGTTACAAATTGTATCTCGCATACAACGCTACTCAAGTTATAAGGTTTCAGTCACTTGTCAATGTTTGCTCGTTCATTTTTATCATAAAAAGCAAGGAAAATCGGGAAACCAGTAGCGTGGAGACCGGCACGACGCGTCGCGCGTGATTGGTTGCTAACGCGTTACTCACCAGTTAGTAACTAGTCGCGTCGTGTGCGAATCTCCATAGAACATGTATGGGCTGTGACGCTCAGGCAACTCGTTAGTAATTTGAGTTTGTGACTAGTTCTTTTTGAGTAGCTCCATGAGCGAAGGGCCTTAGTAAAAAATATTGTAAAAAAATTACAAGGTAATTTTATAATTTTGATATTTGGATTTGACATGTGTTACACTTAACTTGTTCAAAAGGCAGAAGTTTTGTGTCAGTGGTAATATAAACAAAAATATTTTATGGATTATGTGCGAGGGGTTCTCTTATTTATGACAAATACATATAAGAAGATGATTTTGACGATACAAAGACCGATATTATTTAGAGGAAGTACTTTGTCCACTTATTACAATAGTCAGGAAGAGATAACATCAAATCCTGGAAAAAAAAGGATAGTAAAACGAGGACAATTCCTGACTCTCCCATACCTTCGACATTGGCAGATCTTACATTGTATGTAGCTTGGAAAAGTCTAGCAAACAGACTACGCGTAAAACATTTCAACCGTAAATTTTTGCAACATCCTAGTAAAAAAGTGACCATCAGACGGGACGGTTCCTCTTCCGTAATACGGTCGACGTCATAGCAGTCATTTATATTCCATGTCTTATCACAGATATATTATCTATATGTACTAATATTATAAAGGTGAAGAGTTTGTTTGTTTGTTTGAACGCGCTAATCTCGGGAACTACTGGTCCGATTTGAAAAATTCTTTCGGTGTTAGATAGCCCATTTATCGAGGAAGGTTATAGGCTATATATCATCACGCTACGACCAACGGGAGTGGAGCCACGGGGGTGAAACCGCGCGGAGCAGCTAGTTCTAAGATATAAAGGCAAAAAAATTGTACAAATCTGATTGTATTTTTAACAGCATCTGGATATATTTAATTATTTTTCCCTGCTTCTTTTTATTAATTCTTAAGTGTGTTAATATTAATTCTAAAACGTATTGCACGCCTCATAAGCGAAGCGTTGAGGTGGGTACTACTGTTACTTCGCGCAAAACATCTGATTTTTCAAACTTAAAATGTCTTTATGTATCATACATTGCACTTGTAAGATAATACATACACACACATATTAAGAAAAAACACTATTTTTAACGTTCATGATATTTTTGATGTCATTTTTGTTATTTAAACTAGTTAAAAAACAGTTTAATAAAGTTCTGTCTTGGACGTCCGTGTGTCTGTATGTGCGGATCCTTTTTCTTGTTAACACGATAGCGACCGAAATACTTTACTAATCGAGTCTTTTTTTTCTCTTACGCTTGAGTATGCTCAGGAATAGAACCCTTTCATTTTTCAGGGTCTGATTCGATGTGGTTTAATTGTTATTAAATAAACAAAAATAATAATTAATAAATATTTATTAAAAAAAAATTATGAGGCGTGCACTTTTGGATTTTCCAAATTATATTTAACTATACAGTAGTCTATATACTGCTGCAATAATAATGCGGTGTAATGCTGCTGATAATGTGGTAATGCTGCAATTTTTTCTTATATAAGAAAACTACAAAAAAAGAATCAACGAAATCGGTCCAGCTGGTCCGCGTTTTTATGTGGCCAAGTCATAGTGATTCATTTTATGTAAAGAATAATAAATACCGCCGATTCAGAATATTAAATATAGTATCATTTTTATTGGTTCGAGTAGTTAAAAGCAAAATATTTTTGACATTTTACTAAAAAATATGCGTAAGATGCATTAAAATATTTAATTGTTTTAACCCACTTTCACTGTGATACAAATCCTTTGCCCTGGTTTGAAAAAATTTGAAAGCAGACATTACGCAATATAAACTTTTTATGTAACATGTTGATTATTTTTTAAGATTATATCATTACAAAACATAGAATTCAGTATCTCGGTTGGAGAGCAGATTAATCGTATTAATTTTAATTATTTAATTGCTTAGGAAAGTAACACTAGGAAAATTTGAGCCAATTAAGTTCCACTAGTTAGTTACGCACGTCATAGTAATAGTGAAAAAAAGGAAAATATTTTTGGTAATTTCGTATACAGAAGATGGTGCCTCACAATAATAACAATAGTAGGAATTGTCTATGCATAGATTTTTTTTTGTTTTATACAAAGTACACACAGTAGTTATGTCGGAAAAATAAAGTTCAAAATGTTTCTTTCCCAATTTTTTGTACTTTTTTTTACAAAAGTTGTAAAAACAAAAACAGCACTTAAAGCATATTGCAATTTACGGAAAATACAAATACTGAACTGAACAAAAAATGTTCATTTGTTTCAAAAGAAAAACTCATCAGTAACTATCTAGTTTTTTCTGTTTTAGATTATCATTTTATCAATGTTGTATCATGCAAAAACAGCTGATCAAATCTGGACGAAACTTGCCTCAGAGCCTTTAAATTTCAATAAATACATCCTAGATTTAAGAAGCTGCAATAACAACAACATTATATATAAAAAATGTCTCATATTATTAAAAAAAAAACTAAGTACTAACATTAAAAAGCTGTAGTATTTATTTGTTAGCTACAATATGTTAAAGCTTCACACGTCCTACGTACATTATTTGCTCGTAACTAAATCAGTATTTTATAGTAGGACGCGTGAGAGGTTAATCTCAGGAACCACAGGTCCAATTTAAAATATTATTTCACTGTAAGATAGTTCAATTATCAAGGAGAGCTATAGGCTATATATCATCAGGCTTGGACCAATAGTAGTGGAGCAATGCTGGTAAAACCTCAGTACACAGCTAGTTAACCATATACAAGTTACTTATATTACAACAATGTAATAATTACCCATCCTTGGCCACTGTAATTGTTTGAATTACAATAGTAGCGCAGTAGATGTGTGATAGTCACTTAAATCAAACAAATTAAGTGATTAAAACTTGAAGCAGCAGCAACAATAGACTTAAAAAACCTTTTAACTTGAGTTTTTCTTGACAATTTAAGTCTGTTATTATAAACTAGCTGTGCCGCGCGGTTTCACCCGCGTGGCTCCGCTCCTGATGGTCTTAACATGATTATATATAGCCTATAGCCTTCCTCGATAAATGGGCTATCTAACACAGAAATAATATTTCAAATCGGACCAGTAGTTCCTGATATTAGTGCATTCAAACAAACAATCAAACAAACTCTTCAGCTTTTTAATGTTATAGTACAGATAGGACAATGGAAATTTTTCATTTATCAAATGAACCTTAAAACATCATTAAAACTCAATAAGATTTGATAATAGAAAAACAGCACATCATATTTAAGGGAGAATAAATATAAGTAAATATAAAAATAATTTTTAATAAAAATTGGAAACCATTTGCAAAGAAAAATATTTACTTTTGAGCTATGCAGATGTTGGATTATTGTCTAGTAAAGTTACTTTATGCATGCATATTGAAGGTGATCAGAAATTACTTATTTTTTTAATTCCATAATTTTGTGATTAGGTGTAATTTAATAGAATATATACGTAACACATTTGAGAATTAATAATTAATTAGATGTTCCTTCATAAATATGTAAGCCAATATTGCTAAAAACTTGCTTCATATTACAACATATCACTATTTATACAAAACATGGATACAATGTTATATTTTTAGCAACACTGTCTGCCAAAAATGATTTACGTATTTCGCAAGATAACTTACAAAGCTTCAGCAGTCGCCTTCACATCATCCAGCCCCAGTAGTCTGTTATCGAAAATATCTGGTGTATTCTTCCTTAAATTATAATATCTCTCTATACATGTCTTCGTTTTTTCAATATCACCATAGCAAGCGTTGTAAAATAAAAGAAGTTGTTTATTTGATAAATCTTTCGGCACGTATTTTGATTTATCCAATTTTTGTGTCCATTCCCGTAATTCCTCTATGTGTTCTGGTGAGAATATATCCATAGCGGCCGTAGCGGCATCATAATCAAACTCCAAATCTACACTCATTTTGTCGATTAAATAAATCGGAACGATCGCAATTCGCACTATTAATTTTAAATTTTCACACAACTATCACAATCCGTATCAAATTGACAACTAAATAATAATTAATTTTTTAATTTGAATTTGAAACCTCAAGTCAACTGTCAAAATGTCGTAATCATGAATTTGACAGTGACAGCTCGAGACTGGCACTGTCTCAGAAATCAGAATTGCTCTGAGGATGCTCTGAGGCATCTCTGAGGGCACTGTTAAAGTTGTAACGCATGGTCACAGAATACATATAACAGTGCGAAGACCAAGGTGTGACTGTAGACATAATCAAATGGGTATCAAAATATATTGCAATGTACTATAAACTGTATTCAGGACAAAAACAAAGTAATAATATGCTTCGCTGTTTTATCCCTCACACTACAAAGTTTTTCTAGTGTTCCAGCTGTCTAGACAATAGACATTACATAGAGATCTAGATGGCTAAATAATCGTTATAATATCATTATCATAGGAGGGACTTAAAAAATATTACCCTAGAATATTTTTGGAATATCATGAGTACTTCAGCATCGTATGTAACATTTTCTGTATTTTTTTCTTAGATATAATTGATTTTAGTTTTTACCTTGCCGAAATTACAACGACATTCACGAGTAACGCCGATTTTCTATATTACTTTATTGATTTGCAGTGATACGGATCTTGTTATAATAACAACCAGAAACAAATTAAGCCGATTTTTTATAAAACACAATAAAACCATGATTCTGTTATTATGTCCAATAATTTTAATCCCCATCCTATTTACAGGAGATAATAATGTGAGTATTCAGAAATCAGAACAAATCTTTATCTTCTTATATTTTAGATAATTGCATGTAGGTACCTAAAGAAGCACTTTAATTTATTTTCAGACTTATCTGTCATTTTACGTATTTCTCGTATCAGCAGTGTATTGGACTACGAATGTTTTGCACCCATGTGCAACTGCAATGTTATCTTTGGCATTGCTATTAGTAACATCTGTATTTAATAAAATGTTGTTGCGAAGTGTGAGTAAAATAGTCAAAATAATAACTTTATCAGTCTCAAAGCAGCTCATTAAAAATTAAAATGACCCTGTGTTAATGTTTGTTAAACGTATTGTTGATGTAATATATGTATAATATTTTGGTAATTTAATGTTGCGTTATATTTGTTACAGATAAAAATACATAATATTGTATTAGAATCATATGGCGCTATGTGTTTCATCGCAGCTGTAGAACAAAGTAAAATACATAAACGCATTGCACTTAAAGTATTGATCATTTTTGGATGCTCCCACTATAGGTAATTATTTATTTTTATCATACCTCATTATAATTTAATAATTAATATTTCTTAAGTGATAGAAGTTTAGGGTCTATTCCACAATTAATATATAGGTATTCCAACCAAGCTGGTCAAAAAGACTTGTCTCCGGGCCACCCGCCGCGGAAATATTTTAATAATAATCTTTTGACACTTTCGCCTTTCGGGGAAAAGAGCGGCAAAAATTGTGAAAACTCGTGTGAAAAGTTTACATTATAATTGTTTTAATTTTTTTTTCTAGATTAAGTTTTCTCCTGTTTTTTACAACAATGATTGCATCGATGTGGTGTTACAGTATAACTGCATGTGCGCTTATGGTTCCATTAGTTAAAGCTATCCTAATTGAATTGGAAAAGGTATGCTGTTTTATTCTATCATATTTTTTTTATTTCTGTGTATTTAATTATTTTTTTTTACAGCTAGGAATCGTGGAAGTCTACGAAAATACGAACAAGCTAAGTAGACTGTATGTAAAAGCTTACAAATTCCAATAAGTTGTAATAATAGACTAATACGTTGCAAACTTACTACCTATATGTAATCAAATAACTTTGGCTAGGTGCAAATTCTATTTGAGTAAATGAGTGATGAAAGACACCTAATTACATCATTTATCATAGGAGTAGATAGATATTTAGTTGTAAACTTATTATAGTCACATATTTTAAATACATATTATTTAATATGTAGGTACTAACTCATCTTGTTTTATTTTCCACAGAAATCTCGTACCTAGCGATATAGTTACTTTTTATTATCTCGGTGTCGCCTATTCATCATCAATAGGTATGAATTTCATTTTGTTACATAGATTTGTTATGCACGAAGATCGAAAACGCTCATTGAACGAATACCTACCTACCTAATTGTTATCAATCTTTAAAAATTAGTTTTATAGCATTCAAATACCGTTGCTATTCTTCCAAAAAAAATCTTATTCGTATTTTGTATTTTTTTCTATTTTTCACTCAATGAGGGTTTTTGGTCTTTGAGCGTAAACTAAAGAGAGTAATCGGTTATCTTTTTATTCTAATTGAAGGTGCTATGGCTACAGTCATCGGTAATGAAACAAATCAAATTTTTAAAGCATACTGCGATACGTGAGTGCATAATATGTATAATACAATTAATTCATATCATAAAACTAACTGTTTGCCCGCTGCTTCGCTTGCGTGGATTTTTTACTTCTTGGATTAAAAATGTTGAAAGAGTCGGATTTATTTGTATATTTTTTAATTATTAAGCTGATATTATCATAATAAAAACGGAAACAAATACAGTGAACTAAAAATCATTAAAAATCGGACCGCTGTTTTTGAGTTGTAGGTTGTCGGTTAAATTGTCACTATTAAAAAAAAATTGGGTCTTTTAATTCGAACTTCGAAGTGTATTCGTTACCAAAAGAAAGTACTTTGTACAATAAAAATCCATACTAATATTATATGTAAATGCGAAAGTAACTCTGTCTGTCTGTCTGTTACTCAATCACGCCTTAACTACTTAACAAATTTGCATGAAATTTGGTATAGAGATATTTTGATACCCGAGAAAGGACATAGCCTACTTTTTATCCCGGGAAATAGGATAGGAAATCCCACGGGAACGGGAACTATACGGGTTTTTCTTTGACTGCGCGGGCGAAGCTGCGGGTGGAAAGCTAGTAAAAAATATATTTTATCTTTACTTGAGCGACATCTTCATATTCATGCTAGCCTGGTACAATGTTTTGGTTTTCAGGCTGGTAATGTAAACAATCAATAGACACGCCCCGTTCGTTCCTCTCACTCGTTTAGTATATCCGTCTCAACATAAGGTATAGATCACATTACGCGAAATAGCGAGAAAATAGTGCATATCGGAAATCTCTTGAAATTCCTCCTAACCTGGTTCTTTGTTTTGAAATTCAGTACGATTTGATCCGCTTTTAATACGGTTTGTTTTAATTATCGTAAAGTAAACAATAAACATATCCGTTCAACCAATCAGCGGTCGAGGTGTGATCCATCGAATGCCATTTCACAATTATTTATAAAACATCCATACTAATATTATAAATGCGAAAGTAACTCTGTCTGTCTGTCTGTTACCTAATCACGCCTAAACTACTGAACCAATTTTCATGAAATTTGGTATGGAGGTATTTTGATACCCGAGAAAGGACATAGGCTACTTTTTATCCCGGGAAAATGACGCAATCCCGGAAATCCTACGGGAACGGGAACTATGCGGGTTTTTCTTTGACTGCGCGGGCGAAGCCGCGGGCGGAAACCTAGTAATATAATAAACGAAAAATGATCCGTCAGTGTTTATGGATTACAATTTTTCCGCAGTTTGCAAACTTGCTAGTTAGGGCTTCGCCCCACTTGACAGAATTTCCATGGCGGATATTCCGTGACGGAACGCTAATATATTATGAAATTAAATTACCTCCGCGATCTTCTTCATATATTTTTGAAGTGAAAACTTCTTTAGCGGCGTTGAGCACTTTTTCTGTAATGGATATAAAATCTTAAACTCGCGTCAGGACACGTGGCCTGATCGAAAAAGCGTAAGACGGATACCATTCCAAAATATCAAACATGCTCAACGTTAATAATCAAGTTTTCACTTCTGCCGGCACTCCCGGAGTGCAACCCGTCTTTTTTTTTTTGAAGTGAAAACTTCTTTAGCGGCGTTGAGCACTTTTTCTGTAATGGGTATAAAATCTTAAACTCGCGTCAGGACACATGACCTGATCGAAAAAGCGTAAGACGGATACCATTCCAAAATATCAAACATGCTCAACGTTAATAATCAAGTTTTCACTTCTGCCGGCACTCCCGGAGTGCAACCCGTCTTTTTTTTATACGTATAAGGGGCAACAGGGCAATCAAGTGTTAATAATTAAGTGTAGGTATGTTACCTAGTGTTGAAATAATTGTTTTGAAAAGTTTGTTTAACAGTTTTATTCTGGTACCTATAGGTAGGCCTAGTACTTAAGTTGAACGTATCTACGTTTAAATGTTATCTTCAAACAATTACAAAAGTGACTATCTGTCAATCTATCTATTTCTCTGATATACCTAATCTCCGAAAATGATACACCATTAATCTATACTAATATTATAAAGCTGAAGTTTGTTTGTTTTTGAAAAATTGAAAAAGATTTGAAAAATTATTTCGCTGTTAGATAGCCCCTTTATCGAGGAAGGCTATATATTATCATCACGCTTATACCAACACGACCGGAGCAATGCGGGTGAAACCGCGGGACACAGCTAGTGAAATAATATAGCGAAAATCATTATCAATTATTGCATAATTACGTAGTGATGTAAACGCAATACAAATTTTCCTATCTACCGAGAAAATCGCTATATATACGCTCTACGTAAACAAGTTTTTCACACAAGCATCCCTTAACTTTATATTTCACACATGCACAAAACCACCCTTATTGCAATAAAACTCTCTTGTACATTCATGTTAGCCTGGTATCGAATGTTTTGGTTTTCTTTTCTAGATCGGCCCAGTTCACATTGTTGATGAAAATATTATGATATCGACATTTTAAAACGTGACAAATGTGGATTTGACTTATATAAATCGATATAAAGGTGGGTTCCCACGGCCTGATTTCTTCACAGATCCGACCGCGCCATACCAGACCACATGCCGTGGGAATCGGTGCGCCTGTGGTCGTCTGCCGAGGCGCGTGCTATCCATCGGAAGTCGGTAAGATCAAAGGTGCGGCGTGGCGCGGCGCGACGGCGTCCGTCGACGTCCGTCGTGGTCTGCCTGCCGTCTGTAGCGCGTATGCGTCGGTTGTAATTGTTCATTTCACCTGCGGCCGCGTATGCGAGTACACGTGCTGATGGAATGGACGTACGAACTTATTTTCGAGTTTTTAACTCTATACCAAAATGAACCAGCGCTATGGAATTGTTCAAATCCTCAACATAAAAATAGAATTTATGTTAATGATGCGTAGTTACGAATAAAAACCAACTTAACACATGGAAATATACCTATCGTTGAATTAAATTATTAATTAGTAGGAATGACCGTCCACACGCCTCGCCGGACGCACACATGCCGTGGGAACGCTCAGTTCAGATAGCGACGGATGGCGACAGGCGCTTGTCGCCTGCCGAGGTCTGTGAAGAAATCAGTTCGTGGGAACCCACCTTAATATGTACATACGTGTTTGCTAATGAGTTCATTGGCTTATTATATTCTGGTGTACATTTACCTAATCGACAATGTTTTTCCAATACGAAAAAAGGAAGAGGCTCTGTAGTCTGTGTACGTGTGTTATGTGTATTATGTATATTTTGTTAGATACTTACCTAAATATCTAAATTCTAAAGTCGTATTAGTTAAGACATGTAAGTTACTTATCTACTGTAAGGATTTTAATGATTTTTGGTTAACTGGGCTTACCTATCTTCGCTTCAATTAGGACGATAAATTTAAAAAAGTTACAATAATTGTCTACCCGAGCGGAGCCGGTACAAGCATCTGTAAATACATGTAGGTATGTATACAAAATCCAGCGTCACACCTTTTTAAATAATATATTTACTTCATAAAATAATACTCATCTATATACTAATATTATAAAGCTGAAGAATTTGTTTGTTTGATCTTGCTAATCTCAGAAACTACTGGTCCGATTTGAAAAATTATTTCGGTGTTAGATAGTCCATTTATCGAGGAAAGCTAGGTATAGGCTATATATCATCACGCTAAGACCAACAGGAGCGGAGCACTGCGGGTAAAACCGCAGGGCACAGCTAGTAAAAAATATAAACTAAGTCATCTAGTAACTGTTTTCAGGATATTCCCTCTAGGACCAAGGATGGAGTTCCCTCATTTCATGCTCCTTACCCTCCCGGGAGTACTAATGTTACAGGCATTCCTGTATTTCTGGATGAATTTCTATTTCTTGGGAATGTTCAGGTTTTATTCTCACAAATATTAGGCTTTTAGTCATAATATAAGTTTGTCACCTCTAGTTTTTAAGCTATTGCATAGCTTCTATCGCGGGCCTTGAGCGCGGGGACCGAATCCAGAAATTGCGTAACGAAAAACCTCACGCTCCCCACTCCGACGAGCACGGAGGTGTGGCTTGAAGGCATAGCATGCAATAGCTTTACCGCGGCAGTCCCCGAGTGCCACACGTCTTTTTTCAATAAAAGATCAAGCAATAATATTCATAAGATGAAAATTTTGATAAATGAAAACATTGATGTTTAAAAAGCTGTTGTGATAACAAATAGTCCATTGAATAAAAAGTTCTAGAGTGCGTGAGTTAGTAACGTAAGATGTTTCTTCGGAAACATGTCAAGAGTCCCTAGGTAATAAACATACTAAAACCCCGGGCCACTAGGAGGAGCCCCGGAGTGGGGGGAGGGGGGAAATGGGTCCATTTTTTCATTTTTCGCTTAAATCTCAAAAACGGTACATGTTAGAGAAAAAGTTTCAAGGAAAAGTTGAAAGGCCATAAAATTATCTACAAGTTGTACCTAAATCATTTTTTCCTATATCCTACCGTTTCTGAGTTATACGCAGTAAACCATGATTTTGGCTCAAACAATTTCCACATCAATCGATC
Source organism: Colias eurytheme (assembly GCF_061535395.1). Lineage (NCBI taxonomy): Eukaryota > Metazoa > Arthropoda > Insecta > Lepidoptera > Pieridae > Colias > Colias eurytheme. Next base: position 1,667,006 of record NC_143000.1, on the reverse strand, counting down.
AAAAAATATTTCTTTCTTCCAAAAAACTCAAATGTGCAACTTGTGACCGGTACTGATAGATTGCTCTTAATTTGGTCTATAATTGGTAAAATAAACACATTCCTCCATGGAAGCCTTTAGGAGGAATCGATTGTCAAAATATTATATTAGGGTAGTTTAAGTTACTGAACCTGATCTTTTTATTTTTTTCTTCCAAAAAACTCAAAAGTGCAACTTGTGACCGGTACAGATAGATTGCTCATAATTGGGTCTATCATTGATAAAAATACCAGATTCCACCACGGAGGCGTTTACGGGGAATTGAATTTTATTAGGGTAGTTACGAAACTTGAACTTTTTATTTTTTTTCTCCAAAAAAACTCAAAAGTGCAACTTGTGACCGGTACTGATAGATTGCTCTTAATTAGGTCTATGATTGGTAAAATAAACACATTCCTCCATGGAAGCCTTTAGGAGGAATCGATTGTCAAAATATTATATTAGGGTAGTTTGAGTTACTGAACTTGATCTTTTTATTTTTTTCTTCCAAAAAACTCAAAAGTGCAACTTGTGACCGGTACTGATAGATTGCTCTTAATTTGGTCTATAATTGGTAAAATAAACACATTCCTCCATGGAAGCCTTTAGGAGGAATCGATTGTCAAAATATTATATTAGGGTAGTTTGAGTTACTGAACTTGATCTTTTTATTTTTTTCTTCCAAAAAACTCAAAAGTGCAACTTGTGACCGGTACAGATAGATTGCTCATAATTAGGTCTATCATTGATAAAAATACTATAATCCACCACGGAGGCGTTTACGGGGAATTGAATTTTATTAGGGTAGTTACGATACTTGAACTTTTTATTTTTTTTCTTCCAAAAAACTCAAAAGTGCAACTTGTGACCGGTACAGATAGATTGCTCATAATTAGGTCTATCATTGATAAAAATACCAGATTCCACCATGGAGGCGTTTACGGGGAATTGAATTTTATTAGGGTAGTTAGTTAAAAAGTTCAAGTATCGTAACATGATATTTTGACAATCGATTCCTCCTAAAGGCTTCCATGGAGGAATGTGTTTATTTTACCAATTATAGACCAAATTAAGAGCAATCTATCAGTACCGGTCACAAGTTGCACATTTGAGTTTTTTGGAAGAAAGAAATATTTTTTGATCGATTGATGTGGAAATTGTTTGAGCCAGAATCATGTTTTACTGCGTATAACTCAGAAACGGTAGGATATAGGAAAAAATGATTTAGGTACAACTTGTAGATAATTTTATGGCCTTTCAACTTTTCCTTGAAAGTTTTTCTCTAACATGTACCGTTTTTGAGATTTAAGCGAAAAATGAAAAAATGGAACCATTTCCCCCCTCCCCCCACTCCGGGGCTCCTCCTAGAGTCCCGGGGTTTTAGTATGTTTATTACCTAGGGACTCTTGACATGTTTCCGAAGAAACATCTTACGTTACTAACTCACGCACTCTAGGCCCCCTTTGGAGGGACTCATTCAATGGACTAAAAATAAATCGGAAAATAAAGTTGTTAACCACAACTACCTATCTTCTTACTTTTCAATTACAAGACTATCACTAAAATATGTACCAATAAAAATACTTTTTCACGATAATTTAATATAAGTATTAAGTAGTAAAGGATGTATGAATGAATGTATGAAAATGAAAAAAATATTTTATTGTTAACCTTATAGAAGACATTTTACAAAGTTTACAATTAATAGAACAATGTACAGTAGGCGACCTTATCGCTACAAAGACTTAGTAGTAGGTAGTCGTATTTCCATGATCATAATATTTCAGAATTCAAAACAGATCCGTACCTTCAACTTATATGTCTGAAGAGGAGACGCAATATGTTCAGACATTGCTAAATTCCCAGTATCAGAAAATGGGCAGAATATCATCCCATGAAATGGTAACTATATATTTATATGTAAACTTATAAAGCTGAAGTTTGTTTGTTTGAACGCACTAATATCAAGAACCACGGGTCCGATTTGAAAAATTATTTCATTGTTATATTGTTCATTTATCGAGGAAGGCTATAAGGCTATAATAATATATCATCACGCTAAGATACGAGTCGAGCAATGCAGGTAAAACTTTTTTAGCATCGTGTACTATAAAGTTATTTATGTAGATTGTAAGGAACAAGATCTTCAGATCGATTTATAATATTAGTACTTATAGATGATATACATAATATTAGTATTTAATGATTACTAAAATTAAAATTTTACAGATTTTATCGCTCGTGCTGATCGCAACTCTGGCTTTACAGGCTCTATCTAGCTTTGTGTATCAAAGCGACAAAGAATTATTATTGTAAGTTATAAGACGAACATATTATTATGTACTCTGCCTTATAACTTAACTTAATTGGCTATAAATTAATTAGGTATAGAAACAATCTCCTTGGAGACAGACAGACAGAGTTATTTTCTTATTTACAATATTAAGTAGGGATGTTTTGTAATATGCTTCCTAAAATATTATTCGTTATTATTTTTTAAGTTTTCTTAAGTAATCTTTTTTGTATTCGTCCTATTAATTTTTCTATTCACAGTATTTTTAAAATAACATCACCTTCAATGATTGCGGTCGCCATTTTGTTTATTATTCCAATAAATATGGAGATACCTAGAATATTCCGGAGAACTAGTGCTTCATCAGGTAAATTTTTGGTTAAATATGTATATAACATTTTATCAATGTTAAATACTGTTTAAAATTATCGCTTATTTTGCAAGATTAAAGAAATCGCGGGAACCTAAAATTTTTGACAAGGAAGTTAACTTCCTAAAATTAATTTTAGAAAAAATCTAAAGAAAATCGATGTAAGAAAATGGAAAAAGAAATTTTGACCTTGTTACTTTCCACAAATGTTACTTATTTTTATTCGATAACTTTTATAATACACTAGCTGTGTCCCGCGTGGCTCCGCTCCTGTTGGTCTTAACGAGATGATATATAGCCTTCCTAGATAAATGGACTATCCAACACCGAAATAATTTTTCAAATCGGACCAGTAGTTCTTGAGATTAGCGCGTTCAAACAAACAGACAAAGAACTCTTCAGCTTTATAATATTATTTAGTATGGAAAGCTTGATTGGTGAAATAAGAGAAACTATCTCTACGTTTAAGTTTTATTTGGTACTCTTACAATTAGATTTTTAGTTTCAGCCTCCGAGCAGTCTACCAACAAAGAATACAAGACATGCCTTACTTGGACTATTGTTAAAGACAATGTACAGTGGAGTATACTTTTCGTGATTGGTAAATACAAAACTTATTTATAGTGTGTAATACTTATTCGTGTTACGTTATACTTAAATAAATACTCCCAAAACTTTTCAACATAAAAATAAGCTTAATCAGACCATCCATTCTCAGATTTTAGAGAGACATTTAAACATATACAGGGAGTCCCACTATTGGTATACTAAGCGCGAAGGGACTTGTAGTTTTGCAAAAATTTTTGCTAAAATTTTCCTGAAAATCCATTTTTTTTTTTTTTTTGTGTGGTGTCTCTCAATGTTAGCCAGAAGGGCTTCTACATTTTAACGCGGACGCGGGGGTGAACTGAAGGTTCACCCTGGTAGCGACATGCACAAGGGCGTCCCCCCTTGACGGGGACCACGAACCTCGGCTTGAGCTGTCGCTTGAGTGGAGGAGGCCAGAAGGGCCCTAATCGGACGGGCGCTCACCCGGGTGGGCGCGGGAACGCGGAACAAGGGACCTCGTCTTCGCCGGCGAAGACGGTGTACGCTTTCTGCTGTGGTGTGTGCGGTGTCGCGGTTGGTTCGACGTTGGGCTTCAATCGCCGAGTCTAGCCGTGCGTTGGCTTTGGTAATGTCGTCGTCGGAGTCGTCCAAGACGTGTCTCGGCCGCCTGCGACGACGAGTGGGATCGGGATTCGCGACGTATGCGATGGCCTTTGTCACCAATGGGTTGGGGTGGTTTTTAGCCTTGTCGAAGTAGCGCTTAGACGCTTGGTGAAAATCCATGTTTTCATCTCTAGCTTCGCGCAGCCGGCATATACCGCTTCGCTAATGTGAGCATTTTGATTATGAAAACATATATAATCTTAAACGATAGTTCACGTGCCGGTAGCAAAGTTGGGCCGGTTGCTTGTTATGGGTGTACACATAAAGTTTTAAGAATTCATCTATTTGAAAAAAAATACGTCTGGAATTTTATAAGTATTTTTTACGTACTCAGCGTATGCAAAACTATAACCTCCTTAGTATACCAACAGTATGGGACACCCTGTATATTGACAAAAAAGCTTTGCGATATTAATTATTGCTTTGACTTTGCTTATGTTTGACTACAATAGAATTGTAGAACAGAGGGCATATCATCTCTATTCAGTAAATAGGTAAACATCTTACAAATATATCTGTTGTTTTAAAAAGGTATTTGTAATAACTTTAAGCTATGCACGAAAATCATAAATATTATATACAGGATGGAATTTTTTTTTAAGAAGAGTAGTATATAATTTAAAATTATATTTCAGTAAGTACTGATGCAATATTCGAAGCACTAAAAGAGAGTGGTATGTTTGAAGAATTGGAAAAGTTCCTACTTCTGTTCAAAGGCCCGACATCCATTACTGTCTTCGTAACTATAATAATGTGTAAAATATTTACGGAATTTGTCAGCAGTTCATGCTTGGTGTATTGCATAATGCCGCATATAGCTAGAGTGGTGAGGGCATTTAATGAATGCAATAATATATTGACTGCATAATTTACGTAAGAGCATGCATGATGTAGGTAACTGTAGGTTCGATTCCGAGTGAGAAAAATTACTAGCCTAACGAGCTACAGAAGAATGTTCACCTACTCGTAAAGAAAATTGATCAGAGAAACATGTTTAGGTATATTGAATACAAGCTATTTCCAATTTTTTCCTACTTAGCTTCTTTTATCAAAATGAAATATTTTAAAGGCTTGATTTGAATGTAAAGTGATAATGTGGAATAATAAAACACTTGGCATAATGGGTTTCACATATTTATTATTACTTATTTTGTACATTATTTTAATTCATTAAATAATGTACAAACACTAGGTACTATACCTACTACTTTACTACAAATGTTGATACTTACAAAAGTATGTATAACAATAAAAACATCTCTTCAATAATAAATTTCCAGAGCATAACACTAAAAATAAATCCCCACTACTTGATGTCAAGTGCGGTATTGGCTAGTTGCCTCCCATTTCATTTGATTACGGGAACTCCTGCCAACGCGCTGGTTGTAGCGTATGGTAACATTCCTCGTAAGAAAATGGTTAGTTTCACAGAGCAAGTAATAATATTATTTTATAGTAAATTAAATATCATAAAAGGTCTTAAATGATATTTTTCTGCTCGTAGAAAATCTTTGTATTCAGAGAGTCTGTAAAAGCAGGAATAAAGTTGGTTGCAATTTGCAATAGATAGGTATAAATAAATACATATATTTATCTTAGACAAAGGATCCTAATTTCTAAATTATAACTTCTCAATAAATTTACATATTACATCCAAAAATATTACTTAAATGAGCCATATATTATATTATGTACTCAAAACTTCATTCAACAAATCTGCAAAGTATCATGAAAAAATAATATGTATCGTGGCAATGATCTCATAAGAAAAGTTTTATAAAATAACCCTTACCATATTTTTTATCTAGATGCTGGCGGGCACTGGTCTTTCAATCATCGGGATTCTAGTGGTCTGGTTCACAGTCACCGTATGGTCCAGAGCTATATGGCATGATATAAACATTTACCCAGAATGGGCGAATATTCACCAATTTATAAGGAAATAAAATATGTATTGTTAATTGTGAGCGTTTTATTTTTAGTCCATAGATTCCTACCTACTTAACGATATACCTATAATACATAATATTATATGTACCTAATTCGGACTACCTATCAACTAAATGACCTGTATGTTGTAACCTAGGTACCTGTATGTTTTCCTTTCATGGCTAAACTACACCACCGATTTTAATGAAATTAAAATCCAATAATCTAAGTCAAGAAAACTCAGTAAGTAACCTAATATAACTTTTGTTTTCAAAATTCAATAATGCATAATAAGTCGCCTGGCGCGGGCACCGACTTGTAATCGATTTCCAACGCAATTATTAGAACAATAAATATTTTAACATTTGAGCATAATAATTAATAATAGACAAGTCATTGTAAATCTGAAATCACCGTTACAGCTACACCAATAACACCGGTGCGTACCTATAATAATAATTATACATATAACATACGAGGTGTCCCACTGTTGGTATACTAAGCTCAAAGGAGGTTATAATTTTGCATACGCTGAGTACGTAAAAAATACTTAAAAAATTCCAGACGCATTTTTTTTCAAATAGATTAATTTTTAAAACTATGTGTAGAAGGTACACCCATAACAAGCAACCCGTCCATTTTTGCAACCAGCACGTGAGCTATCGTTTAAGATTATGTTTTCAATTTTTCATAGACAAAATATATGACGGCTGCGCGAAGCTAGAGAAGAAAATATGGATTTTCACAGATTTTCAGGAAAAATTTAGCAAATTAATTTTTGACGTAATTTTGTTATTTAAGTATTTTTTACGTGATCAGTGTATGCAAAACTACAAGTCCCTTCACGCTTAGTATACCAATAGTGGGACACCCTGTATAGGTAAATATGTGCGTATAATTCATTATACCTATGTAGGTATAATGAATTGTTACAAGATGATGAGGGATAGAATCCGCGATCGCGAATCGAGAGTCCGTCGCATTGGTAGCAAATTATTTGTACTTATCACAATTTTTCGACAAATTGTTATCCCTTGAGTTAGAATATAATAATTTTCGAACCAATATTGATGAAATAATACTTTATACATAGGTAATTGAAAGAGAAAGGCATTATCCTGTTCATATGCAGAATTCTTAGTCTAATATAATACAAAATAAAACACAAATAATTTTATATATTTTATTTATTAACAATTATTTAACAATATCACTATACCATTATTTACAAAATGACACACAATCTATTTACAAATACGAACTGTTATAAATCCTGCACCTACACTTACTCGTTGAAACCAGGAACTAAATATTTCACACCAAAATGCTTGTATACAAATGCAATATTCGTTATTAAAAGCAGGCCATAGTATCATATAAAATGTATATTTTAACTTTTGGTTCGTGTTTCGTGACTACTTTGAACATAATTTGAATTTCTCAGTAAGTACTTATAACTTAGGTAAATTTGAATAATACTTTTCAAACAGATTTAAAAAGCAATATATCCATTATAGAAAATTGTGTGTGAAAGAAAGGAATTAAACTAACATAATCACGAGTCACCAAGTTAAATCAAATAATGGCACAATATTTTGTGTTAAAAAGGCACTTTTGAAAATTGTATATTTTTAAAGTGAAACTTTTATTACATCGTCTCAAACTGTTTGTTCTGTGTAGCGCATGTCGCGTGTATCGCGGCTGCCGAGTAGGTATACCTACTCGGCAGCCGACCGTCACGCGACATGCGCTACACAAAGCAGTGTTCGGAACCGTTCGAACAGTTTCACTTTTACCGTGGTTTCATAAAACCACACAATATTTTTATTTTTTATGTATTTAAATTTATTTGTATATTTATTGTATTAAGTGTAAATGCATAACAATATTGCTATTCATTATAAATATCTCTCCTGAGTAAATTTCAAAACTTATATTTTAATGCTTTAAAAAAATGCTTTAAATTTTAATTTTCATAATAAATACATTTGAAGTATAGTTTCTTTTAAATAAAACCGGCCAAGTGCGAGTCGGGCTCGCGCACAAAGGGTTCCGTAGCAGCAAATATAATAAATTACAGTTAAATCAACCTATCTCAAAAACTATAAGAGATACTTTGATCAAACCAAAAATCGTTGAAAGAGTTAATTAGCATGCATCACCTCTATTTTTTTTAGAATTTTATACCCCGTAGTTATAAAAATAGAGGGGGGGGGACATACTTTTTACGACTTTGAGAGCTGATATCTCAAAAACCGTTCACTTTAAGAAAAATGTTTTTTAGAAAACTTTATATCATTTTAAAAGACCTTTCCATTGATACCCCACACGGGTATGTACATCGAAAAAAAAAATTTCATCCCTCAGTTACATGTATGGGGGGCCCCACCCCCAATTCTTTTTTTTACTATTTAGTGTCATATTTTTGTAGCGGTTCATACAACACATATTCCCATCAAATTTCATCACTGTAGTACTTATAGTTTCCGAGTAAATCGGCTGTGACAGACGGACAGACGGACAGACGGACAGACGGACATGACGAAACTATAAGGGTTCCGTTTTTGCCATTTTGGCTACGGAACCCTAAAAAGGAGAATGGGCATTTTACTATGGAAGTTGGGCCTGAACCCTTGAGTTGGACCAATACACATGAGATATTGTTTTTATAATAGATCATAACACATACATAACGGGAAAAATATATATAAAAAAATAATCAACCGGGTTTTTGTACAGTCACATCAAGTTTTATTTCTTTGTGTATAATATTTTTTGCAATAAATAACTGTTATAAGACAATGACAATATCTTTATGTTACTCCAATTCACTTTCACTTACAAATACGTACTAATCATAAGCCTTCTAATAAACGAAATACACTAATATTATGTTTTGTAACAGGTACATAAACCGTGTTTATTCACTTTATTATAATTCAACGTAGTTAGACGTTTTTTGTGGTTAAACTTAAACACTCCAGTGACATTTTGATTCATATTTACTTCACTCGAATTAAAAACACCGTTATTGTGCGAAAAATAATAGCCAAATAAATAAAACTTTTTGCCTTGACTGTACAAGAACCCGGTTGATTTATTTTTTTATTTTATTTATTTCGTAAGGTATGTGTAATGATCTATCACAACAACAATATTTCGTGTGTATTGGTCCTAGCCCAAGTTTCAGGCCCAATTTGCCCATTCTCCTTTGTCATACAGTTACAATAATTATTATAAGCTTAAGATAGATTTACTGGCAGTTAAATTTTATGAATTGTTCGCTGAGATTAAAGAAACTTACTATCTCTGTCATTTGAAAATTATTTTACGAAAGAAACATTGATACTGAAATTTTATTTAGGAATTGAAATATGATATTTAAAACTTGATATTTTTTAATAAATAAAAATGTTGTATCTGTTTGACGTTATTAACCACAGAACAATAAAAACAAATAGAAGTGCGATAATGTCATAATTAGTATGAAAACCAGTGTCGCCAAACCCACACATTTAAACCGATAGTTATACAGTACACTACAAGTAAACTATGCCTTTGATTGGACAGCTTAATTTGAGTAAAAACTGACTTAGGTTATAAATTCAGCATTTCAATATGTACCCTAACGCACCATGTTACGGTTTATTTTAGTATAACATCTCTAGGTATATTAGCTGTTTTGTTTCTCATTGCACAGAAATTCCAAATTCGAAAAACATTCAGCTACTCCACAACAGAGGGCGTTAGTTTTCGATAGATATAACTTTGAACCTCAACACATAGAGATAAGGTTGAAATTTGTGTCACTCAACATTAATGACATTAACTTGATATTTATCTGATGCTATGCCCTGAGGGATGTCAGCCTTGTTATCGATATCGAGATATCGATAATTCACAAATAAATATTTTTTGTGTATTTTTTTTCTTTCTATTATACGAGTATAGTATAATGTGTCACATTTTGGAGTATGTTTATTACTACTAAGTACGTCTTTTTATATTATTATTATTAAATAAAAAACGGAATAGAATAGTATTAATCTATATTTACAAAATACAAACATAAAATATGCATTATTTTAAATCTTGGAACTGCCGTAGGTTTGCTGTATCGATGGCCTTTGTTAGACTTTTGGCCTTTGTTGCTTAGTGCTGTTCGGCATTCAGTTAACTCGTCACGTTGCATTTATCCATTTCTCTTTTAAATTAGCCTCTTTGGGAAATCTGTAAATAAATTGGACTAATGAAAGCTAAGGAAAAATAAAATAAAATTTAATATTTATAATGTTTGTCTTTTCTAAAGTATCGATACTGTCGATATGCGCCACAAGCATCACTAAAGCGACATTCGTTTGTTTATTGCAATAATATTCCAGAAATTCTTGTTTGCTGTTCAATCTATAATAGTACTAATTTCTTACGGATTAAGGTTCATTTTGACTAGATATTTGTATACAATTTTGACAAATTACAAGCGAAGATATAACATAAAATATTATATGTAAAATAAATAAAAATAAGACTTACCGATGGTATGAAATGCCTCCATTGCTGATATTATTTCGTCTGCTATCATTTTTGCACTCTTATACCGAACAACACGTCCTAATTAATGAATAAATACGGAAAAAAGGTTTGACAGCTGACAACCGACTCGAATATTTTTCTGCGCACAACTGAGAGCAAGTTAGGTGATCTTACCTTACAAGTGACACGTGGGCCACGCCCACATCACACTTCTATCTACTTTACTGTTCTGTGTTATTAACATTATATTATTAAGCCCGTAGGTAATAATCTTATTTTATTACTAGGAACTACAGATATATTTAAAACGTTATATTAAACTAAATCACCAAATCCACACCCGTGTTTCCATTTTAACACATTAATAAATAAAATATAGTTGGTTAACTCCATTTTGTATACCCGCTAATGAGGTGCTATAAAAATATAATAATATGTATTATATACGTCTCTCCTTAACGCATGGACCAATTTACGTGTGTTTCTATAAATAGAATTGGTCACTAAATCGTTATGATTATTGAAAGAAAAACTAAGAAATTAATATTTGGGGAACATAATATCATAAATATATTTCTATTTGTATTGATCTTATTTTTGCATTGTATTAAATTATTGAGTGTAGAGGTAAAATAAATTATTTACAAAAATAAGTTTTAATTAATTTTTGTTTTCATCCCGTCTTCAACATTTTTCATTTTCTTTTACACTTACAACTTCTCGCAAGTTTTAAAATTATGGTTTTGCAATTTTAAAAAAGGCAATAAAATTAATTTTCATTTATTTTAAAGAGATTCACGAGATTCTCTATCTTTTTCCCGCCTTTTTTGTAAAATGTATTTTTTAATTTATCGCCGACATTAATATTCTTCACAATAACATAATTAACGTTTTGTTGTCACTTTTACAAGCATAATTAATCAAACACGCTCTATGAGAAAAAATTTAAAAAAAATTCAACCAAAAAAATTATCTTCAAATCAATCTTAGGTATTCAAAGACAGTTTTTTGACTTTTTTAAACTGTCAAAATGACAAAACATTAATAATCCCGCCATTTTTTTTAAATTTAAATACAGACTATCCTTGGCTTTTTATACCAAAATATCGTATTATAAAAATGATAATATTAAAACTATGTTCCTGCATTATGATTTATTTACACTTTGAACATATTTTTTTTATTTTTTAAAGAAACTTGTATATTTTTCACTATTTTGATATATTATTATATTTAAAAAATATTATTATATTCGCACTACTTTGGCACATTATTATTGTCTATTGTTCTATATGAATATCACATTATTCAAATTCGTTTTAAAATTCGCAGGTAAAAGTATGAAATATTTATCATTTTTTAGCACCATCAAAAATATATATGTAAGATTCTTTTAAGTTTGGCAAATTAAAATTTGTAAGTACTAAATTACTAATAAGTTTCTCCGTATGTTATATTTTTAATAATAATCCACTGAACATAATTTGATAAAATTTTTCATGAACATCAAATATTGATGACCTAAAAATTGGGTCACCACAAAATCCGTCAAAATCTGAAATACATTTTAAATACGCGAGAAAACCGCGGGCGAAAAGCTAGTTCAATAAATCTAAATTCGAACCCTCAAAATTTAACTTTTAACACAAGAAAACAGTCCATTTAATAATCCCGAGGTCGCATTATTTGCTAATAACAAGGGGTTATGTGGTATTGAGCAATTAAATTGTCCAACATGGGCCAATGTGTTGGGCGTGACGTCACAGGCGAGTGTCAAGTTCTGGGCCATAGCGGACGTGGGGGTCAGGGGTTTGAGTCCCGCGATGTCGGAGGGTTTGAAGATAAGTGACCCCCATGTGGGGTAAGCGCCCCAGACGATGAGGGTGGTTATTATTTTGGGACCGATTCCGCCGACAGCCTGTAAAAAGAAACAATTTTTTTTGTACAAAGTCTCAACAAGAATATTTTAATAAATACTACAATTTTGACTAACAAGTCAAAATTGTAGTATTTGTAACACTATTTTTCTAATATCGATACGTGGTATGGTAACTTGTAATAAGTATAGATACTTTTAATATAAATTATTATCTGTAATATTATGAATACAAAAGTGTTTTCTAAGCTTATATTTTTTCACGTCGCCGGTCGCAATACAATTTTATAATGACTTATATGGCTAATAGGGAGTGATATCAGTTTCTTTATTCCGCGTTAAAACATCTCACATTGAAAATTTCCTTTGACCACGCATCGAAAGCTAGCTATCAAAAAAAAATCTTTTTTCAAGCTAGCAACACTCACCATCTTCGAAGTGGGTATGTGGGCAACACCAGCCACTATAGCATTGGGGGGCGTCCCCACGGGCATGTGGAAAGCCATGGAGCAAGCTAGTGTTGCTGGCACCATGAGGTAGCGGGGGTCCATGTCTAGGGTTCGAGCCTGGGGGAGGAAATAATTATGAATTAATAAAAAAAATTGAAATAGAAAGTTCAATGTATAGATAGGGTTCTAGCCTTGGGAAAAATAAACATATTAAATTAATAAAAAAAATCCTGGAAATAAAGGATCAAATATTTTTTCATTGGGTTTTGGGAGCTTTCCTGTTTAAAGTTTTTAGCCTGCGGTTAAAATGAAAATAAAATAATATTTATTTGCTTAAAACATGGTACAGAGAAATGGGTAACAAAATTATAGTAGGAGACATTAGTAAATGCACAGACTAATAATAATATACTACGTATACAAATAAATGTATTAAAGTAACATCCGCCCGTGCAAGGTTTTAAGAATGAAACAAAGAATCAAATATTCATACAGGATGTTTGATACTCTTGGACGCAAAAAAGCTAAATTGATTTATTTAAAATTTGATATAGAGATAGACAGAAATAGGTCAAAAAGTCAGAATTTTAATAATATCCGACTTTAGCAACATTTTTGAAGCCCCATGAATCACAAGACCTCTGATATTTCAAAAAAAATTGGTTGTCTGTAAAGTCGGTTTACTGACGATAGTTGAACGTGACAACGTCCGATTGTGCTTCTTTGTCGCTCGTTCCGCGCTCTCGCTCGCACTTCAAGCCTTACATGGAACGCCTCAGAGCGAGGTAACGCCGCATGAGTCATGTTTTTTCGTGCGTGCAGCCGGCTTTATCGAATTATAAGACGTTGTCACGTCAAAAAAAGACGGGTTGCACTCCGGGAGTGCCGGCAGAAGTGAAAACTTGATTATTCACGTTCAGCATGATGGAATTCATATTTTGGAATGGTATCCGTCTTACGCTTTTTCGATCAGGCCACGTGTCCTGACGCGAGATTAAGATTTTATACCCAACGCCGCTAAAGAAGTTTTCACTTCAAAGTCTTACCATATTAGCCAAAACTGGGAGAATTAAATTGGCAATAGCCACGTTGGAGGTGAACTCGGTGATGAACTGCGTCACCAGCACCACCACCAGCAGCACGATCGCCGGATGGAGACCATGTAGACCCGTCAGGGATGTTCCGATCATCGATGATAAACCAGTGGCCTTGCTACCTTCGGCTAGTGCGAAGCCACCACCTGGAAAATTAAAAAATTGGTTGTTTGTAAAGTAGGTTTACGATCGAGATGTTTACGTGATAACATAATGCAGTGGCAGCGCTCGAGATGAGACGGGAGATCGGTCCGTCTCTCTCTCGTTATACCTGCGATCACGCTCGTGAGGTTTTGGTGTGACACAAGTTTCTGAACATGTCACCCGACTAAAACGATTTTAAAAACGTTATCACGTTAAAACGTTTTCACGTCAAAAAAGACGTGTGTCACTCGGGGACTGCCGCGGTAAAGCTATTGCATGCTATGCCTTCAAGCCACACCTCCGCGCCCGTTGGAGTGGGGAGCGTGAGGTTTTTTCGTTACGCAATTTCTGGATTCGGTCCCCGCGCTCAAGGCCCGCGATAGAAGCTATGCAATAGCTTAAAAAATACAAAAAAGCACGAAGCAAAAAAGCCGAGCACAAGTGTCAGAAGTGAAACTTCCTTGGCAAGACTCAAATTTCAAAGGTACCAAAATGGTCGCCTTACTGCATGACGTGACGGTATTGTCATGACGCGACCTTGAAATTTCTCTTTTAACGCGCCTAAAGAAGTTTCACTTCAAAAACACGCATGAAATTATTGTATTATCATCGAACCTTGATAAGTGTAAAAAGTTTGAACTAACTCTATCTGTTTAAAGTGCGTCAAAATGAAGTCTAAATGAGTTGGTTACATAGTGTTACATACAAACAAATAGGTGAAACTTATGAAATCATCTAAAAAACAGATTCTCTATTTATAAACAATGTTTTTGCAAACTTACCCAGTAAGAAAAGCAATCCCCACGGGATTTTTTCCTTCAAAATGTTCCACGTGACAATACTTGGCGACGGTTTGGATTGCACCAATTCTTCATCTGAAATAAATAAATGTTATAAATACTATACAGGTATAACTTATTTTCACATCGCATCACATCACGTCACATTATAATATATGACATGAAAATTACAACCATATATTACAAAAAAAATTCTCACATTATCCCATTATCCCCGTTATCCCATCGCATGGCATCGCAAGACACTTATTACAAGACAAATATGACATCACACATGACATGAAACATCACATCACATGTGACATCACATAGTATCACATAACACATCACATCACACATGACATCACACATAACATATCAAAATTGTTCTTACTACCCTCAATTCTTACAGAACTCAATAAGTTCATACATATATATTTTACTAGCTCATCGCCTGCGGCTTCGCCCGCTTTGTCTCAAACCTAATAAATTATATAGGTACTAAAACCTTCTCATTGAATCACTCTATCTATTAAAAAAAACCGCATGAAAATCCGTTGCGTAGTTGTAGTTTTAAAGATTTAAGCATACAAAGGGACATAGGGACAGAGAAAGCGACTTTGTTTTATACTATGTAGTGTTACTTACAGGAAGAAGACGACGAGAAGAATTTGATGAAGTCCATAGACATCGGTAGCACGAACATCAGTATCACAATGAGAATCGATACCACGCCGTCTTTCACTTTCCTGAAAATTTAGTTTTTTATTGAAAATCTATATTTTTCACTTGTATTTTTGAAGTGAAACTTCTTTATCGGGGTTGGAAAAAAATTTAGTGTAACATTTTTTCGTTACGCGTGACATTTTTCCGTTACGCGCCATCTTTTTCTTATCCCTACCACGCGTGATTCGACGTATTTCTGTAAAGTTGCATACATGTAGTAAATTATTTTTTGACAAATAAGGTCATATGAAGTTTCACTTCTTACGTGTGTACACTAGTACACGCACACATTTTTTTTATTTAATGTGTGAAAGAGAAATAGACAAAAGAAAGTGACAACGATGGTCGCTGAGGTGACGTAACTTTTATCTATCAATAACTAGAGCCAGCAAATATTATAGATAATATCAGAATAAAGAATTTAAAAAAAGAGAGCTTGTGCCGAGCACACTTGTAAGAAGTGAAACTTCTTTGGCCAGATTCAAAGATGCCAAAATCGTCCCCTTACTCCATGACGTGACGGTATTGCTATGACCTGACCTTGAAATTTTACCCTCATTGTGCATAAAGAAGTTTCACAAACAAAAATATTTGAACCTTATTTAAATATGAAACAACTTCATATTATGTATTTATATCTACATTTCTCGTGTTAGTAAGCTATTGCTTTTTGACGTGACAACATCTTATAATTCGATAGAGCCGGCTGCACGCACGAAAAAACATGACTCATGCGGCGTTACCTCGCTCTGAGGCGTTCCATGTAAGGCTTGAAGTGCAAGCGAGAGCGCGGAACGAGCGACAAAGAAGCACAATCGGACGTTGTCACGTTCAACTATAGTCAGTAAACCAACTTTACAGACAACCAATTTTTTTTAATTATGTTTATAAATTATATGTATGTGAATATATATTATGTATGTACATAGGTGGGATCATAAAAATAAAGTAAATTTGTAAGTAAACGATCAGAAGTGGAATGGAATATTACTTACATGGTGGTGATGACATCAGCCCATCCAGGCATGAAGCCGGGCTTCCTGAAGATGTACAGGAACACTGCCAAGATGAACAGCATTCCTGACGACTGAAATATATATTTAAATTATTATTATAGACAAATCTTTCATTATAACAAGTCTTAACTAAAAGTTATAACTTGCTATAGAAATAAAGGACTAAAATCTTAATTATTTGGTAAAAACCTTGATCATCACCGTTTACAGAAATTCATTAAATCCTTATATTAAACTAGCTTTCCACCCGCGGCATCGCCCGCACAGTCAAAGAAAATCCCGCATAGTACCCGTTCCCGCGGATTTCCGGAATAAAACCTATCCTATGCCCCGGGGTAAAAAGTAGCCTATGTCCTTTCTCGGGTATCAAAATATCTCTATACCAAATTTCATGCAAATTGGTTCAGTAGTTAAGGTTAAGGTAAGTTTGAGTAATAGACAGACAGAGTTACTTTCGCATTTATAATATAAGTATGGATTATTATTCAAGCTTCAAGATTTCTTTCTTTATTATAAACACGCTTTTATTAGCTTTCTTTGTCTTTATCAGTGTGTTTGTATGTAACCGACTGCTTTATATTTCGATTTTGACCCACTTTAAAACGACAGATTTAATTCAAACTTTGTACACTTCAAAATTGTCGGCAATACAATATATATTTTCATGAGTTTGAGTGTGTTGTTTGGAAACAATATTAATAACTAGCGAACCCGGCGAACTCCGTTTCGCCACCTTATGTTTAAACACCAAACGAAATGTTACATAAGGCGCTGTATGTGAAAAATGATTTTCCCTGTTTTCCCGCTTTTCTGTTGAAATGTTTCCTGAATTTTCTTTGTTAAAAACCTCATGGAGCCAGAGACCTTTCCAACTAATGCAATTCCGTGGAAATCGGTTCATGCGTTCTGGAGTCAGGAAGGAAAACCCGACTTATTTTTATATAGTAGATTAACTAACTTCCATTTATCAGTTTTTAACTTATTCACACAGGTATAAATGCCATACCTTTTCATGGAAGGTGACAGGTCCCAAGCCCTTATATTGGTCTTTGATCACTCTCATGGTGTTCTCTGAGCCTGTTGATGCGGCATTCACTTTTTTGGCAGCTTCACTGTTTGGTCTGGAAAATAAATTAAACCAATTATTAAATATATTGGAAAAATACTAGATAATAGGAGTCTCTAGCTAGCTTTCTATTAGTGAAAAAATCATTAAAATTAGTCCAGTAGTTTCGGAGCCTATACAATTCAAACAAACAAACCTTCCTCTTGAATTTGATAGTTTTGGTTTTATGGCATTGAAATGCTTTATAAATATAAATTTATAAAGGATGCGGGTTCGAGTCCCATCTCATGATCGAATTTTTTCTGTTCTCTATAAAATATTAGTGTAGTAGATTAGCTGCTTCCCGTGGTTTCATTCGCGTCAATGAGATTTTCCTTTTAATCCTAATATTCCTGTGGGAATATCTATATTAAAAGTGGCTATCATATGTCAGTAAAATTTCCGTCAAAATCAGTCCAGCCGATCCAGAGATTAGCCGGGACATATAGACAGACAGACAAAGATCTATATGCATGTTGTAAAAAGCGGTTATTTTAATATTACAAATAGACAGTCCAATTTTATTTGTAGTAAAGCTGTAATACCTGAAAAGTCCCATAAAAGTGACTTGTAGGGAGATCCACACAAGTAACTGCATGAGCAACATGGGCGGCATACTGTACGCCATGAACCAAAAGAAATCCACCGCGCCTGATATCTCCGGGAACTCACTGGAAAAATAATTTATTCAATTTATAAAATATAAACTAGCGGTCCGCCCCGGCTTCGCCCGTGGTACATATTTCGCAATAAAAGGTAGCCTATGTTCTTTCTCAGGGTCTAAAGATTATCTGTGCCAAATTTCATCAAAATCGGTCCAGTAGTTTATGCGTGAAAACCATACATACATACATAATTACAAACCTTTCCTCTTTATAATATTAGTATATATAGTATAGAGTATAAATTAGCTTATCGCCCGCGGCTTCGCCCGCTTTGTCTAAAACCTAATAAATTATATACCTTCCTCTTGAATCACTCTATCTATTAAAAAAAACCGCATCAAAATCCGTTGCGTAGTTTTAAAGATTTAAGCATACAAAGGGGCATAGGGACAGAGAAAGCGACTTTGTTTTATACTATGTAGTGATAGTGATAATCAAATAAATGGAAGAAAAAGTATAAAACTTACATGTAATATATTTTTCATTTGTAAATTTTTGTTTTGTGGAGTCAAATACATATTTATTTCTATCTCTTCAATTCGTAAATAGTTTGAACGAGTAGAAAATTCAATTTGTAGTAATTAAAAAAAAAAACAACACTTATTTTCGAAATTTGAATCATTGGAAAACATTTTACTATTAGTAAGAATTATTTAATGGCAACACTCAAACTTAGCATAGACAATTTGCAACGTATGCGTAGACAGAGAATCCAATTTTCAAAATCCAAAAAATTGGTTTCTCTGTCTACGAACGTATGCGTACACGCAAGTATGTGTAAACTGTATCGAATGGTCATAAGTTTTTATATTTTTTAAAACGACATCTAAGCATCATGGGTTCGTGAATTTCAAATAAAAAAGAGAGTGTGTGCCGAGAATACACGTCAGAAGTGAAACTTCTTTGACAAGATTCAAAGATACCAAAATCGCCGCCTTTCTCAATGACGTGACGGTATTTCTATGACGTGACGATTATACTCTCATCGCGCCTAAAAAAGTTTCAATTCAAAAAAAAAAATAAAATACATACGAATCAAAGATGCCCTTGAAAGCAGAGTTAGTAGCCGTTCCCACGAGTGTACCGCAACCTCCTAGTGTTGATGCATAGGCGATACTCAGGTAGTAGCATACTGTAATATCGCTCGGGATTGGGGACCTGGAAGATAAATTATTGAAGTGAAAACTTCTTTAGCGGCGTTGAACACTTTTTCTGTAATGGGTATAAAATCTTAAACTCGCGTCAGGACACGTGACCTGATCGAAAAAGCATAAGACGGATACCATTCCAAAATAACAAACATGCTCAACGTTAATAATCAAGTTTTCACTTCTGCCGGCACTCCCCCAGTGCAACCCGTCTTTTTTAATAACTAGCTTTGTACGATGGTATCTTCCGCATTTATTTGAAGAATTAAAATGTATTAGCTAAGAACGCGAAATGCGTTTAGTTATGTACTCTTAGAAAGGTTTTTCCCCGTTTCTGCAACTTTTTGCCATCGCTGTTCTTCTATTGGTTGATGACTTTAAATAGCCTTTCTCAATAATTGGGTAATCCAACACAGACAATATTTTTCAATTAAAACCTATATATACCTCCTTGTTATTTTATCTTGCTTGTTAGAATTTGTAAAGAACAACATTACAACGGCTCCATTTTAAAGTGAAACTTTTATTACATCGTCTCAAACTTTTTGGTCTGTGTAACGCATGTCGCGTGACGGTCGAACCGTACGATAATTATCGTACAAATACGATAATTTTGTGCCTAAGTTTCACTTTTACCGTGGTTTCATAAAACCACACAACATTTTTTCTATTTTATATTGCGATCAATAAGAATACTCACTCTTCTTCGCCATTTTTGTCTTGAGCAGGTTTTACGTCCTTCCCATTTTCGGGGAGAGCTTTCTTCTTGTTTATGTAAACGTCTCCTAATCCTTGCTGAAAAAGATAAAATAATATAGAAATTATTATTTAAATTATATAAAGAATGATATCATTACCAATAATGCTGCTTTTTATTGGTAAAAATTTTGATTTACATAAAAATTAAAAAATGGACAAATGAATTATGTAATTTTTTATAGTAACTAGTACAGAACTGTATTAAAATACTAATTTTGGAAGTGTTCCAAATGCATGACCTTAACAAAGAGAGAAAAAGTTCAAACATTCGTGAGATAAGAATAGCTAAAAATATCTTTCCCAATTTCAATGTAAATAATCCATAAAGTATTTTTAAACAAAATAATTACCTGTTCAAAAACTTCCAAGATGGCTTCCACAATGGGCACCATCATAGTGGTGGCAGCCGCGTTGGACACCCACATCGATATGAACATCGTCACAAAGGTAAGCCCGAGGTTTAACCTGTAACCAAATACAATTTGTATGTGAAAATATTAAATACTAGGTTTCCGCCCGCAGCAGGCGGCTTCGCCCGCGCAATCAAAGAAAAACCCGCATAGTTCCCGTTCCCGTGGGATTTCCGGGATTGCGTCATTTTCCCGGGATAAAAAGTAGCCTATGTCCTTTCTCGGGTATCAAAATATCTCCATACCAAATTTCATGAAAATTGGTTCAGTAGTTTAGGCGTGATTGAGTAACAGACAGACAGACAGAGTTACTTTCGCATTTATAATATTAGTATGGATTTATAACACAATGAGATTCTTGTATATTTCACTTCATATCTGATACATGAAAGGTATGGTTCATTTTTATTAATAGCATACGCAAAAAGCTATTAAAAAAGGTAATCAAATAAAGCTCTATACTCTTGCCTCTTAAAACAAATAATGACTGCAGTATGATTAAACTAGTCTTCTAGTAGACTAGTCTGATAAAGTAAAGAGAAGGTAACAATATCTACATTACGACTTTGAATCACGAAAAAAAGCACTTGCGGCATAAGCCCAGCATCTTCAATTAAGATGCATTATAATTTATAGCCTACCTTCTATGCGAGCATCCGACCACTTGTACAGTCCACAGCGCCACCCGTTTAGGCAGTTTCGAGTGCTGAACTCCTGCAGCAATCATAAGCCCACCCATGAACATCATATTTGTCTCTTTCATGTACGCAGCGCAGGTCTTATCCGAGTCCAGGATGCCCAGGGTGGGAAAGAGCACTATGGGTAACATGGAGGTCACTGGGAGGGGGAGCAGTTCTAAGACCCAGTAGGTGGCCATTATGAGCACTACATACATGCATTTGAAGGCCTGGAATTTATTAGATAGGGATTAGAGATTAAAAAAAAGCTTGTTCATTTAATTCAGAGCTGTTTTCATAGCTTATTGATAAGTTCATTTGAATTGGTCAACAACTTAATATAAAAAAGCAAATTATTAATTATTGAGAAATTAAAGTATAAAATTCTGATATTATTGCTACATTCCAATAAATACTTATTGGCTATTGCAGGGTTAAATGTAATAAATTGTTGATGGAAGTTGTAAGCTTACGTTTGCTGATTCGGATCCAGCGTTTAAGATTGGTATTGGTAGTAAAATTATAGGAGTGAAGACTACTATTAGAGCCTTCCAATATATTGATACAAATAAACTAATTCTTTGCCATAGGGATGCACTTGTTCTGCCCTTTGAGAAATAATATGTATTCCCACTGTAAACGAAAAAAGAACACGATTAATATCAATTTGATAAACATATAAAAATAATTACATAGAATTAAAATGATTAAAACGCACCGTGCTTCATCGCCAATACCATTTTCAACGGCGTTAGACATTTTGGAATATTTACTAAAGTTCCGTTATTTCTTCTTTCTTCTACCACATTCTCCAGTATATCTGCAAACAGAAAGATTCTTTTATTGATATGAAGGAAGCTAACTTAAAACGCACAAAATTAATAAAATAAGAATTTTAAATTGTGACTTTTAGCGCCATTCATATGACAAAGAAAATTACACTATGGTTAAAAAAAAGTCGTGGCATATCAAATCAAATTCTAATGTGAGTCTCTCAATTTCAATTCTTATTAAAACATTGCATTGCATTTAAAACCGGATTATAACTCGTATTATTGAAAATATTCCCTTCTATTATAAAAAGCTTTAATCTTATCAAAAAGGCTCTATGAACGTTGCCGATCTGGCAAGAACTCTGAATAACTGAATAGGATTCTTTGTTCTGAGGGCAAGAAATCCGTTATTTGTCAAACGACTTGTCATTTGACAGCCATGACTGATGACATTGACAGTAGATAATTGGCTCGGCTTATGCGTACGAAAACATTGTATTTATACACGATATTCTTTTAAATACAACAAAACTAGTGATAAAAACTAATTTATTTCTTAAACATTAAAGTTCTGTTCATGTTTAAGTTACAGTGTAAACCAAAATGACGGAACAGGAGAATAAATCAGATACCGAAGGTAAGTGCTACAATAATACACATTTATCTCCTATTTTATGATATAATTTACGTAAATCTAAATGAAATGATCATAAATATGTTATTTGTATTCTATTTAGCACGTTTTTATATCAAATGCTGGTTTCTGCTTTCCATAAATTTTGTAAACATAACCTATACTTATAAGAACAATCAACAAACTTTTAATATTATTTAAAATAATTACTCATAATAACAATCTTATAACCAAATTTAACTTTAAATTAAAAAGCTACTATGTTTTAGGCAGAAGTTGAACTTCATATCAAGTGTAAGTAATGTAAACAACATCGAAACTATGATTCAGTTATCAAGATGTTATTATTACTATACTAATTTGAAATTGGCTTTAGCAATGAAGAATATATACATAATAGCAATGAATTATTTTATGAATATTAATCAAATTCTATTCAATAATAGTAAATTTGGTGCTTCTCACTACACACTACCTCGGCAACACAATTTTATAGTATAATGTCTTGACCAACTATATTCAACATTCATTTACAAATATTTAGAACTAACTTTTTCAAAAATAAATAATTGAAAAGGCAAATAATTTTTAATTAAAAAATTATAATTTTACATACATCATACACTAAGTTGTAAAATATAGCAAAACAATAATATTTTTCCCATTAGCATGTAATACTTAGTATAAACAATAAAAACCGGTTAATATGATGACATTATGTACACAGTGCATACTTCAAGTAATGTTTGTGTTTACTTGAATCTTATTCAAGTTGTAAGATAACTTAAAATTTCTAGAAGGATTAGCCATTTATAAACAACATGTTATATATTTATCTAGCTTCTCTCTCTCTCTGATTTGTCGAAAACCTAAAAAGTTATATACTAAAACATTCCTCTTGATTCACTCGACCTAATAAAAAATGCATCAAAATCTGTTCTGTAGTTTTAAAGATTTAAGCATACATAGAGACAGAGAAAGTGACTTTGTTTTATGCTATGTAGTGATTTGTACATGCCATTCCGGCAAATGTTTTTCATAAACATACAGATTTTTCACTAATTTTGTAATTGTAAATTGTTATTATTACAACTAAATAAGTGGATGTGAATCAAACACTTTAAAAAACAAAAAAGTTTTGTTTAGGGTGCGCTCAAGTATTACATAACGCAATTTGGGGGAGTGGGGTCTCGTAAAACGTTACTGGGGTACAGAAAAAATGTTACGCTGCGTAACAACTTACAAGGGAGGGAGGGGGGTCCAAAACCGTCAAAAATTGTGAAACTTAATACTTGTACGATTCCTTACCTAACATTGCTCATAGCAAAAAAAAAACTGAATTTTAAAACATAATGATGTTTTTATGTTCATTGGTAATAAATAGACATCGGATTATATGCATTTGCATGTTTGCATATGCAAATGCATAAAACTCTCTAATTACGGCGTTAGTGCATATTTTAGCCTTTTTCCCCAATCGTGCATATTTTGTTAGTAGCGGGAGCGGGAGGCATGTGTGACAATGACGTGTAAGCGCGAGCGCAGTGGCTGACTCAAGACCTGAAGAGCATTGATGCCTACATCAACGGTACAGGTCGGGCCCTGCCTGTACAGATTATGAAAAATGAAAGAAATGGCGTTTTAAATATTGTCCAATGACATCGGTTGATGTTGAGAAGTCGTTCTCGGCGTAAAAATTGATACTGGGTGACAATAATAAAAAATTTGCGTTAGAAAATTTGGAAAAATGCTTAATTGTATATTGCCACAAAAACTATATTTAATTTTAAGAGAATTTGGCTGTTTTTGAACAATATTTGATTAAAATAAATAAAAATAATATAGGTTTTTTTATTTTGTATTGTGCATATTTTAGGCATATTTGTCGTTTTTAGTGCATATTTCGGCCTTTTTTAGTGCATATTTGCATGCATATTTTGGCATTTTGTTAGTGGCTAGTGCATATAATCCGATGTCTAGTAATAAACAATGGGATTTTATTACAAGGTTATGGTGATACTACGGTATAACTTGTACATTTAACCTAGCATTATGTGATTATTTACAGTTATAAATTGCTTTTCCAATCATAAAGTATTCTTTGATACAAATTCATATATCATAGTTAACTCTAAAAATAGGATTTGTAAAGGTATGTAGTTTGAATTTTTTTATTTAATCTGTGTTAGACTAAATGACAGAACCACATTGATTGATGCCCATGATGCCACATTTTTGCACTATAATATACGATGCCATCACAGGGCAGATTAACACATACTTAATAAGCTTGTTCTCAAGAATTTTTTCGCATTTTTTTATTTACCAGAACAGCCGTGTTATACTGCTTTACATTACACCAATCGAAAGAAACAGGCATTTGTATAGTAACCTTCATTAATTCAAACACAATACAATTAACATGGACAGATTAATTCAAAAAAACATTAGACCGTTTAGACTTTGCTCCTACCATTTGATATACATACTGGGCGCACAGTCCTTGAAACGGCTGTTATTAAAGGCATCATAAACATCGATTCAATGAGAATTTATTGTCAATGTATTACGTAAATGTACGTAATGTACGCATTGACGTAATTCACGCCAGGAAGCCATAGTCCTCTTATAGCTTAATAAACAATTAACGTGCAATTTATTCAATATTTCTTAAATATGTATTGGATAACTCAGTGATATAGGTGTTGGAGTTCTTTTGGATTAGTAAGGAGAGGATCTGTTTTCCTTCTTCCGTTCGTTATGGTTCGGTCACACTCCTAATTACGCACACTGGTAAACACTATGTAACTTATGTTTTTAATTAATTATTTGGGCACGATGTCACGACAGAACTTAAGGGTAGTTATACAAAAAAATTGGCATAGAAAGGAACATATTATTATAGTGGTTTTTTGACAAGGACCAAACTAACTGCTGTAGTTTCTCCTACATGTAGCAGGTGCCGGCATCCCATAGAAAACTATTTACGTTACAAATTGATACTATAACTGCCTATTTTATTGATTCTAAAATATGTTGCAAATACGTTTACAAAATAAGATTTTATATAGCTGCACTACGGTATACACGTGACACGTTTTTCGTGCAGGGTGAGAGGTTATATTTGACTAATAAAAATAATCAGCCAATTAGTGACACTTTTATCAAGAAGTCTCCATTGATATGCGCTTCTATTTCGCAAGGTCAATAAAATAAACTTTAAATTTAGTGCATTAATTATATTATTGACCTTATTACATTTTGTCGTTCAACTATTGAATAGATAATATAATAATTTGGTTTAAAACTTTGTAAGTATCTACACCTTTTTATTCTATATCTATACCATGCTTTGAGCCAAAAATTTCGTTGTGTGCCTCAGTTCTAAGCCCATTTAAAACAACGTATTTTCCTCCTCGTAATCGTTCGTCTAACTTTGCAAAACTTCCGTGACATATTTGCCTTATCATACAAAAATCTACAAAAACTCACTTTACTGTCCTATATGACCATCAAGCACAATGCTATGTTTTAATCTTAACAGTTTATCTTCGCGTGTTGATAACATCACCACTGCTCGAGCGGTGAAGGAAAACATCGTGAGAAAACCGACATGTGACATTTGCCAACCCGCACTTGGCTAGCGTGGTGGATTATGGCCTGTACCCTCATAGGAGGCCCGTGTGCCAGCAGTGGGAACGTATATGGACTGATGATCATGTACCAATGTATCGTACAGTGGGTATGGTAATATTTAACTACATGCTTTCTAGAGTTAGCATTACGGCCTTAAACATACCTAACTAAATACTTGGATAAACAATTCCCAAAACTTCTTAGCATCTACCATTTAACACGTGCGGCATTTGAATACAATTGTTTACCTGCGACCCTCGTGACGTCATCGTGATACTTTTGTAACTTTTAAAAGGAACATTTTACTCTTTTTCATTGTCTTTAAGGTTAATTAATATGGATACGTAACTGCCAGTGTTGAGACTGAAATCGATTAAATTAAAGTAATAAATAGATTAGTAAATATGCTCGAAGTATTCATTTGATTGGAAAAGGGTATTAGTTGTTGGTCTAAACTCTAAATGTAGAAATCCTTTTGGATCATATTACAGGGGTGTGTGAAACATAGCGTATAGCTTCAAGCTACAAGTGTATATTGTTATAAGTACAAGGCCTAAACAATAACATGACAGAAACATTTATGCAACCTCAAAAAACTCGTACTATATGTGACTATATTATATCATCATAATGCAATTCGATCTGCAATACAGAATACTGCGATTGCAATGTGTTGATACTTGTAACAGTTCAACTGTTCTCCGATTCTCAGAGCTTCGTATTGATATTATTGTCTTTGTCTTACATTTTTCAGAATTTTTCTTACGATTGTCATGTTGTGATGATCTTTTATGTTCGATTTGAAGGAGTACTATATAACTTTTTTAAACATGATGCAATTAGTCTATTATAGTTGCAAAACTATCCGAGTGATTTGATTTCAAAATGAGTGCGACATGTTTCAATTGGCATATTGAATAATTTTATTTGCACTTGAGGTTAACATTGATGATGAGAATTTCAGTCGTGACAATTTATTTCACGTTATGATCATAAAAAATTTGTCATCGTCCTATCTGCCTTGACGATAGCTCTTTTTCTGAAACCTTGATAATAATTATTTTGAAATTTTCTACATTTTGAACGAAAACCAACATAATATCCTACTCATTATAAATGCGAAAGTTTGTGAGGATGGATGTATGTGTAGGTGTGTATGTTTGTTAATCTTTAATGCAAATACTACTAAACCGATTACAATGAAATTTAGCACACATAAAGAGGGTAACTTGGATTATCACATAGGATAGGTTTAATCCCGAAAATCCCACGGGAACGGGAACTATGCGGGTTTTTCTTAGAAAAGGCGGGCGAAGCAACGGTCGACACGAACAACGAAAGCTAGTAATTACCAAAAGACGTAATTTACGTCATTGACCGTTTTGAAAGTTATGTATAAATTACATTCCATAAGATTTTTCGTCTCGAAAATAACCTTATACAACTTTACGATCGATAATATTAAAGAATTCAAAAAATTTAAATAATCCGTGGTCGCTGAACGGTCACCAAAATCAATACAGTTTATCGAACCTCGCATACATATTGTATTTTGTCATAGACTGGATTTACTTTGTTGGCTTCGCGATTCATCAAAACCGATCGCTTATCCAAGTACTTATTTTTTATACTCTGTATGCTATGCATATTTTTATAATTCTACTAGTGGTCCGCCCCGGCTTCGCCCGTGGTACCTACATGTTTTAACTATCCTATCTCTCAAGTTGGATCGAACTGCACATGGTGTGCGAATTTAATTATAATCGGTTAAGTGGTTTAGGAGTCCATTGAGGACAAACATTGTGACACGAGATTTATATATTAAGATATCTATTCGATATTTAGATTTCGTCTTCTGCAGGTTTATGTTAATTATTCTAATCTAGTTTTTAGTGAAGCTGTTTAAGTACAACATTACATTATGATGTTTTCCTCCTAAGTAATTACAATGACAGATTTACACTGGCTATTGCACATAGCAAGTCATAAGTCAGATAATTATGTTTGCTTCAGTTTCGAAATTTACTGTCTCTTCTGACGTGGTGTAAATACTAGTTTGACGTTTTAAGCTTCGCTATCTCGGCCTTTAATTCCTGTTTAAACACTGAATACATGATTAGCTGATTAGCATTAAGGTTTTTTTAAATACCACTGTTCATCTAATTTAATCTAGTTATCACGTCTTTTAAAAATTGCTTCTTACTAGTATAAGGATACATTTTTATTTTGATGTGTGAATGATTATGTGTAACAAAAGGTACGAAGTCATAAATATTAAAAACTAAACTTTGTATCTAAACGCCTATTTAGGACGGAATAGTTGTCGATAATGGTCTTTGGCACAAAATATTTAATAAATGAATTCGTTAACCTAAAAAGATAGGTAATCGAGACAACGTGCTTATTTAAATAATTTTATTGATAGGTTCAACGAACTAAAATTATAATTGTTTAAATTAATACCATTTCTTTTGTTTTATAAATACCTTTTAATAATATATCCCTTTAAATTATGCAAATTGTCTTTTATTATAACCACGTTTACAACTTATGATATTCCTTGAGTTTGTTAAATGTTTTCAAAAGAGGTTCTTTAAATACCTACATATAAATACATATATTCTGAAAACACCGTAAAAAAGACTTCAGATGAAACAATTTCAATAAATTCAACATTTGGCTCGCGTTCAAATAATATAAAATTAGTTCAATATAAAAGTATTTCCTACCCGATCGCTATATAATCAACGTGGTAGTCAGTGAACGTGAAAACTAATAAATTTATAGGCAAAGTCCAAGGAAACGTTGTTTTACGTAACGATGACGTTTGCAGGCTGACCCTCGACGGCAGGGGGCGTGGTGTGCGTCAAGTATCAAACTATTTTGATCGTAGTAGCCCATAGACAGGAATAGATGTCGGCCAGTCGGTTTTTGTTTATGGAGCATTCTATTCGCGGTTGTATGGGGATTGCATAATAGCAAAATTTTGGTTTGTTTCGACTGTTTGATTGAATTGATTTGTGGACGGATTTTATTATGTAAATGTAAAGGTAGAATTAAGTAAGTTCAATTGGTGCTTCATAAGGAAAGCGCAATTACCTATTTCATCATGAGTGTGTTTATTGTTTCTTCTCGCGCAGTCGGGTAAAATTGCAATGTTTTCTGCAAACTAATCGTCCTGTAAATACCATTCCATTTTAAGATGGTATTTTAGCGACAAATAACAGTAATATTATCATGCAATGTTTTAAATTACTATACTTGTATTATGCAGCTGAAGTGTTTGTTTGTTTGTTTGCTTGCTCAGGGATCACCATGAGATCAACCCCGGGCCCGATTTGAAAAATTATTTCATTGTATAATCCATTTATCGAGGAAGGCTATATAATATCATCACACTAAGATCAAAAGGAGCGGAGCAATGCGGGTAAAACCGCGGGGCACAGTTTGTATTATAATAAATAGAATAGAAAACCACAAACCAATGACAAAAGCAGATCAAATAGCAGTAATATGTTCTTGGTGTTAATGCGTGAATCATTGAATATTACTTATTAGGATGTTATGACATCAGACATGTTTTTGTTCATAACCAATGTCATCAAATTCATGGAGGTTCTGAGTTCCTAGAGTATCTTAGTTTTATTGCAATTTATTCAGTCATCTCCCGTATTTAGCTATGTCTTACTGCTATTCAAAATTAAAGATGGGGGCATAATATTTTAAACTTATCTTAATATATATAAATCTCGTGTCACAATGTTTGTCCTCAATGGACTCCTAAACCACTTAACCGATTATAATAAAATTCGCACACCATGTGCAGTTCGATCCAACTTGAGAGATAGGATAGTTTAAACATGTAGGTACCACGGGCGAAGCCGGGGCGGACCACTAGTGACTATATATAATTCTTAACAAGAATTCATCGAAGTAGTACCCCAAAAGATTTCCTGTAAAGTTGTTTTTACAAAAGTAATTTAAGTATTACAATATATTAATGATGTGTATTGTATACCGTACTTTGATGTAATTTTCTCAGTAGGTAAGTGAAGTCCCATGTCCCCTAGTGGGGTAAGGGGCAGATGCATTATACATCTGCCCCTTTCTGCCCCATCTGTTTCACTGATCGATTTTCTTTAGGGACAAGTAGGTGATCAGCCATCTGTGTTCTGCCAGACCGAGCCATTTTTTTTTCTTCGTCTCCACAGGGAATCGAACCCAGGACCCCTCGGTTCTACGCTCACGCGTCAACCACTGTACCAAGGAGGCGGTCTACAGTAGGTATATGGAGTTAATTATCTTCATTGTAAATTAACGGAATCTCAACAAAGGCGTTCTTAATACTAATTTTATGATAATTAACTAATTACTTATCCCTTTTTCTTTACTTTACAACTAGAATACCATTGAAATTAATACAAAGGTGAAACCTTTGTTTTAAATACAAATTATGACAATGCATAGCATGTAATGCAAGAACTTAATACCTGTTATTTGTGGTATGCGAAGAAGATAAATTGGTGTATATCTCCTTCCCTTGTTGATAAACTAGAAAAATGTTTTACTTTAGTTGAAAATATTGTTAAGGACCTACGGATTTTAATAGGTGCTTTTTAAATTACGCGATTTAAATGAAGTGAGTTATCTATTCTGTATAGAGCGCTCAACCGATTTTGATATTGAGCATAGATATTGTACGAATTATGATTTTAATATATATTGCACCATTGTTAAAAAGGCAAGAGGAAACCATAAAGCTCGATATTCATTGATTTTAATAATATTTTTTATTATTCGACTTCCATTTTGGTTAAAAACTAAACATTCGTGATTCACTTGTCGATTTAATACGTACTTTATTAATCTAAATACAAAATTCATATCAATTTACAAACATCTTAGCCATTGTAATAAGACAATACTACGTTGTTTTCCATATACCCTCAATTTGTTTTATTATGTAATGCGTTGGGAACAGTTACTTACAGATGCGTCTATTCAATCTTTGTGTATGTACATCGTATGTATATCGATGTATGTTTCCTGTTGTATTCCATTTAACACCTTACTACCTCTATAGGTAGTAAGGTGTTTAGGAAAATCGTATACCTATGTATACGATTTTCCTCAATTCTCAAATTTACAGAAAGCTAAATACTGCGGAAGGCACTTGATACTTTCGATATTATGGTTTACCCCGCAGGAAAAAACTTAAGGTAAAATATAAGTATGTATAGTAATTGCATAAATATATTTCTGCAATTTCTCGTAATATCCTTAAAGCCGCCTTTGCGTAGATATTCTATTTACTTTCATAGCCAATAAAAGCCCTTCATTTGACCCTATATTACATCTAATTGAAAGCCATTCAAACAATGTATAGAAAACAACTCTATACGCAATAAACCAAAAACATAGGTAATGGTCCGTCTACACAACTTTGACGGCTAAGTGCATACAGACAGAAAGGCAAATCTCATGACCGGTTTGTATGTACGGTCATTGATACCTCAATTTTATTGGCCCTGTATAAGGTTCCTGACCCTGTGTTAATGACCATATTGAGATCAAATTTTTAATTATGATACCATTGTAATTCAAATTTAAGTAATTTTGGTATTTTCTCATTGCTCGCAAGTGCAACGACTTGTTTTTAGATAAAACATAATTAATATCGTATTTCAACGTTGAAGTTGTTTAGGAAATTTACTTATCTGCTTCTATAAAATAGATACCCGACCTACCGTATACCGTAAAATTGAGAACAATTATAAACAATTTCTTCTCCAAACCATAATAGTTTTCTTCCCGAGCAAAAAATGTATCGCAAATCCGCAAATATGTAAGAAAGGACAAGGTCACAATTACAATATGTATATCCTAATTAAATAATCAAACTAAACCGGAAGTAGGTACACGGAATAAAGGAAGTGACCGAGGCCAAAATGTCCACTAGGAGTGTCAAAGTAAAGCAATAATTAATATCATTTCTAGATAGACCTTGTCATTGAAAATCTAGACCAAGACTTGTATAATTAAAGGTTTTATTGTAAATTACCTTTACAATACATTGAAAGGCTAAAAAACTCAAACATTTATTTATTTCATTAGAGTTCTTACTTCTTCTAGGAGCACTTTTGTCATAACATATTTGTAACATTTACCACTGATTCAGAAAGCAGTATAGAGAAGAACTGGCAAGAAACTCCATAGTTGTTCTTTAGCTTAGTAGCTAAATAGTGCTTATTGTTTTGTAAACATTGCGTTTGTTCGTCGAAAGAAACTGTAATGCGTTTTGCTGCATATTATAACTTCTTCGCTTCGAACAATGCCTTTACGTTACTAAAATAGAAGAGGTAGGATTATGTATCCGTATTGGCAGTGTGTTATATATGGCTGTGGTGGCTCAGTACTGAGGACTTCTAACTTCAAATCGATAAATCGAGGATTTGAGACCTGGCAAGCGTTGATGATAATGATTAGAAATTGAGCTTGCAACAAATATCCTGAATCTTCCATAATATTATCCTGTCCTCGTATATTAAAGATTTCCTTTAAAGTCGTTCCCAAACTACCCGAGTAAATATTTTCGCCCCAAAGTATTTTGATAACTTGGCGCCAGTGCGTGTAACACCAGTTAGCACCAGAAATAAACCTCAGATATCAAGGTTATTGCGTAGTCTTTGAGTCACGCAAGGATGCCCGAATATATCGGGGCATAACATTGAAGATGTTATTGAAAGTCACGAGGTTAGAGAAATGGCGGGAGTGTTGAAATCACGAGATTTAAAATTCCTAGCTGATCTGTTCCGGATAAATGCGGATTAATTCAGTAGATTTACCTCGTTTATAGATCATTATAATACCTTTCTATTATCCTTTTTAAATAGGTCAAGTAACCATTTTTTTATGAACTGATTAAACTGCTAAATGGTACAAATAATACTAACTAAAGCCTATGGTAGTTTTAAACTATAAAATTTCCAGTCAATCTGCTGCTACAACAGTATTTTCAGGACTCAAACATCTGTCTGTAATTAAGATCTAGACGGAAAAGTCCATGAATCATTGAATTTCTCATACATTTCTGTGTTAGCTGGGCTTGACGTAGGAGACGTATTTTTAACAGTCTGCATGTCAAGGTCGGAATTGCTTCCGTAGCCATTTATAACCGGTCAAATCTGGTTTTTAACAAATAGTTACAATCACAAATGAAGGTATAATAAAAATATTTAATGGATTATCAGATTTTTAATATGTTTTATAAGTAAGAAGCATACTTTACGTCAATCTTAAAAAACGGGGAAGGGACAATTTCGAAGGTTTTACTTCAATTCTATAGATAAACTTGTTTATTATTATAAGTGGTTATCTATTTTAAGATTTTTATTTAGTCTGCTGCCATCACTTTGTTTTATTTATAAAAAGTATACATGTGGGCCGGATATAAGTACTCACGAGGTTTGTATAAAAATTGGCATACGTGCATCGAGCGGTGCAGAATGTTTTCTTTCCAAGAAATGGCAATTTGTTGCGATATCATTCAGGTTTCGTTCAACCATGTTACTGGGCTACTGCGCTACGAAAATAGCCTTTTTTGGAGTTCAGCCAAATTGTAGCTTTTAGCGTTTAATCGACCTATGACATGGGAGTCAGTGATAATCTGCAAGTAGGTGTATTGTGGGAAAAAAATTGAGTGTCTAAAGTTTTTTTTTTTTATTGACAATAGGGAAGCGCTTGACCACTATCTCGCCTGATGTTAAACTAAGATGTGGTCTAAATTGGTACGCTCTTCCCTAGTAGGTACCTGTTAACTCTACGCTTGAAGACCTCCATATTGTACTCGTCGGAGAACACTCACTATAGCACACAATATAAGCTCGTGCAGCCATTACTTAATGAAATGAGTTTACTGAAGCCAAAGTTGACTAAAGAGGCATCATCATCATCGTCATCACTGAGAAATCTCCAGGATATTAAGTGTCAATAATAATGTGTCGTAATACTTTCAATTAGATTGATTATTTTTTTATTATTTTCCTACTCTGTTAATAGCTTCGCTCATTGTATGCTAATTGCTATTCAAATCAAAATAAAAAGTCTGAATAGTGCGGTCTGTGATTATATTGATTAAGTTTGATACTATTTTTAATGATCGTTTTTCTTCAATTACGTTAACGTCAACGTTACTTTTATAAAATTCTTTAGCGATATAGCAGTAAATAGGTAAATAGTATATGAGATATTTTAAACGTAAAACTGCCTGTGGATATTTCTACATAATATTTGCGGTAAATAATTTATTGGATGATTCTATTTATATTGGAAACAGCGGTCGGTAAATTGAGAGAATAAAATAAATTACGTTTACGCAATATTTCATTACTAGTGGTTCGCCCCGGCTTCGCCCGTGGTACATATTTCGCAAAAAAAGGTAGCCTATGTCCTTTCTCGGGTATCAAAATATCTTCATACCAAATTTCATGCAAATTGGTTCAGTAGTTTAGGCGTGATTGAGTAACAGACAGACAGACAGAGTTACTTTCGCATTTATAATATTAGTATGGATTTTACGTAAGATGTCAGCGTGAGTAGTAACTTGAGAGCCTTTTAAATGTATTGTTATTGCACGCCTCATAAGCGAAGCGTTGAGGTGGGTACTACTGTCACTTCGCGCAAAACATCTGATTTTTCAAACTTAAAATGTCTTTATGTATCATACATTGCACTTGTAAGATAATACATACACACACATATTAAGAAAAAACACTATTTTTAACGTTCATGATATTTTTGATGTCATTTTTGTTATTTAAACTAGTTAAAAAACAGTTTAAAAAAGTTCTGTCTTGGACGTCCGTGTGTCTGTATGTGCGGATCCTTTTTCTTGTTAACACGATAGCGACCGAAATACTTTACTAATCGAGTCTTTTTTTTTCTCTTACGCTTGAGTATGCTCAGGAATAGAACCCTTTCATTTTTCAGGGTCTGATTCGATGTGGTTTAATTGTTATTAAATAAACAAAAATAATAATTAATAAATATTTATTAAAAAAAAATTATGAGGCGTGCACTTTTGGATTTTCCAAATTATTTATGTTTTATGGTTAAAATTTGAGCTACGTATTTGCTTATCACTATAATGCTTACATTTTTTAGTAAGTAAATAGATTATAAATTAATTCATAAATGGCTAAATTATTAAGTATTATGAACACGGGTCACTCACCATTTCCAAAAGTAGGTGAGGTACATTTAAATTTCTTTCTTAATTTTGTAGGAACAGATGCTTACCTATATTTATTAATTTTTTTTATCAGAAATACCATCTTAATTCTATTATAAAGGCGAAAGTTTGTATGGATGTTTGTTACTCTTTCACGTAAAAACTACTCAACCGATTACAATGAAATTTAGCACACATATAGAGGGTAACTTGGATTAACACATAGGATAGGTTTTATCCCGGAAATCCCACGGGAACGGGAACTATGTGGGTTTTCCTTTGAAAACGCGGGCGAAGCCGCGGGCGGAAATCTAGTTTTAGAAGAGGAACTTAATTTTTTACATCGTTCAACCGGTTTCAGAATTCAATTCTTATAAGCCAATATATTATCTAAGTAATTAGAATTACACAATACAGTGCAAATAAAGATTAAAGAAGATACAATTAAAATTATTTCCGCATTATTTAATTGTTAACCACGTTATGTAATTGTAATGATCTGCTCTGTTTATGATTTGTTTCATGTAATATTTAGATGCCGAATAGTAAAGATGATCTAGCTCGTAATACAAAGAATTTAGTGAGTTTTTTGGTGTTTTATTACATACTCAGCTTTTAATTATTTATTTTAAGACTCTTATGTTAATCGATGTTTTGTCAATGTTACACAAACCTCCTTATGAATTATGACGAGGAATTTTAAACTCTTTCCACATTCAAACAAAAACAACTTAATGATTATCTTATATACAAAATTATCGTGTGTGTTTGTAGTTAAACTCCGCCGAAACGTCTTGACCGATCCTCATTAAATTCTGTGTGCATATCGGGTATCAGACAACCATCTATTTTTACACGCTTTATATTAGCTTCACCTGTATGTTTGTATGTTTGTAACCGACTTCTTTGGGCGCGATTTTGACCCACTTTAAACGGCCAGATTTCGTTCAAACTTTGTAGATTTATTGAGGACCGATGACAATACACTAATTTGATAAAATTTTCTATTTTTTAGTTCGGTTTTCTATAAAAAGCGTGTTTTTTAGTTTTTTTAAACTATGTACCTACATATTATTATTCATACCAAAGCTAAGTGATAAGACCAAGAGGGCATCATGTTCATCAGTTTATATGTAACTTTCTTGATGGTATAATTATTCTAATGTTCAACGTGTGCACTGAACACGGCTGTATGGTCGTTGAAAGTGATAATAAATAATAAAGCATGTTCTACTTAATATATTTGTGTCAATAGCTAGGGTCAAGTGGTGTTTATCTAACGTGTATTGTAATTGTTACTTTGGTATATAGTTCATTATTAATTTTAACTGCGCAAGCGCGTGCGTTGCGGTAAATCTAAAGAGTATGTGGATGTGATTAAGATTATGTGAACATTTTTATTATCATGTGACGAGATTGTTTTTAAAGAATAGAAAAAATACGATCACTTTTGTATTATTTAAAAATTGTTCATCTTTTACCATTTGAATGCTATACTTAAATACTTAACTAACTTACTAACTTACTTTCAACCATCATATAATAATAATAAATTTTATAAAAACACTCGTAATATATTTAGGTATAGACTAAATCTAGATGAAAATGTAAGGAAGTGTGTTTAAGATTTTTGTAGGTACTAATTTGTTTGGAAACAAACGTCGACATAATGAACATACAACTAATCGTTTACTAACATAAATCGACAAGAAAATAAATACTTCTTTCCTTCTTTTTCATACGATTATTACGTAAACATGTAACGCTAAATCGGTACAGCTGTTCGCACGTGATGCCATGACCAAGGGGAATAGGTATTTATTTATATTTATAGAGAAATGGAAGAAAAAGGTACATTTAAATTTTAAATGTTTCTTGAAGTCTTCAGAAATTGTAGATTATTGTAAACTAGGTTTCCGCCCGCGGCTTCGCCCGCGCAGTCAAAGAAAAACCCGCATAGTTCCCGTTCCCGTGGGATTTCCGGGATTGTGTTGTAGCCTATGTCCTTTCTCGGGTATCAAAATATCTCCATACCAAATTTCATGAAAATTGGTTCAGTAGTTTAGGCGTGATTGAGTAACAGACAGACAGACAGTTACAGTTACTTTCGCATTTATAATATTAGTATGGATTGTGATGCATTTTACATGATACATTGGAATAAAGTTTATTGATACAGCTTGCAGTTGTTAGTGACGAAACAAAGTGATGGTAATGTCATAAAAATATAAAATAGTATTCATAAAGTAAAATTCGTTGTCTAAATAATTGAATTTATTTGCTATCCTTCCTAGATTCCTGACGACTGACAAATTAAATGTGTATGTAAACAAACAACAATCCATATTAATTGATTCATGAGCTTGCGCATATTGTGCAAGCTCTTTTTCGAATTTTGTGTATAGTAAAAGTTCCTTATTCGCGGTTAATACAATTACAATTTATACAATTATACAATTTATACAATTTATTTATTGTTCAGCATGGCGGTGTGGTCACAAACATTTGGAACTTCCCTTTTAAGTCATATAGCCCTGTAGTAGGGAAGTTCCCTCTTCCTTACTGAAATATAGCTACATGCTAACAATACAACACAAAAATTATTTAATTTATATGGTACTAAGTAATAATAAATATATAAATATATTATATAAGTAATAAGTAAATAAATACAATAAATAAAATCAGAATATTTTATATTAAGATATAGGTACAATATACATACATATATATAAATAAAATAGAATAATTTATATAAACAAAATCATGTTAATTTTATTATTTTTTTTTTATAGTAGGTAATAGGTTCCGTAAATGTGCCGCGAATAGAGAAACCGTGAATATGGAATGGTAATTTGTATGGGGTTATAGGGAATACGTTCTTAGGTGACGAGATAAAAAAAAAACAAATACATAAAGAAACCAGTTTAATTTAAGTTTTTGACCAAACATATTTATTAATTACCATTTAATTAGGTATTATCTTCAGGTTTAGGTTTTTTTTAGTCGACATTATAAATTCGTATATAGTTGTAGTTCAAGCGTTTACTAAGGACAACGAATGGTTTTTATTTAGGTAAATACATATTATATGTATGTATCGATGTACCGATTCGATCCGCGAATAACGAATTTTAGGCCGCGAATACAGGATTTAGGTCGCATTTTTTCCATCCGCGAATAGTGAAACCGCGAATGAAGGAAGCGCGAATAAGGAACTTTTACTGTATTTTATTAGTAGCTGTGCCCTGCGGTTTTACCCGCAATGCTCCACTCCTGTAGGTCTTAGCGTGATGATAGATAGCCTATAGCCTTCCTCGATAAATGGGCTATCTAACACCGAAAGAATTTTTCAAATTGGACCAGTAGTTCCTGAGATTAGCGCGTTCAAACAAACAAACTCTTCAGCTTTATAATATTAGTATAGATTCCCTTTTCAAATTGATTAACACGGTTGGAATACTAGTAACTCATGGAGTAGCTTTATCGTAAAAGGTATCTTCAAAGTATTACATACTTAATCCTTTTTATGATATTCTCTCGTACTTTCTTAAATTCTTATTTTTTCAAGTACCTGTAGGTAGGTAACAAAATTTACACATGAAAGACATTGTACAAAAAGCATGCGATTGCAAATTATTATTCTGAATAATTAATTAGTAATAAACAATGTTTTCTTAATTTTAACTATTTTACTATAATAGTTACGACTCACGAACTGTAGTTTTTGAAGTATGAAAGATATAAAGCAGGTCGCCGCATGCGGCTTGACTTCCGTATCGCGATTCAGGTGATGGCCAATCTATCAGCAAAATTTCAGCTCCATCATTTCTGGCGTGACTGATTAACAAACATCCGCTAAAGTTTGTCATACTTAATCGTTCACTTCATATTACCTACATATTTTACTGATAAATTATGTAACAGTATAAACTAACATGGAACTAATCCAATGGCATTTTAATATAGGTACATATATCAATTAAAAATGAAGCCTTTGGCTGCGTACGTTAAGTAATGTATTCCTATTAAATCGTACAATTTACATAAGAATACATTAATCCATACTAATATTATAAATGCGAAAGTAACTCTGTCTGTCTGTCTGTTACTCAATCACGCCTAAACTACTGAACCAATTTTCATGAAATTTGGTATGGAGATATTTTGATACCCGAGAAAGGACATAGGCTACTTTTTATCCCGGGAAAATGACGTAATCCTGGAAATCCCACGGGAACGGGAACTATGCGGGCTTTTCTTTGACTGCGCGGGCGAAGCCGCGAGCGGAAACCGAGTAGTAGTATAAAAACTAACGGACATACAACTTCTTGGTTTATTGTATGAAATAAATCAGTTCAAAGTAATTTATATATTTGATAGGTATAGTTATTTCAGTAAGTGCTCGCGTTGGCTCTTTGTCCGTATGTTGTGTATTTTGGGAAGTTTCCCTGATCTCCTTGTTTCTGATTCGTCTTTTGTTTATGTCCGCTTTTAAACACTCTTTACTTATAGATTCATTTGATATAGCATTTTGACCTTAATTTTGACGCAAATTGAGGTATTGATATCTTAGTTTACAGGGCTCTATCTGATATGTTAATTTTTTAATTATTCAATCAAAGTCTAAATGATGCATCTTATTAGTTTACGCAGGCACTATAGTGTATAAATAATATTAAACACTGATCTAAGATAAACGAAATTTTTCTACTGCGCTGAAAAATATCCACGATTGAGTTCTGACTGATCATTTTCTTAATAAATATAAATTTCTTTATTGTTGGAATATTTCATTAAAAGTAAAGCGTCAATTACAACTAAACGCTTTGTCCTAAATGATCTAATTGTAACAACGAGATGTTTGCGCAGATTCCAATCTATTGCTGTGTGTTGAGATGATTACACACATTCTCTGAAGTCCACGATTGTACTCGTGTTTCAGTAGATATAGGTAGTTAAAGATAGTTTGTAAGATAGACTACATAATAACTAGTCATTCAATTGAATGGCAGGACAGAGGACTGTATACCTCGCCAGGATAACTGGAATTTCTGCTCTCTATTTCAGTACCACTCCTCTTACATTTTTCTAAATTGGTAGCTAAAGTCTCTGTGGCCTTAGAAGGAAGTAAATAAAATAACAGATACTGAATTTGTATGTATGATTATTAATCTTCATAACTCAGAAAGCATAATATAACTGTATGAGTGTAAACTCTAGGGATATAGTGCACCTGTGTTTGAATACTTACTCATGCTCTATTGTCCCTTGTCGTGGTATAAGTAGTTTCTATCGAGATAAACCTCTGAGAATTAAATAATTGTTTATTTATTTATTTATTTTTTTTGTTTAGTACAGAGTTCAAAAGTAAAGGATTATTTGCTAGAATTAGTAAAAATGACTAACTTTATTCTACGCTTGTCTCGTTCGATTCTACGCTTACGAAATTTTAGCCCAATCTGTTCAATACTCTGCGAGAATCAATAAAAAAACATCTATCATTTTATATAAATTTTGGGATATACATACATATTTTTAGAAAGTAGTATTACAGATATATTCCGCGGATAAAGTATTTATTTAACAGAACGCAACGGCCTATAACCAATCCTCAGTCCCCACCACACGTGTCTCCATCTCGAGACATTAAAACATTTCCGACAAAACAATATTAATTCCTTAGAGACAATTAAATAGCACGTGTTTTAACCAAGCAAACAAACTGTCCTTCACGCGGTGCGTAGTTGCTAAATACGCTATTGTTATATCCTTGTTTCTAGATGGACTAGATAAGAGACAGCTGGTACGGTCACACGGAGTTAAAAGTTTTGTTTTATATGGAAAAGTTTTATTGTATTAGAATGGATTAGTGCTATAGAGTATAGACTAAAGTTTAATCATCAGAATTCATTATTATTATTTAAAGGAAATACTAAATGTAGTTCTTTAGTAGTTCTTATATCCTAGTAATTAGTATAATGATAAAATTCAAAACATATTTTGAGCTTTAAAATTAGTAGCAAAAATTTCTAGAATTCTGCATAAGATATTCCTGTAAGAGCCAGCGCGCACGAGCAACTTTGTCTCCGCAACTATTTTGTCTCTCCCATCAATTTGTATGGGGAGTTGCGTCGCTACGTGCGCGCACTTTCATACTAGCCCATGGGTGGGAGAGACAAAATAGTTGCGGAGACAAAAAAGTTGCGGAGACAAAGTTTCTCGTGTGCGCACTGTCTAAAATTTCAAGTCGATTAGTTAAAAACGTTAGATAAGGGCTGTAGATATGTCAAGTTTGCATTTTTACTCCATTTCCTTTGATCTTTATGAATATTGTATTAAGGACTTAATTTGAATGCAAAGGACTTATGGTAATTAAGGAAACAGTTTTGCCGTCAATGCGCAGTTTATTTTGTCTGTTTACTTTGAAATAATGATTATAATCTTGAGTGAGCTAATCTCCTTTATAACTTTATTATGACACTTGTAAATTTCTATGTTGTACTATGGTTGTACATAAATGACTCTGTGCTTTTATGATACACTAGCTTTCTGCCAGCGGCTTCGTCCGTGTAGTCAAAAAAGCCG
This sequence comes from Colias eurytheme, assembly GCF_061535395.1. Taxonomy (NCBI): domain Eukaryota; kingdom Metazoa; phylum Arthropoda; class Insecta; order Lepidoptera; family Pieridae; genus Colias; species Colias eurytheme. The sequence continues at coordinate 1,624,943 of NC_143000.1, read as the reverse complement.
CATAGTTCACACTTACCGTTCCCGTAGTATATGTATATCCGGAATAAAACCTATGCTATGTTCTTTGATCTTTCTCAGGTTTCAAGCTATATCTGTACAAATCAGTGTCATCGAAATCGGTTCAGTGGTTTAGGCATGAAGAAGATACAGACAGAGTGGCTTTTACAATATTAATTAGGATTCATGTGTAGGTTTTTCCGAATGAGGTCTTTGTGGACATGAATCATTTATTTTATCAGCGCTTTTGCAGGAAATAAATATATAAATAAATAGGAGTCATCCCGGAAATAGTTTAATACAGTAAAATGGTATGTGATCCTCAATATTGTTCCATCAATCCAAAATAATTGTATTTTATTATCCAGGACTTGAATGTCAAACTGAATCTACTTGTATAAAAAATGTGTGTTAAAGTGTCGATACTCTTTTATATTACATACTATATCAAAAACACATGCTTTCGCTTTCGATAATTGCCGTAACTTAATTAAAAAATGATAATAAACAGCTTATACATAATATATTTATAGTATCTGTGATTATAAATGTTACATAATGGCTTGACTTGTTAGTGATACATCGCGTAATCATAATAATTAATAAATGCTTATTATATGCGCCTGAAGGTCTCTTAAGTCTTAAAAAAAAGACGTGTGGCACTCGGGGACTGCGCTATTGCATGCTATGCCTTCAAGCCACACCTCCGTGCCCGTCGGAGTGGGGAGCGTGAGGTTTTTTCGTTACGGAATTTCTGGATTCGGTCCCCGCGCTCAAGGCCCGCGAATCGCGATAGAAGCTATGCAATAGCTTAAAACTTTGTAATACTGGAAAGTATTTTTTTTCGCAATTTATTCCGTTTAAAAAAGTTGACAGTTAGTCGTACATTTTCACATTGCATTCACACAGTATTTTTTTCTGACTTGATATACGTCTACTGCAGGTAATATTATGTACGTGCATGCTAATCTATACTGCTATTCTGACTAATACTACTACTAAGGAGTACTAATACTAATTCTGACTTCAAGCGAAGAGTGAACGGGTACCTTCTAGGGAAGCGCGCTCCATCATAGGCCACATCTCAGCTTACCATCAGGCGAGATCGTGGTCAAGCGCTTCCCTATCCCACAATAAAAAAAATAAAAAAAATAATATTATAAAGCTGAAGAGTTTGTTTGTTTGTTTGAACGTGCTTATCTCAGGAACTACTGATCCTATTTGAAAAATTATTTCGGTGTTAGATAGCCCATTTATCGAGGAAAGCTATAGGCATCATAATATTATCATCACGCAACATATAAGACCAACAGGAGCGAAGCAATGCGGCTAAAAGCGCGGGGCACAATTAGTTATTAAATATTCGGATTTATAAGAAACTCAAAAAATACAAAATACGCATTTGTCTCGACTTTTAATAGTTATAGCAGGATTGTAATATCAAGGTTGTAGTTTCACGGTCATATGAATGAGAAATGTTCTTACATTGTAGTTTATTTACTATCAATACACGCAAATCTGATTATACAAAGATCTAGAACGAAATTATTACTGGAATCTAGACCCAATGATGATTTATAGTTGGCTAATTGCGCCAGGAGAGTATTTCAAGTGTATGCACCTTTATTGTATTACTAGATGTTCTCCGCGGTTTCACCCGCGAGGCTCCCCTCCTGTTGGTCATAGCGTGATGATATATAGCGTATAGCCTTCCTCGATGAATGGGCTATCTAATGCCGAAAGAATTTTTCAAATCGGACCAGTAGTTCCTGAGATTAGCGCGTTCAAACAAACAAACTCTTCAGCTTTATAATATTAAGTATAGATATGTACATATTTATTTAATAGTTATAACTTATAAGTAATGGAATTGCTCCATAAAATTTAGGTATTTTTGAAGTATAACTTCTTCAGGCGCATTGAGAGTAAAATTTCAAGGTCTCATCATGGCACTACCGTCACGTCATCGAGTAAGGTGGCGATTTTGGTATCTTTGAATCTTGAAGTTTCACTTCTCACACGTGTGCACGGCACACACGCTCTTTTTTATAATTATTTTATTTATATTGGTAATCTGACTCATAGTTTTCAAGGTATAAATCAATATTTAGTTTAATTTTGTAGGTATGCACAGGAAAATTTCCTGATATATTCAATACAGACTATACCAATTTTCCCTATTTTGCTTACGTCAATTTTTCAGCGGTATTTTAACATGAATACGTCATACAAATTGATATTGTTAAGGAATTCAGCGGTGTATATTATTTTGCTATCAGTGCAAGTAACAAATAACATCCTTAAGTGTTAAGGAAATCGGTTGATAGTATTGTAATGTGTGTGAATTTTGTGACAATATTGTCCTTATTAACGGTGCTTTATTAAAATGTATGTTAGTTTAATTAAGATAAGTATTACATATTTGTTATTATTTTTTCTAAGCGATCTCAAGTCTCAACGACTGGTAAAAATATTAATGAATTAAACGCGGGTTAAGTAACTAATCCCAAGTAAGGTCTATATCGCTCACCAAATATCAAACAAAATGTAAAAAATTTACCATAAAACATGTAGTTAGGGTTTCGAAAATGTAAAATATGTAGAGTTGTAAATATTTCTTCCATTACCTATAAACTACCCACATCACACTTGAAATAGCCAAAATGAAATTTGTTACCAGAAAATCGCTTTGTAACAAAAGTTATTTGAAAAAAATGTGTGCGTGTACTAGTGTACACACGTAAGAAGTGAAACTTCTTTATGACCTTATTTTTCAAAAATATTTTACTAAATGCAACTTTACAGAAACACCGAATACGTCGAATCACGCGGGGTAAGAAAAAGATGGCGCGTAACGGAAAAATGTTACACTAAATTTTTTTCCAACCCCCATAAAGAAGTTTCACTTCAATAATCAAGTAAGTTTCTTACGGAAGTGGGTTCCGGTTGGAATCATGAAAATAACTTGCGAGTCTCCTGCCCATTTAAAGATATCTCGCTGCCAAATTTCATATTACATTTTATAACTATTTATATAAAATTCGAGATACTTCCTGTTAAGTCTGTATGCCCTCTGGTGTTATAATATAAACATAATATGATTTGTATGTGTGTCCAAACATATCTGTCACACTTAATCAGATTGTGAAGGTATTAATGAACTCACATCTACCTCAAATAAGTCAGTTAAACTAAATCGGTCAAGTAGTTGAAAATATAATATAAACAAACTTATGTTGTATTTCTACTGATAACAAAAAATCCTCCATAAGTTTATGTTTACCTGATAGAGATCGCTCAGTACGGATAAGGCCGCTTTAAGCTCAACATATTCTTATTTTAGTTTCAGCAACTTAAATTGTTGTTATTGTTCAAATTTCAATCAAAAGAACACCCGCATAGTTCCCGGCAATTTCCGGGCTAAAACCTGTACTTGTCCATATCCTGTTTCAGGCCTCAAACTACCTATGTACCAAATTTCATCCAAATTGGTTCATTGGTTTAGGCGTGACGAAGAAACAAACACACAGAGAGAAACTTCTCAATTGTATAATTGAAGATTAGTAGGGATTATATAACATTTAATCGAGATAGTTCCACAGATATAATGATTTTCTTCAACGCAGATAACGTGTGAACTGTGACGTCACGAAGGCGGCTTCACCAATGTCAAGGGTAATACAATACTGCACTGGCACTAGAGTGATATCGGTTACTGTATAATTGATTCTTATTCGCCTTGAAAACTATCTAGTATTCCTGGAGTAATTAAGCGAATTGTTGAGTGGAAGCTTTTGTTACATAGGGCAGTTTATTCGTCAAATTTTGTATCGTCTATAATATAGACGATACGAAATTAGGTAAACTGTCTATAGACTATATGACTCAGAGAAATAGTAAATAATATGTTTACTAAGATTCTTTCTTAGAGAAATACTTGAATTCTTTAATTGCGACGTTTTTGTAGTATCGTGATAATAAATTAATTGGATTCGTTAAATGGAAAAAAATATGCAAAATCGTAATTTTTTTCTTTATTAACCGCTGCAATCTCAGCGTCATTATACAATTAACAATGAAGTATTTGGAGTTTTTTCCTATAATAATTCTTCATTTATTCACTTACGCCAGCTTTTACTGAGTATGTATGCGATACCTAATTGTAACCAGCATTTACGCATGTCTATCGATTATAATGATACTGATATTATATTTTTCTGATATTATATTCTCTGCAACAGAAATAAATTATATTTTAATATAAATTATCAAAGCTTCACGTCTTTACTCTTTACTATTCCAGAACATTTACACGTGATAGTCGTAAATCTTTATGAATTATTTTTCTCTCACGTATTTTATTAAATCGTCGACCTTGCCAGGCATCTCTTGACCTATATTTATCCATAGGTTATTTAGTAAAACTATGAAATATTACGTACTAGTCCGCATAATCCCCGTACCTGTGGGATTTCCAGAATGAAAACTATGTCCTATGTTCTTTCTCGGCTCTCAAAGTATCTCTGTACCAAATTTCATCTAAATCGGTTCAGTGTTTGAGGCGTAAAGAAGAGACAGACAGACTGAGTTACTTTCGCATTTATAATATTAATATTAAATAGGAACTAGTAATTTGTAATGCGCAGACACATACAGTGGAAGCGTATGAGCTGATCTAGATTCTAGATAAATGTCACATGAAAGTAATTCGTTTTCTATGAGAGTGAAATCTAGGCTTATAACAATGACATTGCTTAGTACTGCGATTTTTTATCTGTACTACCTATATTGTAGAATAAATTGGATTATAGGTATGTAATAAGTTATGGCTCAAGAGCTTAAAACCGGAAATTAAGAATTAAGATTTAAATAATTTGGTATATGTTTTCAACCACATAAAATGATAAGGAAGTATAACATCTGAACATAGATATACAAAGTCATGAATCTGAACCAAATAATACAAGTCGTGTATAACTATGTAGTTAGTTTTATTATGCGGAACGTTTCGCATAATAAAACTGACTGTAATAGGAATTGAATATATTATGTATGACGTTTATAGCCTTGGATTTTCGACAATAATAATTATATTTTAAGCTATTGCATAGCTTCTATCGCGGGACTTGAGCGCGGGGACCGAATCCAGAAATTCCGTAACGAAAAAACCTCACGCCTCAACCTCAGAGTGGGGACACTCTGATAGACACGGAGGTGTGGCTTGAAGGCGTGCTATGCCAGCTTTACCGCGGCAGTCCCCGAGTGTCACACTTCTTTTTATTATAGTTGAAGGAAAGGAATATTTGTAAGATACAATTTTATATTCTGCGTCTAGAATGGAAATTACCATATACCATACCATCACTTTGCTTGAAATTAAGTGTTTAGTTGCACTTAAACCCTAGCTAGACTTAGTGTAACCTGTCCCCGCACTGTCTTAAAGCAATATTATATGCAGTGTGGAAAAATAAATAAATAAAATAAAATAAATAAATATTTCAGGACAATCTTCACACACGGAATTTTCAATTTTCATTTTCACTTTTAAATGACAGCGTTATATAGGTCGTCTAGCGCCATCACTTTCCCACACTGGAAATAATACTGCTATAAGAGGGTAATCCCCTATATAGCCATGTACAGAATTCCCAAAAAAACTGCTTGTTTTAGTTATTCCCTAAATCAAAGGAAACTAAGACCGGCTACTAACCTACCTGTCGCAGAGGCAGCAGGAATTGCACCATTAATTGGCTCCTTAATTGTGATGTGTATAGGCAAGCAGGGGCATTTTAGAAAACAGTTGAAATTGCTCCGACCGCCGTGCAACCGAGATTGTACCAAAATTGCCCCTACGGCAGGTAGGTACGTGAGTATGCTTAAGCTAATCGATATTTCATAAGATTAATGTAATATTGTTATGGGTGACGTCACACGTCGTTAGCCTCTCCAAACAGATGACATTAGATCACCAAATTCATTGCTAAATGTTATTGGTTACTAACCGCTCGGAGTAAAAGTAACTAAATAAAATATGTATTTAATATACATGAAATCACTCTGGAATGTATCATAAAATAGGTAAAGAATTATCAAAATCGGTTTAGTAGTTTTTGAGATTCCATCAGCAAAAAATATATATTTTTATAAAGTAGTATATGGTAATAATTAAAAAATTCTAGGACGTTCTCATTAGTACCTGGAAGCTCTCGATTGAAATATTTTTTAGATGGGAAACCCAGAGTAACATTGTCTTATTGTGAGAAATAGGAACCTACGTAACTGCAATTTATGAAACCATTAAGGTTTTAGTACAATATTTGTCTCTTCTTGAAATATCTAGATAAGAAGATATGAAATAAAGATTAAGATTTAAGATGAAACAAGCGTTATTATGAACTTGCTCTTATAAAAGATCGGTGTACCTATAATATTTCGGACAACGTGGATTATTTATTATTGATATGAAAATCTTTTTAGAATTTGAAATAGTTATCATTACGTTTATAAAAATTATTTATCGACTTAGCAGAATATGAGCAAAATTCATTTAGATAGATATATTATTTCATCGAGCTTGCATATATTTCTTCGTGTATGTTTTACATGACTGTATCTTTATTTTTTTTAATAAATGGTTTTAGGTCGCTAGAAAATAATAATAATGAGATTTACAGATACACGCGATATACGGATAGAAACTAATTACTGTATAGATTGATGATATAATAATATGTATGTCCCAAAACACATTAAAATTCTCTAAAGGGCCTCTGCGTGTTGGACCTGTGTCCCCACGTAAGCCTCCTAAAGGACCGGGTATCTTCCTTCTGGTGATACCCGTGTATTATGGAGAGAAACATTATAATATCAATATTTTTAGGGCCGATTTTTCAATGCTTGGATAAAACTTATTCGTCGAATAATGTATAAAACTACCATTTTTAAAACGTATTCTAATTGCCCGTATTTGACAGTTTTCGTGACATTTTAATATTATCGTGTTACTTTATTGGACGGATAAGTTTTATCCAAGCATTGAAAAATCGGTCCTATTTGTAACATAGTTTAACTAATTGCAAGGACATGTAAATTAGAAAGATAGTTTCCGGGTAATTATAATAAGACGAAGTCACAGAATTAACCAGTAACTATGTAGCGTAAAAGTGAAATTTTAATGGATTGAAAAATATTTCTCATTACTTAATCTTAATTACCTATTTTAATTTTTATTGTATTTGAAAATAATTAAGAGTTACTTACTAAGTTAATACAAGATAATGTGTTTATAAGTTTACAGCTGGTTTTATGTCTTCAATAAAAAAATAACTTTTGAGTAATTTTCCATACAAAGACCAAGTTACATAATTACTAGGTAGGTACCTAGGAATATTTTAAAATTTCTTTGAAATGAAATGAAATGAAATGAAATGAAATGAAATGAAATGAAATGAAATGAAAATGAAATGAAATAAATTTATTTGTCCATTATATGATTTACAATGAATGTACGACAGTGGGTCCCAAACTAAGTGAAATACTTGTGTCTTGGGACCCTGAGTTGCGCTTCTTGGTTATATACATATGTTATGGACAGTAGAAAGTTAACAAGTAGGTAAATAATCTAATGTAATGGAAGTTAATACAATTAATAAAAAAAAATAAAAGAAAAACAAAGTACATTATTTTGCGGTTTGGAGCACGCGTGTTCGTGATAGTGTGTGTGTGTTTAAGTGTGTGTGTGTGTGTGAGTGAGTGCGTGTTTGTGTGTGTGTGTGTCATTGTTTGTGGGTGAAGGCATATTGTTATAGTGTGTGTCAGCTCAGTGGTCCTTTAAGTAATTGTTCGGTTTCTTCAAAAGACAGCGTATGTAACCATTTCTTTATGACCTTCTTGCATGTGTAGTTCGATAGTAGTGTTATGTTACAATGTTTGTTGACACTATTGTATATCCGAGGAAACAAAAATTTTGGACATCGTTTAGCTAAAAGGGAGGATGCACGAGGACATGGCAGTGAGAATGTACGCCTTGAGGTGAGTTTTTTAAAGTCCTTTCTTATTTTTAAGGTTCTGTGAGTAGTTAACACAGCCTTGAGAACGAAGAGCTGCCTGACTCTTAGGACTGCGAACTCGCTATACAGGTCAGCTGTTGGGAAGCGGAAGGGTTTTCTCAGCATCACCTTTATGACGGCTCTTTGCGCTCTCTCCACAGTGATGAAGTTAGTTATTCCTGCACCCCCCCAAACAGATATGCCATATTGCAGAATAGATTGACAGAGCGCGTGAAATACGGAGGTGAGAATTGGAAGAGGAGCACAATCTCGCAGTTTTTTCATTACATAAATGAGTTTTCTAGTTCGCGAAGACAATGTTTCGATGTGAGATTTGAATGATAAGTTTTCGTCCAGTATGATTCCGAGATATCTTATAGTTTTTACACGTTCCACTATAGTACAGTTTTGGTCGCAGTTGTTTAATTCAGGATTATTGCACGTATGAAATTTAACTTGGAGATTTTGATTTGGTTTCGATGCCTGTGTTTTGGAAAAAGCAATTAATTTAGTTTTTTTTATATTTAAAGTTAGGAGATTTCTATCAAGAGCTTTAGCTAAAGTTTGGAGTCCAGATTCTGCGAGTTTGTACACCTCATCCCATCCATTAGAATGGAATATAATGGCTGTGTCGTCTGCGTAGGATATTATTTGAGCACTATTTAGGGGTAAGTTTACTATTTCGTTTATGTACAGGGTAAATAAGGTGGGACCGAGTATGCTGCCCTGCGGTACGCCAAATTTAATTGGTAAGACCTCACTCGCTATCCCGTCTATTTTTACATATTGTTTGCGGTTAGTCAAATAGCTAGAGAACCAGTCAAGCGCAAGGCCCCTTATTCCGACTGATTCTAACTTTTTTATGAGCAGACTCGGCGATATGGTATCGAACGCTTTGGCTAGGTCGATGAATACCGCCAAAGCTTGTTCGCCATTTTGTATATGCGAGGCCACTGAGTTAGTTAGCAGCATGGCAGCGTCTTCCGTCGATTTACCCTTTCTGAATCCGAATTGCCTGTCACTAATAAGATTTTGTTTATCTAGGTAGTTAAGTAGTCTTCTGTTAACTATCTTCTCAAGAAGTTTCGATAAGATGTTTAATAGCGCGATAGGTCTGAAGTTTTCAGGGATGTCGACTGGCCCCCCTTTATGAATGGGGGTTACGGCTGCAATTTTCCAGCAATCAGGGAATGAGCCTGAACTTAAACTCAGGTTAAATATGTGGGAAAGAGGTTTAGCAATAAAAGGCCTTATTTTTTTCAATAAACGTGCCGTAATGCCGTCAGGTCCAGGCGAGCTATCGGATTTAATCTGTGAGAGATACTTGTCGACTTCGGATTCATCAGTAGGGAGGAAGAAAAAAGAGTTTATCGACGGGGTGGCCAGTGAGTGATTGTTTGTGAGTGTTTGTTCTGTTGCAGAGAGCCTGTTTAAGATTGTATTAGAGAGATTTTTGCCAACTGTCGTGAAATAGTGATTGAGTGAATTTAGTGTGTTGTTGTGTGTGTCATTAGCTAGTTTTATCGAGTCATTTTTGTGTGCGGAAGGATGTATGATAGATTTGAGTGTATTCCAGAGTTTTTTTGGGTTATGCTTGGTGTCCTCTATTTGCTTGCTATAGTACTCGGACTTTAGTGTGAATAGAAGCTTGTTACAAACATTTCTGTATTTCTTGTAAGTGAGACGCATATTTTCATCATAGGGATGTTTTTTGGTGAGACTGTGCAGTTTATCTCTACGTTTTATGCATTTGATAAGATTCGGAGTTATCCAGGGTTTAATGTTTAGTTTATTACGACTTATGTGAACTTTTTTTGAGTGTTTATCAATGATGTTTAGTATTAGAGTTGTGAATATAGTGACTGCTGTATTAAGATAGCTGCATGAAAGTACGTTTGACCACGTTAAATTACTGACGTCATTAGTAACCGCTGTCTCGTCGATAAAAAATTTCCATCGGATACGAGGAGAGGGGCTCTCTTTATGATCGATTGTAGTTGCAGCAATAGCGATGTCGTGGTCTGTTATAGAGCTTTTGTATACAGCACCAGATTGCCCAAAGGGTGATTTAATAAATATGTGATCCAAGCACGCATTCTCTCTAGTCGGAGCGTTTATGACCGGAACAAGCCCATGCGATGCCATGACATTCAGGTAGTCGTTTCGTTTGTTATGAGCCGGATTACATATGTCGATATTAATATCCCCTGCAACCATTACTGTTTGGTATCTGCTTAATGTACACAAGTTTTCGTCTAGAGAGAATAAGAACCTGTCTATGTTTGAGTAAGAAGGAGAACGATATAGCCCTAGTATAACGGTATTTGTGTTAATTTGAATGAGGAGACTATCGGAGTCAGTTATGTTCGATTGTAAAATGGTCTTGGTGTAGATGTCTCGTAGATAGATAATTATCCCGCCATTTTTGTTGTTCTGTGTAATTGTCCTAGCTACAGTATATCCAGGTAAAACATCTAGTATTGTACCATCAGAAAGCCAACATTCGGTTAAAACGATAATGTCAAAATTAAGGTTGAGGTTTACTAAAGTAACTGCAAAATCATCAAAGTTGCGTTGATAACTTCTTACATTGAGCGTTAATAATTTGAAGTTAAGTCGTGTGTTGGAAAGCTTTTTTCTGCAATCTTCTGTGTTTTCAAAAGTAAAGCATTCCACCTGTAAGTATTTATCTAAATCTTCAATAATATTAACTACAGCCATAGATGTGAATTAAAACGAATGAAAGTATAACGATGTGGAGTTGCTTTATATGAAGTGCTGTGGAATGCCAACGTGCGAGAAAAGATGGAATGCAGAAAAGTATATGAATAATTCTTGCACACGAAAAATTAGTTTTTGGGATGTCTTTGTAACGATGCAGATGTTGATAAAGATTTTTTGAAAATTCAGTACTGGTATAAAATAAATTGTTATGGTTGGTGTGTAGTGTGTAAAATAGGATGTGTGTCTGCGTGATCTTAAAGGTAGTGCATATTATGTAACAGTATTGATTAAGAGTGTTTGTGAGTTGAGTATAATATGTATAAAGTAAATAGTTGTAGTGTGTGTATAGTGTGTAATATAGAATGTGTGTCTGCGTGAATTTGAAGGTATTACTTAGATAACAATATTGATAAAGAGTGTTTGTGAGTTGGGTATTTGTGTAAAATAGAGAGTTGTGGTTAGTGTGTTGTGTGTGATATATGATGCGTGTTTGCGTGCTTTTAAAGGTATAACGTAACAATAATACAAGAAGATTCATGCGATAATTAATTAAAACATAAGTTTTATGCAAATTAAAAGTGCTAGCTGTTATTATATAATAATAATCAAGAATTTTGAGGAATTTTACGGTGTTGCCTTGGAACGCTCCATAGTTGCAGTTATTGGTTATCGGAGGTCGGGGAACCGAGCGCCGATTCCAGGTCTTGCATGGTCCGAATGAGGATTGATGGATTTCCTTCTTGTTTTCGCAGAAGTATAGAGCCGTTCTTTGTCCAGCAGTATTTATACCCACGTTCTTTTGAGCGAAGCTTTGCGATACGAAATAACTGGCGATTTGAACTAGTAAGCCGTTCATTAACGTACAGTGTCTTTGGCGCACCAGGGACTTCAATATCGGATGACGATAGTGCATGTCTACTTTTTGCTGCTTTGAGGAATTCGTCGCGTTTTAGCCGGCGCAGAAATCGGATGACGAGATGCCTCGGCGGTGTATCACTGGTATCCTTAGGCGAGCGCCGCCGGGGCCCCACCCTTGTAGAATAATCGATGTCGTTGTCCTCCAAAGAAACTCCTATTTTGCGGGCAAATACTTTAACTATGTGAAGCGGGCTTTCGTTGGGGAATTCATTGACGCCGGAGATCTCGATTTCGTTTCTTAACGATGTTTGGTTTTGTGACTCCAGTTGTTCACGGAGACTCGATATAGTTTTGTTTAAATTAATTATTTCATTGCTATGGCATTCTAGAATTTTAATTCGAGTCTCGTAGTCGTCGAGGCGAGTGCTACAATTGGAAAGATGATCAGTAACGGCTTTCATATGTTCTTTTAATTCACTCATGTCCGAGCGAAGGAGTTTAATATCGTTTGCGAGCGATAACAAAACAGATGATTCATTCGACGGGCTCTGCGACGAAGCAATCGGTCGGCGGCCGCTGGGACGGATGGTCACGTTGTCGCGCTCGTCACTTAAATTATTATTGCGCACCGGCGTGTTTGTATTGTCTCGCTTCGGTTCCTTGCATAAGCACGAAGGACATGCCCAATGCTGTTTAATTTCTTCAGATATTTTCGATACATTAACACATATGGGATGGTATGAAAGTTCGCATTTGCAGCATTTAATAAAGGTTGTTTTTAGTGACTTGTTACAAGCGGCGCAGTTGTTATTCATGTTAAATGACAATATGCGTCGGTGAATAAGATTAAAAGATAAGTAATAGTGACGACTTGCCAGGTAGTTGTGATGTTGCGGTTAGAGTTGGATGGGTGAGTCACTGATTTTTTTGCAAGAACTGTACACGTCCACCTTCGGTGAGATCAAGAACGCAACTCCATTGTTGTCCACTTTATAGTAGTAGTTAACGTGATTAAATCATAGCTAGATATTACAGCCTGTATCTTTATTATTATTAACTGTTCACACAAATAAAAAGTAATTAGATACCTATTTACTGTGTCACATTGTGTTAAATTTCTCGTAAAATTTTACTTTTATTTTATCGCTATTCGCTATAGCTTTACTTTTATCGCTATTCGCTAAAGCTAAATTTGCATAATTAAGTAACATAAAGGAGGTATTTCTGTTTCAAAATAATAGATAAATACTTACCTGACGCAAAGTGGCAAAGGTATTTGTCAAATTTAATATATTCGTCCCAAAATTTATAATATTATTGTATGCATCGAGGACGTCGTTATCAGCGTATTTCACGTTATTTTATAACAAAAACTTTGTGGTTTGAATAATAATAAGCGTATTTTGCTCGTATGCAAATTCTATACGAATTGAATCGCTTAAATAAGTAGTTTTTTCATGATAATTATTTCATTATTTACTTACTACGTACGTAGTAATTAATATGACTTTAAAATATTATATTCTTTACGCATTCACCTCCGCGTGAATAATTAAATTTAATATTTACTCCACGCCTGACTATTGCCAGTTTTGTTTGCCTATTTTAAAATTTCATATTGTTAAACTCGAACACGCGGCTTCACATCAACATATGATTTACTATAACTAAGTACGAACCAAACTAAATAATTTACTAACCAAACAGAGTTGAATTTCTGGTGTTCCAGTAATGTATGAATATCACAACACAAAACTTTTCACTGAATGGCGGGAAAAAAGTATGCACGCGCGTAACGTAACACGCGCCACGGATGCGGGCTGAAACTAAACTGACGTACGACAGGCCGACTGGCCGACAGCCGACCGGAGTCCGGACACCTTTTTTTTTTAATCAGTGGGTTCCCGCGCTGGCAAAGGGAACGCGTTCTCGATTCTAAGGCACGTGTCACATTATTTGTTATTGTTAGCGATTTGTTTATGTTACTAAATACTTGGTAATTTCTTGACGATTTGAGGCACCAGAAGAACCTGTTTGATGCACGTGATGGCGACAGGTTTGTGCGTTTATTATTATTTTTTGTTTTATTTCTAGCGATCGCACGATCGGTGTGTCTATACGAAATGTCAATATTATTGATTCGTGATCCGTGAGGAATGAGGATATTGTTATGATCAAGTAATGTAAACACCGAAATCTGCACATTACCTAAGTAGGTATGTATGATTATCTACAGCAGAGTATGTAATTATTAATTGATGAAGTTTTCTTGAAATTAAATCTTTTTACACCAAGATTTATAATACATAATTACAAGGGAACACAAGGCCCCATACTTACGGTTCTTTCGCCTAATGTGATCGTACGATCAATCACGAAAAAATCAACCAATCACAATGGAGAGAGGATCTCACCCCATGCATTCAAAAAAATTTAACCAATTGTAAGGCTTGTTTGCAATTCTGTATGGTGTGGTACAGTTAAATGGTTTTATAGAAAATCAATAGCATATAACTAGAAATTTACAAAATGTTTGGTACAAAATTTATTATACTTAGTTTATTTGTTTTAACACGTTAGTCTGAACAGAAGTGGTAAATGTGTTTTATAATGTCAGCTAGGATAATGCAATACCGGCTTTAGCAATTAATGTCTTAATTTTAGCATTTACGGTGACATTTTCCTGTTGGTACATATTTACAATTTTATTCCATGTCTGTATAATATGAAATAAATACTTATTATTTCGTACCTTTATACTAGGTAGCTATTCGAAAAATATTTTGAACTGTAATCAAACTTATAAATTTATTATTAAAATTATTAAAATGTATATTAAGAGTTATTAATTTATTAGTTATCTTAATCCAGGCGGAGATAAATCTCACCAAACTACAAGAAGTGAAACATTCGCTTAACAAATTATTTATTTACAAGAAAAAACAAGTAAGCACAGCATGCACTGACAGTTGTTGACACATATGCACTTTTTTTACCGCTTAAGGCTGCAGTCTAGCAAAATTGCGTTTTCAACAAGTTATTTGACAATTTTTTCCCGGCTAATGAAATGATAAACTGATTTTTTTTTTCTTGTTTATCAATTAGTGTTATATACGCAATGCGCGTGAATTTTTTCACATTTATAAAGTTACTTTATGTTACCTTAATCAGGCCTTAAAGATAAGTCTCTTTCCCCCAAAATTATTTCGAGCTAAGTTTGTGCACTCACTACGTTGCAACCGATTACAATTTACATAATCTGATCAGCGCATTATTATCCTTATATAGTCGTTATTAAAAACTGCTGAATACAATTGCCGAAAAACTTATGATTTTCTTAATTAGAGCGTTATAAATTCATTAAATTTCCCATTTTTTGCCTTACAAAATCGATTGATAAATACTGCTAAAAGTTATTTTTTCCATTAATTTATTCGAGTTGGTTGAAGACCAATGAGTATTAATCCTTTAAAAAAATTTTTTTTTGAATTTTGATAATTCTTTAAATATTAAAAAAATATTTAAAATAATATGGAAAAATCCTAGCGAATTTCTTTAGTCGCGCTCCTTGGGCCGGAGCGTTCTGACGTGTGCTCTACGCTCGATTTTCCTTCATACCGAAGTGAAAGTTGCTCTACTTCATTAAATTTAATATTTTTGTTAATTGATTATTTTTATCTTAGTTTTGTGCAAATATTCGTATTTTTAAACATTTGATTTCGATATGGAAAATAAACGAAAAAAATACGCGTGTAACTACTAGAAAAAAAATTATCTTCGAACATAAAGTTAATGAAACCAAATAGATTGCAAAGGTGATTGGCAACAATTTCTTTATTTTACGGGGTGTCAGTAAAGGGATGTATATTTCTTTAAAACTAAAGTAAGTTCATAAATTTTCTTATAATATAATTTTTTTGAAGTTCCAAAAATGTTTATTTTTCGTTTGAGAAATACGAAATATAATATTAACTTGTATTGAGAACTTGAACTTCCCAAGTTCATCCGGGGAAATCCCCATACGGGGAAAATGATTTGTTTACTCCAAAATTGATCCGAGGTGTTTTAATTTTTTCTTCTAGTCATTTTCAACGTAGCGGCATGTTGTTTGATTATTAATTTTGTAACTTAAATACAGGATGTTGGTTTTATATTCTGATCTTACAGACGCGCTGACAAATTTAGTCCACCATTTCTAGTTTAGTCTAACTACCAAAAAACTCTAAGTACCAATATTAAAACGAATGGATTATCATCACATCATCAAAATTCAGTGGGGTTGAGAACTAAACAAACAGAAGTAACAGAGACGCGAAGTATAATATAAATAATAATAATAATATAAATAAAAGGGCGTAGGGATGTGACGACCCCATCGCCCACGGTTGGAATATCTATTGTCTACGTGACAATAGATATTCCACCCGTGCAATCAGTCAACCCGCAGGACACCTTGTGGCGGGGTGTCGGGGAGTAGCGACCCCGCGGGAACCGAGTGCTCCCGGGGGAGGCCCCTGTCTTCATCTCCGGCTCGCCTTCACCGGCCGGTCGGAGTGAAGCCTGATGAGGACAGGACCCCCACCTCTGGCTTGCCTTAACCGGCCGGCCAGAGTGGAGTCGCGAGAGCTTTTAGCTCGAAGGGTGGATGCGAAGCGTAAGTGGCGAGTGGGCACGTGATGCTGGACCCTCAGGGAGCGCGTGATCGTAGTTTAAAGTCCAGGGACGCCTCTCCAACCTTAGCTGCTCACAATATGTTGCCCCCTTGTCGCACTATTGCAGCGACTTATTTCGGGGGCCCATACAGTGAGAGGGCGAGTCACCACCTGCCAACAATTTTTTGCTATATCTTAGTAGAAAGGCAGGTGCCATAGTCTTCCATAGTCCTTAATTCCGGTCCATTAACATCCCATTCCATAGCCCAGTTTATTTTATTCCCTTATCTTGCAATAGTCCTACATCGGCCGCGGACTGCCTAGGGCTGTATCTCTATAGTGCAGTCATGGGCAGGCTGCGGCTGGTGTCCCACAACACATTAAAATTCTCGAAAGGGCCTCTGCGTGTTGGATCCGTGTCCCCACGTAAGCCTTCCAAAGATCCGGGTACCGTCCTTCTGGTGGTACCCGAGTATTATGGAACAGAGAAATATAAATAATAATATAGTCTGTTTCTTTTTTATGTGTATTTACATGGTGCTGAATAAAGTGTATTTATTTATTTATTATTTATTATAAAGGACGAAAACGATAATTCGTTGATGCTTTCCCTTTTCGACGTATTGTTAGGGTACATCACCAATCTGCAAAAAACAAAACTGATGATTCCCAATTGCTGATTAAAAATGAAAAACAAATAATCGACAACAGTGGTGAAAATTTGCTGATCACAATGAAACATCCTTCAGTGGTAGCAGATTTACTCATTTAAAATGTATCGGTGAACAGCGTAAAGGAGAGGAGGACAGGAAAACATTATGAATGTGGATGGTGGATTGTATACAGGGTGTAATCGATAAGTATGTGCAGGCGATTATGACGTTATTATTGCAGGTATCAAAAAACTTAAAACAATAGCAAAAAAAAAGAGCAAAATGACAATAATAACTTTTTAAAAGTATAACGAGAAATATCTAAAAAATTTACTTTATACACTCCCATATCAAAAAGGGAAAATGGGACTAGTAGAAGTTAAATGTCTAATTCCGGCAAAAGATATGAATGCGGAAGATGCGGTTAAAAAAAAATTTAATATTTGAAATACAATGCAAAAAAGAACACTTTTGTCATAGATAAGAATCATGACAATTTTTTCCAAATTCAGGGACAACTAAACGTTGCAGAAGCAGAAGTCTGCTTATTTGCTGTTTGGACTGGAGTGAATCATTCGTTAAAAATAGAATATAAAAAAAAGTATGTAACGTTTAGGCAAAATAAAATGATGGACCATTATCAAGATTTTACATAAATTGCCTACTGTCAGAATTGATTGATTCGAGACTTCAGCATTCGATGCCCATCAAGGACCCATCCTATATCATTCAAGCGATTGAAAAAAAAGAGATAAATCCAGTGCAACCGATAAAACATCAGAATGCTAGCAAAAGATTTATTAGGTTTATCAATATAAATCTATATATTATACATAATATAATAAATCTGTAGAAGACGCGAAGACTGACATCCGCGCGGACGGAGTCGCGGGCGGAAGCTAGTCAGAAATAAATATCTTTTGTTTTCATTTGCGTATTTTTCTATTTTATAATTTTTTAACACAAACATTACATTTTTTTTATTAATACAAAATTTGTTTATCCGTTTTATTAGTTAAACTGAACAACTTTCACTAAGAAACTAAGGTCGAAAAAAATGTATAGAGTTCTGCATTTTGTATGGAAAGCTTATTTTTTTTATATTTCGTCCAAATTTCTTTGTAAAAGTTGATCAGTTATATAAACATGAAGTTGAAGATATCAATAGAAAGTATTCGCAAATTTTGTGTACTGATAAAAAAAAATCACCCGGTGTAATTTTCACGAAAATTGTTTCAAATTGTCATTTTTGGTACTTATTACGAATATTAAATTATACGAATGATTTAATTTTTAAAAATTAAGTGGAGCAACTTTCCCTTAGTACATTTGTATTATTTACATATAGGATGACAGGATGCATTTGTTTGCACTACTAGACCAAGCCCTTAATGAAGTTGGGGAGCTTAATAAAAGTAAGGGGATGGGTACATTTATTAATTTATGCGATGTCATTGCATTTAGAATTCTTAATCCAGTTATGCAGTTTCGTAGGTACTTACATAAAAAAAAAATAACCAAAATAATTAAGGATATGATACCAAAACATAGGAATAAGTATATTAAATGCACTAAAATAATTAATATTAGCTATGCAAGGCTTATCACAAAGCTAAAGTAGCGATAAAAGCGCGTAGCCAAACATTGATAAACTTGAAAGTTTTGTTGAAAAGATAAGAAAAGTATCTAAAAGTACTTAGATTATATATTTAGCCGGAATTTAAACTTAACTTATTAAAAATGTGTTTTATTGAGTTATTTATAACATTAATAACTCTTTAGTTACTTTTACTAGCTGTTGCCCGCGACTTCGTCCGCGATTACGTCGTTTTTCGTCATTCGTCGTTTAAAAAAAATACGTGACACTTTATTTTTGAATGTTCTTAATTGTCTCTTATAAAAATTAACTACATTAAAATTGAATACTCTGATAAGAAAATCTTAAAATCGGAGGACATCGAAAATCCGAGGAAAACATGAGTGAATTTGATTTAAATTCTACATTACTTAGTAATTCAAATAATAATAATAAATTAAATGTAGATTAACAGTTTGAGCGCATCATTATATAATATGTACCTAAGTATTAAATTACGTTAGTTTACCTAGTAATTTTACTAAAAACACGATGACTTTCTTTCGCGCTCGGTACAACAAACTAAGCATGTTTGTGGTACGTGGCCCGCGTCACTTGACCCCCCGCGAGTTCCCCTCCGTTACTATGCGAAAATACATTCGTCGCCCTACCGTAGGAAAAATTGTAATATTTTAAATTCGAGAAATATTGATTTCTTGTATTCGACTATTCGTTGTAGTCGAATACAAAATATATTTGAAGAAACTTAGGGTGGCCTTCAGGCAAAAGGGATCCTATCAAATGATAAACTTGACCTTGTATCTTAAAAGTAAGCATGAAAGGATCCTCTGATAATTGTTGAGCACCAAAGGATCATTTAAAACGCACTACTATAAGAGCGAATATTGTCTAAGAACTGTTTAGATTGCACATGTTCCTCTAAAAGTAGTGATTTCAAAGGTTCTGGTGTATCTTCAAACGAAAGCCGACTCCTTACTCCTCTTTAAAGCATTACAAAAAGAACATATTACGTTAATATCGCCTATACAGAAGATGATCTGTAATCAATTGTGAGGTTATAAGCAAACCCACTTTTATATTTGTCGGACCACACCACCGAATTCGTAGATTGATCTTCTATGTTTACCTCTAAGTCATTAAGACTCGAAATCTGTCTACAGTAAGACGGGCCTCTCGCTATTCGTCCGTTTCAAGAGACCAAATAGTTTCAATTCTTAATCTTTCATTAAACAAACTTATTAATCGTACTTGTCTCAAATAATCTTGTCTCAAATAATGGTAATATTCGCGTCCCTACTCTAGTCATTGCTTATGCTCATGTTCATCTTCAAGAGATCGAATAATATTATGGTTCACCCTATCATATTTTGTCAAACGGTCTTCATATTGAGTAAAAGTTTCAGATTATCGAGATAAAATATGCCATTTGCGGTCAGCTGTGAGACGTTATATCCACTCAGTGAAGGTTTCGGTCTCACAGGATAGTACATGCCGTTCACGGTCAGCTGTGAGCCGCAATTCTCGTTGTGAAGCGGTTTCAGGTTCTCGGCATAACACATGTTGTTTTCGGTCAATAGTAAGCCTCTTACCTCTAACGATCCTTGAGAACTCTTATTTCTCATTTTCTTAGCTTTGCTCGAATTTCGATATAAAGATTTTTTAGATTAAGTTGAAACGGACTGAGAGTGTTATAATCACCAATCATCATCTTCTTCAATACATATAATAAAATTGTGAAAAAGCGATGTCTGTACAATGAAAATATGTAGAAAAAAATTAGCAGGTGTTATTATTAAATCGATCTTGAACCCAAAACTGTAGTTAAAAATTTTTTTGTCTGTTTGTATGTATGTTTGTGCACGCTAATCTCAGAAACGGCTTATCCCATTTAGATGCGGTTTTCACTAATGTATTGTGGTAATCTTCATTTAACATTTAGTGTTTAATTCATGTCAATCGGTTCATAAATAAAAAAGTTATGACAATTTATAAGTAATCACGGCGAACATTTGCTAAGGCATTCTATTGTACACTGTACAGTGTACAATAAAACGTAATTTATCTGTTATACGCTACAGTTATTCCTTTACATGTCCAGATGATCATATCAAAATTCCCCAAGGGTTTGGGGGTAAGCTGAGGTAGTAGGGGGGGGGCGGGGTCAAATTAACATTATGGTTACTTCTAATAGGTAAATTTTCCACATAAAATGTCCTTTAAATTATGTCGTATTATATTTTTAACCCCCGACGCAAAAAGACGGGTGTTATGTATTTGACTGCTATGTATCTCTGTGTGTGTGTGTGTGTGTGTGTCTGTCTATGGCACCGTAGCTGGCTAACAGGTAAACCGAATTAGATGCGGCTTTTTTTTTGTTAGGCAGCATATTTTCCGACGCTGGTTCTTAGATAAATTGTATCAAAATCGGTTCATCCACTTATTATACCTACATAGGGGTAAAAGTGGCAATGAAAAAAATGATAATATAATAATTTATTTTTAAAGATTGTCGGGAAGTTTATGAAATTATTTATTCCTTTTTCTATACACTTTTCTTCGATTAAACGGTTTAGTTACGTGCTCCCTCTCTCTCTCTTCAGCCTTTAGTTACGTGCGTGAGACAGGAAACATCTAATTTGGATTTGTTGCTGGATTTGATAAAAATTGAGTATCGATTAAGCTGATCAGTGGCTACACCATACATTATTAAAAACATCCATTTAAGAAAGGAAGGAAATAGAATTTGCTCCGCTCCCCCCCCTGGTTCCTAAAAAATAATACGACATAATTTAAAATAAATTTTACGTAGAATTAGTTAGGCATTTCTTTTTTGATTTTCGATATTATATACTAATCATAATTTTTAATTACAATATTATGTAGTAACTATTTGGTATAGGTTAGGCATTTCATTTCTTGATTTTCTTTAATAAGTTGGTACGTAAGTTTTTTAGCTCAGTTTAGTAAGAAACTTTAATAACAATTCTTTTAATTATTTATGGTAGTACGTATAATTTACTCAATAATTGTATGTTTAGTAGTAATTCAGCATGGGCGTAGCCACGGTGGGGCTGGGTGGGGCGCTTACCCTGGCTTTGATCTGGTAGGTACCAATTGTGAAGTGTTGGAAGAGTGGGCGTGGGCGTGGGCGTGGGCCTGGGAGTGGGCGTGGGAGTAGAAGCATGAAAATAAAAACAATTATTCTTGCCCCACCCTGAGCCCATGGTCATAGGTCCCATAGTCACTATTCCACGCGGACGAAGTCGCGGGCACAGCTAGTAGACAAATATAATCAGAAAGCTTTGAACTCCTAAGCTCAACCATAAAAGATAGACATTTATGATGTCGGGAGATATTTTTTATATAATATGGAGAACATTTCTTTCATACTTGATTTCTGTGTAGCTTTAACCCTTAAGGTTGCACACGCGACGAAAGCTTAAAAATGGAGTTACTGCTCTGCTCACGAATATGAAAAATAATTGTACCAAGTTTCGTTTAAATCCGTCGAGTAGTTTTTGTTTCTATAACGGTTATACAGACAGACAGACGGAAAAATTTTTGGCGTCAGTGTCGATCCCTAATCACCTCGTGATAGTTATTTAGGAAATATATTTCATGTACAGAATTGACCTCTACAGATTTAATATAAGTATATAAGTATACATATAATTAGATTCCAATTTCCATGTAACGTTAAATTCGACAACAGACAACGCAGGTTACTCTCGTTTCCGTAAGTTGAGGCGGCTACATATTCGGTCCTCATAACTTCACTTTTTGTGAACGAAACGACAGCGCGGTTTAATTCGATGCCAACACCATCAAAAAAAAGGAAATATATTTAATTGTGAAAAAATATTATGATTTGTACACTATTAATACTATTTTAACATTAACACAAAATATAAGACTGTGAGTGTGTAAAAATAAATCCAGCTAGTTTCACATCAAACTTATGTTTTTAATTAGGTATACGACATGAAAATATATTAATTACCAAGCAATAATCATACAGGTAAATACTGAACAAAAGTATTAACAGTCAAAGTATATTTTTACTTACAACATGTAAATGATGAAGGAATAATAATTATCAACGAACTAACCTTTTTGTATTATTGTTTATAAATATAAATTCATAAACAATAAATTTATAAAGAATAGAAAAAATTCGACCACTAAAGAATGCTGGTTCGAGTCCCGCCTCGTTATCGAATTTTTAAAACACGAAGATTTTTAAAAATGTAACCAATGAACACAATCAATATTAGATTAACTGTAATGGTGTCTAGTTTGACTTAAAATAATAAACATCTACCCTCACTTTTAAAAATGTAGTATATTCACAGTTCACACGAATTATAAGCGCACCTTATAGGGAAGGGAAGATATGGGTTAAAGAGTTAAATAAATAAATAACATAATTATATTTAAATTATTAATTTTTAACATTGTGTCCAGTAGTGTTAACATGTAAATTGATTTGATTTTTACGAAATCTCATAGATGGCGCTGTTTCAAATTTGTATACTAATAAATTCATTAAACTGATTCTCTGCCCAAATTACGTAAATGACATAGTTTTTATTGTGTAAAGCTAGATAATAGCATGGCTTACCCGAAACCAACATTTAAACATGAGTCTTTAGATTGTACGGTGTCGTAATACACGGAATACGTAAGAAAAAAAAAGGTTCACAGCTCCTCCCCCGGAGGTGATAGCATGATAATATGTTTAAAAAAGCGTCACTCGACCTGTTAGTAATATTCATGCAAAATTTGAAGTCAATCTATGCAGTACTTTTCGAGATTAGCCTGGACAAACATACAGACAAACAGACAAACAGACAAACAGACAAACAGACAAAAATTCTAAAAACTATGTTTTTGGCTTCTATATCGATTATAGATCATGGATTATGTATTCTTTTAAAAAAATATTCAATGTACAGTTTTGACTTTCCTACGATTTTATTATATGTATAGATTTGACCGACTGTGACGTTTCAGCATCCTTCAGTCATATTATTTTAGCTCTAAAGTATTAAATATTTATATTAATATTAATAGTTTAATAAGTAAGTGTATTAAAATAAAAATACAAAATATTGTATCGTTTTTATCGCCCGTGGTACCTACATGTTTTAGAGACTATGTTGCTCAGTGAAGATGCAGCTTTCTAATGGTGAAAGAATTTTTGAAATCGGTTCAGTAGTTTATGCTTGAAAACCATACATACATACATAATTACAAACCTTTCATCTCTATAATATTAGTATAGAAGTAAATAAATAAATAAATATTATAGGACATTATTACACAAATCGACCTAGTCCCACAGTAAGCTCGGCTTGTGTTGTGGGTACTAGGCGACGATAAATATAATATTTAATAAATACATATATCGATAATAACACCCAGACCCAAGAACAAATAATTGAGTTCATCACACAAATATTTGCCCTGACCGGGGATCGAACCCGGGACCGTCGGCTCAGTAGGCAGTTACTTTACCACTGCGCCAACCGCGTCGTCTGAGGTATAGAAGTAGGTATAGATTAGGTAGGTACTTGTTTTATATTCACCATTAGGTAAAAAATTTAATCTAATTCCTACATACCTATACTATAATCACGTAACTAAGCAAGCAGAACATTATGCAATATTTCTGCTAATCAAACATTCGCCTACAGAATAAAAAATAACACGGAAGTCACAAGATGGCATGGCGCCCATGCCTTGTGATGTTTCTGCGTTGATATCATTATGATTTTTGATATTTTATGTGAATTTTTAAATAATATAGATTTATATAATGTGAATTTTGTTTTCCAAATCACTGACGTGAGCAAATACGTAAATAACCTATTGCTGTTGGCAGTGATAGTTATTTAGATGAAAATAAGAGATTTCACGAATGTATCTGTTTCACGAATATTTCACTGTTTAGTGGGAGTCGAGCACTGCTTCGGCACGAAATGGGTCAAGCTCGCACCGGGGAAGTTACCACACCCTCACAGGAAACCGGCGTGAAGTGGTGGCATATTAACAGTATGCCACCGCGTTTCGTACGGTGAGTGAGGGGTCCGGAGGCCCAAAAACAACAACCCCCAAATATGAACGCGGCATTATTAGGCAGAATACCCCAGGAGGGTACCGGCACCTGCGGTGCCGGAGAATCCCTCCCGCAGCGCCTGCGCTGCGGCAGCCCGTCGTATTCTGGGGCGGGCATAATTCCGCTCGGTCATGTGCCAAGGGGTTCGCAGAGCAAGCAAAAAAAATCACCCCCCTCCACTCTCACGGTGGACTTTTGTAACATACGGGGGCTGCACACTAACTTAAACGCCGTCCACTACCATCTTGAGACGGCTAAGCCGGCCTTGCTCTTCCTGACTGAGACTCAGATATCAACTCCGGCCGACGTATCTTATCTCACATACCCTGGTTTTAAGCTGGAGCATACTTTTGCACCGCGTGCCGGGGTATGCGCATACGTTAGGGAGGATATCTGTTGTCGACGTCTTGGCACCCTTGAAGGTGAGGATCTGTCTATTATCTGGCTGCATATTGACTGCGGTGACCACCCTCGCATCTATGCTTGCCTGTACAGATCCCACACCGGGAATACTGGTACCGACCGATTATTTGAGCACATCCAAGAGATGATCGACACTTTGCTTGTACAGTTCCCTTCTGCAGAGCTCGTGGTTTTAGGCGATTTCAATGCCCACCACGTTGAATGGCTCGGGTCGCGTACAACTGACCACGCGGGACGAACTGTACACGATTTTGCTCTAGCCTATGGCCTAACACAGCTGGTCTCATCGCCTACGCGAATACCGGATGTGGAGGGCCATACTCCCTCTCTTTTGGATCTTCTGCTGACCACACATCCCGAGAACTATCAGGTCTCCGTCGTGGCCCCACTGGGGTCATCAGACCATTGCCTGATACGGAGTATGGTGCCACTCATGGGCTCGAAACAGCAGACACCTGCAGCTCGACGCCGTGTGTGGCACTATAAGTCGGCAGACTGGGACGGAATGCGTGGTTTTTTCGCTTCCTACCCATGGGGGCCTGTTTGCTTCTCCTCGGAGGATCCCAACGCTTGTGCTGAGTCTATCACTGACGTGGTACTGCAGGGTATGGAACTATTTGTGCCATACTCTGTTGTGCCCGTTGGTGGTAGATCTAAGCCTTGGTTTGGACGTTCCTGTAACATGGCGTCTCGTCAGAAACAGGAACTTTTTCAAGCCTGGGTTGCAGCAACGGCATGTCGCGATCCAAGCGTTGGTCTCATCAGGAAGAAGTACAACTCTGCCTCCAGATCCTACAAGAGAGAAATCGCTAGGGCTAAATCTAGTTACATTGGTGCACTTGGCGATAGACTAACGCGACTTCCTTCGGGAACACGGGCGTTTTGGTCCCTCGCCAAGGCCATCCAAGGTAACTTCTGTCGTTCATCCTTTCCACCTTTGCACAAGGACGAAGACTCTCTGGCCCATTCCGCTAAAGAGAAAGCCGAACTCTTGGGCGCTCTCTTTGCTAGGAACTCGACTCTTGATGACAGGGGAAAGACACCGCCGACCATCCCGCGGTGCAACCATTCAATGGCGGATATACGTTTTACACAACGTGCCGTTCGAAATGCTCTCTTTTCCCTTGACATCCATAAGTCGACAGGGCCGGATGGAGTCTCCCCTATTGTGCTTAGGACATGTGCTCCTGAGTTGGCACCGGTTGTAACGCGTCTTTTTCGGCTCTCTTACGCCAAAGGCATTGTTCCGAATTCGTGGAAGACTGCTCTTGTCCACCCAATCCCTAAAAAAGGCGATCGCTCAAATCCGTCTAACTACAGACCGATCGCCATCACTTCTTTACTCTCCAAAATAATGGAATCCATTATTAACTGCCAGCTCATGAAGTACCTGGAGGAGAACCAGCTGTTAAGCGACCGGCAATACGGTTTCCGTAGTGGTCGCTCGACTGGTGATCTTTTGGTGTACCTCACTCACAGATGGGCGGAGGCGGTTGAGAGTAAAGGGGAGGCATTGGCTGTAAGTTTGGATGTAGCGAAAGCCTTCGATCGGGTCTGGCACAGGGCACTTCTAGCGAAATTACCATCTTTTGGACTTCCTGCGAAGTTATGCGATTGGGTTGCCAGCTTCCTGGAAGAGAGGAGCATTAAGGTCGTTATCGACGGTTCTTGCTCTAAGCCTCTTCATGTGAATGCTGGTGTCCCACAAGGCTGCGTGCTATCTCCTACACTGTTTCTTCTGCATATCAATGATTTGTTACAAATCAGTAACATTCATTGCTATGCAGACGACAGTACGGGGGATGCTCTTTATCCCGGCCGTGCAAACACTTCAAAGGAAAGCCTCAATGAGAGCCGAAACAAACTTGTGTCTGAAGTCGAGTCTTCTCTTCAAGAAGTCTCGGATTGGGGTGAACTTAATCTTGTCGAGTTCAATCCCCAAAAGACACAGGTTTGCGCGTTCACCGCTAAAAAGACCCCATTTGTCGTAGAACCTCGGTTTAAGAGTACTCCCCTTAGTATATCGCCGAAAATCGGAATCCTCGGAGTTGAAATCTCGAGTGACGTTCAATTCCGCAGTCATTTGGAAGCGAAGGCTAAATTAGCCTCGAAAAAGCTTGGTGTGCTCAGTAGATCGAGACAGTACTTCAAGCCGGCCCACCGACTTCAGCTGTACAAGGCTCAGGTGCGACCGCATATGGAGTACTGTTCTCATCTCTGGGCCGGAGCCCCACAGTACCAACTCCTTCCTCTTGACCGCATCCAACGTCGAGCAGCTCGAATTGTCGATGACCGTAGGCTTTCCGATAGGCTCGATCCTCTGTCAGTGCGAAGAGACGTTGCGTCTCTCTGTATACTGTACAGAATCTACTATGGGGAGTGCTCTGAGGAATTATTCCACCTACTACCAGCCGCACAGTTCCACCACCGGACGACACGCCGTAAAAATCTGTTCCATCCGCACCATCTGGATGGTTGGCGCTCCACCACTGTCCGCTTCACCCGCAACTTCCTTCCGCGTACGGTGAAACTGTGGAACGATTTACCACCTGCGGTGTTTCCGAACAACTACGACATTGGGGCCTTCAAGAAAAGAGCTTATTTGTCCCTAAAAGGCCGGCAAAGCACCTGCAACACTTCTAGTGTTGTAAGTGTTTATGGGCGGTGGTGACCACTTACCATCAGGTGGCCCACCTGCCCCTTTGCTTGCTCTGACATAAAAAAAAAAAAAAAAAAAAAAAAAAAATGTATTTATATGATTTCCGCTCCATTGCAATGTAATTGAGATTTGAGATATAGTTCTATATAATCTGTATAATAATCAGTCTGTCTTTGTAGTCTGTGGACTGTATTGTATTCAAGAAGCTTACCTATATCTAATACACTGGAGATTTCAGTATGAACATTAACTTGTTACAAGAAAATATGACGTTGAATGACGCCTTTATGTTTTTTTATCACACCTAGGTAGTTAGTGAGGTGTGAAAGGGATAAAAAAACATACAGGCGTAATTCAAGGTCATATTTTCTTGTTACAAGTTAATGTTCATACTGAATTCTCCAGTGTATTAGATATAAGCTTCTTGATTGTATTATACTTTATTATACCTGAACCACAGAATACATAATATGTAGTAGCTAAACCCTACAGAACGGACACTCTCCGCCTCCCGCCAAAATTAAACACTTACCTCACCCCGCACGATCAGGCTATAGATGGCCCGCATTTTTGAAGATTAACAACATTTCAAATTGACATTTTATTATTTTGGATTTGTAATTATGGTTTTTCGTAGAAAATGGTTAGATATTGTGTGGATATTGTGCTGTTTACGGATGTATTTCATCAGAAAAACGCGAGTCACAATTAATGTGCGAACCCTAAAGCGTTAACACACACATTTGCACACTCTACAGTGTGACTGTCAAAACGATAATTTTGTATGGAGTGTCCGGGGTGTGCCTGAACCACAGAATAATAACTAGTAGCCTAGCTACCTGAACCTGAATGTAAACTGTTATGTAGCTTAAGTGTTACAAGTAACTCTAACATCACTACATAGTATAAAACAAAGTCACTTTCTCTGTCCCTATGTCCCTATGTATGCTTAAATCTTTAAAACTACGCATCGGATTTTGATGCGGTTTTTTTTTAATAGATAAAGTGATTCAAGGGGAAGGTTTTCGTATATAATTTATTAGGTTTTAGACAAAGCGGGCGAAGCCGCGGGCGGTAAGCTAGTACTATATATTATGTATAATATGTAAAATATTTCAATACATGTGCATTGTTTAATTTGTCTGACACTGACCATATGACCCTATGTGTGTATATTTATTTGTGCTCTTTTTTTATTAATATGCACATATGCGATAACCCTACTGTAAATTTATTTTCGTGTCTTTCGCGTGATTTTATTATCCCATACAAAAAGTTAATTAAAAGACATGCATTAAATTTTAATGAAATTACTATGTATAAAATTCAAAAAGGACTCAAGTCTCCTGATGATATGAAAAAAAAATAGACAATAAAATAAAGACCCCATAATTTAACACGGGTTCATACCGAATTAATAAGCTCATCAAATCCATACTAATATTATAAATGCGAAAGTAACTCTGTCTGTCTGTTACTCAATCACGCCTAAACTATTGAACCTATTTGCATGAAATTTTGTATGGAGATATTTTGATACCCGAGAAAGGACATAGGCTACCTTTTATTGCGAAATATGTACCACGGGCGAAGCCGGGGCGGACCTCTAGTAAACTATATTTCTTAAGATTAAGATTAGTAAACACTAAACGGATACAGCCTCAGCAATTAAAGATTTATTATAGTTTTTTTTATTTTTTGTGATAACAGAATAATCATGTTTTTGCTACTTGCCAATTTAGTATTTACCATATCTGTCCTTCATAGAGAAACCATATAAATTACAATAAACATAAGATAATGTTGAACGTGATTTTTTATGGTTCGATAAGGGTGGCCTTTGGTCCCACCATTTTTTATTATATTGATAGAACTTTCAATTGCGCAATCGATTTTATGTTTAAAAAATTTATGGTCAAAATATCATGATTCGTTACCAACCGCTCGCACTTGGATGTCATTCAGAAATTATTTAATTAATCTAATTATGAAAACATCCTCAAAATCGGTCCAGTAATGTAATCCAATTCGACCAAAAAGCTATGGAATATATTATGTGTTAAGCGGAAAGCGGAAACACAGACAAACCATGATAACGCAACTATAATAATTGATACTTTGGTCAATGGACCTATTGCTAATGAGTAGACATCGGATTATATGCACTAACAAAATGCCAAAATATGCATGCAAATATGCACTAAAAAAGGCCGAAATATGCACTAAAAACGACTGATATGCCTAAAATATGCACAATAAAAAATCAAAAAACCTTTATTATTTTTATATATTTAAATCAAAGATTGTACAAAACATTGAAATTTTCTTGAAATTAAGTATAGTTTTTGTGCCAATATACAATTAAGCATTTTTACCAAATTTTCGAGCGCAAATTTGTGACGTTTGTCACCCGCGAGCCCAGTGTTGCCACCTTAGACCTTTCCGGGCTAAATCTAGCCCTATTTTGGAATTCAACCCGTGTTTTAAGTTTTTAGCCCCAAAAGGGTAATCTAGCCCTATTTTGAATGGCTCAAAATTTACTTAAAATGGAGCCCATTTTGTAATTTTTTGCCATTTTACCATGCCAAAATAGGGTTTGTTTACTCGCTGAGCGTTCTGATTGGCTACTAAAGGTTAGTCGACCAATCAAAACTCCCGCTACTTAACGAAATATGCACGATTGGGGAAAAAGGCTAAAATATGCACTAACGCCGTAATTAGAGAGTTTTATGCATTTGCATATGCAAATATGCAAATGCATATAATCCGATGTCTACTAATGAGCAATGCTTATCAGAGTCGTCGAAGCGGCAAATTGCTAACAAAAACATTAAACACATTTGTAGGACAATAAACAACAAAAACAAAAAATGTTCAATTGATAATAATTGTACTTGCGATTAAGAGGCTGTCAAATATAGAAAATATGCATAAATCTAATCCCATACGTCCCTCAAAAATTCAATGGTGCCCATGTGGGTAAAGTTTCATTGATATTACTTTACTATTGTCCAAAAGCAAATGATTCTCTGTTTAATTTTTAGGCAACTTCACAACGTTTTTCTATCGAGGCAAATTTTGTCAATTGTGTTTCGGTTTCCAAACGTCACTAAGCAAACTCTATAATTAAATAAATCGATAAATAAAAAAATTCAAATTGGTAGTCTATGAAGAAAAAAATTGATTCTCCGTGCGCTCGAAACGTCTGTTTTGGGTCCCATTTCACCTTAATGCTATTAAATTCTTACAAGTATAGGTATATTAAGAAGAGCTGGAACGTCAACACATTTACACATTGCACATGTTAGGCCGGGAGATACTGACACAAAATTTCGGGTCATTTGTAACAGGATGGCGGTCTAGAGGGGTCTTAGTACGCAATGACAAAAAGAAAAATGATGGTCAGAACGCTGGTACCGGCGGACTAGTCGCGTGGGCGTTAGTCACACTCGTCGGATAAATAGCGAAAGTCCAACGATTTCTAACACAAATAAACGCACACAGATACACGATAGCCCTTAAAAAAGATGTAGGCGGTAGTGTCATGCCATACTTTTACGATGTGACTTACAGTCCGCCATACCGACGTGAATGCGTTGATTAAAAAAAAACAATTCAACCATTTGTACCGGGCTAACTTTTGCACAGGTAACCATCGTCGTGCAGCCATTTACTAAAATCGCCATGCCATACTTTTCGGACGATTCCAAATGGTCGCCATACCGCGGAAAATCTGCAAATTTTTGATTTTTTTTTCTCGCCAAACGATTTGTACCACCCTACATTTTTTTTTCAACAACTCCTGAATGATTATAAATAGAAGTGTGATAATTCCATACCTGTGGGAGGTGGCGAATGTGTATAAGATTTTTTCTTATTGTAAGATTTTATTCGTAGTTTGAACGATTTGTAGCAGTATGGCACTAATTTTTCCCTCTATTAAAAGTATGGCAAATTTAATAATGGTCACGTTGCATCATATACTTTCATAAATCGCCAATTCTTTTCATTTTTTTTTACGTCTTGGCTTAAGTCTTACAATCATCCGCCCCATGTTTGCAATCTGCGATATTTTTTTCTAGGTAGAATTGTATACAAACAAACAGAATATAATGATCCCATACTGTAAAAAATTATTTTACGTATTGTACAGTCGTATTTTTGAAACGTGACGAATAAATTAATTTTTCAAGTATGGCAGCACTTTTTCCCCCTAAGTACTAGAAGTATGACAAATATAATAATGGTCACATTTTATCAAATACTCTCCAAAAATCCAAATACTGGTACAAATTGTTTGGCGAAAAAAAAATTTTTTTTTGCAGATTTTCGGCGGTATGGTGGCCATTTGGAATCGTCCGAAAAGTATGGCATGGCGATTTTCGTAAATGTCTGCACGATGATGATTACCTGTGCAAAAGTTAGCCTGGTACAAATGGTTGAATTGTTTTTTTTTTAAATCAACGCATCGCGTCAGTATGGGGGGCTGTAAGTTACACCGGAAAAGTATGGCATGACACTACCGCCTACATCTTTTTTATGGGCTATCGGTAAATTCTAAAATTTTTGTGTTACAAATCGTTTGACTTTCGCTATTTATCCGACGAGTTCGACTAACGCCCACGCGACTAGTCCGCCGGTACCAGCGTTCTGACCATCATTTTTCTTTTAGTCATTGCGTAATAAGACCTCTGTAGAACCGCCATTCTGTTACAAATGACCCGAAATTTTGTGTCAGTATCTCCCGGCCTATGTATGTGTCATATTTTGCAATTGTTTATAAATACAGGGTGATGTAATTGGTGTAGTACGAATATCTAAAAATCTATGAAGAATTTTTTGATACAGTAAATGGAAGAATTATAGACTATTTTACAGTATTTAATAAAATCATTTAATTTTTTGTTCATTTTCATTAGAAATGTCAATTTTTCTCACCAAGGTGGAAATTTGGATGATAAGGATCTTGTTAGAAAAATATAAATTTTGACTAAAATCGGCATTTTTTTTTTCAAAAATCAAATTACTAATTAATAATCAGAGTTATCACATTATTAAAAAAAATAAGCCAAACTATACACAATTTTAACCTACTTGATGCAATCCTCAAAGATCATGGACATAGTGTATTGCGCCTTCCACCATACCATCCAGAACTCAACCCAATAGAGTTACTATGGGGCATAATTAAAGGGAAAGTAGCATCACAAAATGTGAACTTTAACTTGAAAACTGTGGAAGAATTATTTAGAAAGGAAGCAAATGCTATTAGTCTGGATATGTTTAGTGACGTTTGGAGAAAGACGCGAGAACATGAGGAAAAATATATTCAATTAGAACCAAAAGTATATAATTACACTGACTCATTTATAATAACATTAAGAAATTCCGACGGCGAGTTCTTCGAGCGATGAAAGTTTCAGTGAAGTAGAAGATTACGATTATGATTAAATAGATTCTTCTTCTTCTCTATAGATACTGCTTTCTGAATTGGTGGTAAATGTTAAAACTTGTCAACTGTTATGACGATTCAAAAGTGCTTCTAGAAGAAGTCTAATTGTATAAATGTTTGAGTTTGAGTTTAAAACCAATAGTGTGAAAATTATACAATAAATATGTAACACATATTTGTTAACGCGTATTGGTAGGTATTACGTACTTACTACAAATATAATATTTCTTAGATATCTTTACTCGACCAAAGTCAGGACAAGACTGCTCCGCAACTGCAGAAGACGTCCGTTATTTAAATCATTATCAAAACAACCATCCGTGTGTTGGGAGTGAGCGCACGTGTTATTTGTATTGTTTTTATGGCTGAATTTTAATTATTATTTGATAATTGAATAATTATTAATACTTTTATCCAATTGATTATTATTAGAATAAATAATTAACTTCATCAATTGATTTACTTTTAAATTATAATTTTACAGGTAAATTATGAGAGCTTTCATAATTATTATATTTGCATATATTTGTCTACAACGCACCCATTTTACAATTCAAGTCTAAAATGAAACTAGAGTCGCATTTATTTTTGAACATACTGTAAGTGAAATTGCATAAGTGTGAGTACTGTGAACATGCCAGCTTTCCTTAATTGACCGATAGATACATCAAACGTTGTTCTGCCAGCTACTTATAACCTACTAAATAAACAAAAAAAAACTTAAAAATAACTCCGGTTTTACGGAGGTGTTTAATTACATACACGATTACCTACACATTACACTAGAATTTTATGTATATGTAGTATGTATGTTGACAATGATGTAATGTGATGCAACCTTAAAACAAGTCAATTTAATATTTTCATTTCTATTACAATTTCTACGAAGTCATACTGCCAAAGTGCAACATATTACCATAACCACAAAACGTTGTAAATAAAAAACTAATTTACATTTATACCATTTTATAATTAAATAGCATTTCAAACTAAAACATTTATTTATTCAATTAGATTTTATCTATGTAGTACTTTTGAATCATTAGTTTTACCATTTTATAAACCACCGATTCGGAAAGCAGTTTCTACGGAGAAGAACAAGAAAGACACTCCGTAGTTGCTCTTTTCAAATCATGTCGCGGCTTCGTCCGCTTTGTCTAAAACCTAATAAATCATATACTAAAATCTTCCTCTTGAATCACTCTATCTAATAAAAAAAAACCGCATCAAAATAGGTTGCGTAGTTGCAAAGATTTAAGCATACAGAGGGGCATAGGGACAGAGTAAGCGACTTTGTTTTATACCAGAGGCGGCTCGTGACAAAATTTTATGGGTGTTCACTTGAAATAAAACACTGAAAATACATGGTGTAAAGCAGTACAATTTATCAAAAAATTACTTATAAAGAAAATGCATACGTGATACGTCTTTCTTTTAGGTGTGCAAAAATATCTATAACTTAAAGCGACAAGACCGATAGACGCCAATTGCAGTTCATTCAACAAATGGTACCGAGATTGTGAATGTTTTTTCATCTTGATTGAAAGATGAGCTAAGTCGTCAACGCCCGTTTCAGTCCAAGCACTCTCACCTCCGCCGGCCGCGCCCGCTTTAAATAAAAGACACGGAAAACAAAATAGTTTGTTGATCACAACCACGGTGTTTTCACATATTGTTCAGATTTAAACACACGTATATGTTTTCGTTTTTGTCGTACATTTTTGCGTTCAGGCCGTAGCGGTCCCTTAGCTTTACATTCGAATTTGTTACCGAATACCGAATTTGTAACGTTTTATCACACTTTTTAATGAACGCCACATTCTAATTATTGTTCATTTTAACACTCACAAGTAATACTGATAACTACAGGCTATTTCAACACGTATTTTATAATTTTAATTAGAAAATTGCATGAATCGCGAGCGTGCATTGAAGTTGACTCGAGTGTTTGTTTATATTATAGAAGTGGTAACTGGCAACATCGCGCGCAATCGCTGTCCTGCCGGGCGGTAAAAACGAACCGGCAACGTTTGCGGGTGCGGCGCTCCGAATTTTGCTACTTTTCCATAGAAAAT
Source organism: Colias eurytheme (assembly GCF_061535395.1). Taxonomy (NCBI): domain Eukaryota; kingdom Metazoa; phylum Arthropoda; class Insecta; order Lepidoptera; family Pieridae; genus Colias; species Colias eurytheme. Next base: position 1,589,687 of record NC_143000.1, on the reverse strand, counting down.
CTTTTGTTTCACGCGCAGGGCTCTGGCAAAACCCTCTCTTTCACTCCTATTGGATTTCGTATTAGGAAATGTACTAAATCTTTTTTCATTGGAGCGCAATCGTGAGCGCTCCGCTTCGCGCGTTACATAATACAGTAGGTATTATACAGGTGTATGGGATGATGGAATGATGGATATATTCATTGGTATTAACAGTAGTTTTAAAGATTACGATTGATTTTAAATAGTAATAATTAATGTTAATAATTAAATTAAGGAGTATGATTTTATTATAATTATTTATGGGAGTTCACTGCACCAGCGCTCCTTAGGGCGAGCCGCCTCTGTTTTATACTACGTAGTGAATAGCATTTTACGACGCAGTAATACCACAGACAATATAATACTAGATATAGTAATTCTAAGATATCAGTAACATCTGCGTAGTAAAAATTATGTATCTATTGCATTGGTCTCAATTGAGAAGCCTGCCGTTTGACACCACGACCCTTGAATCAACATTCCTTGTTATATGGTGTCAAATTTATAAGCTCGTGTATTTGATTACTGCTGCCATTGACGAAAATCAATATACATAGATTCAAATAACTGTCGTAGAAGAAATTAGATCACTCTGTATAGCATTAGTAGTAAGTAATTTGTTTTATGGTATGCGAATAGGAGACTTGGATGTGGGTTAATGATCTTGAGTTCGTGAATATAATATGGAAAATATAATCTATTAAACACGGGTTATTTATTTTGAAATAATCCTTTTATTACAAACAACAAACATATTATACCTAATGTATGTACCTACTATAGATAGCATTTCATACAATATTTAAGGGAATAATGAAAATTAAATTCTATGTTTCATAAAATAAAACATGGTTGTTTTAGAAAGAGGACATTTTATTTGTATCCAGATTTTGACATCCATACTAATATTATAAATGCGAAAGTAACTCTGTCTGTCTGTCTGTTACTCAATCACGCCTAAACTACTGAACCAATTTGCATGAAATTTGGTATGGAGATATTTTGATACCCGAGAAAGGACATAGGCTACTTTTTATCCCGGGAAAATGATGCATTCCCGGAAATCCCACGGGAACGGGAACTATGCGGGTTTTTCTTTGACTGCGCGGGCGAAGCCGGGGCGGACCTCTAGTACGTTAAGAGACTATTGTCTATTTTACACCCCTAAATCTGAAAATAAGTATAAAAATAGTTTACAACCGCCCGTCTTCCGAAAACCTTCCAAATTCCAATAGACACAAAAATGTATAAATATCGATCATATTTCATTCCATAAAATGTAATTGTGTAGGAATAACGTAGTTTTATTCTTATCCCGGGTACAACCGGGACAAACTAACTTTTATTAACGAGCAATAAAATAGCATTGTTGTTCGTGGGTGTGGCGATCGTTATTTGCATTAAATGGATCTTGCGTTGCAGCGTCACAGATTGCAGTATTTACGCAAGGAAACATGTCATTTTCATGTAAATACGTACAATAAAGACGCAAAGATAGTGCATGTGACTCATGTACAATATTTACTAGGGACTGCTATAGTACCTATTATTCCCTCAGCCCCCGGAATCACAGATATATTGTGTCTGTGATTCCGGGGGCTGAGGGAATCTTTTGTGTCGCGGTTTCTTTGGGCCGCTCGGTGGTCAAGGGGTTATAATATTATCTGTGCTAGGAGCTAACACATTTTTAACCCGCACTTGGACAGCGTGCGTACTGCGTTATATGACTTCCATCCAGCGGTTTGGGCTGTAGGGCGTGCTAAAGAAATATACATACTCATACATACACTCGAAAAACATAACCCTCCTTTCGCAGTCAGGTAATATCAATAAATTAGTACATATCTACACAGACAGATATTCATGCCAGGCGCCTGAGAACAGCTTCATTCAACTTTATCTAGCATCGGAATGTATGACCTGGATATGAGGTTAGTAATTATCACTTCTGAGGAACAACGGTTAGATTGATCTTATTGATGTAGTACGATAGACGATGGCATTTTTATAGCAGAATAAACAAAAATAAGGATGATGAAGGTCTGTTTCGTGTTATGCTTAAAGACAGGGTAAATGTCGAAAAAAAATTGATGAAGTTTTGATTTAAGAGGTACATTACAAATCAAACGAAACAACAATTTAGTAGGATAATTGATAAAAAAGTTTCTAAAATTCTTTCTAACACAATATTCCGCGGCAAGAGAAGCAAAAATATATAGATTTTTATGGGTATTATTTTAATTCCTCCACCTACACTTTACCAAGCTACAGAAAATAGATTAAGAAGACTTAGAACATCTCAGCTATTTTATCAGCACTGAAATACATTTTTAAGTAGGTAGTATACTATCATATTTTTATAATTTACAGAATGGAGTCGAATGTGGGCCAGTGCATCATTCGTTGGTGTGCTGATCATAATTGGAGTGCCTTTATGGTGGAAGACGACCGAAGTTTTCAGGTAATTTATTACTTTATACATTACTAGCTTATCGCCCGCTTTGTCTAAAACCCAATAAAATATATACTTAACCTTCCTCTTGAATCACTCTATTTATTATCTATTTTATTTAAGCCTACAAAAGGACCTATGTCCCTTTAAGGGACAGAGAAAGCGACTTTGTTTTATACTATGTAGTGATTCCACATTTAATAAATTTTTCTTTACGGGTAGGTAAGTAGATGATCGGACTTCTGTCTCCTGCCAGATCGAGACATTAATCGTTTTTTTCGTTGAAATTAAATTAAATTCATTTATTTGCCAGTAAACATGGATTGGTTCCCACCAGGATTCGAACTCAAGACCTATATGTTCTAAGCACACGAAATAATCACTGTACGAAGGAAAAGATGCATTTTTTGCATATTTATTCAAACTGCCATGGGCGTACGTACCTACTCTGTCCATTTAATAACTCATTCTTTACTTAAGTTCTTTATTTACCAACAGTTCATCATTAACAGCCTATGTTTGTCCACTGCTGGACATAGGCCTCAGTCATGGCACGCCATTGAGCCCGGTCATTCGCTCGTTGACGCCAGTTATGCCCAGCAACCCTGCGGATGTCGTCACTCCACCTTGTAGCAGGGCGTCCTACGCTACGTTTGCCGAGCCGCGGTCTCCACTCTAGTACATGTGTGCCCCAGCGGTTGTCCGTTCTGCGGCACATATGACCGGCCCACTGCCACTTCAGCATGCTAATCCGTTGAGCTATGTCGGTAACTTTCGTTCTCTGGCGAATTACTTCGTTCCGGACTTGGTCCCTCAGAGAAATACCGAGCATAGCTCTCTCCATAGCACGCTGAGCGACTTTAAGTTGGTGGACCAGTCGTACTGTCAGTGTCCACGTCTCGGCTCCGTAGGTCATGACTGGTAGGACGCACTGATTAAATACTTTTGTCTTGAGGCATTGTGGTAGTGACGACGCGAAGACTCGACGGAGTTTTCCAAAAGCCGCCCAACCCAGCCGAATCCGCCTGTTGATCTCACCGTCGAAATTGTTCTTACCTAGTTGGAGCATTTGCCCTAGGTATACATACTCTTGAACAATTTCTAGGGAGACTCCATTTATTATGATCGGCTCCGGTAAAACATGATTGTTGACCATGATCTTCGTTTTATCTGAGTTCATGCGGAGACCGATGCGTAGGGAGGATTCGGCTAGTTCGTTCAGCATCTGCTTGAGTTCCTGCAGCGATTTAGCCATAATGACTATGTCATCGGCAAATCGCAAGTGTGAGATGTACTGGCCATTGATATTGATGCCTCGTCCTTTCCAATCCAGTGTCCCAAACATATCCTCTAACGCGTTTGTGAACAATTTCGGCGAGATTACATCGCCTTGTCTCACGCCTCGCCGTAGATGGATGCGTTTGGTACACTGGTTCTGGATTTGGACGGACATGGTTGCGGCATTGTACAGAGATCTCAGCACCTCGATATATCTGCAGTCTACCTGGCAGCGCTGCAAGGACTCCAGACAGACCACGTCTCGATGCAGTCGAAAGCTTTCTCATAATCCACAAAAGCAATGCACAGGGGCTGATTGTACTCTTCTGTTTTCTGTACAATCTGCCTCACTGTGTAGATGTGGTCTATGGTACTGAATCCACTGCGAAACCCGGCCTGTTCCGGAGGTTGAAACTCATCGAGTCTTCGTGCGAGACGGTTGGTGATGACCCTTGAGAACAATTTATAGGCGTGGCTCAAAAGTGATATGGGCCTGTAGTTCTTTAAGAGGGTTTTGTCCCCCTTTTTAAAGAACAGCACCACGACACTTTCGCTCCACGCCTTCGGAGTTCTCCCAGTGAAGAGGACAGAATTAAACAGGTCTCTTAGTTGTTTTAGGACAGGAGCTCCACCTGCTCTGATAAGCTCCGTAGTTACTCCGTCATCTCCAGGGGCTTTTCCGTTTTTAAGTTGCCTCAGGGCCAACTCCAATTCGTCTAGGCTGATTTCGGGAAGCTCATCGGTGTAATGGCGAGTTAAGGTAGCTCTGGGGTCTTTATTGGATGGTGCTGGCTTAGGTTTGTGTGAAGTGTACAAGCGGCTGTAAAAGTCTTCAACCTCCGCGAGAATCTCCGGCCTCGATGTCAAGACGCTCCCCGTAGATGTTGTCAGCTTTGTCAGTGAAGATCTATCTAGGTTTTGCGCGAACACTTTCGATCCGCGATTTTGCTCAATTGCTTTTTCAACTGCAAGAGTATTATAGGATCTAAGGTCGCGCCGAACCATCGTGGATATCCTTTTGTTTAATAGCCTTTGGGCTGGCAAAGCTGATTGTGGGTTATCGCGTCGGTCGTCCATCAAAGCCAGGGTCTCCCGCGAAAGTTTAGACCTTTTACCGGTAGATTTTATTTTGAACAACCCTTTACCTTCATCCCTGAGAATATCAATGACTTGTTGGAGTTTTTGATCAACGTCATTTGTGGGTTCTAAGGAGGCGAATCTATTTTGTAATTTCAACTGAAAAGTTTCAGATTCAAGAAGGGTTTGAAGTGAACTGGGCCGGAGTATTGACCTTATCAATCGGTTTCGTTCTAACTTGCAATTGATATTCAGAGTGCCTCTAAGATAACGGTGATCACTGCCCGTATTAAACCTTGTGATCACTGAGACATCTCTGAATATGCGTTTTTTGTCCGTAATGATAAAGTCAATCTCATTACGGGTCCTACCATCAGGGCTTTGCCAGGTCCACTTCCTTTGGGGCTGTTTCTTGAAGAAAGAGTTCATCAAATACAGTCCCTCTTTTTCGAGGAAGTTGACCAGCATATGACCCCTCTGGTTTCTGACTCCAAAACCGTGCGGTCCTATCGCCGATTCGCTGCAACTTTGCGTTCCCACTTTAGCGTTGAAGTCCCCCATCACAACATTGTAGTGTGCCTTTTTGGTGTAATGTAAGGCTTTAGATATATCTTCGTATATTTTTTCTACATCTTCGTCAGAGTGTGCCGAAGTTGGTGCGTAAACCTGGATCACCTTAAGGCTATACCTCTTAGAGATCTTAAGTATGAGGTACGCAACCCTGGGCGACACACTTGCGACTTCTACAATGTTGGAACAGAGGACTTTGTTGACCAGAAACCCAACACCACCTTCAGAAGGGCGGTCTCCTTCTCTAAAGTACATGATATGTCCCGATTCAAGAGTTATGGTGTCCTCTCCCTCTCTTCGGACTTCGCATAACCCAAGAATATGCCATTTTATATTACTTAACTCCTCTTCGAGCTGCACAAGGTGTTCATCGAGCCGTAGCGTGCGTCCGTTATACGTTGCAAGGGTCAGTTGGATTTGGCGGCCTACCATAACCCGGGGATTCTTCGCACCCCCTGTTCTACCGTTACCACGACCGCCGCCGTGGCCGGGAATAGTAGAACTACCGGGAACTGGGGGCCGTGGTTGGGAATAGCTTGCCATAATTGGTAAATACCCATAGTCGCCACGCTGGGCATGCGGGTTGGCGACCGCAGTGCATAACATTTCGAAACAGCAATGCTGCTGCCCATTGCTGTCCTGTTAGATTTTGTTATGCTGATTTGGATGGTTATACCGCCATCAGTCGGTCGTCAGAGCCTCGTCCGTTGTACAACAGGATGCACCGCGGGAAGGTGAGGTTGACTATTGGAGCACTGAGGTGTTATTATGCTCCCTTACATCCCAACAGTTAACACAAATAAAACACTGTGTTTGTTCCTTTGCTATATATTATACTAGCTGCTCCGCGCGGTTTCACCCCCGTGGCTCCACTCCTGTTGGTCGTAGCGTGATGATATAATATAGCCTATAATCTTCCTTAATAAATGAGCTATCTAACACCGGAAGAATTTTTCAAATCGGACCGAGATTAGCGCGTCGAAACAAACAAACAAACTCTTCAGATAATATTAGTATAGATAATAAGGAAGAAGTCCTCATCACATGAATCCTTATACGTAATACAATAATCTTCTCTTCAACTAGACATTTCAATCTTCATCCAAAGATAAAAAGTGACAGAAAATTAAACATTACAGTAATTAAAATGTTATCAAATTAACAAATTAGCTAAAATGCAAATTTGGAGTTGATTACGTTTCAGCTACAGATAATATTTACGGCTTGATATTAAAATGACGGACATGGTCTTGTAAAAAAGGGAAAATACCCAAGTTCGCACCATGTCTACGTGCTTGCATCGATGTATACAGTTATCTATGTTTGCGTATTATTGTTTACAATCAGATATTGTGTAATGGCAATATTATGTCACTGGGTTATCGAGCCCTGTGATGCGTTTGACATTACGCGGAAACGTTCAAGGGCGATGCAAATGTCAATTCGGTTTTGGCGCGCAATTACGTTTCCTGTGGGCGGTGACAGTTCGGCCATTTTGAATGTAAAATGACTTTTTACTTAAATATTTAACAGCTAGATAGTATAAAAAATATAATAATTAAGATTTTGCTTTAATTTCACATTATCATTTTAACGTCTATCTCGATTTAAAAAATTGAAAATTACTGAGAGACCATTCGACAATTTTTTTAAAAGGCCCGTCTAAATTTGTCTAAAAAGAAAACGGATTTTAGATTTCAGCATAAAGAAATAGTCATGAAGGGAAAAATTTCATATTCTAACAGTCTCGCACCGCTTTTTCAAAAAAACCTAAAAAAATACTTCTTCCGGTAATTTAATTCTCAATTTTCAGAGTTGCACTGCCCTACGATAAGATCAGCAGCTTCGACACGGATTCACACTTCATCACCACAGAGCTGGTGGTTCTAGCGAATGATGAGCGGACAGCAAATGATGTAGCTGCTCGAATTGAGAAGGACTTTGAGAAGTCGGGTAAGAATTCGAAAGAAGAACTAAATAAACGCGTAGAATTGACGCTGGTTAATAGAGTACTAAAAATGTTGGTATTCATTGTAAATATGATAGACAGAAATCTTTTCCATAAACTACTTCATCAGGATTAGCAAGCAAACAAATACTCCGTATACAAATACAAACAAATACAAACAAATACTCCACTACAACACTAAATTTACGGAGTATAGACGTCTTCAATGTACATAGGTATATTACGTAAAATACAGATAAAACTATTTTTCTAGTATTTAAGTTTACGAACACATTCTTATTAGTATCCGGTACCGTTTCATCTCTAATTCTTAATCAGTACATATATTTTCCAGACGTGATTAAACTGAAAATCACCAAGCACGTACTGCCGGAAAAACTGCGCAGCACGCTCGACACAGTTGCAGAAGAAACAGAAGCTGTCGAAGAGATCAGCACCATAGTAGACCTGAAGAAACATAACACCTTCTATGTGGTGCAGCGGACGCCGCTTTTCGAAGAGGTCTGGGTGGGGTCAGAGAGGGTGGCCTTCTTTAGGGATGCTAGAGGTATGGAAAATTTGGGGCATTTTTAGATAGTTTTTAAAATTTGTAATTTAATATTTTAAGTAATCGCTACGTAATTGTTACAAGTACGGTTAGTGAGGAGGGGAGGATTTTTACAGTCTATCAAAATCGTACTTTTCTATTCTTCCATAGCAATAAAACTTTACACTTTATGTATAAATAGTTTGTGTAATTGATAATATCAGATAATTGTTAATCACGGAAATCCCACGGGAACGGGACCATGCGGGTTTTTCTTTGACTACGCGGGCGGAAACTAGTATTATATTATAATGGGTACTTACCTTATTTGATATCAGGAAGGGTTGCAGGCAAGCTGCCTTAGTGTAGGCCTGCAGTTCATATTATCTTTATTAATCATCAGGTTTAATGAATATTATAATGTCCTTGTATTTTGAATGTTTCATTAATTAAGATAATGGTACTATGTATTTAATTTTGTTTTTTCTTGTGAATAAATGATTATGATTATGACAGCGGCAAGCACGCTCATTAAAGCGCTAACCCAGTGGGTGTTTGAACCAAGTGCGTTATACGGAGCTCGTTCGGAGGCCGGGGATCGTGCTCGCCAGGTTCGATTCCCGGGGGGCAAGGGGTACCACGTGGTGCTGTCGGTTGTGCACCCGGAGCCGGGCAAGATGGCCGTGGACTTCGATGCCGCGGCGGCTGTGGAGGGTAAGCGAATTTTATACAGTTAACTCTGCGAAATGGCTCTTTTATAAAACGCTTTTATTAGCTTCACCTGTATATTTGTATATAACCGATACGTTTGTATGTTACCGACTCCTAAAGACTCATTTTTGACCCATTTTAAAGGGACAGATTTAATTCAAACTTTGTACACTTATCCACAATCTATGACAATACAATAATTTCTAGAGTTTAATTTTTTTACAAAACTTCAGATAAGAAAGAAGTATAACATGACATATACATGTCATGTTATCATGAAGTATCTAGATCTCTTTCTTTCTTCTTCATTCTTTAATAATATTTTTTTTTTAATTATAGACTATATTGGTTCATTCGTCGACGAATTGAGTGAGCTGCATAATTTCACTCTCAAGTCGCAATGGCTCTATTTGCTGGATTTCGACTTTCAACCAAAGAAGGTAATTTTTATTATTATTTAGTATGAAACAAAGTATCATACCTATGTCTCCTAAAATTAGGTGTGTAATTACAGTAATTTCCGAGAAAATGCGTTCAGAATCTCCACACAACGCTGTCGCATGTTTTTCCCTTGATTATTGATCATAAATGATTGATTTTTAACAGAAAAATAATAGTTAACTTCTTCTAAGCCCTAATGTTTTTATGATATTTTTTTAATAAGCCCTCAAAGTTGCTAGCTAAATCCGCTGTCAATAATTCTCAATCCCTCTACGCTTGAGTTTAAAAGTTTAATTCTCCTGTTGTTGTGTCTTTTGAATGAATTTCTCTTCTCTCGACATGTATGTTATTCTTTGTTGTTCGTGTGTGTAATCGTTCGTTTGTGTGTAATAAATAAGTATTTGAACTTAACTATAATATCTATGTAATGTTTATGTAATAATTTTTTTTCTGATTTTGCGGAGCTGTGAAATTATGTTTGCATGCCAGTATAACTGGCGAATGTGCTGTACTTTTCCACAAAATAATAACTTGTGAACCACATTTGAACACAAAGATTTATTTATTGAAGTGAAACTTCTTTATCGGGGTTGGACAAAAATTTAGTGTAACATTTTTGCGTTACGCCGCACGCGTGACATTTTTGCGTTATGCCGTACGCGTGACATTTTTGCGTTACGCCATACTCGTGACATTTTAAGGTCATAAAGAAGTTTCACTTCTTACGTGTGTACTCTAGTACACACATACATTTTTTTATTTATTTATCTCTTTCCCAGATAATGGACAACACGCCCCTCGGCTACCACCACGCTATCCGTCACGATCGACTCCACCTTCTCATGACGAGATTAGAAGAAAGGGCGGCGACACATGTGTCCGATCTGCCCGCCATTAACCTGGCCCTGTATATAGTGCCCTGTGAGATCGCTCCCGTTGTTATATATGATGCTGATAGTGAGTTTTTCTTCTGTGTTATTATAGAAAACCACTTGATCACTTTATTTATATAACTAGAAAATAATGATTGATTTGATATGATTTAATTTTTGACGTGACAACGTCTTATAATTCGATAGAGCCGGCTGCACGCACGTAAAAACATGACTCATGCGGCGTTACCTCGCTATGAGGCGTTCCATGTAAGGCTTGAAGTGCAAGCGAGAGCGCGGAACGAGCGACAAAGAAGCACAATCGGCCGTTGTCACGTTCAACTATCGTCAGTAAACCGACTTTACAAACAACCAATTTTTCTCAATGTTAAGAAACAGTCATTTGCATTAATAATTATGGGGTACATTTAGTAAGCATTAACGTAGTATAAATAATTGGACTCACGCCTTTTAAATGGTAAAAAATGTCCGATTGGCATAATATAAAATATTCATTGAAATTAACACCTTATTTCATGGCTGTAATGTTCAAAGTCGATTGTATCGCTTCTTATAGAACTCTGCCTAGTACTCGCGTAGGCAGAGTTTTGACTTGAGCGTGATTGTGAGTCTAGTTTCTTGATGTAGGTATATCAATGATGATAAGGAAATTTTAATATTTTTTCCTACTAAAACTATTGATTTTGAATAAAATTGCATTATTAAAGTTAGACAAGAATTAAAATATATTATAGTAAGTTAAAATTTTTACCAATAGTATGTACAGTTGGCTTTTTCTTATAGATTGGTAAAACATTTTTATTTATTTTTTTCTGATAAATAAGAGCATAATGAATCTCCTATATACATCACATTTTACATAACTTATACATATATCAAACATTTCAGACAAGAAAGTAAACGCACCCGTACAAGCGTTTATGTCCCCGAAATGGGGCGGTGTAGTGTTGGGTGCGCAGGAGTGCGGGGACAAACCGTTCGTCCCGAATGTCCCGCTCGTTATGGGGACGTTTCTGGCACAGTTGAGGAATCTTATCGGCATCACTGATAAGGTAAGTGAAATTAATTATCATCTATACTTACTAATACATATTATAAAGCTGAAGAGTTTGTTTGTTCGAACGCGCTAATCTCAAGAACTACTAGTCCGATTTGAAAAATTATTTCGGTGTTGGATAGCCCATTTATCAAGGAAGGCTTTATATCATCACCCTAAGACCAACAGGAGTGGAGCCACGTGAGTGAAACCGCGCGGCACAGTTTCGCTCAGTCGTCCAACAGCTATATAGAAGATCAATCTATTTTACACGTGTGTCGCGGTTAAAAACTGATTCAACTTACAAATAGCGCGCGAAATTTTATTTGCAGTGCGTACTAGGAATAATTTTGATTACGGAATTAAATACGCGAGAATAAAGGCCATGCGGTGAAATATCTCCGTGCAGACACAGCCTAATTTGCAATTAAATAATATTGCGACTAAATACTGAGATGTAACCTATCCTATATTTCAAGTTAAATCAAATTGCACACGGAGAGCATGTCAAATTTAAATTCGGTTCAGTAGTTTAGGAGTCCACCGCGGACAAACAACGTCATACCTAATTTTTGAAGTGAAACTTCTTTAAGCGCGTTGAGAGTGAAATTTCAAGGTCGCATCATGGCAATACCGTTACGTCATGGAGTAAGGAGATGATTTTGGTATCTTCGAATTTTTTTTTAAGCTATTGCATAGCTTCTATCGCGGGCCTTGAGTGCGCGGGGACCGAATCCAGAAATTTCGTAACGAAAAAACCTCACGCTCCCCACTCCGACGGACACGGAGGTGTGGCTTGAAGGCATAGCACGCTTTACCGCGGCAGTCCCCGAGTGCCACACGTCTTTTATTATTATCGATTTATTTACTGTTTTCCAGGAGGCAATTGCCGGTGCGCACCTAGAGCCACTGCGCTCGGTGTCCCCCCGCGCGTGGGAGGTGTGCAGCCTGCTGCGCGTGCGCGCGCTCGAGCACGTCACCTCCGCCCAGAGGAGCCTGCGCTCGCTCGCCAAGCTGCTGGGTGAGTTGTGTCCAACCCCGCCCGGTGTCCCCGCGTGGGAGGTGTGCAGCCTGCTGCGCGTGCGCGCGCTCGAGCACGTCACCTCCGCCCAGAGGAGCCTGCGCTCGCTCGCCAAGCTGCTGGGTGAGTTGTGTCCAACCCCGCCCGGTGTCCCCGCGTGGGAGGTGTGCAGCCTGCTGCGCGTGCGCGCGCTCGAGCACGTCACCTCCGCCCAGAGGAGCCTGCGCTCGCTCGCCAAGCTGCTGGGTGAGTTGTGTCCAACCCCGCCCGGTGTCCCCGCGTGGGAGTCGAGTTTTGTGTGTTACAGTGTATATGGTTCATGTGAAGATGTAATTTTGGGTAAGAGAACAAGAAAAACGCGGAAAAAATAATACTTAGGTCAACTTTAGGTGTGTTTTCGGGAAGATATTAATTATTATTAATACTACAAATTAAAATCTCGTATTTATTTTAACTTAACATAAAGGTATAGTGTGTTTTTTTTTATTCCTCCCCTCTCTCTCAGATACATTCATCTATATAAAAAATATCTAAAAGCCTAAAATAACACTCTTGAAGTTAATAATATGATAACAATATTTAAATGATTTTGACAAAATTGCATTGCATTTATGTAAACAATTTGTCAAATACAAGGTGCAAACTAAACCAATCTGTTTATTAAAACAAAATACTTTTATTTTCTCTTCCAGGTGAGATATCGAATATAGTGATCAACGAAGAAGTGGGTGCATCAATAAACACAGCAGTACATAATATTCAAGAAACGAAAAAGCAAATGGCGGCCGGTGACCTGTCAGGCGCGTACGAAAGCGCGCGAAACGCGTTCCTAGCGGCAGAGACGGCGTTCATGGAGCCCAGTTTATTAGCGTTGTTGTATTTCCCAGACGATCAGAAGTGAGTATAATTATACTAGCTTTCCACCCGCGGCTTCGCCCGCGCAGTCAAACAAAAACCCGCATAGTACCCGTTCCTGTGCGATTTCCGGGATAAAACCTATCCTATGTCCCGGGGTAAAAAATAGCATATGTCCTTTCTCAGGTATCAAAATATCTTTATACCAAATTTCATACAAATTGATTCAGTAGTTTAGGCGTGATTGAGTAACAGACAGACAGACACAGTTACTTTTACATTTATAATATTAGTATTTTCTTAAAGAATAGAAAAATTCATTCACTAGTCGGGATTTGAACCCGCGTCTTTTGCCTTTCCCTATCACGCCTTTGGACACTCAGCCATGTGCTGAGTATATTGTGTCAGTTTCAATACTTTATTTTACGATAAATATGAGGAATTCTTCGAGTTGTGATTATTTTTTTCTTACGCTTTCGACGAATTTTATGTAATAAACATTGAGATAATATTAATAATGGAGCAGACACCACGAACAAAATCTGTGCGCCAAGATGGCGGCGCGGGGCGCGCGAATGACGGCTAGACAGTCATAGATTATGCGATGTCACTGACTCACCGCTATAGAGGCGACACTTTGTTTCTTTCTGTCTATTTTATTGGGTGCCACTCCTTACATGCACGTTGACTTGAAATTTTCTTTGTACTTACTTAATATTTATTTTAGATATAAACTGACTTTACTACGCGGGGCTAACAATATCTGGCATATAATATAGGATGAGGAGGTTCAATATGGGCTATGGGAAGTTTCATTCCTTACAAATTCAGCCTTTTTTAGAAAAAAAAAATAAAAGCCGTGTAAAAATTGTGTTTATTTATATTTAGTTCATCATCCTCAGAACATGTTCCCGGCTCAGAAATTGCTTGTATTGTTCCAGTACTATTGTAGCACACCTTCGGCTAAAATAAATATAATAATAATAATGTCTAAAATAATAATAATGTCTAAAATAATGTCTAAAATGATGGCTAAAATAATATTTTATTTGTTATACAAATCCGTAAAATTTTATTATTATTACTAACATCAATACAAGGAACAGCAGACTTCTTTAGAATACGCCTTCCCGCTTTTGTGATATATTTATCCTCATCGCGAAAATGCAATGAACAGATGCTAGTTCTATCGGATGGTAACCAGGTTTCTTCACTGCGGTTGTTTTGGACAAATTTTACCCATTTTTCCCTTTCTTCACGACCCAGACATGGAAACCTTGAATAGAAAAAATATTAATCTCTGAACTAGCGGTCCGCCCCGGCTCCGCCCGTGGTACATATTTCGCAATAAAAAGTAGCCTATGTTTTTTCTCAGGGTCTAAAGATTGTCTGTGCCAAATTTCATCAAAATCGGTCTAATAGTTTATGAGCCTATTTATTACAATCAAACAAACAAACAAAATTTTTCCTCTTTATAATATTAGTGCAGATAAATAAATAATAATTCAATTATACGTTCAAGTCAGTAGCTTATATACAATATCAATTAAAATTGATTAAAATCAATTAACAAAAAAAAAATTGGTGATTAAGTAATTGATTTTCATATTTCATGATTTCACCTTTTTTCAATTAACAACCAGTCTATGCTTTTCTAAATATGTAAAATTATTATTTTATACTATAAAAATATACGCCAGCAAATATTACTAACAACACTTATTTCATGCCCAATGTCATATCTTAAATTTTTAATCTATGACAAATGACGCAAAATGTCGCCCGCCAAAAATTTTGTTCTAACTAAGTTTTAAAAATTATTATCTAATTACTTACTGATTGAAAAGTTATTCCTTTGCACTTTTCCGTATTATTTGTATTATTTGTGCAATATCGTAACACACACGTAGGCATATTTGATGCGTTTCACTTTAAAACAAATAAAAAATGAGCGTGACGTTCGCGCCAATGAGCGAGCAAGCGACTGAGTGCAGTTACGCCACATGACGTATGTTGAGTGGAACATAAGTGGTGTAGGCGGTATCGACTCCATATTAATATTATCTCAATGGTAATAAATAATAATGAACAAAGTTCTAAAATTCATTATATTATAAACCTAATCATACCTCACACATTATTTTGTCATATTTATTTTTATTCATCGAAACCCAAGACGTGCATTTATTTAAAAACAGTTGATATCACATAACCTGAAAAAATAAATAACCTCTTTTCTGTAAAGTTATGAAAAACAATACTAAAATTACAATTTATTTGTCTCCAGGTACGCCATCTACATACCGCTGTTTCTGCCCATCATGTTCCCAGTTATCTTGTCTTTGAAGAACTTAGTGCTGTGGTTCCGAGGAAAGTCCATAAAGGAAAAGTCTGAATGATATATTATGAGTATTAAATAAATGTAGTTAATATTATATCTTGTCTTTTATTTTAATACCCTATTCACATATTCAAACAATTAAAAGCTGAGTATTTCCTCACAATCTTACCATAACAAAGCGTTTAGAACAACGTATAAATATGACACCTCAATACTATTGAATATAATATGAACTAATATTCTAAGCGATTGTTATACATATTAATTCAGCCATAATGGGAATCGGAATGAATCTAACCGAAAAACCGATACAAGAAATACCTAAAGTTAAAGAATTATGCCTGTTTTAGTAAAAGCTCATTGTCACACTGTTTGGTGGTTTGTACTTATGCATTTTCTGAGAACATGTACTATGGTAATGTATATTTTTATTTACACCATCAGAAAGTAGAGATTTCAACGATCAAAAGGCCTCCCAACTTTTTGGACAAAGCTGATATTTTGACGTGAGAATTTTGTATTGGAATATAGGGTGCTTTTTATATTAAGTTGAAAGAATTTTTTAGTTTCAAAAATTATTATAGATCAGGGTATATAAGGGTAACACGATAATAAAACAACAATAATTCATTGCATTCACAATTTATTGATATCGAGGTATTTTTTACAATCAAACATTTATCTTAGGCTAACCATAAAATACATGACATCGTATAGGTATATTTTGGGTATCGTAACATCAGCAAAATATCAAAAAAATAATACAAATAGGCCATTTTCAAAAACACTGGCTTCTTAAAATATTTCTTGGAATGTAATATTAAGTTAAAATAACTAGGCAGTGTTTATTACTTTATTAAAATTATACAAGAATATATTTAGGCAGTATTTAGTGTTTAAAAAATTCCGGTTAGTTAGCTAGTTACCTATTTTATAACTAAAAAAAGAATATACGATATCAATTAGTATATTCTTTGTGCATTTTTATATATTGTGGAATGTGGAAACATAACTTGTCTAATTTTCAAATAAACATCGAAATACATATTATGTAGACACTCTTTTAAATTTATTTTCATTATTCAATAGAGATTAGTTAAAGTTTTCAAGCTCTATTAAAAAAACATTCGTTACAAAATTATACAAATAATTAAGATTTTATTATATATGAATATATTAAAATTAAGTTGAGTTAAATAAATTCCATTTACCGATTTATTAACATTGATATGTGAGACTTTTTATAATTTTATTTATTTTATATCTTACTTGGCGACCATTCTACGCAAACAGTTTTTTTTTTTTAATATAGGTACATAGGTAATATTAAACATAGAATACGATATATTATATTTCTATTCAATAAAATAAGAGAACACACAACTCTGCGAATCAAAGTAAGTAATACATACAATATAATTATACAGGGTGGCCCAAGAAGTAGTGATAAACTGAAGCCAGGATGTAGAGGACCTAGAGGGCTATCCGAATCACCCCCATGTTTGTTATGCGATTTTTCGTATTTTCGGAGTTATGACGTTTTTTTTAATTTTTCACCTATTGCCGAGTACGATGAAATTTTTATTTATGGTGACGTGAATTATTGCGGTAGATGCTTGATTGTTTTTGTGTGCTAAGCTGAAAGATAGGCCAATTCTGTATGGTAAAATTTACTATCGTTAGATCCTTGAATGGAATAAAAAAAGAATTAAATGCCAAGAAATATAAAATTACCCGATATGTTCATAACTTCAAGGGCCCATAAAGCATCTACCGCAATAATTCACGTCACAAAAAATAAAAATCTCATCGTACTCGGCAATAGCTGAAAATAAAAAAAAATCTCTGAAAATACAAAAAATTGCATAACATACATGGGGGTGAATCGGATAGCCCTCTAGATCCTCTACCTCCTGGCTTCAGTATATCACTACTTCTTGGGACACCCTGTATACTTACCTATAATATTTTGTATGGAAAAAGACAATTTCATAGTACTATTTTTAAATATGAAAACAAAAAATAAATGGGTAGGTACTAGGTACACGTAGGCAATAAACATGAGCTTACTTTTTCTTCATTTTTTAGGGTTCCGTAGCCAAAATGGCAAAAACGGAACCCTTATAGTTTCGTCATGTCCGTCTGTCCGTCTGTCCGTCTGTCCGTCTGTCACAGCCGATTTACTCGGAAACTATAAGTACTACAGTGATGAAATTTGATGGGAATATGTGTTGTATGAACCGCTACAAAAATATGACACTAAATAGTAAAAAAAAGAATTGGGGGTGGGGCCCCCCATACATGTAACTGAGGGATGAAATTTTTTTTTTCGATGTACATACCCGTGTGGGGTATCAATGGAAAGGTCTTTTAAAATGATATAAAGTTTTCTAAAAAACATTTTTCTTAAAGTGAACGGTTTTTGAGATATCAGCTCTCAAAGTCGTAAAAAGTATGTCCCCCCCCCTCTATTTTTATAACTACGGGGTATAAAATTCTAAAAAAAATAGAGGTGATGCATGCTAATTAACTCTTTCAACGATTTTTGGTTTGATCAAAGTATCTCTTATAGTTTTTGAGATAGGTTGATTTAACTGTAATTTATTATATTTGCTGCTACGGAACCCTTTTTTTTTTTTCATCTAGGTATGGTTTATAATCATGACTTAATCGCTTTAATAATAATGATTAATCATTAAACTTAATACAATCAAGATAAAATATACTGCAGCTTTTAATTTATTCTATCTTTTACAATCTTAATACAATGATATCTTACTTATGCGTTGTTTAGGTGCGATGTGAGACTGCTACTGAAAACAGAAGTGTGACTACCTTGTGAATAATATGAGGTTTAGTTTGGCACAAGAATATAATATATAGGAAACTTATTGGATAGGTAAGGAGTTATCTAAGTACACATAGTTAAAGTATACAGGGTGTCCCACTATTGGTATACTTAGCGTGAAGGGACTTGTAGTTTTACATACACTGATCACGTAAAAAATACTAAAACAACAAAATTACATCAAACATTTTTTGCTAAATTTTTCCTGAAAATCCATGTTTTCTTCTCTAGCCTCGCGCAGCCGGCATATACCGCTTGACTAATGTGAGCATTTTGTCTAAAATCTAAAAAAAAATAATCTTAAACGATAGCTCACGTGCTGGTAGCAATGCTGGGCGGGTTGCTTGTTATATGTATACATAGAGTTTTAAAAATCCATCTATTTGAATAAAAACTACGTATGTAATTTTATAAGTATTTTTTACGTACTCGGCGTACATGCAAAACTATAACCTCCTTTGAGCTTAGTATACCAACAGTGGGACACCCTGTATAAAGCATAATATTATAGCAAATTGATGATCTACATAATGAAACAGTTGATTTGTGGGTATATTTATAAAACATGATATTTGTAAACTCTTATCCACTATATACTACTAACATATAGCTAATATCATTAAATACAAATAATACTGTTACGTAAATAAATTAGTATTTCTTATAAAATAAATTGTAAAGACGTGATTTTCCATATTAAGTACGTAAAATGAATCGTATACCATTTTTAGGGTTCCGTAGCCAAAATGGCAAAAACGGAACCCTTATAGTTTCGTCATGTCCGTCTGTCCGTCTGTCCGTCTGTCCGTCTGTCACAGCCGATTTACTCGGAAACTATAAGTACTACAGTGATGAAATTTGATGGGAATATGTGTTGTATGAACCGCTACAAAAATATGACACTAAATAGTAAAAAAAAGAATTGGGGGTGGGGCCCCCCATACATGTAACTGAGGGATGAAATTTTTTTTTTCGATGTACATACCCGTGTGGGGTATCAATGGAAAGGTCTTTTAAAATGATATAAAGTTTTCTAAAAAACATTTTTCTTAAAGTGAACGGTTTTTGAGATATCAGCTCTCAAAGTCGTAAAAAGTATGTCCCCCCCCCTCTATTTTTATAACTACGGGGTATAAAATTCTAAAAAAAATAGAGGTGATGCATGCTAATTAACTCTTTCAACGATTTTTGGTTTGATCAAAGTATCTCTTATAGTTTTTGAGATAGGTTGATTTAACTGTAATTTATTATATTTGCTGCTACGGAACCCTTTGTGCGCGAGCCCGACTCGCACTTGGCCGGTTTTATTAAATAAAACAGGAGGCCTACGATACACACGTATATTTAGATTTTAGCTACGGGTATTATGAAATTATGAATCCACCGATACATTTAACTACACTATTACTCGATATTATAATTTAGGTTTCAACCCAATCGGTTTCAGTGATCATAGCAAGATTCTCCCCTTTCCCGGGCAAATATTCAAATTCCCACAACGAATTGCTCAAAACCAATGTCTCAGTTTCCTGCAAATCAATTTTAACCGGACCGCAGATATTTTCACATGGCATTCTTGGTTTCAACTGAATAGAAGTTTGCCCTTTAAGCTGGGACATGATGATCAGGCCAATATCAAATTCCAAGTACTTATAACGATTCGTTTCATAATTCTTTGATAGAAGGAGCCAGTTGAAATGGGAAGGGGGGATTTCTGGGGACAGGAAGTATGGTCTAGGAGCGAGTACTCTGAAGGTTTTTACGGCGCGAATATCGCAGTTCTGGAAATGTATGAACCAGGATGGTATATTGCTCTCAGTAATACGCGAAACGATTTCCTGTAGGTCCATGGGTTGTTTCCCAATACGTATATTGGTTAGGATCCTACAGGGCACCGATTCTCGGAGCCTGTCGTCGTTATTCACGAGGCCTGTGAAGTTATATTCGCCGGAAGACCAGTCTGTATACGCATCTGTTACTATAACAGGCGCACCTCTGAGGAGGTGGTGGTTTAGTACTTCGTTGTGGTCTGTGTTCGCTATGCGAGCGATGTTCTCTGGAAATAAAGATTTTGAATGTTCAGTACAAATAATATAATACTATACTATTAACATACAGACATACTGGTACACTCACAAAAATAAATATGTAATTTTGATTTTTAATTGTATAATGTAATTCGAAAATATACGTATGTTGAAATTATAGAGCTAAGACTACAGAAACCTTCTTGTAAGCAAATTAAGAAATTAAAAACTTTACGACTGATTCAAAATGCGATTGTTTTACTTTTTACTCCATCCCATATTATAAACAAAGTTTTATCTTCACTTTTAAGACGTATGTATTTAAAATTTCGTATTCATATTAACTTTTTTAACTTCTAACATTTTTTTTTCTACCTAACATCGTAATTTCAGTAAGCTTGTTATCTTTTGCATAGGTTGCCTGGAAGAGATCACTTCTAAGTGATAAGGCCGCCTAATAAACTACAGGTAATATACAGTAACAGTTTCTGATTGATTAATTTCTTTGTTCTTTCTTACATTTAATTTTAAAGCAGCTTTACTTATAAACAAAGAATGTTATTTAACCATAGAGATAAATTGTTAAAGTAGTCTAGTCTAAAGTATGTTTACAATATTATGCCACGTCAAACCAAAAAAGTTTACCTTGACTTAATTTAAATATTAATAAATAAAATTATGGTCTAAACAAGCTACACTCTTAAAATAATAAATTATTTTAAGAGTGTAGCTTGTTTAGACCATAATTTTATTTTTCTTGAACCTAAAGAGATAAGGGTAGTTTACCTGCCAAAAAACTTAATACAAAGATTAGGATGAAACTTGGTAAGTAGGTAACTATGTAGGTAGGACAAAAAATTTCGCTCAACTGCAAGAATTTATTTTTACAACTTACGTATAGCTTCACAAGCAATACAGTCACTGGTAGAAACAGGTTCAGCTTCAAAATTCTGTAGTGGTAATCGCCCCAGTACACATTGATTGTAATACATCGGTGTCCAATTTATCAAAGGCAGCAGCTTGATCAGCGTCAATCGAGCTACTGCGGCAACATGCCATTGGAATGAATCGGTTTGGCTCACAATATACCCAGTCGCCAGAAACAACATCATCAAAATGATAATCCTTCGCCATCTCTTAATCGTCGCCCTTCTCACCGCACTCATCAAAGGACGACAAATAATATCTATTTCATCGTCACTCATACCCACTTCTTTACAATATTCATAAAAAGAACGCACTTCCGAATTAAGCAATTGGAATTTCTCGCGTTGAGACATATTTTCCGAATTTTTCGTGTTCGTTTTCATGGTGACCTATAAATTACTTAACGATCAATAATAACTTGGTGTGGTTTCGTATTCGTGTCACAGAATTGAATTCGCGCGCGCGCGTTGCATTTCTTTTCCTGTCGTTCAATGTAACGACCACAGATAAAAAAATTATATGGTCAGATAATGTCTGTGGTAATCTGTCTGTAAGTTTTATTAAAATCCTTGTTAAAATCTAATAGGTAAATATATGTAATTGTTATGCGTAATTTTTTTATAATAGACGTTTTTGTTATTCTAGTACACGTTATTGTTTAACTTATCTTATGAAATTTAATATTATGTCCATCTGTTAAAAGGCTGTTGATATTTAAAAAAAAGTTCTATTTTAAATGAATATATTAAGCTTAGATATTAAACAATACTTACCAAATCAATTTTATTTTTATTTTCCTTTTTAGCTTATTAATATTTAAATGAAAAAAGAAGAAAAAATAGCAATACTGAAAGTCAAGTACCTCAATCCGCCATATTGAAAGTGTATAAGTGGAAATCAGTCAAAAGTTGACCTCATTAATAATTTTTGTGTTTACTACTATCATTTTCATAGTTTTGTAATATTTAAAAAAATAATTGCATTTTTTAAGATTTAACAGTAAAATTGTGTGAATAAAAAATTGCATAAAAGTTTTTTTGCAAGTCTTTTGACGAATACGTCACAGCGCCATGTTGTATTCCTGCGCTGATTGCAGGCACGAGAAATCTGCCAACCCGTTTATTTTTTGGGATTAGTTCCCGAGAATAAATCGAACTGCGATTTTGTACTCAAATATATTTCAATTTATATTTGTTGGCAAATGTTATAGACTTTAGTTTATTCGATGCATCCCTGTTGTCGCATTTTGAGTGTTAACTCCTAATTTCAACTGCAGTTTTGTGCATCCGCGAAAGTTGAAAGGACTGTGTTGTAAAAGAAAGAAGTGATAATTAGCCAAAATTCCGGTCCCTACGCGTAGACGAGAAGGTGCCTACCCGCCGGGGCAGTCAGGCGAAGGAGATATGAACAATAAACGAAAAAATCGCCAAGGGCCACCGAGGTAATGCTAGTTTATGTACACCAACTACCAGCATTGGGATGACATGTCTTTGTTATTTGGGGCAATAATCTCGAGACACGTAAAATAGACGTCGGTATTGTCACATTGACAGATTTTCTGATGTGAGCGTGGTTATTTCGCAAATGCAGCTTGTAAACAAAACTATATAATAAAAAGGTATTCGGCGCGGCACTAGTCTAGGAGCGGCGGCCGCCTGCCGTATCGCTATAGATATTTGTCCTACTTTTATCGTGCTCTGACCACGATTAATATAGCCCTGTGCGAACAGCTGATCCCTCCTCGTATCGCAAATAACTCTTAAACGCCCAGTAAAGATAATTTGTCTGTTCATAAAGTAATAGTGCAGTTGTTGGTGCAAAAATTTTATATTCCTATGTACATTTTCAAGTTTTACATCGGGAAATAAATAGTGCAATTCTGGCAAGCATCCAATGTCCTTAATGAGATAGAAAATTTTGGAACATCAAGGTATTATTCAGAACAAACAAATAGATTCATTCTCAAATTGTTTTGATTTGTATGTGGTTTCTAATAAACATAGTCGGTCTTACCACAAAAAAACTTTAGACAGGGTTTAACTTTAAGCGCGTGTTCTCTTTAATCTGGTTTTGTCGTATTTCACTTAATACAACTATTAAAGTGACAGATCCCTGGTATAAAGTTGGACTATGTTTAAATTGTTTTGTCTTTTACTTAAGTGTTACATTTGTTTACCTGTATGAAATGACAAATAACATAAAACATGAAGTAATAACTTAAAAATATTTCATCATCACCAAAACTTAAAAATTGGGGCCTTTGCAATTGTTTGTGTTATCTGCTTGTGATTATTTTGATGGCTACATATAGGATCAGTACTTATGTTCAACAAATTACCAAAATTAAGACTTTATTGAATAAGAAAATATAATTTTCATTCTTCAATAGTTGCGTAGGATATAAATACAACGGTTAATTCTATTTTAATACTTTTTATTAGTATTTAAATCAATGTTTATAAAGAATAGTTCATATTTCATGATAATATTTAACTTAACTTAGTATGCACTATAATATTGTCTACTGTCACTATAATAATATGAGCATATTATATACTAAGTAGATTTACGCCCATGGTTCCTCGCATCAAAGATGATTCTCATAGGAATGATATGTTTAATTGTGGAATCGTACTCTTGAGCTTTCTATCTCCAGATATGAAAATCATCACTACATAGTATAAAACAAAGTCGCTTTCTATGTCCCTATGTCCCTTTGTATGCTTAAATCTTTAAAACTACGCAACGGATTTTGATGCGGTTTTTTTAATAGATAGAGTGATTCAAGAGGAAGGTTTTAGTATATAATTTATTAGGTTTTAGACAAAGCGGGAGAAGCCGCGGGCGGTAAGCTAGTACTTACTATAAAATTGCTTTGTTGTGACGAGTAAGAAGGAAAAACTAACACCCTTTAGCGTTTATAATATCCAAACTAAATTCCAATTAGGTTAGTTTTAAAGATTCCATTACCAGTAAATCTAATTTTTTTTTTATAGTTATACATTGTAAAATATTTGTTTATTATATCTATTAACATTCTAAGGACTTTAAAAGGTTTTGATCGACAAACATGGAAAGAAATATCTATATTGCGTTCGATTGATGTTTTTAAGGAAGTTGTATTAATAAAATTATTGCAATAGCAATTATCATGTAAATTGGAATGTTTTATAGTATCTTTGATTCTTTATTCTATTTTGTTACGGTTTAAACAATCTGTAAATTAAATTACTTGTTATTCATAAGTCTTGCAAAGGCTTAAAAATTACTTATTTGAATTTTTATTTTGTTAGATGTTTTTTTACTAAATCTATACTGATACTAGCGGTCCGCCCCGGCTTCGCCCGTGGTACATATGAAAAATAGATGTTGGCCGATTCTCAGACTTACCCGATATGCACAGAAAATTTCATGAGAATCGGTCCACCCGTTTCGGAGGAGTATGCAGACTAACATTGTGACACGAGAATTTTATATATAAGAAGATTATACAGCTGAAGAATTTGTTTATTTGTTTGAATGCGCTAATCTCAGGAACTACTGGTCCAATTTGAAAAATTCTTTCAGTGTTAGATAGCCCATTTATCGAAAAAGGCTATGTACCATCACGCTAGCACCAACAAGAGCGGAGCACTGCGGATAAAACTGCGGGGCACAGCTAGTAATTGCTGTGTCTTCTAACATACATTTCTTTTTATTTGCATATTAATTGAAACAAAGAAGCACAAACAAGCATGAAAAATACCGCACCGGTAATTGTTTAAATTAAAAATTAATTACCATTAGCAAGTCAATAGTAACAGTACTCATATGATACATGGTGTTTCCCCTCGGAGAAATAATTTTAATTGCAAATGAAGTGTCTTCTTGAAATAACTGTAATTTCTTTGTACTAGTTTTGATTAGTACTTCCTATTGCTTATCGTGTTCTATTACTTTCATGGTTATGTGTTACAAAGTAGAATTTATGAATAGCTGTTCGAGTTCTTGTATTATTTTGTACTAGCTGCTCTCCGCGGTTTCACCCGCGTGGCTCCGCTTCTGTTGGTCTTAGCATGATGATAGCCTATAGCCTTCCTCGGTAAATGGACTATCCAACACTGAAACAATTTTTCAAATCGGTCCAGTAAGTAGTTCTTGAGATTAGCGCGTTCAAACAAACAAACAAACTCTTCAGCTTTATAATATTAGTATAGCTATATTCTGGATTCTGTTATATACTTATAATTGAGATATATAGTAACTTCAAACCAAATCTTGACTAACCAATAAGAATTAAATCAGGATTTATGTGACAAAAATGTTTATGGGTTCGCATTTTAAATGCATATTCAATGAAGATATGTATGTAATATGATATGTAGCGAAGAAAGAAAGTTTTGATTTAAAAATTATTTAAAACACGTAGATAAGAATTTAGTTAATACAGTGATGTAGGGAAGTATGAAAGTTAGAATTTTTAAATATAAATAAGATACAATATCACCATGAAACATATTTAAATAAATTATTTATGCATAGTGTGCCATGCTTTGATTTGTGTAGTCTCCACTAGGTCAAGGTGAAGAAAACTCTTGATTGCACAGCTATACCTGGTCCTATGAACTTGACAGTTTTTCATTGAATAATTAACTATAAATTTATAATTAATACTAATTATCCTACTTCCTACTATCCTACTAATATTTTAAATGCAAAAGTTTGTGTGGATTTGTATGTGTGTGTTTGTTACTCCTTCACGCAAATACTACTGAACCAATTACAATGAAATTAAGCATACATACAGAGGGTAACTTGGATTAACACATAGGTTAGGTTTTATCCTGGAAATTCCACGGGAACGGGAACTATGTGGGTTTTTCTTTGAAAACGCGGGCGGAAAGCTAGTGGTACATAAATTTAAATTGATTAGTGGTTGTCTGTTCGTTATATTGTGGGAAGTTAACTTGGAAGATAGGTTATTTGAAGATCAATATCTGATTAGGATTAGAGAGGAAGTTAGAAAGATGTTTGTGGCTTTCTGATAAATGTCGTTTTTAGTTTTAGTGGTCGCAGATTGAAATTTTTAAAGATACAATCTGTATATAGAGATAGGAATCTGGCGGCATACTATTATTATGAACTCTTGAACTTTTTTATAAAAGCTAAAATGTTTTGACGCTTGTTATGTAATCAACTTAAATCCTTAAATGGATTTAATCAAATTTCTGAATAGAAGGCAGTAAATTTATCATCCAAAACCACCCAATATCTTTTCTCCTATATATCAACACTGTGAGCTAAATATAAAAATAATATTTTTACTACAAAATATGAATTGTGGCACAAAAACTGCCATATAATAAGGAAAAATATATAAGTATAGTATTTATTTATCTTTTTCCCTTTTATTTTTATATTCTCAATAAAATGATCGAATAGAGTAGTCAACTTTAATTTACACTCGAACTATTGGAGAAAGACGTAAAATTCTTACCCTAGGGATGGGAGGAGAAGATGAAAAATTAGTATGCAAATACAAAATGTACATATAAAAGAAATAAAGGGCATTTTTTGCATGTGAGGTATAGTAGAGATGACAATATGCTTTTACAAACGGATAAACGGATTTTACACTTAGTGTAGTGTAGCGCAGCGATGCAAAAACTACCTCTGCTATTATAGGATTTACTGTGGTACCGTCACCCGTAGCATCGCAGTTTTAATTTTTTATTTTATATGTATAGCTTTTTATTGAAATGAATTATCATAACGAACCAGAGTCGTATTTTTTAGCAATCTAGTAAAAAATTGCTTGCTGAGAAAAAAAAACATTAATTTTTTTTTCCAATTTACGAGACGAGAATGTACAATTTTTTTTTCTAATTACGAGAATATACAAGTTTGTTAACGATTTTTAATTTATTGTACTGCAAAATCTTAAAAAAATTGCTTTCTGAAATGAGGAAGGAAGTTGTCTGTAAATCGAACATTGCATAGTTTACGTAATTATACCTACTGAATGAATTTTTATGAATCTAACTACCTCAACTGGTTGCATATACATTACTAGCTGCGCTCCGCGGTTCCACCTGCACGGCTCCGCTTCTGTTGGTCTTAGCGTGATGATATATAGCCTAGCCTTTCTTGATAAATGGGCTATCCAAAACCGAAAAAAAATTTCAAATCGGACCAGTTGTTCTTGAGATTAGCGCGTTCAAACAAACAAACATACTCTTCAGCTTTATAATATTAGTATGGATACAAATTACACGAAGAGCTTTATCTAATTGTCGATGAATATTGAAAATCAATTGCTATGAAGCACTAACGGACTGAAATAAGAACCTCATCTTACTACCATCATTAGTAGACTTGTGGCTGTGTCTCTTATTTATTTTATACTTCTGACAATGTATTGAAATAAGCCACAAAAAAAATGAAAATACATGTCAAATAGGCTTTCATGGCCTACAACAAGTGCACCCCGCAATATGGTTATTTCTTGTTGTTTACGGTTGTTTTTGTTGTTGCAGATCGCCGCGGGGCCGCGTGGTGGCCGAGGGGGTGTACAACAACGCACATTTCATGCACGCGGCCACGTCGCACGTCGGCGACATCGTGCAGGTGCTCACGCAGTCGGGCAGCCTGTGGGAGGGCGTGTTCAAAACTTTCAGTGCACAGTTTGAGGTGAGTGCGTATGGAGGAAGGTGGAATCCTAGACCAGTACTCAACTGGCCGTCCGTTAAGGCCTCGATTAATGATGTTGTTATCCTCTTTAGCGAAAACATTTCGGTTGCGCGATTCAGAGCGAGGTGTCGTTACATGGGGGGAGGGGGTGTTAAATGTTAACCCGCTTGAATAGTTTTCATTTTATGGTCTTATTTTTTTTATTTTTTTTATTTGGTCAACCAACATTTGTTTACAATGATTCTTAAATATAAATTTTACATAACATGTAGTTCTTGCGATAAAGTAACAAATAATTAGGCGCGGGACATATACAAGCCTCGGGCGCGCTGCCGGCGCGCTGCCGGCGCGCTGCCGGCGCGCATCGGGCGCGCTGTTGGCGTCCGAAAATGATATTTATATAGAGTGGTTAAATGCATTTTCTTCATGCATAATTTAGTAAAATTATGTTTTTTGTGCTAAAAGAGATTAACATTAATTTGAAAGTAACGATTTTGTTTTGATAATCTTTGTTGGAAATGTTGGAATTTACTTGGAAAATTTTATAGTACTTTTAAAGTAATTTTAAAGTAGTACTGGTGTAATGATGGAAGAAAAGAAGGTTAAAATAACACAAAATTTATATTGTACTAGCGGTCCGCCCCGGCTTCGCCCGTGGTACATATTTCGCAATAAAAGGTAGCCTATGTTCTTTCTCAGGGTCTAAAGATTATCTGTGCCAAATTTCATCAAAATCGGTCCAGTACCTAGTTTATGCGTGAAAACCATACATACATACATACATACATACATACAAACCTTTCCTCTTTATAATATTAGTATAGATGAAATATGGTTTTCAAACACAGGTTTACATTTAAACCATATAAATCTTATCATTAAAATCTCAGTTCAAAAGTATTTACAGTACTGATCATTCCACAATATTATTACAATTACAAATAAATAAAAAACACAATCAAAATCAGGATTATCTTTATTTCTGACATTGTAAATACATGGGAACTTTCATTATGCTCTTCTTCATTTTCACTTTCCCTACTGCCATCACCTGTGTAAATCATTTCATCGATTAATTCAATTCACCTTTAAAAACAAAACGAAGAAGGGTATGTAATAGCAGCTCTATATAATTCCACACAGAGAGAACACATTTTTGACTGACAGGCTACCGTCTCCTACCACCCGATTTGTTTTTGATTGTGTATGACCGTGAATTGACCTCTATTTGGATGCGATGGGGGAAGCGCGCCTGCGGTACGCCTGCGGTACGCCCGCGGCGCAACCGTGGCGTGCCGCCTCGTCGCCTTTCCAAAATTCTTTCATACAAAATGTATAAGAAGGACGTGGTGCAAAACAGATTCAAGAGGTGCGCTTATGGCACGCCCGCGCCCGCGCCGCTTGTGTTTGACCCGCGCCTTAGAGGTTGACACAGCATGCGCCAATTATACAGAGCTATTTCTTAAAATTAGGATACTTGTTATTGTTATTAAAAGAATATTATTAAAAGAATAAGAATTATTTAATTATGGTCTTACGGGTCTTACGGGTATAGGAATGCCTTTGACCGCTTATTGTTATTGATTGCAGTCGCCTACTCTTTTTGTTTATTTATCTCTGTATAACAATTTAAACTTAAAAAAACTCGACGCTACTTATCAAAATATGCAAGAACATCTATCAGCCAACATAATACGCTATTTCAATTATCAACGGAGCGTCTTATTTATTATTTTTATAGCATTTTCTAGCGCACGCACGCACTTGTGTCGTATTATCGTATAATATCTTCCGGTTACAGAGGTTTTCACAATTGAGAAATGCTAGAATTGTGGTCAAACAAAACAATTAAAAATCATGTTCCGCATAAATAATTGTTCGCTACTGGCATCTCACAAACTTGGTGAATTTTTAGGGTTCCGTAGCCAAAATGGCAAAAACGGAACCCTTATAGTTTCGTCATGTCCGTCTGTCCGTCTGTCCGTCTGTCACAGCCGATTTACTCGGAAACTATAAGTACTACAGTGATGAAATTTGATGGGAATATGTGTTGTATGAACCGCTACAAAAATATGACACTAAATAGTAAAAAAAAGAATTGGGGGTGGGGCCCCCCATACATGTAACTGAGGGATGAAATTTTTTTTTTCGATGTACATACCCGTGTGGGGTATCAATGGAAAGGTCTTTTAAAATGATATAAGTTATCTAAAAAAACATTTTTCTTAAAGTGAACGGTTTTTGAGATATCAGCTCTCAAAGTCGTAAAAAGTATGTCCCCCCCCCTCTATTTTTATAACTACGGGGTATAAAATTCTAAAAAAAATAGAGGTGATGCATGCTAATTAACTCTTTCAACGATTTTTGGTTTGATCAAAGTATCTCTTATAGTTTTTGAGATAGGTTGATTTAACTGTAATTTATTATATTTGCTGCTACGGAACCCTTTGTGCGCGAGCCCGACTCGCACTTGGCCGGTTTTATATTAATAACTTTTGCTGTGCCGCGCGAGCAAAAGTGTTTCTATAGCATATGGTACATAATCTATATCACTGCCAAGTATCATCAAAAATCAAAATCCATTCAGTGGTTTTCGCGTAATAGAATTACAATTTACAAACAAACCTTCATCCGTCCTAACAAAGTATCCCGTTTATCATATTAGTAAGACTTGTAAGGTAACATTTTCTCCTCAAAATAATAAAAATAAGGTGTTGCAGAAAAGGGTGATCTTGGTGCCTCATCTCGATTAGGCGCACTAGGCGGTCCTAATAACATTAATTGGTTTTCTAATTGTATTCCCTTATTTTTGTAATAATCGTCTAGAAGTGAAACTTCTTTAGGCGCGTTGAGAGTAAAATTTAAATTTCGCGTCATGGCAATACCGTCACGTCATGGAGTAACGACGATTTTGGTATCTTAGAATCTTGCCAAAGAAGTTTGACTTCTGACACCTGTTCTCGGTACATACGCTCTTTTTATTATACAATCGATACCATATATGTACATATAAGTGACGAATGAGTGCCTTGCCACTTGACTCAAGTTACAAATAAGTAAGCTTTAAAAAGGAATAAATATCTGAAAGGGATATAATACCTTCACTGGAGTCTGGATTTAAAGCTTTTGGTGTTTACTTATCAATACATAGTATAAAACAGTCGCTAGGTTAGAGTAAGTCCACACGGCGCGTCGCGTCAGCGTTGCGTCGTCGCAACGCAAATATTTGACGCATAGCCGGCCACACGGGCGCTGCGCCATCGCAGCGTTACTACTACTACAACTGAGCGCTGACACCCCCTCCCGCTTCGTCTCGGGGGCTGCTGTCCGTCACGTGTGCGTTGCGCGCCGCAGCGCGCCGTGTGAACACCTTGGTTATTTGTATGTAAAACGACGCAGCGACAGCGCTACGACGACGCAACGCTGACGCGACGCGCCGTGTGGACTTACTCTGAGTCGCCGTCTATGTGTATGTATGCTTAGATCTTAAAATCAAAATCCGACAGTGAAAGCGACTGTGTTTTATACTATACTAGCTTACCGCCCGCGGCTTCGCCCGCTTTGTCTAAAACCTAATAAATTATATACTAAAACCTTCCTCTTGAATCACTCTATCTATTTAAAAAAAACCGCATCAAATTCCATTGCGTAATTTTAAAGATTTAAGCATACAAAGGGACATAGGGACAGAGAAAGCGACTTTGTTTTATACTATGTAGTGATAGTGATTAGGTTTTAGACAAAGCAGTAAGTTAATCTCTTCATAAGATTGAAACAGAACAGGTATATCCTACGAAATTTACATTTAAAATGTGACACAACATATACCTAGATGAATTATTTTTATTCACACAAAATAGACTTGTAGCAATGTAGCCCCGCAAAGCTGTTATCTACCACGAAACTGTAAAGTGGGTCGAATCGATATACGCATTGTGATCTCGGCTTTTTACAAAACGTTACTTGCAATATTTATGGTGGGTACGTATAGTATTTACGCGCGGATTGACTGCGATTTGAATCGAGATGAATAATAGGATATTTTTCATCTCGATGTAACATATTTGGTACATCTGATTATTGTAATTGTTTTAAGTTTAAACCAAAACAGCGATGCATGCCATAAATGTATCCATTTAGTACTAGGGGGGTAAGTAATAAAAAATCCTGTGAAAGTTGGAGATATTGATTAATTGAATTAGGGCGCGGGCACACGATGCGTTGCGGCGCCGCACCGCAAAGATTTCACCGTGTCAGTGGGCACACGAGCGGTGCGGCGCCGTAACGTTGTTATATCGCAGCGGCGTCGTAGCAGCGTTGCACAGCGTGTCCTTCCTTGTGATGCAAAACAACTGAGCGGTGCCGCTCCGACGTCGCACCGCATTCACCCCTCCCCGCCTCGTCTTGGTGGTTACAAGTCCGGTGCGGCGCCGGAGCGCATCGTGTGACATGCCACAGATATTTCTATGTAAGACGACGCAGCGACACCGCTCCGGCGCCGCACCGCCGCCGCAACGCATCGTGTGCCCCCGCTCTTAGAGCCAAATTGTTATTGTTTAAAATTTAAATTGACATAAATCGCGATGCATTCCATAGATTCATTTTAAAGTACTAAGTGAATAAGTTACATTAAAGTTATTAAGCTATATTGGTTTAAGTCAGGAAGTAAGTCAAGGTAATGTTTTATAAGGTATTGATAAACTATGCTTGATAATGTTTATGTATGCCGTATGTCTACGTTGTGTAGTGCAGATAATTTGCAAGGCATTCGATATTATAAATGATAGTATCATTATAATTTATAATTATGCAGCCGCCTTTATAATCTGCAGTGTTACATATATAAGATAATTTCGAATTTTATTTATTAAGAAAAAATTATGCTGTTATAAAGGGATTTTAAAATAGTTGTCGGTGCCTGGCGTTTACGTTGATGGTTTTACCCGCATTGCTCCGCTCCTGTTGGTCTTTGTTTGATGATATAATATAGCCTTATAGACTTATAGTATATAGCCTCGTCGATAAATGAGCTATCTGTCCTGTCCATTCGTCCATTTATCGAGGATAAGACCAATAGGAGTAATGCGGGTAAAACCGCGGGGTGGAGCTAGTCTCATATAATAAACGGGTATATTTATACTGATAAATATGTGACTTGTCTGGCATTTGTGATAGTTATTTTTATGTATGAAGTTTGTTAGTATAACGCCGTCATGTAAACTTATTTTTTGTACCATCAATCTTGTTTTATCTTACGTTATATCATCTGAAAAATAGAACAGAAATTGTGTAATACCCCAAATTACTATCATTAAAGAGCCTTGAAGGATATAGAATTTATGGAGCATCACAATTAATAATGTATCGAAATATAAGCACAATAAAATTCCAATTCGAATTGTTTTAATTCAATTGTATGGAATACGCTTAATAGCTGTGCCCTGCGGTTTTACCCGTAGTGCTCCACTCCTGTTGCTCTTAGCGTGATGATATATAGCCTATAGCCTTCCTCGATAAATGGGCTATCTAACACCGAAAGAATTTTTCAAATCGCACCAGTAGTTCCTGTGATTAGCGCGTTCACACAAACAAACAAAATATTAGTATAGATTGCACTAAAATCACAATGATCATTAAATACTTGTGATAGATACTAAAGATAGATGAGAAACGTCCGCTTTTTTCTTCAAAAATGACTGCAAACCAAGAATTTTAATTCTTGATTATATATCTAGTATGTTTACATTTAAATCAATGAACTCCCGAAGGGCCAGACTAATGTTTATAGGTAATCCTTTAGGGCCTTATACATTTAAACCAATTCATTCCCTAGTTACTTTGAAATAACTCTGAGTGTAATTTTAAGTGTTACAGACGAAAGGTTAGAATAAATCAATTTTCTAATACTGTTACCGTTTACAGAAATCTTTCCAATATAAAAAATTCTCGTGTCGCCGTGTTTGTATAGTTTAACTCCTCCGTAACGGCTTGACCGATTCTCATGAAATTTTGTATGCCTATTGAGAAGATCTGAGTATCAAACTCGAAACACAAAACGGCATATATTTTTCATACACCCAAGTGATAAGAGTACAGCAGAACGTCTGCCGGGACAGCTATTTATGGTTAGGGAGCCAGGTGCAAATTTGGTTCATTATTTCCTCTCAAGAGATAATTCGTCAGACGCATGAGAGTATAGTATTATAAAACCTCGTGAACGTCAGCTGGCGCTCGGTTGGGGGGGTGAGCGGTTGTAGCCTCCCACGCACATAGGAAAAAAATACATTCATTCATTCATTTCCTCTCAGCTAAAAATTTGTCAAATTGTAGCTAACCCAATATCTCAACGAAAAAAATAGTCAGCTGGTTACAACATGGTGTAGTATACGTCAGCTGGTGTCTCGAACATGAAAGTTAAATTTAAAGAAAAATTTATTTTCCGTTATTTCCTCTCAAACAAAAATTTACCTGATGATAGCTTATATGTAACTGTGGATAAATATATATGTCAGCTGGCTGTATCTTGGTGGAAAAACCGTCAGCTGATACGGGAGGCTACAACCGCTCTTCCCCCCAACCGAGCTCCAGCTGACGTTCACGAGGCTTCATAATACTATACTTTGATGCATTTTACTAATTACCGCTTGAGAGGAACTTGGTCATAAAATCTGCTGCTGGCTCCCGGACCATTATCAAAATAGTAATGATAGGTCTTATTCAAGTACAATGTTGTTTTATCGCTCTCTTATGAATATTTATCAATTTTTAGCGTCACTCTCTCTATTAACATAATTAAGTAGTTGATGATAGCTTTTTTTATTATTAATTTGTACGGCCAATGTACGTCTCGCTTGAAAAAAATGTAGTGAGGAATTGTCGATTCCTATTTCCTATATTGTCAAATTTCGTATAAAATAAATAAACAATGTAAATAATGAAATAAACTGTGAGATTTATATGTATACCGATTTTTTTGTATAAGTACGTATTTGGATACGTCACTGTTCAAATATTCATTTTGCACGCCTCATAAGCGAAGCGTTGAGGTGGGTACTACTGTCACTTCGCGCAAAACATCTGATTTTTCAAACTTAAAATGTCTTTATGTATCATGCATTGCACTTGTAAGATAATACATACACACACATATTAAGAAAAAACACTATTTTTAACGTTCATGATATTTTTGATGTCATTTTTGTTATTTAAACTAGTTAAAAAACAGTTTAAAAAAGTTCTGTCTTGGACGTCCGTGTGTCTGTATGTGCGGATCCTTTTTCTTGTTAACACGATAGCGACCGAAATACTTTACTAATCCAGTCTTTTTTTTTCTCTTACGCTTGAGTATGCTCAGGAATAGAACCCTTTCATTTTTCAGGGTCTGATTCGATGTGGTTTAATTGTTATTAAATAAACAAATATAATAATTAATAAATATTTATTAAAAAAAAATTATGAGGCGTGCACTTTTGGATTTTCCAAATTATTTTTAATCTATCCGATATTGTATCTAAGGTAGTCTATAAGTGTAATTATTATAACGTTGCGTTGACTTGTATCGCAATTAATAAAGTCAAAAAACATTGGCAATTATCAAATACATATGTAATTAGAAATGATCGAACTACATACATTTTTATCAATTATTTTTTATATTTCATTCGTCAAATATTTAATTGAATTCGAAATCTAGAAATTAGCGTCCAATCCTTTTACTACAATCTACATATAAATAAACACATTAATCGACATATGTAGTCGTAAAAACAGAAATCGCATCGCACATTTTATAAGCTCCATAATGATTTTCCAATATTAACAAGTCTTTATGTGCCGTGGCGGTTCGTGCTTTCACTTTTTGTCTAAAAATGTCTAGACAGAACATAGAATGGGTGTTGTCGTAACTGTTTTTGTACAATATATGCAAATGGGTTCTATATGAAGCACTAGTGACTTGATCTGTCTTTGTGTGTCGTGCCTTGATTTTGGTTCAGTGCCTTTGGAAAAAGGACTTCGAACTATACTATAGTTAGCGTTATAATCGGTTCCCCCATTGAGATATACATATATGGAGACGACACCGCCTACATCACTTATGTTCCGCCCAACATACGCCATATTATGGCGTATGTTGAGCGGTTTTTTGGTTTTAAAGTGAAACGCATCAAATATGCCTTCGTGTGTGTTACGATATTGCACAAATAATACAAATAATACGGAAATGTGCAAAGGAATAACTTTCATCGGTAAGAACCTAACTAGATAATAATTTTTAAAACTTAGTTAGAGCAAAAAAATGGTGCACAGATTTTGTTCGTGGTGTTTCCTCCATACGTATAGTAATATTATCTCAATGGGTTCCACTTTATTTTTATAAAGGAGCTTCGTGAATGCTCTTGAGCGGTTATGATTGCTAAAGCAAATGACCTACGGAGTCTTTTAGACCGAGTCATTTGTTTTTTTTTTTTTGTATAAAAGATGTCGTATACTAAATACTAGGTATGCTTACTATAACATTGATATTCCAGTCTTACTTAAGGTTTTATGATCCCTAATCAAACTTAATAAAGCTTTCGTAAGTATAGGTATACTTACGAAAGCTTGGTTTTCTTTTTACCCCGGACTTTCAATTGGACCTATTCGAACTATCAAAGTTTAAACTAGTTCAAAATTAAAGGTTTTTATTTATTTAAGTACAAAATAAATATTCTAAATGCCAATATGTTGACTAACAAAAAGGGTACTCTTGAAACTATAAATTTCAACAATTGCCCACTTCTCACGTCGCACATACGTAGATTTCAATTATTTAGGCGGCCAAAAATATTTTTTTCTGGAAAATATCTATATGTACAATAGGAAATTAAAATAAACCGTTTTTGATCCGAAAAAATATATTTATTGATTATACAATATACTTACGTCAATAAAATACCAAAAATAAATATTATTTAAAAATTACCAAAGAAATAAAAAAAAAACGTCTCATGAATTATTAGTTATAAGCCAAAACATGTTTAAATATCATTTAACTACATCTTAAATATTCTTATAGATCTTATAGATCTATATTTGCTAGCTTGTGTCGGCGAATTAGTAATTTCTTTGAGAATTTTGAAGCATTCCTTTGCCCAGTGTTTTGTAAAACGGATTGTGCGGCATGGATGATGACGTCATGCTCCAAATTCGCGCAAATTTTTCAGTTTTTCTTCTTTTGCTTCGCACACTTAAATCTTCGAAAGATTTGAGGAGGAGATACCTTGAGGAGAAGCCGATTGTATCGGAATCTCGAAAGTTCCTTCTAACCAATCTCGGTTGTTTACTAGGAAAACTTCTTCGTATTTACTGGCTTTCATCCATCTTTTCATGAATTAGGTTTTGATACAAGAATATCTATGCTTCAAATGCTTTTTAGCATTTTCAGTGTGTCCATAACGTATCAAAAGAAAATTTTCATACGAATCGAGTTTTTCCCTTAAACTTGGTAAATTTTGTCTTTTTACCTGTTCAAACAGGTACTTCCGAGTCACTATTTTAGTACCCGAGGCACCAGACGGACCTAAAATAAAAAATAATTCGATTTAATACAATTTAGCACTAACTTGGTATTTTTCTCAATTTCGACCCCTTAGATTCAAATGCTCTTATTTTCAAAACGCGCGGGTTTCCGCGGCCAATTTTTTACTGGTATAATAGAAAAATAAGTAAAGTATTGTAAAATAAAGAAAACATTGCTCGGACGGACCCTTAAGTTCGTCAAAAGACATATTTAACTGTGAGAAACACAAAAAAAACGGATTTTTTGATAGAGCTATCTTTAAAAAATAAAAAGTTTATCAGGGGAAGTAGAAACTATTAATGTTACTGTTGAAAAACATAGGTTCTTACCTGAATTACTGCAATCCACCACTGTCACTCGAAAAGAAGTAGTTAGAAAACAAATATGAATTTTACAAAAGTTGTAAGTTTAGGAGTGCCGAGAACAGACACGTACACCTTAAGCGACTATCGACTACCCTACTACCCTAGGGAAACAATTGTGCGTCTACGAAGGGTGGGTAGGGGGTGCCTATGGTATTCCCGGAACTGTTTACTACCTGAGTAAATGGTTATCTTATCTTTAGTATTTTTTTGAGGTGGCGAGTTTTGGCCGCCTAATTAGTTGAAATCTACCTATGTGCGTCGCGTACACAAACTTTAAAACAAATGCCGATAAATTCTCCAATCGATACGAAATGGAAAAATATTTACATGTATCGGAAATTAGCTTTAAGTGCTCGGGCAATAAAGAATATTTTTATGTGTAAGTATACGATCTAATAAAGCAACTTTGTTACGCATTGTGTCGTAATGTGAAATAGTTTTATGACATATTTATGAGTGACCCGATTCTAATCGACTCGAATTCAGTCACTATGGTGAAACTTGAGAAGTTTAAATAATATATCAGATTTGAAACGCAAATACAAACTTAAGATGATAAGAAGTAAGAAATATCACCTGGGGTTGGCACATAATGTAACATAATGAATTTCTTTTGAATTTAAACTTCTTCAGGCGCGTTGAGAGTAAAATTTCAAGGTCGCATCATAGAAAGACCGTCACATCATAGAGTAAGGCGACGATTTTTAACCGACTTCATGTTATCTTTGAATCTTGCCAAAGAAGTTTCACTTCTGACACGTGTGCTCGGCACAC
This sequence comes from Colias eurytheme, assembly GCF_061535395.1. Lineage (NCBI taxonomy): Eukaryota > Metazoa > Arthropoda > Insecta > Lepidoptera > Pieridae > Colias > Colias eurytheme. The sequence goes on along the minus strand of NC_143000.1, from coordinate 1,551,327 downwards.
ACGCTTTGTTTTAATTAAAGAAACAAAATTATACAAAAATAATTTGGAAAATCCAAAAGTGCACGCCTCATAATTTTTTTTTAATAAATATTTATTAATTATTATTTTTGTTTATTTAATAACAATTAAACCACATCGAATCAGACCCTGAAAAATGAAAGGGTTCTATTCCTGAGCATACTCAAGCGTAAGAGAAAAAAAAAGACTCGATTAGTAAAGTATTTCGGTCGCTATCGTGTTAACAAGAAAAAGGATCCGCACATACAGACACACGGACGTCCAAGACAGAACTTTTTTAAACTGTTTTTTAACTAGTTTAAATAACAAAAATGACATCAAAAATATCATGAACGTTAAAAATAGTGTTTTTTCTTAATATGTGTGTGTATGTATTATCTTACAAGTGCAATGTATGATACATAAAGACATTTTAAGTTTGAAAAATCAGATGTTTTGCGCGAAGTGACAGTAGTACCCACCTCAACGCTTCGCTTATGAGGCGTGCAAAAGACACTTTTCAAAATATCGCCAAATTCAAGATGGTTATAAAAAGAGGCAAACGAAAAGACCCGTCATAGGTTAACACAACTAATTGGCAACTACTTTGTATAATAATAGATGTCGCAGTTATTTTGGAAACAAGAGGAATTTGTTATTTAAAAGACTAATGTAGTTTTTTAGACTTAACCATGCTCGGACGAATTGGTTTCAGCAATCAACCACTACAAATCCATACTAATATTATAAATGCGAAAGTAACTCTGTCTGTCTGTCTGTTACTCCATCACGCCTGAACTACTGATCCAATTTGCATGAAATTTGGTACCTATAGATATATTTTGATACCCGAGAAAGGACATAGGATAGGTTTTATCCCGGAAATCCTACGGGAACGGGTTTTTCTCTGAAAACGCGGGCGAAGCCGTGGGCGGAAAGCTAGTAGGTATATAAAATTTATAAAAATTTTGTATTTTCGCCCGCGGCTTCGCCAGCTTTGACTGAATCTAATAAATTATATACTAAAACCTTCCTCTTGAATCACTCTATCTTTACAAAAAATCCCATCAAAATCTGTTGCTAGATTTTAAAGATCTATATTCTATGCATATGTCACGGCTAAAGGTAGGTGAGAACATAAACTTAAGATTAGCCGGCTAAACTTAGGTTTATTTTCGACGAGGTGTTAATGTTAGTTTGTTCTATCTTTAGCCGGCTAAACTTAAATGTAACCGCAGGCCCGTGGCTAAAAATGTCGGGGTGGGTAGATTTGGTTAGCGCCGGGCCGGTGGAGGGCTTGAGGGGCCCGCACAGTGCCAGAAAACACTCGCCCTGTTCCTTACATGTATTATAGTAACCAAATCTACCCACCCCGACTCAGGGCAGAAAGCTGGTGGCTAGGTTAGGTTAGGTTAGAACTCTTAAGACCCGCACGAGCCGAGCGAGCGCAGCGAGCGTGCTGCGGCAGCAGCCGGCGAAGTGCCGGAAAACACTCGCCCTGTTCCTTACATGTATTATAGTAACCAAATCTACCCACCCCGACATTTTTAGCCACGGGCCTGCTGTTACACTTAAGTTTAGCCGGCTAAAGATAGAACAAACTAACATTAACACCTCGTCGAAAATAAACCTAAGTTTAGCCGGCTAATCTTAAGTTTATGTTCTCACCTACCTTTAGCCGTAACACATACAAACACACGCAGACGGCGAAAAGGGACTTAGTTATATAGGTATCTACTATGTAGATATATTGTAACATGGAACCTTCTTTTTTTAAGTCGGTTAAAAGTACCCAGTGTCAATACGTTATTCCTACCTAAATAAAGACAACAAATGTATTCACTTTCACGTTTATTGCCGGGGATATAATGGGGTGCTAATGTGGGTGATGAATAGCAGGGTACTCGGTATCGCTTTGCCGTTGATTACCTTCTATTTAGACCCATTTACAGTAAATTCTTTCCGTAATAAATAACTATTGGTAAAACTATCTTTAAATGGTGTGGCATTCAAAAGTAAATATTTATCTATACTAATAAATAAAGCTGAAGAGTTTGTTTGTTTGTTTGAACGCGCTAATCTCAGGAACTGCTGGTCCGAATCGAAAAATTATTTCGGTGATAGATAGCCCATTTATCGAGGAAGGCTATAGGCTATAATATATCATCACACTAAGACCAACAGGAGCGGAGCAATGCGGGTAAAACCGCAGAGCACAGCTAGTTTCGTATAACTAGTAAAATTAAAACACACAATATACATATGGGTTTGACCCTTTGTCGTAATAAAAATGTGTCTGAAGACTTATCAACTACTCAAGGCTTATCACAATGTAAAATACACTTAAAATGTACTCGACTGTATAGGACATATTATATTAATTTCCAAAAAAAAAGAAGCGTGTGTGCCGAGCACACGTGTCAGAAGGGAATATTCTTTGGCAAGATTCAAATATACCACAATCGTCGCCTTACTCCATGACGTGACGGTATTGCCGTGACCTAGAAATTTTACTCTTAACGCGCCTTGACAAATTTCACTTCAACAAAATATACTTTTTCACAAGATTTAAATGAATCCTCTCAAAAGGCACCGTACACAACGTATAGAAATACGGGCGGAGGACATTTCAACGCAGTAATCTAACACGGCGTGTGATGTGATCCGGTGATGAATCACGCCGCTTATCTTTCGAACTTCCTAGTTTTGTGTAGATGTCGCTTTATGTGCCACGGATAGTGTGGAATATTGTTAAAAAGGAATAAGGGGCAATGGCCAATGACCTAAATGCTCTGAAGGTTTTGAGAAACAAATGGACATGAGTGTAAGGACAAAGTGTTTTTAGGGGCAGTTCTTGGTTTAATGGCATTTTTATGATATGATCAACACTATGGTTCTTTTCTCTGGTTATGGTCTCTTTTGTTGATTGCTTCATCCGATCAAACATGATTATTATTGAAATATGTTAATTGCAATGATATTCACGTTAACAATAATAAGAAATTAATTTATGATGTTCGTAATAAATAATAACCGGTTTGTAATATAAGGACTGATTTGTAATTGTGAAAAAGTCATAAAATAATAGTTTTATTGTAATCATAACAACATTATAATCATATGCATTGGCAACAGTAGTAGTGTCTGATTGTTCCCTTATCGCAAGTACATGCCGTGGATTATACATATCAAGTAGGGTATCTATTCTGTTCTATTGAAGAATTAATTATATCGATTTTTTCGATTCTAAAACTCGTTTTATTAAAATTTCAATGAACATTTTGAAGTCCTACAAAGTATTATAGTAATAATTAATATCCATGTAAGAAAAATTATTTTACAATCATGATTCTGCAATACGTAAAAAAGGCTTATTTAAGTTACCACTAGGGTCTTGCAATTATCATATAGACGAATTTTAATTCAAATTATTCAAATTTTAATCACACAGTTCATATCTTGCGTATAATTCACCGAATCTTAAAGTGGGCCTACACTTAATAAGTGACCTTAATATATCATTCGGCCGGCTAAGTGTCAAGTTACCTGAGACCTAGAAAATTTAGGTACCTACGCCTAAACAAAGACTGAATGTTAAATAGTACAATGGTGGTCAGTTGCTAGGGGCCTCTTTGGTTCGTCGACTTTACGAATATATCTGATGGATAAGTATGGAACTTACTATAGACAGTGTAAGATTTATAGAAATAATAGATATGAACAATTGTTCAAACCATAGCTACATAATATAACTAGAGAAAGATAATGCTAAGAGAAATAAGAAACAATATTAACAATAACTTCGGAGAACAGGATTTAATTCATAGCAGTGTAGTATATTCCGGAAATTCGCCTGCTATCACACTAATGTTAGTGAACTTTAGTACCATTTTTTATTGTCATAGATAACCGAATAATAATTGTCGTTACAGTGTATTAAAAATCTTTATGTATATCCCCTTTCATAATATAATAAATTCAACACTTATGTCACTACATAGTATGTATAATACAAAGTCGCTTTCTCTGTCCCTACGTATGCTTAAGTCTTTAAAACTACGCAACGGATTTTGATGCGGGCTTTTTAATAGATTGATTCAAGAGGAAGGTTTTAGTATATTAGACTTAGGTTTTAGATTAAGCGGGCGAAGCCGCGGTGGGAAAGCTAGTAATATAATAAATTCAACACTTCTACATACTTAGTTTGGGTAGGTCTAGAAGTCTCTTTACAAGTTTTAATATCGATTTTAATAAATTTCCAGGTGGTACTAGAAGTAGCCCACCGCGTGGACCAAGAGGGCGTGGTGGCCGTGGACTCGGTGGTGGAGAAGCTGATCTTCAAACCGCAGGATGTGGTGTCGATCCGCGCCAAAGACTCGGACCTCGAGTATGCGACGCACGACGTGTTCCAGACAGATAGCGCTATATCTAGCAAATTTAATGGTGAGTGATTAACCGCGTTAATCCTCCCAAAAGCTTTTTGCTAATAGCTTACTATATAAATTCCAATTTCTAAGAAGGATGGAAGAATGGAAAGATGTTGGTTTCAACATGCGGTAAACTAATTGAATAGAATTACATCTTATATATAAAAATGAATCGCAAAATGTGTTGGTAAGCGCATAACTCGAGAACGGCTGAACCGATTTCGATAATTCTTTTTTTATTATATTCCTTGAAGTACGAGGATGGTTCTTATGTAGAGAAAACATAAACATGTACCACGGGCGAAGCCGGGGCGGACCGCTAGTAAAATATAAAAATATTGGTGAAATATTTGTTTATGCGATATGGTTATATGACACAAGCTGTATCCATGAATTGGAAGTTGATGAGACATTTTTTTTTCGTATAAAATGCAAACATATTCATTGAAACTCTGTATCGTCATCTTTTATAACCTGTAGGATTCCTAAATAAAAAATTAGTAGTACTGAGATTAATGTGTGCTGAAGCAATTTCCAGCTATCGCTTACGGTGTAAACAAAAAAATTGGTTGTCTGTAAAGTCGGTTTACTGACGATAGCTGTTGAACGTGACAACGTCCGATTGTGCTTCTTTGTCGCTCGTTCCGCGCTCTCGCTTGCACTTCAAGCCTTACATGGAACGCCTCAGAGCGAGGTAACGCCGCATGAGTCATGTTTTTTCGTGCGTGCAGCCGGCGCTATCGAATTATAAGACGTTGTCACGTCAATCTGCACACGAATTTCATACTCAAATGACACATTGCAGGCAACGGCCGTTCAGCAGAAGAGCGGCAACTAGAGCCGTGGGACGGCTGCGACGGTGACACAGGCGACTCGCCTTCACTCAACGGCGACGCTCGGCTCGATGACCTAGACTTGGATAGAGCAAACGGCTGGGACGCTAACGACATGTTCCGCAAGAACGAAGAAGTGTATGGTGTGCACAGCACGTACGACCATTCGTTAGCTGGATACACGCTACAACTGCAGAGGAAAGACACGCAGGACTATAGGTGAGTACTGGGCTATAGGGGTGATAGTGGCTTGGCAAATTTAGCAGATAGGTGGTGTAACTGCAACTGCAGAGGAAAGACACGCAGGACTATAGGTGAGTAGGTACTGGGCGATAGGGGTGATAGTCGCTTGGCAATATGTCGAGCTAGCGACTGGGACGCGAACGACATGTTCCGCAAGAACGAAGAAGTGTATGGTGTGCACAGCACGTACGACCACTCGCTAGCTGGATACACGCTACAACTGCAGAGGAAAGACACGCAGGACTATAGGTAAGTGTAGGGCTATAGGGGTGATAGTGGCTTGGCAAGTGTAGATACTGAAATATAAACAACCAGTACATACTGCAGAGAAAAGATTCGCTGCAGTGATGTTAAAGGTAAATAAATGACGATAAAACTTGATAATAGTTTGAAGATGGAATATTATGAGTTTTATAGTGAGGTTTTAGACAAAGGATCAGTTGGAAAAAAAATGAAGTCAAGTGTGTAAATTTTATTGCTTATATTATATTTATACTAAGTATACAAGTAAATTTACAGTATTCTGCGAATTTCATTTTTACCATTTTGATAAAGACCTATGCCCTATATAAATTGTCCTAATTTGTAAACCACCCACAGTAATATGTATAAAAATTGTCCTAATTAATAACCAGGGAAGCAGAAGCCAAAGCGGAAGAGATAGCAGCGGAAATAGAAGGTGCGGCGACGTATAAAGCTCGCATTGAACTTGAGAACGGCGATGAGGAGGAACGGTTCGCTGCTGTACTCCGCCCTGCGCAAGAACAGCCTAAATATGTGATACCTAATAAGAGGAAGAATGGACAGGTGAGGATAATGTTTATGGGAAATTTTTCATGAATAAGAAAAAAATCGGGATTAAAACCTGCTTGTTGTCCTTTCTACATTTATTATTATTTATTGTTTATATCTTAGATGTTTTTAAAATGATAGGTTGCTCACGCTTCAAATGGCAAAATGAAAGTCAGGTTCTCCAGACGAGTAAGCGAGTGAGAGAGGTGTCTGTATGTCAGTAAAAGAGCGCGGCTTATAAACTATCATTACTGTTTTAAAATACATTATAGTTAGAAAGGCCTATTGTCCAGTCTTAACGTAATACGCGTATCACGCACACGCTTTCGCCAAATGACGGTGCGGCAACGTCGCGTCAACTGCGCGTCATATCGTGTTGGTGTGAACAAAACTTTGAATGTTTCTATGCAAGATACAAGCATTGCCAGCAATTTTCAATTTCAAAAAATTCGTGCACGTGTAGGTGCGTATTATGCGAACAATAGGCTTAAAGTGCCCATAAAGTGATTTAGTGCATAACTAGCTGTTGCCCGCAGCTTCGCTTGCGTGGAAAAGATAAATTTTCATGGTATAAGTTTTCATCCCCTATTTGACCCCTTTAGGGGATGAATTTTCTAAAATCCTTTCTTAGGGGACGCCTACGTTATGACATCTACATGCATGCCAAATTTCAGCCCGCTACGTCCAGTGGTTTGGGCTGTGCGTTGATAGATCACTATATCAGTCATCTTTGAGTTTTATATATATAGATTAAAATAATTGATTTTGTATGTAAATTCCGCAGCAGCAGCAGCAAGCCGGCAAGCCGGTGAAGGGCGGCAGTGGGTCGCCGGGCGCCAAACGTGACAAAGAGCCGCGACCGCCCAGACACCATCTCACGCCGCCCGCTGACCATGTGGTATGTAACTCTTGGTAGTTTATGGTAGCCTGGTACTCCATATTATATAAAGTAAAAAAAATATGGTCTAGAAAAAAATGTGGTAGGTCTCGTCCGTTGAACACATAACCCCCCTCACTATTTATGTCAGCCTGGTACATAAATAGTGAAGGGGTAAAATAACTGGGTCGCCGGGCGCCCGCCCAGACACCATCTCACGCTCTTGACAGTTTATGGTAGCCTGGTACCTTGAATAATTAAAAAAAATTGTTAACGTTTTAACGTTCAAATCTCATCCAGCCAAACATGTGTTATGTGCATCTCATGTCACATTATGGTGGTAGCCTGGCACCTTATGTAGAATAAAAAAAATGCGTATATACCATAAAAATACATCATGCCGCCAGCTGACCACGCGGTACGTATCTCTTGAGACGTTATGATAGCCACTCGCTAGTCAAGAAAAAAAAGAGCTTATTTGCCGAGCACACGTGTCAGAAGTGAAACTTCTTTGGCAAGATTCAAAGATACCAAAATCGTCGCCTTCCTCAATGACGTGATGTAATTTCCATAATGCGACCTTGAAATTTCACTCTGAACGCGCCTTAAAAAGTTTCACTTCAAAAACCACGAAGAATACAAAAAAGATGATACAAATTTTAATTATTTAAGTCTGTTTCTTGTTCTTTTGACGTGATAACGTTTTTAAAATCGTTTTAGTCGGGTGACATGTTCAGAAACTTGTGTCACACCAAAACCTCACGAGCGCGATCGCAGGTATAACGAGAGAGAGACGGACCGATCTCCCGTCTCATCTCGAGCGCTGCCACTGCATTATGTTATCACGTAAACTTACTTTACAAACAACCAATTTTTTTTATAAATACTACTAGAGGTCCGCCCTGGCTTCGCCCGTGGTACATATTTCGCAATAAAAGGTAGCCGATGTCCTTTCTCGAGTATCAAAATATCTCCATACCAAATTTCATGCAAATTGGTTCAGTAGTTAAGGCGTGATTGAGTAACAGACAGACAGACAGAGTTACTTTCGCATTTATAATGTATGTATGGATTGCAAACCTTGCTTAAACAAAAACATTAACATATGACAATATCCACAGGTGACAAGTCCAGCGGCGGTGGGCGTGGGCGGCGTGAGCGCGGGCACCAAGAGCTACGCGGCGCAGGCGGCCGGCCACCACGCGCCGCCCTTCCCGCACCATGCGCACGCGTTAGTGTTATTTACTGTTAAATCATTATTGAAGTGAAAACTTCTTTAGCGGCGTTGAGCACTTACACACAAATCTTAACTCGCGTCAGGACACGTGACCTGATCGAAAAAGCGTAAGACGGATACCATTCCAAAATATCAAACATGCTCAACGTTAATAATCAAGTTTTCACTTCTGCCGGCACTCCCGGAGTGCAACCCGTCTCGACAAATTAATAAATGCGAAAGTGTGTAAAAGTGTATGGATGTTAGTTATGTCTTTAGCAAAACTACTGAACGAATTCTGATGATATATTGATATAGCTACCATCACATTAAAAGTTATTCCAGTAAATAAGCTAAACAAATACTTGTTTAAACCACACATTTAAACAGCTACTTTAGCGTTGTTTACGACGTGAAAAAAAAGTACTTGTTTTATGATTTAAGACAAATCGGACTAGTACTACGAAGTAGGTTAAAACTTCATCCAGCCTTTGAAAAATCGAAAAAAAGATCTGTACTAAAAGTTATCAATACAAATATTTTAAACCATCTTAATGTTATTTGTAGGCCGTCAAACAACAAAATGAACGGCGAGCCTCGAACCCCGGTCCCTGCGCGGCAGGGCTTCCCGCCGCACCACCACCACGTTAGTACCACACCCCACCGTTATCAGTACCACCCCTATCGAAATAACTCTTATCAACATCGATATCAGACGAATCGTTCTTATCAATCGTATTATAGACCTTATAGAGGGAGGGGTAGAGGTAGGTATTGGGATGAATATTAAAAAAATAGTGACTCAAAAGTGCATTTGAAAATAGTGTTTAAATGGACAAGATTTATTTCTGGGTAATTTTGTTGCTAATTTTTGTTAATTAAAAAGTATTGTAATTTATTATTTTCATAGTGACATAATGACATCTCATAGTTGCAATAATAATTGTGATTGCCATTTTGACGCGTACATACGCATATACGCATATTGTACAAAATATTGGATGAAATAAATAATTTTCCTTGAATTTTAGTATTTAAGTTTGTTCCCAACCTGCTTAAACATCCCAAAAAAGTTATAAATAGCATTGTAAACAACTCTTTTTAATATTAAATTGGAATTTAACTACATATTAATAAAAAACCCTAATGTTATGGCAACAGAAACATGTGAAAAATAAGTCTATGAAAAATTAATTAAATGTATTCTACAGTAATATAAAAAATAAATAGTAAGTCAACATGTAAACAATTTTAATAGGTAATCAATGAAATCGGAAACTATATACTTGCATGTTAATAGACAATTTCTAAACAGAGCGGAGCGTCAGAACCACCAAGTCGAGGCGGTCGTGGGCACGCACCACAAGATCCTCGGGAACCGCGGGATCCTAGAGACCAGCGGGACCCGAGAGACCAACGGGACCCGAGAGACCAACGGGACCCTAGAGACTCACGGGATCCGAGAGACCAACGGGACCCAAGAGACTCACGGGATCCGAGAGACCAACGGGATCCCAGAGACCAACGCGATCTCAGGGAACCTAGAGACCCACGGGAACAACGCGACATCAGAGAACAAAGGGACCCGCGGGACCAACGTGAAATCAGAGAACAAAGGGACCCCAGAGAACAAAGAGACCCGAGGGAACAAAGGGATCCGAGGGAACAACGGGATCCCAGAGAACAAAGGGAAATTAGGGAACCGAGAGATCCTAGAGAACCTAGGGAACCGAGAAGACAAGATGAATTACAGGTACATATTTGTTTTAAAGCCTCTACTCTTTTATAAACTTCAAATTATAATATTGACAAAAATAAAACATTATTGATCAATCTATCTGACTTGACTGAATTTTTGTTTACCAGAATTAGTATTATAAATTATTACAAATTGTTATGATTATTTCTCAAAATAAGTTGTTCATTTTCGGTCACATTATGTGTACCTTCTGATAAAAAGAAATATTTCTTCTTTTACTTTGCATTTCTTCTAAAACTGTCAAGCTGTCATCAAGTTGCCATCATACAATAACACTTTTATAGGAGCTGCGCAAGTTCGGTCAAGAGTTCAAACTCGTATCTGGCGCGGTGGGCGTGCCCGTGGGCGCGGCGAGCGTGGCAGTGAACGTAGGCGTGGGCGTGCCCGTGGTCGTGGGCGTGGGCGCCGCGCCCACACAACCCGTGGTGCCGCCCGCGCAGGTGATGCAAGCGGCGCCGCATAATCCTCAACCACCAGTAAGTTACGTCACTTAAAGAACCTTAGAAACATCCTGATACGGATTCTGCAATTTTAATTGATTATAGGTGGATAATAAACAGTAATAAAAATAACACTTCAAGTTGAAAAGCTTCAAATAATTTATTTAAAGCTTTGTATATACTTAGATAATATAAAATAATGTTACAGAAGCTGAGTGACTTTATGAATTTGCTTTTCAATTCGATAGTTCACCTTTTTTATTTTAGAAAAACCTACTATTGTTTTTACTGATTACTGGGGCAAGTTGATCTCTGCTTATATCAAATTTTACAAGTTAAAAGAGCTATCGAATAGCATTTTGTACTGTGTTAATCTGGTATTACGGATTTAACGACATTTTAGAGAAGATACAACATAATTACTTACTCCTATAAATACATATTATGTAGTTCCTCTTCAAACTACTATTTTTCTTACTAGATTTCCGCCCGCGGCTTCGCCCGCGTTTTCAAAGGAAAACTCGCATAGTTTCCGTTCCCGTGGGATTTCCGGGATAAAACCTATCCTATGTGTTAATCCAAGTTACCCTCTATATGTGTGCTAAAATTCATTGTAATCGGTTCAGTAGAATTTGCGTGAAAGAGTAACAAACACCCACACATCCTCACAAACTTTCGCATTTATAATATTAGTAGGATAGGATTAGTAGGATCTATAGCTTCTAGTACATTGCACACTAATATATTAAAATATATATGCTTCTACATTGCAGACACAGCCATGTCCCGTGGCAGCGAGTCCACCAGAAGTGTCTGCCAATGTGGGCCCACCGTCAGAACCACACAAACGGCCAGCCAGAGCGCCGGAACATCACAAGGTATGTTATTTTTTATAAAAAAATTATTTATCCATTTTAGCCATGCTATCAACCTTCTCTGGATTATGGATACTGTGAAAATACTAAATAAATATGTATTGAAAGTTTGAATTTAGCCTGTTGATTTTCGAAGTTTATAAAAATATTGTTTTTTGTTTAGATATTATATTATTCTCGTTTCAGGTTCTTATTGATATGTGGTCTGAATAGTAAACATGCTATCTTATTAACATATTTACTGATTCAGTTTACATTTATTTTATACTAGTTATGCCCTGCGGTTTTACCCACATTTCTAAAAAAAATGTATTTAACCGACATGAAAACACACTATTGATTTCACGTTATTTCAATTTTGTTAATAACCATATAAAATATAATTATCGTCTTTCTTATTACCTATTATATATATATTTTTAACCCCCAGCCACCCCCAGTACCAAAACCGGAAGAACCCGAAGAGCGCAGTGCCCACAGCACTTCCCCGCGGGAAGCAGCATCCCCCAGCGTGGAGCGAGCCACAGCTACCCTCAAGAAGTCCACCCTCAACCCCAACGCGAAGGAGTTCAACCCGAGCGCGAAGCCCTTCACCCCCCGCAGTCCCACCACACCGTCGCACAGCAGGTACACGTCAATATATTCGTTTCGTATATTTCGTTGAGAACTGAATTCAACTGACAAAAATTCCGCGAATTTTTATTACGGAATTTAAATCGCAAGAATAAAATCCGCGGAACACACAATGAAACACGATGAAATAAATTGTAATCTGATTATATTTTTTATGTATAGACCTACCAAATAGAATAGTACCCAGCACACATAATTAAATATATGAGAAGCGGTTACTTCAATTTTGGAGGTTTATACAGTAGTTCATTTCAATCGTTCAGTTTGGTTCGAATCAAAGAATTACTATTATAAGATCAATCAATATACTCTCGGCTAGAGTGTTTAAACTAAGTTATCACATCGTATTAAATTTATAACAAGGCTAGTTATTAAAGTCATTTTTGGCGAAATGTTTGAGTTAGAATTTTATTTTATTAGCTAGCATTTTAATATTGCCTTTTTATTTTAGAGCCTTAAATATACAACAAAATAGAATCTAACAAAACTTGCATTTCCCAGACCGCACACACCAAGCACGCCGATGGGCGTCGGTGGCGTGGGCGTGGGCGGCGTCGGCGTGGGCGTGGGGCTAGGTGGCGTGGGCGTAGTCGGCGCCGGCGTGAGCTACGTGCCCGCACCACCACCGGGACCGCATATGGTGAGTTTATAGTGTATACTGTATACTTCTATTACTCAGCCTAATAAGTAGGTAGAGTTCTGTTTAAAGCAATGTTAAGCGTGATCGTGAGCGATAGCAGTTTATTACATACATCAACATATTATAATATGAATAATACATATCATAAAAGCATATTGTATTGACCACCGACTTTGATTTATCACCACGTTACTAATTTATTTTTTATATTTTAATTCAACATAAAATAAACTGTAATCGTAATTTGCATAGAGCATAATTTGCACAAAAGGTATCATAATTTGCCTTATTGCTGAACAGCAATCTCTACTTGGAAACCTGGCATGAAAGGAAAAGTAAGAACTTCATGGGATAGTGCACTTTATTTTCTCACATTATACCCTTTTATATACTCGTGGCTCTATAAAAATTCGAATACTCGTATTAACGTGATACTCGTTCCGGCAGCCGCACTTCCAAATGGCAGCAGTGCCGTACGCCATGATGGCTGCAGCAGCAGCAGCTTCACAACAACCGCCGGCTTATTTGCCGCACCCGCATCCCGTGAGTTACATTTTAATATATTTATATGAAAATATAGTATATAATAGTGGGTGTGCCGAGCATACGTGTCAGAAGTGAAACTTCTCATATGATGTGATGTTCGCTTTCTTACGGTCGTGTAAGATTGCTCAATCTAATTTGTTTCGTTGCGGTATGAAACAAATAATAAATAAATAAGTATATTATATATACTTTAATGCTAAAGTGTTTGTTTAATCGAAATGATTTCTGGTAAATATTAATAGATTTATTTTTATAGTGGGCAGTCCGTTCATCCTCAACGGCTACATTTTATAACCGATTAGAAGGGACCATAAATAAAAATAGAAAAATGTTCAATTTGACAGCAAAATTTAGGTCAGATATTATATTATTTTTTTCTATGTGATATTTCTTGGTTCACCCGCAGTTCTGGGCATTATATTTCATGTTCAAACATCCAGCTGACGTGTTATGGCCAACTGAATTTGTTTTTCATTCAAAATACTAGATAAAATTATAATTAATATGACAAATTTTCAAATGGGAAAAATTATTGAAAAACATATCTCCATGCATCGCTATGGACCTTTGGAGATGCATCTGATGGACGCGAGTGACAGTAAAAGTCCCTGATGCATTTTAAATTTATCTTGAGTGAAAATAATTGCATAAACCGCAGCAATATAGTAAAGTCCCGTGTCCCCTAGTGGGGTAAGGGGCAGATGCATTATGCATACATCTGTTACTTACTTGTGTTTATGGGCGGTGATGTCCACTTAACATCAGGTGGCTCACCTTCCCCTTTGCTTTCTCTGACATAAAAAAATAGTAAGATGATGTATGTGTAGCCGACCAACGGGCACATGGAGATGGGTTGCGAGTGCCGGCAGTACGGCCCGCCCATACTGCTGCTGGCCGACAAGCGCGACCGACACGACGCGGTGAGCGTGTGGGGTGGCCTTTATAACTAAAAACATTGCTTGTCTGTAAAGTCGGTTTACTGACGATAGTTGAACGTGACAACGTCCGATTGTGCTTCTTTGTCGCTCGTTCCGCGCTCTCGCTTGCACTTCAAGCCTTACATGGAACGCCTCAGAGCGAGGTAACGCCGCATGAGTCATGTTTTTTCGTGCGTGCAGCCGGCTCTATCGAATTATAAGACGTTGTCACGTCAAAAAAGTTTTTGAAATAACACCACTGTATAACCATTGTTTTTGCGTATAAATTCATTTCATTTTTAATATTTTAGAGATCAAAATGTGAAATTACCTAATATTTTGGAAACTGACCTTTTTTGTTAGGGCATGGTATTTTGAGCAACATAATGTAATATAATATGATAATATCTTTTGTCTGCTATCAAATTAACTACGATGAACTTTGAGAAATTCCAATTTTTTATTTTCAACCCATTATGTATAGTCAAAACAAAAGGCTCCGGTCTTGATGTTTTATAGCACTTCTGGATATTGATTCAGAAGTACTGTAAAATAATGAAGAACTAATATTTGGAATCTTTTGGATATTGAAAATAATAACCATTTTGAGTTTACAGTCTGTCCCTTGTAATATTAAAAAGGATTGAAGGCTTTGAAATTGTTTTCTACTATAATGTTTGGAAGTCATTGGTCACCCCATTTCGTGTTGTTTTCGCGTGTGTTACCGCCCTAAAACTTTTATTGAACTTCTAATCTAATAATACATATAAAATTGAAGTGTTTTTAATCAGTTTGCAGTGTGTGTTTTTTTACTAATACGATTTTTCCAGAGGTTAATAAAACAAAAAATAATATTAAATAATTTATTGTACTTTATATAATATAATAAGAGATAATAGTATATAATATCAAAGAAAATAGAATATAATATTTCTTTTCACAAGTAAATTTTTAAACTATCATAATATCCTTAATTTAACTACGTTTAATTTAGGAACTTCATAATTATATATCCACAGGATAATAACTACACAATACAATTTTATAAACTACGTTGAAACCTCGCTCATTTCATTCGGTTTCAAATTGACAAGCTTCTCACTAATTGTCCACAATTGCCTAGCTAAGTTTTCGTCTTCTGCCTTTGCACTAGGCCTTACCTCTTTGCAGTCTTCGAAATAAGCACCAGTTACTACATCACAGTCATCTGATACAGCCACATACACGGATGTCTGAGCGCCCTCCGCTGGGGTTTTGAAGAAGAAATACAATAAAACGCTCCTTAATTTCTCTAATATCGTGGAACTTCTGTATAGTGACGTGTTCACTTGCCCCGGATTCAAGCAGTTGACAACTATGCTGGTGTCCTTTAATCGCCTAGCCAACTCCTTAGTAAAGAGGATATTGCATAACTTACTGTTGGCATATGACTGAATATAGCCAGTTCTTTCGTCATCTATTCCGTCGATTGTCCCAAACTTGTGCCAGGCTGATGAAACAACTACTATTCTACTAGGCGCTCCCGCTTTCAACATCGGTATCAGAAGATTGGTCAATAAGAACGGGCCAAAGTAATTTATCTGCATGTCTTTCAAAAGACCATCGTTGGTACGTTCGCGCGTAGTGCATATAGCTCCCGCGTTGTTTACCAAAACGTCTAGTTTCGCTTCTGTTGAACTCAATTCGCGGCAAAACTGTCTCACTGATGATAGAGAGGTTAAATCCAAGTGTATGTAGCGGACTCTTTTGTTTTTGGTCAGTTTTGTTATGATTCTCACTGCACGTTCGCCCTTCTTGTCATTTCGGCAGGCTATTATAACTTTGGCTCCTCGCTTAGCCAGTTCCAAGGCTGTTTCGAATCCTATACCACCACTAGCGCCCGTCACTACCACCACTTTACCGCTCATAACGGTGTCATCATAACATTTTCCAGATGTCAATTTATTGAACACTTTTATCCCGAGAATGGCTAACACGATCCACACCAGCCACATCTTTTTAGTAATGAAAACATTGGTAACCTTCAAGTCTCAATAATGTATCGATAAGATTGTGATAAAAATATATCCAGCTCTGATTAGGAATGTGATTTTTATATAATGGCTTTAATATTGTTATGTGATAACTCTGCTATCGTAAAGCACATCCTCTTGGTTGTAAGGTCACGTCGTCACTGGATCTATTGCTAAACAAAAAACGAAACATTTACATAGATATGTTGTAACGCGGCAGTGTGCTCGGGGTGCTAATTTTGACGTGCGACCAAATACATGCTATACATATTTATAAATTAAGTCAAGGCTGTTCGATCTAGTTTTTTTACGTCTATATTTGGTACTCGAGTTCTTATCGTGGTAGTAATTTAACGAAGTTGCATTATTCTACTATCTCTGTCGTAAAAATTGTCTATTCTAAAACCCATTTTTTTAATTCATGAAATATGTACCGAAAAGGCTTTATAAATTACTGAAATAACTTACAATATGATTCGATCTGCATATAATTAACTATAAATCATAATATCATGTCACTATCAGTAATTAATTCTGTAAAATAAACAAACTTATCGGTCAAGTGTCACTTATCACTTAATTAGCGCATGGTTATATCCGTATATTTTTTTAATTTTTTTTATTAAAAAAAATGACTTAAGATAATTATGATTATGTCATAATAGTAAGATGGACGGATAAGATTAGAATATTTAAAAAACTTTAATTTTCATATCATCCAATAATTTTTTGAATAAATTCCTACTACCTACTTGATAAGGTTTTAAGTTTTTACACTGACACTAACTAAATGAGTGCGTTAAAAATAATTTGTCATAGATTTGTTTTGTTTTTGTGTGGCAAATAATAACAGGTGGAGTTCTTTTGTTTGACATAACAACTAAAGGATTGATTTCTGAGAAACCTAAAACCACTAAGAATAGAAGATATTATATGGCCATAAAAAATATAAAAAGTAATATGGTGTAAATAAATTTTCAGATATACGGTGCTGCGATGGGTGGCGGCGCCGCAGTAGCGGGCGGGGCTGGACAACACGCGCCCATACCTACACAGCCACAGAGGAACTTTAGAAAGGGTATGAATAATGAATCTTTTTTTATTTTTACATACATTCTGGCAGAACAGATTATATAATATTTTGAGTCGGCACCTATTTGCAGCATATATGAAGAAATATAGTTAATTTTGGCATAAACTTCGGCAGAATAAATTCACTGTACTTATATGCTGAGCTGCATAGATGCAGAATACATAACAAAATATTGTTATATTTTTTTACATAATTTCTGACAGAACAGTTCGCTGTATATGCTGAGTCTGCACTTAATTATTAAATATTTGAATGTGTCATCTATTTGTCATTTTGTTTCTGCAAATTGAGAGACAGTGATATGGGCTATTTTTTCACCCAGTAATATCTCATTTTGCCGTAAAGCCGTCCTGCACCTAGTGATGTAATAATAAAAATTGGTCAAGAACGAGACCGTTAGTGTACGGAAGTCGGAACCTTAATAATGACGTGTTGAAACGTATTATGTGTTTATAATGTGTTGTAATATACTATTATAATTTGTTGTAGGCATGCAAGTAGCAACAGCGACGGGGCAACCTCTACTCGCCCCGGCGCCGATGCAGCAGTTCGTGCCGTACCCGCACCCGCACCCGCACCCCGCGCCGCCGCAACCCGCGCTGCAGTACCCGCACATGGTGTGTATATATAAATAAATATTATAGGACACTAGCTTTCCACCCGCGGCTTCGCCCGCGTTTTCAAAGAAAACCCGCATAGTTCCCGTTTCCGTGGGATTCCCGGGATAAAACCTATCCTATGTGTTAATCCAAGTTACCCTCTATATGTGTGCTAAATTTCATTGTAATCGGTTCAGTAGTTTTACGTGAAAGAGTAACATCCATACTTACAAACATTCGCCTTTATAATAGTATTAAGATATTAAGATTGTTACTAACGAGACACGTTGTTATCCCAGGTGCGCATGTACCACGGCGGCGGCGTGGGCGTGGGCGGCGGCGTGGGCGTGGGCGGCGGCGCGGGCGAGGGCTACGCGCCGGCCGCCAGCCCCGCGGCCGCGTCCCCCGCGCTGTACCCGCCGCCCTCGCCCGCGCACACGCCGCACCCGCACCCGCACGCGCACGCGCACCACCCGCCGCACCACCACTACCAGCAGCCGCCCTTCCAGGTAACACCGACACTAACACTAGTGACACTTACACTAACTAAATACTAAGTGTACCACCACCAGCAACAGCCGCCGTTCCAGGTAACACTTACAGTTGTGATACTGACACTAAACTAAAAACTAAGTGTATACCATCATTTACACTAACTAAATACTAGTGTATACCACCACCAGCAACAGCCGCCCTTCCAGGTAACACGCACACTTAACTAATAGGTAACACTAACGACACTGTGCAGTATACGTACAACGCACGCAACCACTACCAGCTACTGTTCTAGATACTCCTAGCAGCGTTAACACTGGCTTAAATCGACGTAGATACTAGCTAATCTGATAGACAACAGAACTTGTCTATACACATGCTGATCTGGTAAGCCT
Organism: Colias eurytheme; assembly: GCF_061535395.1. Lineage (NCBI taxonomy): Eukaryota > Metazoa > Arthropoda > Insecta > Lepidoptera > Pieridae > Colias > Colias eurytheme. The sequence continues at coordinate 1,532,538 of NC_143000.1, read as the reverse complement.
CACCACTAATGATGATGAACATGAACGTCTACATACAAGTTGATGTGACAAATACAAACGGTTGTGTAAATTTCCTATACTACTTTAATTTTTACTGTAGTGTGTGTGGAGGTACAAAAAGCAAAATAAATATTAAGGTGATTGCAACGATCTGTTCCCAGCCAATATCCCGCTAGATGGCGCTGAATTCTACATTTCTAGTTTATTTGAGTTTTTGCGTAATTGGAATAGTCATCAAACCTAGGAATAGTCATGGCGGTTACTGAATATTATATTTTATTGAAATATGTTATATCATTGCCTTAAAATCCACCCAATTCGGTAAAATTATGCGTTTTAACATCTGTCATTGCATACAGGGTCGTTTACACACACAGACGTATACAAAAATGATAAAGATTTAACTCTAGATGGCGTGAATGTAAAGCGCGTCACACACGGTGAAGATACTACCTATAATATTTTATCTAATCTAGTAATATTTTATATTACAGTATCTTAAGGTATCCGGTATCAGCGTTCTGACCATCATTTTTCTTTTTTCGCTGTAGAACCGCCATCCTGTTACAAATGACCCACAAAGGAGAATGACCACGGGTGGTATCGGTAAAATTTTAGTTGTGCCACGTATTCGTTATATTGTTAATTCCTATTTGTATTTATAATGATCATATGTATCAATATTAAGTCTTAATTAAACCGGATAAATTGAAATAATAGTAAAAGTAAAAGTTTTTCTTTTGAAACATGTATGACTACGTATGGAATCGGTAAAATACTAGTTGTGTCACGTGTTCGTGATATTGTTAATTCCTATTTGTATTTATAATGATCATATTTATCACTATTAAGTTGTAATTATACCGAATAAATAGAAATAAAAGTAAAAGTTTTGTTTTGACACATACCTATATCTATCTCTCTTGCAAACGTCATATGTCATAGTTTCTATTTGAAATGTCAAATGAATGTGTTCGACGCATTGTTCGATGTTATTTTGAAATAATGTTTAAATTACGATTTACTTTTCACATTTGTCTTGTAAATTAAAATATTACCTATGTAATAAATGTAAAACTTAACGTTCATCGTTAGTTTAAACTCGATTAAGTAGTTTTTTGAAGTGTTGAATAAAACTATTGTTTTATTGTTATTGTCGCGAACTGCGGCTTATTTACATAAAAACTTTAATCATATCTAAAAGTACTAACATCAAGCTTTAAATTGAGCTATATTTCATCTTGACACAATAAGTTTGATTGCGATACCAAGTGCCATAGTCACTTGGGCAATCTCCTGTGGTTTTCATTTTTCTGTATGGGTAGACAAAACTTCAAAACGCCACCTGCTACGGTTTATATTATTATGAACGATTAGCTTTCCGCCCGCATTTTCAAAAAAAAACCCGTATAGTTCCCGTTCCCGTGGGGTTTCCGGGATAAAACCTATTCAATGTGTCCAAGTTACGTTCTATATGTGTGCTAAATTTCATTGTAATCGGTTCAGTAGTATTTGCGTGAAACACACACATACACATCCTCACAAACTTTCGCATTAGTAGGAAGTAGGATTGTTATAAAAATAAAAGTTATATTTGTTGGCGTAAACTATTTTATTGTAATTTTGGGAAATAAATAATGTCAAAATTGATTACCTACAATAAAACGCAGTTTTATTTTATTACCTACATTACACTATTGTTTTTTTTTATAAAAACATGTATTTGAAGTAGCAAATATGATATTATGCTGATCCAAGCATTTTCACTCAAAACTAATATCACTAATGATTTGTAAAAGTAAATTATTTCAATATACATTTCATAACCAACAAGTAAGAATAATTATTCATACAACAACAAATCAAAAACACTATTTACTATGGAAAAAAAACCAGGAAGGTGAAAAACATATTTACGATTTCGCTGCACTCGACTTTTAGTAAAATAATAGGTAAAAATATTATTATGGTTTTGATCACAGACATATCTGTGGTTTTGATTTTAGCTACTAGTATCAGAAAGCTGCGTGTTCAATGCACGTCGGGGTCCCACAACTGTGGAGGAAGGAAGGTAGAATACCTCCATCGAATAAGTGAAGTTTCTCGACATACTCGATTTGCCGGCCGGCCTCTATGAAGATTGTCCGAAAGTTGTATATGTGCTCTGTAACGAAAAAATTTCGCTAGCGCGATTCAGAGTGAGGTGTCGTACAATATACCTAATGAAGTTTTTCATCTTTTTATTTTACTGCAAATACAAAATAAAAATTAAACAATGGTAATGTAAATTCTAAACAAACTACTACCAAAATACAATTAGAACAAAAATCATTTGACTGGTTGATTTCACCCAGAGGCCAGAGGCGGCTCGTGACAAAATTGTATGGGTGTTCACTTGAAATAAAACAACGAAAATACAATAGCGTAGCAGGATAATTTATTACAAAAAAAAATGAGCACCACATTTTATAAATGTCTATAACACTAAAAATTACAAAGTACAGGCTATTTCAAAACGAATTCAATGACTAGGTATCAATAATTAGTAAATCACCGAATTTGCATTCGCGAGCGTAGGTATCCATAGTGTTTGTCACTGACGGTCACTGACCTCTATAACTTATAGTTATAGAGGTCAGTGGTGTTTGTTGTGTAAACATGTATGTATTTGAGTAGTTAGTAGCATATTATATTCTGAATTTCTGATCCATGCCTATTCACTCAAAACTAATAACACTAATGATTTGTAACAGTAAATTATTTCAATAGGTAGGTATTTGAACATTTCCCAACAAGACGTAAGAATAATTATTCGTAGGTATACAAGATACAATAACAAATCTAATACACTATTTATTATTTTATTATTTACTAGCGGTCCGCCCCGGCTTCGCCCGTGGTACATGTTTACGTTTTCTCTCCATAAGAAGTAATAGCTAGAGAGCTAGCGCAAAGCTACCTGTATGTATTTGACCAGACCTGGATTTTTGTGTGTTGATTCCCCTATACCTACTATACATGAGATGAGGAGTCACTAAGCCCAGAGTGGTGGACGGGGCGCGCGCTTAGGTAAGACAGGTGGAAATTTTTGGCGAACTTTGAAACCATTTGACCACGTCTGCCATTTTGATATTTGAAAATAGATTATTATTACTATCGGAAAATAACAATGGCAGACCATTATCACGCGGATAACATTCTGGCAGACACTTTTGAAAGTGCTGAAAAAAATACAATTTTGAAAGTATTTGACCAGATCTGCCATTCATATATTTTATTTATTAGGGTCTTAAAAACTTATTTTCGAAACGGCAGACATTTTCATTGCGTACAGACTTCAGCAGACAACAAAACTTTACAGACTTCAGCAGTCAACAAGACTTAGCTTCTACATGGTCAGATGTATATATGTATTACGTTCCCTGACCTTACATCAATGATTTACTTTATTAATGTTTTTATGGTCATTTACATTTAATTTTGAAAACTATGGAATAAAATTTATAAATTTGATGATACAAAACTAAATATACATTTGTAAAGAATCTCAAATATAAAGTTGTGTTGCAAATAACAAATCATCATTTAAATATTTAGTTTATTTCTTTATTTAAGAAACAATTAACAATTACAAAACAACATAAAAAAACACGCATGCATTTATTGAAATGTTCATTCATCATCACTATCGTATGGCGTTGTGTGACTCGTCTTCATAATCCATTGAATCGGATTCTGTAAAAGTAAAACGTAAATTATATAATAAAAGAAATGAGTCATTATAAACTTACCTAGTAAGGCAATGCCTTTGATGTCGCACGATGCCGCCGCGCCGCCAGTGTAGGTAATTCTGCTGCTACATGAAAATATGCTAGGGTTGCAACAAATGGGAAATAAAACAATTGTGATTATTACTATTATGATGTAATCATTTATTCATATTATGTACATTCAAAACAATTGCTATTATTAAATCTGATGTAATTATTTTTTCATAAATATATAATTATTATTAATTACATAATATATTGCACTGTGAAATATTTACGTATCACTTTATTTTTGATGTTCTTAATTGTCTTTTATAAAATTTAAGTGACGCATTCGCATTGGGATCAACAATCCGATAAGAAAAGAATGGAGACAACATATACATAGCTTTGATTTCAATTCTACAGATACAAAATATACAATCTATCTAAAATGATACAACGGATGTATCCTGCGTTTTCTCGTCAAAATACCGAAACAACGTAATTATTGTATAGTAGTTGGGCGTGAAAGTAAAAAAACAAATGAAAAGTGTTTTCCATATGATTATTTATTAAATTTACGCGATTAAGAATAATTTCAACGATACAATTTAGTAACCGAGAATTCAGAGGATTAAAGAAAATACCTGCCTGATCATTTTATCAAACTCTAAAAGAATTATGGTTATTTCGCATCACTCGGTTTATTAGTTTGGTAATAATTATTAAAGGTAGTTACAACCCTAGCCATTGAGTCGAACGGTAGGCAACACAATATCGACTTTGTGCGGGTACATATGGTACATTTCTTCTTGCTGTGAAGCGTAATTATTATTATTAAGATTTTTTAGGCTATTTTGAATCAGCTGTTCTAATTTAATTCTAGAAATTTATTAAAACGTGATTTTTTTAAAAGTATATTATGAGTTTATAAATACCTCAACCAATAGTTATTGTGTCCTATCCTCATTTCTTTATATCTTGGTAGTTAACTAAAGTGTTAAATTTACATAACCTCAACAACAACATTTACACTGCCACTGCACTAAAACTAAACTAACTAGCTCTCTAGCTATAAGAACCATCCTCGTACTTCAAGGGATATAATAAAAAAAGAATTATCGAAATCGGTTCAGCCGTTCTCGAGTTATGCGCTTACCAACACATTTTGCGATTCATTTTTATATTAGACTAGCGGTCCGCCCCGGCTTCGCCCGTGGTACATGTTTACGTTTTCTCTACATAAGAACCATCCTCGTACTTCAAGGAATATAATAAAAAAAGAATTATCGAAATCGGTTCAGCCGTTCTCGAGTTATGCGCTTACTGCAACACATTTTGCGATTCATTTATATATATATACTAGCGGTCCGCCCCGGCTTCGCCCGTGGTACATAATATTTACGTTTTCTCTACATAAAAACCATCCTCGTACTTCAAGGAATATAATAAAAAAAGAATGATCGAAATCGGTTCAGCCGTTCTCGAGTTATGCGCTTACCAACACATTTTGCGATTCATTTTTATATATAAGAGATAAGATTATGTGAAAATAACCAGGAAGGTGAAAAACATATTTACGAAAACATAGTAACATAATATGGCTGTCGCTACAATAATTATATTTCAATTTTATCTTTTTATACCTAGTAGAACTGGCCGACGAATAAAAAAAATCGTATTAGAATAAATACAATAAATTACGGAACAAAAAAAGGATTGTAACTGAATTAGGTATGTTTGTTTCTGGGCGCACCGTTTTCGACGACGCGACGCGCGACGTAAGCGTATAGGTATAGGTACCTACTTTGCTAAAACAAACTAATAAAATTGTGTGTCTGTCTGAAAATTCGGAAAAGCATATTTTGCAAGTTTGTAATTACTTTGATAGTTTACCGATTTATAATAATTGTAATTGTAATTGTATAATATATAATTTGTAATGTGGTGAAATTTCATAAAAATCACGGGCCAATTTTTTGTTTTGAATCCCACCGAAAATATAATTGCGTTATTAGAATAATTAATTACTATACCTACCCACGATCAATTATTACAATATAGTCTCAAATGCATACTAGAGAAATATTGCAATTTGATTCAATTAAAATGCATAGCATACAAAAATAAATTCACAACACAAGAAATTCCGCGCGCAAATCATAGCGCGTGTCAATGAAATCAAGAATGTTTTATATCAAGCCGACGCGGACGACGACGCGACGCCGAACAAAAGTACCTACGACGGACGACCACGCTTCGAGTTGCCAAACAACATGAGTAATAAATTGTTTACAAAAAAAACAAGTTTTCCATTTTTCTGTATGAGTAGACAGAACTTCAAAACGCCACCTGCTACGGTTTATATTATGAACGATTGTTATAAAAATAAAAGTTATATTTGTTGGTGTAAACTATTTTATTGATCAATAATTTTGGAATTTAAAATTGTCAACATTGATTACAATAAAACGCAGTTTTATTTTATTACACTATTGTTTTTTTTATCAAAACATGTATTTGAAGTACCATATAATATTATGCTGATCCAAGCATTTTCACTCAAAACTTATATCACTAATGATTTGTAAAAGTAAATTATTTCAATATACATTTCATAACCAACATGTAAGAATAATTATTATTATTCCTACCTACAACAACAAACCTAAAACACTATTTACTATGGGAAAATAACCAGGAAGGTGAAAAACATATTATTATTTACGATTTCGACGCACTCGACTTTTAGTAAAATATAGTAGGTAAACATAATATTATGGTTTTGATTTTTGCTATGTACTAGTATAAGAAAACTGCGTGTTCAAACTACTTGTTTGTCTGTCTGAAAATTCGGAAGTACTTTGGTAGTTTACCGATTTATAATAATATTGTATATATCGTTGTTTAAAAAATATTCAAACACAATAAAATATGATATACTGATTTATCACTGGTTTCAGTGATGAACTGATGAGTCAATTATAGCCACTATACTTTCGTCATACGTGTGTATGATTGATGTGATTTGCAACGTGGTGATATTTCAGAAAAATCACGGGTCAAATTGTCCCACCGAAAATATAACTGCGTTATAAGAATAACTATACCTACGATAAATTATACATAATACAATATAGTCTCAAATGTATACTAGTGAAATATTTTATTTGAATCAATAAAATAAAAAAAAAATAAAAAATAATAATAATACAAAAATAAATTCACAACACAAGAAAATCCGCGCGCAAATCATAGCGCGTGACAATGAAATCAAGAACTTTCGAGCCGACGCGGACGACGAAGGAGCCTAACAAAAGTACCTACAATCATAGGCGGCTCGTGACAAAATTGTATGGCCGTGTTCACTTGAAATAAAACAACGAAAATAGGTACCTACAATAGCGTTAGCAGTACAAAAAAAATGAGCACCACATTATAAATGTCTATTTATACACTAAAAATTATAGAGTATTTCAAAACGAATTCAATTATTATTTAGCAATAATTAGAAAATCCCCGAATTTGCATTCGTGATCGTATTCATAGTGTTTGTCTACACTAATATTATAAAGAGGAAAACTTTGTTTGTTTGTTTGATTGTAATGAATAGGCTCATAAACTACTGGACATTTTACCAATGTTTGCAAGTTTGTGATTACTTTGATAGTTTACCGATTTATAATAATTGTATACTTATATCATTGTTTAAAAATATTCAAACACAATATGATATAGGTACTGATTTATCACTGGTTTCAGTGATGAACTGATGAGTCAATGTTAGCCACAATACTAATCACATATACATATTACTAATTGCGTTATTAGAATAATTAATTACTATACCCACGATCAATTATTACAATTTACAATATAGTCTCAAATGCATACTAGAGAAACATTGCAATTTGAATCAATTAAAATGCATAGCATACAAAAATAAATTCACAACACAAGAAATTCCGCGCGCAAATCATAGCGCGTGTCAATGAAATCAAGAATGTAATTTTATATCAAGCCGACGAGCGACGACGCCGAACTAAAGTACCTACAGTACCATTTACCTTCAGTGTACAATACAGTTTACAGACCTACGACGGACGAACAATAATGAGTAATAAATAAAAAAAAACATAGTTTCTAAGGTCATTAGTTTTATTTTATTTTATTGTTATTTTCTTTGAACGATTGGAAATGAAATTACTCAATTTTTACACAGAACTTTGATTTATTAGAATTATGCTCATTATGCATAAGATAACGAACGCGAATGCACGACATCTAGCGCGTCAATGTCTAAACATCGCCTTTCGTTTAGACATTGACGCGCTAGATCTGTAATAAGTATATAGTCTATGCGCTAGATGTCGTGCTTTATGTCGTGTTCCGCTTGGCAAAAGTCACGCACACTACTGTAGAAGTGTCAAATTTTTCCGGTATTTTACTGTTGTTTTTCTAAGTAAATATTGTAAATTATTGATTAAAAAGGTCGAACGCGCACACATTTCATTATAGAGAAGTGATAAAATGATTAGTTTTAAAGAAATAGTGTCTGTGTTAAGTGTTTAGAGGTAATCAAAAATGTATGGAGGGACGGTCGGAACATCAACCTTAAGAAAAAATAATTGATCAGTGACGCCATTGCATTGTTTATGATACTTAACTCTATTTTATGTCAAACTTTATCTCCGTATGTGGATATTTTGTACTAAGATCACTATCTTTTTTATATAGTGCTATGTTCAGTTTGGTGGACCTAATTTAAAAAAAAGACTAAAATATTAAATAATATGAAATTAATCTTCTATATACATATAAAAAATATAAAAAAATGAAACCCGTTTTCCTTAGTCACGGCATCACGCGTGAACGTGTGGACCGATTTCGATAATTCTTTTTTACCGTAAATATGTACCACGGGCGAAGCCGGGGCGAACCGCTTGTACGAATATAAATAAACAATAATTTTCCCCTGAACAGGTGCTGTGCCCGCTGATGGGGCCGGGCGGGGGCGCGCACCACCACCACCACCACCACGTGGCGTACCTCAACCACGCGCCGCCCACCGCCTCGCCGCCGCACCACCCGCACCACCCGCAACATGTACAGGTCAGCTATACATAGTTATACTTGGATTAGACGTTGAAATATGTTGTAATATAATATTCTGGAAGAAATCGCTATTTAGCGATAAGGCCGCCGTTTGTTACAATGTATCCTAGGTTAAGTCTCAATTTGTAATTTATTTTGAGCAATAAAGCATAAATAAATATTGTTATTACAATATCAATTGGAATCTGATTGCTTTTTTAGATGTTTCGCTCCAGTATTTGAATTATTTTTCATATTTTTTATAGAACTACTAGCGGTCCGCCCCGGCTTCGCCCGTGGTAGGTACATATGAAAAATAGATGTTGGCCGATTCTCAGACTTACCCGATATGCACAGAAAATTTCATGAGAGTCGGTCCACCCGTTTCGGAGGAGTATGCAGACTAACATTGTGACACAAGAATTTTATATATAAGATAACAAATAGATATTCCATTATAACATTATATGTTTTACTTATTAATTGAAAACAAAACTGCATTAGCAAACATGCACATATGTCTAACTCGTATTCAATTGTGTGTCGTTCAATACTAAATTTGCCGCTATCCGTGTTCTAGCAAGTGCTGCTCCCGCCGCAGCAGCCGTCCGGTGGCTCGAGCACACCAGGCGTGCACTCGTCCCACCCGTAGGGCGCGGTCCGGGCCCGCGGGCGCCGCGCCCCGCCCCGCGCCCCCGCGCCCCGCGCCCTAGCGCCCCGCGCCCCCGCGCCCCGCCGCATGCCGCCCCGCCGCGCCTGCCTGCTCGCTTGGCCCTGAAGATGTGTGAACTCGACTGGACTATAGATGTGCACCATAGTGGAAACTAGACTGGACTATACATATGGGCGCACGTGCTAATATATGTGGATCTGAACATACATGAGTGTGCATTATACCACTGTGTTTAGTGTGAACTTTGATTCAACTACACTATAGATATGGTCGTGCACTAAGGTGGAAACTAGGCACATGCTGAAATGAAAGATGTGACTCGAATGAAGACGCTCGCACTGTACTACAGCATAACCGCAGAGGAAACCAGACTCAACTGTTTGGATATAAGCTCGCTACATAGTACTGTTTCTAGCAGTGAGAATAAGCGCTGCTGCGTGCGTGATCATGCCCTTCTTGAGGCGGAAGAATAACTACAACTGAAGTTGCTCTATAAAGGCGTGTGTAACGAGTTCAACAAATAAAATCGCACATTACAGAGTGTGTGCTCCTGCTCAGTATAATCTAAAAGGCGTAGTGAAAAATTTCACACAAAAGCGTGTGCAACATCCTGTTTAGTGGTCTCAAGCAAAAGCGGATGCGCCTGTGTAGTGATAAAATTTCACAGCATGTGCGTTCTCCTGTTCAGTGATAGTTTCTAAAGAAAGTCGGTGCGCCTATATAGTGATAAAGTTCACGTAAAATTGTGTGCTCCTGTTCAGTGATAGTTCTACTTAAAACGAGGCACCTTCATAGTGATAAAATTTCACGCAGAAGCAAGTGCGCCTGCGTAATGACAGTCTCACGCAATATGCGTTCGTCATATATGTGTCGGGGTTATGTGCGAGCTAGACTATAGCGGGGCCATATGGGCCTTGTGCGTTTGTCCCAAGCCCCACGGGGGGCTCCGCTAGGGGCCGAGCGAGCCCCCGCGTCACGTTGGGGCTTCGCCGAGATACTATGGTAACCATAGCAACGCAGTGATTCGCGTATCGGTTAGGGAAACACACATTGGTTTAAGTGATTGGTTAATTAGTTACGTTCAATTTGTGAGTCGGTTTGGTATACATTGAGTTGAATACTACAAAATATTCCCTGATTATAGTAGGGAACTAAAGTTAGATAATACTTGATGATTTAGGTATTCGGCAAAGAAATATTCATTCTAATGAATTTTTTACACTATCATTACAATTATATAGTGAAATCTATATGATCTATGATAACAACTTTTAAAATGATAATTACTGAACAATTATTTATCTCGTAATCACAAATACTTTCATCACACTATTATAAAAATGCATTAGAAAAAACTTAAAATCAAATTCCTCTTATTTTTATATGATTTATTTATTTACTATCAAAATATACGAGTTTATACGGTTAAAAATGAATTTTTAACTTATTAAATGTATATTTTGTTTCTATTTATTAAAAGAAACTTTTACAATTGGCAACACTTTATCAAACAGGCACACAAATTGAATGCTATAAAACGTTAGCTTATCGAAGGAGGAGGCTAATCGAATAATTTTATATCACAAAGAATAGCTGGGTGGTACAAATGTATATACATTCTGTGGAAGAATGTATCAAAACGACTGCTACGTCGTGATTTGTATTATAGGTAGATAATTCTTCGGATGGTAGAATTTGGTAGACTTTGCGCTCACAGTTTTTATATTTTAAGCATATGAAAAAAGAAAAACTATTTACATGTAGGCAGCTCGTGTCGTACCTTGGAACATGTCAATTTAAATAATATTACAATACTAGCAAACCGGGCGAACTCCGTTTCGCCATCAGAGACACCTTTTCTTTGCTATAAACCTCACGGAGCCCGAGACCTTTCCAACGAATGCAAAACCATGGAAATCGGTTCGTACGTTCTGGAGTTATAGCGTCAGGAAGGAAAACCCGACTTATTTTTCTATAAAAACCCTTGCTAGAAGATTTTAAAAGATTAAGGTTACATGTCGAGTGGCAGCTTCGAGTATGTAATATATAATAAATAATATATGTATACATTTTCTACCATTGTTTGGTTTCTCTCACCGAATTCTACCAAAAGCTACCAGCCACATTTTTAACGCGCGGTGCCGCGTTATATATTTATTATTTAGTGTTAACCCGCGAATTCCAATTTGAGTCAATTGTATTACCCTTCGGAGTTTCATGTCGCTTTGTTTGGGGGAATGTTAGCTTATGTGTACGGACGGACAAAAAATTACTACCATTTTTAAATGCCAAGATTTCGTCGAGAGATTGTTCTGTCTATATATCCAAGTTATCGTTACACACATATTTATTGATACTTATTTATTTTAAGATATATTTTCTGTTTTATTGTTTTCTAAAATCAGTCTTGTGAACATTGGTAATTTAAAAATTAGGTGCTTTTTTTTTGTCTGTTCGTACATTGCTGTTTACATCCGATGTATATATCAGATGTTTAAAATAAGCCTATATTATATAACATAGATGTATTATATATAAATATATTTACGATTACTGCCTTAATGAGTTGTGCTGGAGTGTATGTATGTGTATCACAGTGAATAATATAACGGTTTTTTTCATCTGAATTAATTTGGATTAAAAAAACTATATATTAAGGGATTTAGATGTGACAATAAACGAAATTTAATATGTAGTGTGTACTGCGCTCGAACAAGTGAAATATATGTAAGGGCGTTATAATTAATGATGCTGTTGTGATAAGAACGGGTGATATGTTTACTAGCTCCCGCATGGGACGTTGCGTGAGTTTCGGGACCAGGTTGTGGTCTGTTTTTGTGCGCGTTTTTATCGAAATCGACGCAGTTGTTTTTGCGTGATGGAGTGGTAAATTTTAGGTAAGAAGTTTATGATGAAATGTGATTTAAAATTAATAAAAACAACGAAATATAGCTGTCCTATTGTAATTTATTATGTTCTAGAAGTCTTTTTATCACATTAAATATCAATCATCAGGAAAATTATAAAACTTATTTATATTTTTAGTGATTTTAAAACTCATATTTCAGTAAATTTCTACTACTTAATCCTTTAATTTTAAAGTAGTATTCAACGTAACGTCGATTTTACTAAAAATCGGTTCAATTTCTAATCTCCCAGTAATCCATTCTTATCGCAACAGTCGTAAACATAATATTATAATATAAAGTGTTTTCACAACCCGTTACTTTCCTATAGGTATATAATGATAATTCGTACGTCGGACCGTTTCCAGTCGAGCCGTTACGTAGATGTAGGGTCACATGGCGAGTGTGGTTGGTACAGCGTAATGATGAACCGGTTTTATCGATTGAGAGGAAAAAAAATCGGTAAAAAGTTTTTTTTTAATAATGTGTTAAAAATCGGTAATATGATATTTTTGGGTGGGAAAAATGAATTGTGATGCGGAGTAAAAACGTTTTAGAGTAGTTATAAGCGGGAAATAAATCACGAATAGAGATCGAAAATAATGTACTTGAAAAAAGTTGGTCAAAAAAATATAAACATAAAAAGCAAGTTTGATAATTCAAAAAAAAATATAAAGAAATAAAAGCAACATTTTTTTTTTCTATTCTTTATAAATTTATATAAATAAAAACAAGTTTATAATGAGATTTAAATGAAGTACGGAGGTAAAATCGGTTTATGAATACGCGTCGAAAGTGTAAGTCTGTCTGTTGTATGAAGGGGGGCATAGTCCATGACCTCCGCGCGGTGCTCCCTGGGTAGCGCCAATTGTGGACTCAATTCACATCTATGCGCGCTATTTTATGCTTCGTTTTGTATTTAACGCAATATTTGTGTTGACTAAAACGTGTACGCGTGTAAAATCGTTAATTAGATACGTGATATTAATAACTAGCTTACCGCCCGCGGCTTCGCCCGCTTTGTCTAAAACATAATAAATAATATACTAAAAGTTAAAACCTTCCTCTTGAATCACTCTATCTGTTAAAAAAAACCGCATCAAAATCCGTTGCGTAGTTTAAAAGATTTAAACATACATAGGGACAGAGAAAGCGACTATGTTTAATACTATGTAGTGATTAATTGCAAAATAGTACTGGGAAGTTAAAAATTTGTTTAGGCATGTTTCAATCGTTAATGAAATCAACATTTTAAATATCACTTTTTTTTTACAACCTTTTTTGAATGTTTTCAGTTAACATGAAGATGTTCTTGTAATATGAGATTCCAAGAACATTAAATTCTATTGATCACTTTTTTGTTTTTGTTTTGGATGTTGTGAGGTTTTTTTTTCTAAAATAATTGAAAACTTGGCCAAGTACATGAATTTGAAAAGACAAAATATTATATTGGCTAATTTTTATTTATGTGCGTACATGTTTTGATGTATACATAATAAATACATCACGCTGAATTTAAGTAGCATTAAACTCGAACGGTGCTAGGTAAAATTGATTTCCCAAACGCAATAGTCTTCAATCTAAAGTAAGTCTCAACAGAGCTGTCTAGCTAAGTGTTATAAATTTACACGTAGATAGGTTTTGGAATTGATCAGTCCACGTTCCGATAAACATCGATCCATTTACCTTTCATTATAGCGAAGTAATATATAAAACCCATGAATACGCGCGTTTGTTTACTGTATAAAAAAACTCCTAAGTCCTCTAAGTTAGGTGTAAATATGTATATAGGGATACGAGTAGTGGAATATTCGAGAGACCTTTCCTCAACGGCTTATTCGTGTATAATTTGTGATGTATAAAAATGAACATTCAAAAAAAATCCCAAAAAAAGATGTCGGGAAGGGCCTAAACGGCCGCCAGCACGTTCGCGAAGCGTCGCCAACGCGCTGCGGCCGGTGTTGTTTAATTTTTTCAGTTTTTTTTTTATTTTGTCAAACTTTTTGTTTTTTCTTTTAAGAATTTTATTGAAGCGTGCGTGCGTCCACCGCGTGTTTGTTGTGTGTGAGATATTCTACGTGTAGTGTTGTCTGTTACGCGATTGTATGGATTATATTTTATCGATGTCGATAAGAGCGGTCCGCGAGTGCGGGGCGGTTGTTGTGTCTGACCGTTGTGTAGACGAATGCGGTTGTGTACGAGTGATTGATTATCGAGAAATATACTCAAGACGAAGCATTTTGCGCTTGTCGCCGGGTCTCTTATATATTGTAGGGGGGGAGGGGGGCGAAGGCAACGATTCGGTGCCTTCTGGCTAACATTTGAGTTTGCTCACTTCACCTGTCTAACGTCAATTGAAACGGAACTGAATATTGTATGTCCCGTCATTATATTGTGTACGTTTTATGCGGATTGTATTTGTGACACTATGATAGGTTGTTAGGGGAATTTCTACTGTATTTTTGTTAATAATAAAAAATAATAGCCTATTCGAAACTATGTGTACGAGCGAAAACGAAATGTATCTTGTGAATTAATCGATAAGGAGACAATGTAACTTGGAAGAAATATAAAAATGTAATGTATGATTTAAAGTGAAACGAAATCAGGTGAAGTGGTTATGTTAAGGTCTTGCATACTATAGCCGAGTCGATGATAATGTTAGACGAAACCAATTATTTACATTAAGCTACTGTTTTGAAGAATCGAATGGATAATATTTATCCCCTAATGTAAATTGTATATGCAAGGATATGTGCATAATTGTAAACATTGCGATTAAATAGAAACATTTAGTAGCAAGCTTGCTTCCAAATAATTATCTATCTTGATCGGAACTGGAGATATAAAAATATATTTATTATTCTATATATTTTCGAACATCAGCAGCGAAAGAGTTTGCTACTATTTTATTGTGACATTTATTCGCAGAACTGAATGCAAACGAAGCATTCCCAATACAGTTTTGATATACTATATAAAACACTCGAGGGTAATGCCGCAGTGACAGGGCGCGACAATTACTGTCTTACCACAACTTTAGACAGGGTTTAACTTTAAGCGCGGGTTCTCTTTAATCTGGTTTTGTCGTATTTCACATTGACAACTATTAAAGTGACAGATCCTTGGTTTAAAGTTAGACTGTGTTTAAATTGTTTTGTGGTGAAAGTTGAAACCATTATTTTCGCAAATTGATTTCGTAATGATTTTTGAACGGTCATGACGACCCGGTGCCAAACGCGCGCTATGTCACTGCGCCATTACATGAATTAATTATAATTTATCTTTTGAACGAAAAATAATCTTGTGCCTTGAAATGTCAACGTTGTAAAGTCATTTCATTTGAAACGTAAACACCACAGCACTATCGCAATGAAGCGATCCACGGATTGCGAGTTGTACAGCTTTTTTTTATTTTTGTACCTGATATGGCACTATATTTTGCGAACGTAGGTAACGGGCTGCGGCCAGCGGCCCAGTTCGTGTCGTTTCACGCGATTTTCTTTAATTGAACTGAAAATACGCGTCAGACGCCGAACTGTATTAGTTAATGCCTTATAACTTGTCGCCCCGCGGGGCAGAGGTGTTACCAACTGTCCACGTCCTCGACGAAGAACCTTCTCGAAGCGAACAACAATATTATTTAAATTTGTTTTGTCAGATCTGAAAAGTAGGAACGAGCAGGTTCTGCGGCCGGGGTTTAAAGACTGAAATGTCGGGTGTGCGAGGTTTTATATGAAGCGATGGGAAATGTAACGTATGCTTAGACACGGCTTGAGTGTTCGCTTGTTTTGTAAGGGAGCTCCCGTGTCGCCGGCGGACACGTGTTGTTGGCCGACGCGTACAGCTGCGTCGGATATTTTTCAATAAAAAACGTAAAAAAATGTGTTTTGAACACAACAATATTGTGTTTTTATTTGACCCTTTGTTAAGTAGATAATAGAAACAATTATTGCAACTTTGAAAATGTTTTAGACTTCTGCAATAAAGATATCAAAGTAAGATTGGCAAATTATAAGTCATTGTTTTGATACTTTCTATTTATAAAAATGGGAAAAAGTAAGAAACAAATACTAATAAGAGTTAAATATGGATAATTTATTTCTTAATAATTCATATAAATAACAGTAGATTATTCTTATAATAATATTTCTGACCATAACAATAAAGAATACAATAACTTGTTTAAGATAAGACTAGAAGCAAGGTTAATTGATTTTGAAATCTTAGTTGATTTCCTCGAAAGAATAAAAGATATCCCAATTGTTATCGATCACTTAATATATGACACAATATTTAAAACAAGACTTGTACATTATGTACAAAACACACAATAAATTTTGTAGTAATGATACATCAGATATGTGTAATAAACTAATATTTATTAACTCTAAAATAGTATCTTAATTATTTAAATTATACTTGCAAGAGGCTATAATTGCTTAAATAATGCAAATAAAATTATAACATTTATCTAAGAAGGTTTTAATTCAAGCAATGAAAGTATTATTCCATATTACATGTATATCATTATTGCCACAAATAGTTGCACAGAATCAAGATAAAAAAAACGCATAAACGGAATGTTAAACATCTTTTTCATCACCAATCATCATTATTTATGATCCATTGAAATGTTACATTTTTTAGGCCTGACCTTGAGTTTTTTAGAGGACGCAATTTTATTTTTTTGATGTGTAGGGGGGGTCAGTGTGAAGCTAAAACCAAGTTTGTGGGGTC
Organism: Colias eurytheme; assembly: GCF_061535395.1. NCBI lineage: Eukaryota > Metazoa > Arthropoda > Insecta > Lepidoptera > Pieridae > Colias > Colias eurytheme. Next base: position 1,515,373 of record NC_143000.1, on the reverse strand, counting down.
GCCACCCTTGTCCCATGGCCGCCATCTTGAAAATAGCGGTTGAAATGGTTTTAACTATATATCTCTTAAACTATTTATCTGATAATAAAACAATGTTAACATTATTTGTTGCAAATTAAATTCTCTACAACTTTGATTCAGTAACTTTTTGTCGTTGAACTATAAATAAATAAGTTATAAGCGAAAATGTTCAGAAATTAGAGCTATTTATATTTTTCAATAAAACTTTTTTTTATCATTTTACGAAGAAATGATATAAGACTATTTTTGTAGATTGTTTTTCGAGGAACAACTTTTATATACAACATTTTTTCATTACGTCAATAGCTAAGGTTTTACAGCGCTCAGAATTGAGTACTATTTTTCAGTAGTAACTATACATAATAAATTGGCTATTGGCTCTTTTCCCAGACTCCACAACAATGGAAGCACACTGCAGAACATTTCAGCCCTGCTTTTCGACGTAAAAAAAACGCACTTCCAGACTCTACCTCCTGGGTTGTGGGGAAAAGATTCAATAATTAATTATTAATAATATTGTAAAATTAATTATTAAAAATATTATTATAACAAAAATAAAATAATTACTGGTGACAAATTATTATTAGTACACACATAATATATCGTATTCTGTATAGTAAAGAGTACTTAAAATAGTACTCACTTCGGATGGCTGTAAAACCTTAGCTATTTACTTAATGAAAAAATGTTGTAAATAAAAGTTGTTCTACGAAAAACAATCTACAAAAATGGTCTGATATAATTTCTTCGTAAACTTATAAAAAAAAGTTTTATTGAAAAATATAAACATCTCTAATTTCTGAACATTTTCGCTTATAACTTTATTGTTTATAGTTCTACGACAAAAAGTTACTGAACCTAAGTTGTAGAGAATTTAGTTTGCAACGAATAATGTTAACATTGTTTTATTATCAGATAAATAGTTTAAGAGATATATCGTAAAAACCATTTCAACCGCTATTTTCAAGATGGCGGCCGTGGGACAAGGGTGGCGACCTTAGATCATTAAGTAATGGATGGAGCACGCTGGCAAATGTTCTAACTAAACTTTCTGCCGATTTTGGTGCGGGGAGGGTAACTCACACTTTGAAACACAATCACACATTCACAAAAATAATTTGTGTCTTTACAAACTCAAACTATTACAAAATGGACAGACTAGCATGTTTTTGCACACATACATCGATTACACAGAAAAATCTCTGTACATATACGTAATAATAAAATCGCTCTAAAGGGATGTAACCATATCGATATTACAAAAATAATAATTTTGTTGAAATTAGAAATAACATTAATATTATATTCATAAAAATACTACACAGGTCATTTGTAACGTTTTCATCATTATTATATGCATACGAAAAAACAATAAAACGACATTTTATTTGTATTTGAATATGTATTTATTCAACACATCACATATTATATTCAATAAAATAAATATCGGTCCAGAAATTTTTATTATTTCTGTACCGAGGTGTCCATTCTGATTTTCTCCCACAGCATTCAATCCACCTTAGCCTTAAAGCAGGATTTTTTGTAAATCTGAAATATACGCAATATTCGTACATACATATAAACAAAGTAGCTGCTCCGCGCGGTTTCACCCCCGTGGCTCCACTCCTGTTGGTCGTAGCGTGATGATATTATATACCTTCCTCGATAAATGGGCTATCTAACACCGAAAGAATTTTTCAAATCGGACCAGTAGTTCCCGAGAATAGCGCGTTCAAACAAACAAACAAACAAACTCTTCAGCTTTATAATATTAGTATAGATTACATAATAGAAAGGTTACAAGATTAACATTACAAAAAAACGGCTAAGTGCGAGTCGGACTCGCGAACGAAGGGTTCCGTATCATTAAAATGTTCTGCCAGTTAAAAGTAACCGAGCGTAAATTTTAATAAATATATACAAGACTTACAAAATAAACATTATACTCCTTTTTATGCAGTTGTGTAAAATTATAATATAATAAAGATTAATTCTCATCTCATTTCAAATTATACTTAGAAAAATATTTTTTTATCGACGTTCAAGTTAAAAGCAGTCCGTCACTAAGAAAGTCGTAAAAATTTACGACCTTTTAAGCGACGAGTTTTTAAATTCAACTCTATCACTAAGTTCATAAAGATTAAATTTGAATTTCTCTTCAAGATAGTCTCGCTACATCACTTTATAGTCTCGTGGGGAGTGCGGTTCAATATCGCGTTCTAAATTCAACTTTATCGCTTCGTTCATAAAGATTAAATTTGTATATTTTCTCTTCAAGATAGTCTCGCTACATCACTTTATAGTCTCGTGGGGAGTGCGGTTCAATATCGCGTTCTAAATTCAACTTTATCGCTTCGTTCATAAAGATTAAATTTGTATATTTTCTCTTCAAGATAGTCTCGCTACATCACTTTATAGTCTCGTGGGGAGTGCGGTTTAATATCGCGTTTTAAATTCAACTTTATCTCTTAGTTCATAAAGATTAAATTTGTATATTTTCTTTCCATGATAGTCTCGTGAGGCCGCATCAATGATCGAGTACACACATGACTCGATTATTTGTCTTGATCATATCGCTAAACGATACATCGACGATTATTAGAAATTGCATTTAATTAGAAATGTACGTTAAAAAAATAAAAAAATATACACAAATGAAAGGTTATTCCATCTTTTTTAATATTCGACATGTTTGAATTGCTTCTGCAAGACTTGACAGTGCAAAACGGCTTTTTTAGCGGAGCACTCGCAGACGTCCTTTCGATGTTTTACGAATACGCAGAGTGTTCGTAATCGATTACGCAAATAGTTTTTATGAAAGCATAAGATTTTTCGATTCGAATAATCTTATACCTCGGCAAAAGGGGAAACGCCTGCGTGTGTTATCCATTACTTAATGATCTAAGGTGGCGACCCCACAAACTTGGTGATAGCTTCACACTGACCCCCCCTACACATAAAAAAAATAAAATTGCGTCCTCTAAAAAATGCGACCCCAAATGTAACTTTTCAATGGACCATTATTACTGACCAAAGTTCACTACAATCACTTGATCATTTAATACAAAACTCGACTTTCCCACTAACACAATAAGGACCAAAATTACACATTCCGTATATGCCTTGTATGCGTCCTAGCCACGCCTTGCATAGCGAACTTAATTTCTTCCATAAACGACGTCGAATTATGCACCGTAGTCCCTCCCAATACAACTCTGACACCCGGATACGCTTGGTTTATCTGATGAACGCATAGAGCCTCTTCATATGTGGCTCCACCTACAATGAATACGATTATTTCTTGTGGCCGTCTACTCGTGGATAGGTCTTCGCCCCCTACTAAGGGGTAGAGGTTCTCTCGAAGCTTCCCTTTGATTAGGTCTTCTAATGTGTCCTTAAGGAGCGGCGTGTGTTGTGTGTAGATGTTTTCGACTCCGCTGAGGCCCTGGAATAAAACAATGAATATGTAAGTTTTGGTATGAATGCGTAATCAGTTGATAGATAAGTTATGTATTTATTTTCATTACAGGTTTTAATTTTTGGTTTCTTTTTGTAATATATTTTTAGAGAATAAAAATGTCACTGTTTATTGCTCTTTGAGTTCAGATTTATTATATTAGCATTTTTTTTATAAAGTGTTGGTTAAATTTTAATTATTTTTTCTTTTTGAACAAATATGAAAAGCAGAAAAATAACCAGAGATACTAATTTATAATAGTAACGAACAATGTAATTAAGATTGAGGACGCTACCTACGACTTATTTCTACAAATTAGCCATTTACAAAACCATTTCTAGGGTACCTATTGGTTAAAATTTACCTTAAAAAGCCGCTTAGTGATCTTAGTAGCGTCGTGCAGCCCAAACAAATCAGTTTGCCTTGCATGCGCCCCCCCATACTCCAACCCCAGTACTGGTATAGTCACATCCCCACTTGTGCTGCGCGTGCGCAACATTTCCAACAGACTCGCTAGAGCATTGCTGCTATATTTTTTATGTATGTACACACAGACATACAGAAAAATATAGCTGTTTAATTGAGAACCCCTTTTTGGAAGTCTGTCAAAAAGAAGTCTTATTATTTACCTTAAAAAGCCGCTTGGTGATCTTAGTAGCGTCCTGCAAGCCAAACAAATCGCTTTGCCTTGCATGCGCCCCCCCATACTCCAACCCCAGTACTGGTATAGTGACATCCCCACTCGTGCTGCGCGTGCGCAACATTTCCAACAGACTCGCTAGAGCATTGCTGCTATATTTTTTATGTATGTACACACAGACATACAGAAAAATATAGCTGTTTAATTGAGAACCCCTTTTTGGAAGTCTGTCAAAAAGAAGTCTTATTATTTACCTTAAAAAGCCGCTTGGTGATCTTAGTAGCGTCCTGCAAGCCAAACAAATCGCTTTGCCTTGCATGCGCCCCCCCATACTCCAACCCCAGTACTGGTATAGTGACATCCCCACTCGTGCTGCGCGTGCGCAACATTTCCAACAGACTCGCTAGAGCATTGCTGCTATATTTTTTATGTATGTACACACAGACATACAGAAAAATATAGCTGTTTAATTGAGAACCCCTTTTTGGAAGTCTGTCAAAAAGAAGTCTTATTATTTACCTTAAAAAGCCGCTTGGTGATCTTAGTAGCGTCCTGCAAGCCAAACAAATCGCTTTGCCTTGCATGCGCCCCCCCATACTCCAACCCCAGTACTGGTATAGTGACATCCCCACTCGTGCTGCGCGTGCGCAACATTTCCAACAGACTCGCTAGAGCATTGCTGCTATATTTTTTATGTATGTACACACAGACATACAGAAAAATATAGCTGTTTAATTGAGAACCCCTTTTTGGAAGTCTGTCAAAAAGAAGTCTTATTATTTACCTTAAAAAGCCGCTTGGTGATCTTAGTAGCGTCCTGCAAGCCAAACAAATCGCTTTGCCTTGCATGCGCCCCCCCATACTCCAACCCCAGTACTGGTATAGTGACATCCCCACTCGTGCTGCGCGTGCGCAACATTTCCAACAGACTCGCCAGCGCATTGCTCGCGTGTTTCTCGTATCGCAACGCGTAGATCGAGACTAGCTTTATGAGGTCCGAGTCGGATACCTTGTCGTTTGTGAATAGGGCTTTTATGCGCTGGAAAAAGTTCAACATTACAGGTACATTTACTTTGAGATCTACTTATTTTCGATTTTATTCTAGAATTAAGTCAGATGAAATAACATATTTTTGACATTTTTGTAACGTACTTTACAAAATACAAAAAGAAGTGACATTATTTACCAGAATAGTGCAAAATAGTATACAAATTACAATTTAATAATTCTTCATATTTTTTGCAAAATATTAATATAAAATGAAATTTGCAACACACACAAATAGCCCAAGATAAAATCCTATCCCATAGAAGTCAATCATTGATTATTCCCTATTCGAAACAATAGAATCGAATAGGCACTATACGACTATAGAATCGAATCAATAATTTGAATCATTAAAGAAACAATTGACTGACTTCTATTCTGATCAGTATATCCAGCATCCACCCCATACCTGCCTCCTCGGTACAGTGGTTGACGCGTGAGCGTAACACCGAGGGGTCCTGGGTTCGATTCCCGGTGGAGACGAAGAAAAAGAAATGTCTTGGTCTGGTAGGACATGGAAGGCTGATCACCTACTTGTCCCTAAAAAAATCGATCAGTGAAACAGATGTATAATGCATCTGCCCCTTACCCCACTTGGGGACATGGGACTTCACTTTTACACCCCATACCTGCAGATGCTTCTGATGATCAGCCTGGCAGACGAGCTCCTGCTCGAGCTCGGAGACCAGCAGCAGCTCGCGCTTGGCCACACAACTGGACAGCTCCCCCACCACCGTCACGTGTTTGGTCACTGTGCCGCACATTTTCTGATCCAAACATAATTTTTAATAAATAGTTAGTGGCAGGTAAATAATAAAATAAATGGAATTTAAAGTGTATGTTGAGTAGTGCTTCTGCCTCCTAAGGTTGCCCAAATAATAATGCCTTTCCTTTAATCACTTTATTACTCTTCACAATATATGTGTTGTTAAAACTAGCCGTCAAGCACTACCAAATAATAATTCTAATAAAATGTAGAAAGCGTCGGGGAAACAATGTGGACGCACACATATACAAAAAGCTCGATCAGCGAATTGCATATGTGTGTCCCTACAGTGTATAATATAGTACGACATAAAAGAGATGAAATTAATTATTTTGGAACTAATTCGTTTTTCATTACCTGGCAACCCTGAATTGGCAATGTAGCTGTCAAGTTGAATAAAAATTTGTTGTTTTTTTCGTGAAGTGGAGAATTATTGAGATAAAATTGTTATTTAGAACAAGAAATTTAAATAAAAAAGGAGACATCATGAAAAAGGTTAAACGTAGCGGTGTCCGTGATGTGGTGTATAAAGTTTTTATTCGGTGTTTGTCCGAATTTCAAGCTGGAAATTTATTGACTGATTTGGAAAACGTTTACAAACGTACAGCAGAATATACCGGTGAGATTCCATTTATTTTTGCTCAGTACTACGTAAAATAGAATATTCCATTAGTGACGAGTGTTTAATGTATGTATGTATGGCGATTATTACGTTTTCGCAATTTAATTTGAGGTTATTTGTATGTAAACAAAAACTAGTTTTTATAGTGCGACCAGCACAATTTGAGTCAAGAAGTTATATCCAATCCAACCAGCCTCAAATAAAGTACCTAGTTTAGATTTTACTACATAGTATAGTGATAACTGTTTTCATACAGCTATCTATCTATTAATCAATCAAACCATAAGAAAAAAAATCATATTTACTGTATCATATTTACAGATACTGAAGATGCCCCGTACCCTCTTGCCAGTACTTCGAAACAGAGTGATGATCTGTCCTTTGAAGGAGTAGAATATTTAGATTTTGATGAATTACTTATATTAATGTACAAAATTTATCTACAAAAAAAATAAAAATATGTGGTTTTCAAATCGCCTTGTTTTTTCCTACCCGACGGACCCAGAAAGAGGGTAATGTGTTTGAGCTGCATGTATGCTTGTTTGTTTGTATGTTTGATTCTATGTGCGCCTCTGCAGTCTAAGCACTTGACCGATTTTTATAAAATAACTAATTCCAAATACATTTGGATACATTTGTAAAATTTGACCTAGGTAGGTCAATTAAAATACTAATGTATTTTTGTCTTAAATTTACACTATTGCTACAATGAAACAATTATAACGGTTTAAATCGCGGTATTTATTTTAGATTATATATATAGATTTTTGGATTTTTATTCTATAGTATCAAGATCGCTTGCGTCGCAGTATCAGTGTTGCTATATGAGCGACGGTGGCGCCCTCATTTATTTTCATCTCTTTTGTGTCGCACTGTAACATTTTTGCGCAAGCATCAAGGTAAAGTAACAAATACACAGATACACAGTACTTACTGACAATACGAGACATTTTGTTGGTCACAATTGTAGGAAAGAATTATTTTCTTCATCATTTTTATTAATTTTTTTATAAATTCGTAACTAACCTTGAAAAGCGGGTAAGTTTCCACAAAGTTCTTCATGTCAGCAATGCTCTCGACCTTTTGATGGCTCTTGGCCTTCTTCTGGAACTCATCCATCAACGACTTTATGGTTTGACCGATCTCGCCGAAGTTGGCGTAGCGATTCTGTTAGAATATTTAAATATTCGAGTTTTTGTTCATAATTTTACAAACAAACAAAAAAAATTATATTAATAACATATGCAGAAGAATCAGAGTAGGTACCTTATGAATAATTTCAAAATTTTGAATTAATATTTATAAAATAAAGGGAAATTAAAGAAAATATTCAATCCTCTTATATACGGCGGTCCATGCAAATAACATTCAAAATGCAGAAATTAATTTAACCATTTTTTCTTTATGGTAATCAACAATTGACATAATATTGTTTTAAGAATATGCTAAAGAAGGAATAATATTATTTTGTAATACAACCAATTTAAAGAGCTCTGAAAGAAAATCTGGAAAATTTTGCTTTAATAGGTCTGAAAACTAAATTAGAATGCAAAGTAAATCTCACTTTAGTATAGAAGTCATCTTGCTCTGGCGCCAATACAATCTCCTTGAGCTCTTTGGGCACCTCAGCATGTGCCAGCGATACTCGATGATTGTGGATGCCGATTAGTTCATGCACCATCGCTTGGTACGTCCACTGCGGTGATATAGTAGTACTTAAACTCAAATGTAAGCTTAAAGTAATGTAAAGGTGAAGTCCCATGTCCCCATGAGGGAACTACCCCTAGTGGGGTAAGGGGCAGATGCATTATACATGTTTCTGTTTCACTGATCGATTTTCTTTATTGTCGAGCCAATTTAATAGGCAACATTTGACGTCTATCAATTTTATCTTCATAGGGTGGTAACCTGCTTAAAAACATCGATTAAAGTGAATTAATCGATACGGACTTGAAACATTTGTCAATCGAACTTGAAACACATGTGAATAATTGGTGATGATTTTTATTCCCAAGTAATCAATGCATTCGAATCTAGATGTCAGATTTCGATTTTTAGAGTAACGTCTCTGGTATTTAAAAAGAAAAAAGGGTTATTGACACAAAATTGTAGCAACGTCAGTTCTTTAAATCAGAAATAGTTTATTATGTTTAGAATGGTTTATCAGTAAAATCAAATCCTAAAATTACTTGTATCGGTCATTATTATTATAAATATGTTATCGTAATTGAAAAAAGTTAAGCAAATGTGCAGTTCTAACAAAACGAAATATCATATTATTCTATTTCGTCGTTACTAGGTTACGTTGTTGAATTTTGTTGAACTGTCAAATGTTGCCTATTAAAATGGCTCTACTATAGGGACAAGTAGGTGATCAGCCTGCTATGTCCTACCAGACCGAGACATTTTTTTTTCTTCGTCTCCACCGGGAATCGAACCCAGGAACCATCGGTGCTACGCTCACGCGTCAAACACTGTACCAAGGAGGCGGTACAGTAGTAGTAAAGTATTGTAAGTGCTTATATGTATAAGTTGTTAATGCTTTACTGAACAGCTGTTTTACTTGTGCAACACTTGATACTTTACTCAAACACATCTCATTCACTGATCCAATTCATTTTTTAACATACTACATACATAATAATATTTCAATAGTTTCAAGCCATAGATATTTTCTTGTTCAATTTTACACATTATAATATATTTCAATAATTAGACTTTTTAACGGATATAAACGCGATTTATTTGTCATATTATTTATCGCAACGTTTTGAACACTTAACAGTGAGCTAAGTCTTAAATTAACAGGCCAATCGTCTTCCGTCCATACCTGGTGCAATAATGGCGTAACAGGGTCATCGCGTCTATCCAATATCAACAATTGAGGGTTAGGCACATCCCCATTGAACGGTATATTATTATCCATGAGGACTGACTCCCTCCTCATCAGCTCCTTGACTCTTTCAGCGAGTCGGGAGCAGGGCTCCGAACCAGCCTGGTATCGGATTATGGGTCGCTTCTTCAGTGAAAGGAGTAAGGCAAGGAGGCCTTGCGAACATCGCTGTAAGTGCTGTTGGTTCCAAGATCGACCTATAAATAATAAACAATATTTGTAAAGTGTAAGAATTTGATAACTGGTGTAAGTATATGCCTGTTTACATGTGAATTCCCGACTTTTAATTACTATAAAAAAAATTACGGCTAATTTTGTTCTTATCGAAAAAAGAGTAAATAAATTAACATTATCCATTTGTGTGAAGCAGTCCACTGGTTAAATCAGCTGCTCAATTAAAAGCCTAGCTATTAGCAATTTATTGTTTAATTGAACTATACAAAGCTATTAATATAAACAAATGTAAACATTTATTATCCATACCATGCAAACAGCCCACAATGTTAAACGAGAACAGATGTCTATCCACAGCCAGATAATCAGCAAACACTTCCTGCACCTCCCTCACAGCTTCCTGCTCATCACACTCCGCTAGCGTCTTCACATCCGCTTTTGATATTACATTGCTGAAATCTGTAAAAAATAAAATAAATTTTAAATAAATAAAATAAACAAATAATAATAATGGCTGGCATCACTGGATCGCCCGCCCTACAAGTCTCAATACATTCATAACCAAGTGCTGAATGTTCTATGAACAGATTGCATTTACACATACATAAAAAAAAATCGATAGAAAATGCATATACCATAAATATATCTTTAACTACAGAAGTGACTGAAGAAATTTGGAGTTCTCAATATCAAGTAAATATAGGACAGTGTTAAATGATAAAACTGATAATTCAGAAGTGTTCTATAGATTTAATTGTATAAATAAATGCTTGATTTTGAAAAAAAATCATAGACAATGTTTTATAAACAATCTGTTTCCCAATTTATAAGGTATAACAGCATACAAACAACAATAAAATAATTAATTGCCCTTCATACATAAACATTAAAATATTACAATCTAAAAAAACAAACTATTTCCACTTACAAATAAAGTATACTCCATATTTAGGACACCTCAGTTCTCGTGACAACAGGGCTATATTTTCAGATGTAGGTCGCAGGAATACAATGCATTTCATATGCTTCATATTATCCCATTTTGTTTGACTATCAATCCTCTCAAATAGATAGACTTCTTTTTGAAGGATCTCTGACTGACTAAATACCATACTTACTATACTAGTCTGAAAAACACAAAATAAGGTACATTAGAAAGTGGATATAATGAATACAACAGCAACAGACATTGATATAATAAATCTGAGTTTATGTATCTGTTTATTTTGATGCTAAGTATAGCTATATCATTTTGGATATTTTTTCATGGTTATAGTTTTAAATGTCATAAAGCATGAATATTTTATCTATTTCAGTTCCAGTCTAATAAGCAACACACTATTAAAGTAATTACATTTATTACGATACAGGCAAAGGAAATGAGCATAACGAATAAAGCTGCCCACTTCTATAAAGTGTTGTTTGAATTTTATTGGTGACTAGCTGCTCCGCGCGGTTTCACCCCCGTGGCTCCACTCCTGTTGGTCGTAGCGTGATGATATATAGCCTATAACCTTCCTCGATAAATGGGCTATCTAACACCGAAAGAATTTTTCAAATCGGACCAGTAGTTCCCGAGATTAGCGCGTTCCAACAAACAAACAAACAAACTCTTCAGCTTTATAATATTAGTATAAATACTTAGGTCTGCACGAAAGATGTTTATTGGGTGTTCTTATGATATAATTATAACTCACAGTCTCTTTATCCATTAAAATGACTTTCATTCCAGGCCCACTTTCCTCAGTCATTTTTGTAATATACATTTTTACCGCCTGTATCACGTTCATGATGACTGCTTTGTATGGATTTAAATAATTAAAATTAATTTATTTTTCGCTCGTCTATTATAATGTATTTGTTTTTGTGAAATAAAATTGATTGATTTCAATAAATATTGATATTGATGTTTTTCTTCACAAAATTTGACTTTGACTGTTGACAAAATAACACTTCATTTGACAACCATCTGACAAGTAAAGTGTATGGTTTTATTACTTTTTTATTGGTCTGAGGGATAAACGTATCGTAGATAGTATAACACATCGACCGAGACCTTAGATTTTATTTATTTAACGTTGAAATAATATTTACATTATATTACACAACTTGTATAATAAGAATATTAAACTTTAGCTATGTAAATAACATCTTTAACATATTGTAATGTGCATAAGGGATCTTTAAAAATTATGTACATATGTGTGCAAATAAAAGATGCAGACCATCTTAGAAAAATTCAAATTCAAATTCAAATTTCTTTATTTGCAGAATGTAGATTTACAAAGTACGTAACGTAGAAAAAATAAATTTATATGCAGGTATAGGTACCTATAAAAGAAGCAGTTAATAGAAGCAAACAACTACTCGAAAAAATAATACAAATTATAGGTAGGTACTAATTTTCTCAATTTTTTTTCCCTTGTCCCCATGATTTTTGTACGGCGTTGCGGAATACCTGAAATTCTCGGAAAATAAGTAAAAAATTCCGACTTTGTGGACCACCATTTTTGTACGGCACTGTGCGTTTTCTTATTATTTTAATGGATCTATCGGTGGTTAAGAATGCCGTACAAAAATATATGACCAAAATTTACCGAGTCTACCTGTACTTTCGAATTCTCATCTACACTCAGTTCATCAGTTGGACCCTTAGATCATTAATGATCTAAGGTTGGACCAAAGTTGGACAGCTTACAAGTGACGGCATAGTGCTGAATCTTATTATTTTATGCTCTTCTATCTTTCTAGATAGGTCATCTAGTAGATCAAATGACCCATATTTTAAAGTGAAACTTTTATTACATCGTCTCAAACTTTTTGGTCTGTGTAGCGCATGTCGCGTGTATCGCGGCTGCCGAGTAGGTATACCTACTTGGCAGCCGACCGTCACGCGACATGCGCTACACAAAGCAGTGTTCGGAACCGTTCGAACAGTTTCACTTTTACCGTGGTTTCATAAAACCACACAACATTTTTTTTATATACCGGCCTGTAGTCTAATAATAATTTCTAGAAAATATATAAAACGCGAATGGAACAAGGAAAACATTTCCATGAATGTCGCGACTTTTTTGCCGCACTGCGCACATGACGTGTTATCAGTAATCGCTTTTGCTGACATCTATATTAATTGCTCTGTGGCTGACATTTATGACAGTGAAGTTACATCACTAGTTATCACAGAGTACTTTTATATATATAGGCTAGTTATCTTGCAAAGGTCGGCCGGGTCGTGCTGATTACTCTAAAATCGTATACCCGAAGTTATTAAGTAATTTCATTCATAATATACGCACAATAATGTTCTCACGCGTACTAAAACCCGTAGCCTCCGTGGCCGTGCAAAATGGAGCCAAGAGCTTCTCCACCTCACCTCAGGTAAAAAGTGCTATTTGATCTGAAGGCTAATTAGGCTCAGTAATGAGGATTTAAATTCCCGACAAAAAAGAATGTTTCGGTTTTGTTATAACTCAATATTTGAAGGTAAGTCGAAAGTTTTTAATCATGTTCTATAATCAAAAATGTATTTCAGAGCAACTACAAAGTTGTGGTGGCTGGTGCGGCTGGTGGTATCGGCCAGCCCTTGGCCCTGCTGCTGAAACAGAACCCCTTGGTGAGCCACTTGGCTTGCTATGACATCGCGCCGGTGACCCCTGGCGTAGCAGTCGACCTTTCGCACATGGACACCCCAGCCAAGGTCACGGCCCACAAGGGACCTGAAGAACTCGGCGCCGCTATTGAATGTAAGCATCCAATTAGATTTTTAATTTAATTTAGGTTATGTTGCTGTTACATAATAGTCATAACCTATATTTAGTGAAGGCCATGTTATGTCAATGTCAGTTTTCATGGAAACTTTTATAGATGCTGAAATTGAAAACAACATGATTGTGTTTTATGTTACAAACCAACAGCACCTAATGGACTCTTTTAATTTTGATCAGATTTATATATAACAATATTTATATACATATTCCTAATTGGTAAGATCATATAATATACATATAAGAATTATTAAAGTGTAAAGGAAAGCTTTAAAATGTATTTGTTAAATAATGATCAACTTAATAACTACTGAATTGATTCTTTTGAACTACTACTACAAGTGTATGGGCATACACTGAGAGGTAATCACATGACCTGTGCTTACAAGAGTGTCTATCTTACAAATGTCTTTTGTCTTAATACTTTTTATATTTCTAGATTGCATTGAATAAATAAATAAGCTATGACAATACTAACCAGCAAAATCTTGATGACATGGAGTTAGGCTGCCTGTCCACCGGAGCGGAGTGAGGCAGCGGAGCGGAGAAACGGAGAAATATTAACCAATAGGACTGCACAAACAGTTCGCAACTCCCTGTCCACTAAAGAGGTGCGGAGATTTTGTGCAGTCCTATTGGTTAATATTTCTCCGTTTCTCCGTTCCGCTGCCTCGCTCCGCTCCGGTGGACAGGCAGCCTTAGTATTGATATTTTATTTACTTTTTTTAGAGGCTCTGTAGAGCATAGAGCAGATTCTTGATTTGAATTATTACATATAGAACAGATACAAAACTATATATCTAAAATGTTTGTTTTTTAAGTTAGTATGTCCTATACTGAGTAATTAATAATAATGCATTGAAATAGATTGGCATTGAAAAGTTATTTTCCCATATGAATATAATTTCCTTTCTAAATGAAATGGTACATACCTACAAAACTTTAGGATAATATGTATGTATATGTATTCCTCCTTTAATCCGTCAGTCTTCGGATCACAGATACAATAGAAAATCTATTGTGTCTCGGCCAGATCTGGCCGCTCGGTGGTCAATGGGTTAAAATAGTTATCATATATTTATAATGTTATTATAACATCTTATTAATAGCAATTAATTTTTGTTGTGAAGGAAATAACTTATATAAAATCATTGAGATAATATTAATATGGAGTCGATACCGCCTACACCACTTATGTTCCACTCAACATACGTCATGTGGCGTAACTGCACTCAGTCGCTTGCTCGCTCATTGGCGCGAACGTCACGCTCATTTTTTATTTGTTTTAAAGTGAAACGCATCAAATATGCCTACGTGTGTGTTACGATATTGCACAAATAATACAAATAATACGGAAAAGTGCAAAGGAATAACTTTTCAATCAGTAAGTAATTAGATAATAATTTTTAAAACTTAGTTAGAACAAAATTTTTGGCGGGCGACATTTTGCGTCATTTGTCATAGATTAAAAATTTAAGATATGACATTGGGCATGAAATAAGTGTTGTTAGTAATATTTGCTGGCGTATATTTTTATAGTATAAAATAATAATTTTACATATTTAGAAAAGCATAGACTGGTTGTTAATTGAAAAAAGGTGAAATCATGAAATATGAAAATCAATTACTTAATCACCAATTTTTTTTTTGTTAATTGATTTTAATCAATTTTAATTGATATTGTATATAAGCTACTGACTTGAACGTATAATTGAATTATTATTTATTTATCTGCACTAATATTATAAAGAGGAAAAATTTTGTTTGTTTGTTTGATTGTAATAAATAGGCTCATAAACTATTAGACCGATTTTGATGAAATTTGGCACAGACAATCTTTAGACCCTGAGAAAAAACATAGGCTACTTTTTATTGCGAAATATGTACCACGGGCGGAGCCGGGGCGGACCGCTAGTTCAGAGATTAATATTTTTTCTATTCAAGGTTTCCATGTCTGGGTCGTGAAGAAAGGGAAAAATGGGTAAAATTTGTCCAAAACAACCGCAGTGAAGAAACCTGGTTACCATCCGATAGAACTAGCATCTGTTCATTGCATTTTCGCGATGAGGATAAATATATCACAAAAGCGGGAAGGCGTATTCTAAAGAAGTCTGCTGTTCCTTGTATTGATGTTAGTAATAATAATAAAATTTTACGGATTTGTATAACAAATAAAATATTATTTTAGCCATCATTTTAGACATTATTTTAGACATTATTATTATTTTAGACATTATTATTATTATATTTATTTTAGCCGAAGGTGTGCTACAATAGTACTGGAACAATACAAGCAATTTCTGAGCCGGGAACATGTTCTGAGGATGATGAACTAAATATAAATAAACACAATTTTTACACGGCTTTTATTTTTTTTTTCTAAAAAAGGCTGAATTTGTAAGGAATGAAACTTCCCATAGCCCATATTGAACCTCCTCATCCTATATTATATGCCAGATATTGTTAGCCCCGCGTAGTAAAGTCAGTTTATATCTAAAATAAATATTAAGTAAGTACAAAGAAAATTTCAAGTCAACGTGCATGTAAGGAGTGGCACCCAATAAAATAGACAGAAAGAAACAAAGTGTCGCCTCTATAGCGGTGAGTCAGTGACATCGCATAATCTATGACTGTCTAGCCGTCATTCGCGCGCCCCGCGCCGCCATCTTGGCGCACAGATTTTGTTCGTGGTGTCTGCTCCATTATTAATATTATCTCAATGTATAAAATATATTCTTATGAAATTTTTTTTAATATTGAATAAGTCATCTTCTATGACATAATGGAAAACGTCTATTCTGTGATAAGATAATGTTGATTGATAATAATATCAGACTATAAAAGATGTGATAATATCACTTATAGAAATAAGTAAACAATTATTTATATTCTCAATATATTACCCTATTTATTGCGTTATAATGCTTAACAAGCTATTAATTAGGTTTAAATTATCTAAACATGTGTAAAAAATTACAATCAATTTTTAATCTAGGTCATAAATTGTTTGGTTATTTGTTATTGATTAGACTTGAGGCCTATTTAAACAAGTAGTTATAATAATATTAATGACAGTATTTAATGAATATGTTTATATAATCATTGTCCCGAAAAATAAAAGTAAATTAACAGACATTCAGACATACAGAGATTCTCTTCTAACATAATTTACATACCTATAATAATAGTTCGAATATTTAAAACTCCACACCACACTGTTTGAGGTGACTGAAACATTTATTACTCTAAAAGACGTTCTGATTCAATTTTACTTGATTGAATTCTAATTTTATTGATAGGTACATCATTAAATAACATTCAACCCTAGGATTCAATAAACGCTACACACATTAATACCTTGCATCAACTAACCAAAACACTATTCAAACAAGTCTTTAATATAAGCATAAAATATCCAGAAAACACTATTAATCTTCTAAGGTTAATACAATCTTGCAGCTGCCGATGTGGTGGTGATCCCAGCCGGAGTCCCCCGCAAGCCGGGCATGACACGCGACGACCTGTTCAACACCAATGCCTCTATTGTCAGGGACCTCGCAGCATGTGTGGCTGCGAAGGCACCCAAAGCAATGCTGGCCATCATCACCAACCCTGTTAACTCGATGGTGCCCATTGCTTCTGAGGTTTTGAAGAAGGTAGGTGGTAAATGGACTATTTAAGGAAAGTTTTTGAAAGATTTCTCCTTTGTTATTTGTTTCTTTGATAACATTCTTCTGATTGTGGAACTTAAAATAAATTTAATTCTTTAAATTTGTTAGTGTTTTAAATGAAGATAAAGACATAGATTGCATAGGTTTTGATATTTTATCAAAATAAACAATAAATATTTTACATGTTCATTTGCATTGTGTACACCTGTATAAAAACTTTGCACTTTAGACAAGGACAAAAACACGAATTTGTCGCAAAAACTTTAAAGTATAGAAATATACATAGAATGAAAATTAATATGAGAAAGTGGGTTTGTACGATAATACGAAGTACACGTGGGCTTAAATCTAGAATATAATATAATTAACAATGTTTATTATTTATGTGATTATAAATAATTACTATGACTATCTATCTATAATCGTTTGTTTACAAACCTTTATCTTGCTCATATACCTACCGATTTTGTAATTATTTGAGTTGAATCAGTTGACAGAATTTTTTGCGCCACTAATGCTAAAAAAAACATCGTTAACAATTTATGTAGTACTAGCGGTCCGCCCCGGCTTCGCCCGTGGTACATATTTACGTTTTCTCTACATAAGAACCATCCTCGTACTTCAAGGAATATTAGAAAAGAATTATCGAAATCGGTTCAGCCGTTCACACGTGATGCCGTGACAACGCGAAACGGGTGCGGACCCGCCGCTTTTTTATAGCTCCCGCCGCGAAGCGCGTCGAACGCGTCAACTGATACACAAAAATAATCCTTATGGCATGTAATTCACGCGCGATGACTTATAGCGTATTTCATGTATAACTTTGGTGTTTCTACACCGATTTACATGATTCTTTTACTATAACCTGCCCAGGAGTATGAAGAATAATTGTGCCAAATTTCGTTAAAATCCGTCGTGTAGTTTTTGTTTCTATAACGAATATACAGACAGACAGACAGACAGACAGACAGACAGACAAAAATTTTACTGATTGCATTTTTGGCATCAGTAGCGATCCCTTATCACCCCTTCATAGTTTTTTTTTTAAATATATTTCATGTACAGAATTGGCCTCTCTACAGATTTATTATAAGTATAGATGTTTTAAAAAAATTATTATTTATTAAATTCATCATCATCATTATCTTTATTCTCATTAATTATATTTATTCCTAAAGCTATTTTTTCCACTTAATCAAATAGTTTTGTGTCCCCAGGCGGGTGTGTACGACCCGAAGCGCGTGTTCGGCGTCACTACCCTGGACGTTGTCCGCGCCGCCGCTTTCATCGGAGAGATCAACGGTGTAGACCCTCGCTCAGTCACCATCCCCGTGATCGGTGGACACTCGGGTGTGACCATCATTCCCCTGCTCAGTCAGAGTCAGCCCCCTGTCAAGCTCACTGACCAGGCCAAGATTGACGCGCTGACTAAGAGGATACAAGAGGCCGGTACTGAGGTGAGTGATGTGGGATGATGCAGTGTGACGCGAAGTGACGCACAATGATGCACTCTGATAAAAACTTATTTCAATTATTTGTATAAGTACAGGGTAAACTTTGAAATATTACTTATACTATATTTATATATACATCATACAATAGTATCAATCAACTTTAGTTTCTTAAAGTGACACATATTATACAAGCTTTCCACCCGCGGCTTCGACCGCGTTTTAAAGAAAATTTAAATTTTTATGTTCATCATGCCCTAGCAAAGCTCATGTTACAGTTCGGTGTATTCTTTAATGAATTATGAAAATATACTTATTAATTTCTTTATGTACAGGTAGTGACGGCGAAGGCTGGTGGTGGTTCGGCCACACTCTCCATGGCGTACGCTGGGGCCAGGCTCACTAACTCACTGCTTAGGGGACTTAAGGTATGTATTTTATTTATTTTTAAACTAGTGGTCCGCCCCGGCTTCGCCCGTGGTACATATTAAGTATTCTATGTCCTTCTCCTGGCTCTGAACTACCTCCCTGCCAATTTTCAGCTAAATCGGTTCAGCCGTTCTCGTTATAAGTGGCGACTAACACGACTTTCTTTTATATATATAGAAATATTTTTCATTATCATTATTCATTACATATCATCTTGGTCTTATTGCCCCATGTTGTTGACACAATGTTAAAAAAATTATAAAAAGAATTTATACTTTATCACATAAGAATGTGGTGAACTAACAATACCTAGTGTGAATAAATGACACTATTTCTTATAGTTTTACTTAAAAGTGGCATTATTTCAATAATTATGGAATATGTAAGAAATGTGTATGTGTATTTATTAAATTTATTTAAAATTGAAAACATTTAAAAACCCATTCTATTTAAATAAGGGAGAAAAACTACAAATAAAAATTCATATAAATCAATCCAAGCATTCTTTAGTTGTGAACAGTGTACAAAAGATTTATTTTATAAGTATAGATTAACTCAAATAAAACAACCAAGACATTGATAACATATATTTATTACAATTCAAATTTTATATACAATTCATCTACACTTGTTCGATTCTACAACAAAATAGAAAAATTACAATAATTCATTTATTTGCAATCAATATAAAAAAAACTAATTTATATCCAAAATCACTAATAATTTTCTCTCTACAGGGCGAAGCCAACGTAGTAGAATGCGCGTACGTCAAATCTGACCTCACAGAAGCTGCCTACTTCGCGAACCCGGTGTTGCTCGGCAAAAATGGTCTCGAAAAGAACCTCGGCTACGGAAAACTTAACGCATACGAACAACAACTCCTCAAGGACGCCCTCCCTGAACTCCTCAAGAACATCAAAACCGGAGAAGACTTCGCCAAGAAGTAGATATTATAAAGAAAATAAGATAAGACCTCATTGTCGTGATAAAAAAACATACTTTTTCAATAAACTATGTAATTTATCCAAGGTCTCATCAAATAGCTCTAATTCAAGTGTAGATGATGTACTCAATGTATGATTTGTATAAAGCCGATCGAAATTTTTATCCCCATTTTTGTATGTGCATTTTGTTAAATCATTTTTTCAGTTATTTATTTGATGTCCTCGCTCGGCACAAAGTGGCGGGTGGGGTGTCGTCTGTATATAGGCTGCTTGGTTCAGTGTGATGTGTCAATAAACACTTTTTTATTATAGAATGTTTTGTTTTATTTTCGCTTATACACCTACTTATATATTATATTGTTTCGCACTTCCTTTAATACCATTTTGATTATCATCAGATGAACTTATCAAAAACATAAATCTAAAACTATGATAGAATTTCATTAGAAAAAATAAATTATAATATTTTTGGAAAAGACCATTATTTTTCACAACATAACTACTAAAATTTCACTTGTTTTTACCGAATATATAAATTCTAGTGGTGTATTCACAGGTGACAAAAGTTACAGAGGAAATACGTTTATAAATTATATATGCCATCGTTGTAATTCATAAATTAATCACATCTCCATCCGTATAATCTACATATTATGAACAAACAAGGTATACAATCTGTTGGATAATTAATGTAACTGATGCACTGGTTTTTATTCCATCACGGAACTCGTTTATGAAAAGAAAATAATAAATATTCATGCTCGATGCTCACTGCAAATTATGTACTCAGCGAAGCAACAATGTCGCACATTCTTCGATATATTCTCAAATGCGATTGATTTTCATAGAACTCAATATAAATCTCGACCATCAATAACACTAAATATGCTGAGAACACAGTTATGCCAGTCCAAGTTCGGTTATTAGGATTACTGTAACTTATTCTAGGACTGCTTTCCATTTTTTATAATATGTAACTGATGTAGTAGGTAATTAGTTTGTTCTTGGATGCATGCCATTTTATTTGCAGCGTGTCATGTAATGCCAATGATCACGTGTTGTTGCATATTTTACTCAAAATTTGAATTTAAAAATGAAATTAAAATGAATGTAAATAGTTTCAAAGATATTGTTTCATAGATTTTTAACTTTTAATATTCTTCTTCGACTATCGTATAATTTGGGATTTGGATAGCTCAAGGTGAAACTCCAGTGAGGAGCGCATGTCACCACCTCCCCTATTATTTATTAAGCATCATGTGCATGGTTCAAGTGTAGGCATATTAATATGTACTTACAGTAAAATGAGAAAAATAAGTTATCTCACCAATACGACTAAATAATAATCTATATCTATTTACATACTATCTCGATAATAGTGTATTATCACAACATTATTTTTTGAATTGGTCAAAGTAAGTACATAAGTAATTGGAGTTAGTTAGCACGTATTAAAACCAAAGGAATGCGGGCGCACAACAGCCATGAGCCAGCGGTCAGTCTACACCCAAAATTTTATCAAAAAATCTATATGTAGGTACGTAAACGATGCAAATGCATGTATAAAGTGCCTCTCAAAATGTAAAATGGTTACCAAATATTTTTAACGTACTGAATTTACCCTGCTACCTATTTCTTCTATCTCTGACTGAATGTCATACATTAGTAACTAAGAAGTAACGGAGTATATTTTCAATCGAGAAATAATTTTTGAAATTTGTTTAGTAGTTCCTGACATTATTGCGCTTAAAGAAACAAACCTTTCATGGTTATCTCGCTGTTTTTGAAAGGCTATCCGGCCGTCAGCGCTAGGCGTGCCGACAGTGTGAGATGCGCATTAATAGCCACAGAATTTTTACAATTCAGCCGCACCATGCCACTTTCATTCAGCCATAAGCTACTTTTTATCGGTGGGAAATATATTATTTTCTTGGAAAGATCCGTTATAAGCATTTGAAACACTTCGTAACTCTGATAGATGGCGCTATATTTAAGCCGAAGGCAGTAGAGCGTGATTATATCATGGTTTCTCAGTAAATTCACATAGTGTACTATAAATTATAAAATCAGTTGACTTTGATATTTTAATGATATTTGCACTTTCGCTTGCTCAAAACTTTTACTCTTTAAAAGACTGAATGAGTGCATTTGATTTTTTATTTTGGGTAAAAAATAATTAATCCTTTTTTGATCATATTTCGTTGTCTATTCTTTTTTTGGAAGCTATTATCGGTCATATTTTAATAGGGTTGAAAAAAGTTAATAAGTATAGATAAACACCAAGTTAAATAATTTTACGGAATCTCAAAATAAAAAGCATTGAAAAATAAATTTGTATATTCTTATTATTAAAATATAATCATAATCAATAATTCATTTCAGCTACAAATCAATTCATAGGAAACCAGTAAATAAAACACAACATACTCTGAATCTTATTTATTGATCGTCCTCTCCGAAGTTCGGCTCGAGATCGGACATACATGGATTATCTTTTCTTTCGTCTACTTACATTACATTACAAGTTTATAAGAAATCACAATGTCGGCCTTCGCCCCGCGTCCGGCCCCTTCGCCCCCGCCCCTTGCCCCCGCCCCCCGGCCCCGCCCTGCGCGCTACAGCGATGCCGACTACGAAACAAAACAAATTTCCGCGTTATGTAATAAAGGATTCAATGGCAGTGACGTGTTTTTGCGTTTAACAATAAGTGAAACATTCGGGGCGAGGGGCCGTCGCGGGGGCCGCACACACACACCCGTACACACGCACGCACACACACATGCACACACGTACACATGCACGCACACACGCGCACACACGCGCACACACGCACGCACACACGCATACCATCCACGGCCGGGACCGAACCTAACTAGAACTGAAAAAAAAATCTCTATCGTACTTATCGCTAACCTGTATAATTACAAATGCACAGTATGTATACATAATAACCATACACTTTTACAATATGTATATAATTTAGCGCTGTATCCGTACACGATGTATACAGTACTTATATCGCGCCGCCGGGCCTCGCCGTCGTCATCACAAATAAAAAAACAATGCGCTATTTACAAGAAACGTGGAAACGAAAAAGCTACGCGAATACTACGTCGGCGGAGGGCGAAGCCCGAGGGCGCGGGGCTTCCCCGGACGAGCCCGAGGAATCTGCGGGGCTTCACTATACAAAATATACAAGCACTCGGGCGTAGACAATGGACGAAGTTGCGATGTGGTCGAGTGATGGAAGACGCGTTCCCGGGGCCCACCTCCCGGGACATTACTAAATACATCACAATGCAAGCGCATTCGGGTTACATCATTATATCACTAAAGGCAGATTCCTCTGTTTGCGTACTCTTTATTACCCGTTACGAACGAACGTCGCCTAAAACTAATCGAAACAAAAGTGAATTCATCGGTCAAGCTCAATTTTCATAGTCATTCGAACATCGGTCGAATATTGTACGATGACGTCACAAGATAATAAACGGTACGCAAGTGACACTGTGTGTCCGATCCACTAAACTAAAATATACAAGTCCGTCCGCGACACAAACCACTAAGTGTTAACTACGGAACAATTTATCACTTCGTATAGTCTTATAGTAGAAATTCGTTGAGATACACCTTCTTTATTTCTTCAACTGTTAGATTTCTTGCACGCTTATACATAACCGCACAATTTTTCGCCCACTTTTTCCGCTTTTAGGCTGGGTCATACAAATGTTAGCTTCTGTATAAGTAAGTCATTGTTATACAGATAAACATAGTTTTACAATAAAATATTTAAAAGTTGATCGATAAAAATATACACAGCAATATTAAAGGCCAATACACATGTCACTTCCGTAATAATTATGATTTTATTAATATGCCGCGTGCAAGAAATCTTCGCTTCCAGAATGTTCGCTGACCGCCGTCATACGCAGTTACCGACCGCTGACTTAATCTAGTTTTAACCGCATATATTTATAAAATTAAAAGTCATTTTAGATTACAGAAATTCAAATTAAACAGTGAATCATTTCATTTAAACCTTGTAAAGATAAAAAATTGTGATTTTTATTTATAATTATAATTAAAATTGATAAATAAATATAAGGTCAATTTCATACAATATAAATAATTAAAATACATCTATAACAGTATTGCGGTAACGCCTAGCATACAGTCAAAACACACAAACTAGACACAGCATCATTTAATTATTATAAACTATTACAATTTTCATATTTTTCAACACCACGAGAACAACAAATCTTTATTTCCATCATTGAGATAAATTTCCATCTTTTTACTTTTCACGACTGTTTCAAGTAAAATCAAGTAAAATATTGTTCATAACTATGAAACAATATCAAAGAATAGCGTGCTGTACTCTTTGACATTTTGCCTGATTTTCATTAAAACATTTTTTTGTATGTATGTGTGTCTAGTGCCTGTGAACGGCGGTGCGTATGACGGTGGGTCGCTAGAGTGGGTTCCCGGGGTCCCGGGGGTCCGGGGGGTCCCGAGTGTCCCTTGTGTTGCGTGTGTCCCGGGGCACTTGAGAGACTCTTGTGTCCCGGGGGTTCCGGGGATGCTGAGGCTCTTGAGGGGCTCTTGTATTTCCAGAGTTTCGCGTATCCTGGTTGCAAGTGTCCCTTGTGTCCCGGGGGTTCCTATTATCCCGGGGGTTTCTATTATCCCGGGGGATTCTATTATCCCGGGGGTTTCTCGTGTCCCGGGGGTCACGTCCGGGGGCGGGGGGTCAGTCCTCGTCGGACAGCGGTTCGTACTGTGCCGACATGAGTGGTGCTGGTTCTGCTGCAGTACCACGTGTTAGTGGGGGCGCGGCTACCACGCCGGTTGGGGGTGCGCCTGAACTTGCTGTAAATAAATATATACATTTATTAATTAAATGATATAAACACGGTATAATGATTTTAAATAAAGAAGTAAGAAACTTTTGTTTGATGAAATACAATTAAAACATGACAATGCAATTTCATTAACGAAATAAAGTTAATAAAAAAAGGTATAAGTAATTGTAACTTATATTTGAGATGTGAAATGCCACTGAGAAAAGAAAACAAAGTAACAAAATTTCTTAAAAAATTATGTATCTATTATGATAATTATGTATATAAATCCTTACAATTGACACATATCTGTAAATAAATGTTAAAAATACTAACGATCGCTCGGCGTGGCGACATTAAGCGCGGAGTACGGGTAGGTGTAGGGCGTGTTGAACGGCAGCTTGTCAGCGCTGAACGGCAGCTTGTCAGCGCTGAACGGCAGCTTGTCAGCATCATTCCGCATTACATCCACGATCCGCGCTGTCACGTAGTCGTACGCGGTCAGCACTCCACAACGAACCCCGCTGACCCCACCGACCCCACTAACCCCGCTGACCCCACTGACCCCGCTGACTCCACTACTACTAGTTCCGCTTGTAGCGCTACTCGCACTAGTGAAGTGTCGGGTGTCGGTGCTTCGGCTGAAATAGAGAGGGCTTTATTAGTTATCGATATCAAGATTTTTGGAAATATTAAATGAATAATACAATAATAAACGCGTAAATGAATGTGTAAATAGACCTAAATTCTTGTCTCTATTGTAAAAAAAAAGACTTATCTACTACATATATGACCGCCTCCTCGGTACAGTGGTTGACGCGTGAGCGTAACACCGAGGGGTCCTGGGTTCGATTCCCGGTGGAGACGAAGAAAAAAAAAATGTCTTGGTCTGGTAGGACACAGAAGGCTGATCACCTACTTGTCCCGACACAAAATCGATCAGTGAAACAGATGTATAATGCATCTGCCCCTTACCCCACTAGGGGACATGGGACTTCACTTTAACTACACTTTTACTACATACATATATAAAAATAAGTCGGGTTTTCCTTCCTGACGCTATAACTCCAGAACGCATGAACCAATTTCCACGGTTTTTCATTCGTTGGAAAGGTCTCGGGCTCCGTGAGGTTTATAGCAAAGAAAAGGTGGTTCTGGTGGCGAAACGGAGTTCGCCCGGTTTGCTTGTTGTATATAAAATTCCCTTATTTCAAATTTTTTACAAATTTTATTATAGTAGGTAAATTCCTTTCTACCGTATAATTTGACAACCCAAATTAACAGACTATTATAGTCTATAACAATAATTTTATTACAAGACTATTTTCTTTCGCACAAATACTCAAATAGCAAGTCACCTAGCGGGCTGAGTATCCGTGGGCGACACGGGCTCGAAGTACGAGTGTTTCTCCCGCCTCCACTCCTCCTGCCCCTGTGCCCCACTTGCCCCACTGCCCCCTGCCCCACTTGCCCCCGACGTTGCCCCACTCGCACCGCTTGTAGAGACACTGCTCACGCTGTTAGGGGGGTAGCTATCCGTGGGGGGTAGTATCCTATTGCTGAAATGGAAGGTAACATTACATTTTGGTGTTTAAGAATTTAACTTAAAATTATGGTGAAATTATAGTGAAGTTATGGACTGTATTGCTGATAGTTCACTGTGATGAGCAAATTTTTGCATGTAAATTAATTATTTTATTAATAATAGTATATTTGGGTTATTCTGACTCATTAAAGACTTACAGCAGCAGAAACATCAATATTGGTTGTCTAAATCACTTTAAGTTTACTCAATTTGAATAAAATAAGATACATACATATCTATTAAGTCACAAGCTAAATTATCATATAAAAACCAAGAGTATTGCATATCATTTAAAAAATAAAAACACAAACTTACTTGGGATGCATTAACGTCGTCGTGTTCGGACTACTAAAGTCCCGAACGATAATATTCGACGCAAGATCCCCGAGCTTTATGCTAGTGGTGTGCGCCGCGCTAGTGATGGGCTCCTCCCTCACACGCTCACGCTCACGCTCACGCTCGCGGTCACGCTCACGCTCGCAGCCGGGCCCGGGCTGACCGCGGTCAGGTTGCGGGTTCTGTTCACCCTCGCGGATGATCTTCTGAAACCAACGACAATAAGGCGTGAAATGGGACGTTTTTTAAGAATTATTATTGGAATATAAATAAATATTTTGATAAATAGGAACAATGGAATATAGCTGATAATAAACATTGATTTTGAATTTACATTAAAAAAAGATATGGGAAGAGTTTGCTAAGTAGCACTTTAGAAGGCCTAAAATTGGAGATCTATCTATATACTTAGTGAAATATTAAAAATTATTCTCAAAAAAAAGCAATATTAGGTCAAAATGCTGATTAACGTCACTTTCAATTAATAACCGATATATCGAATCAAAAGTTTAATCATTTAAATCAAAAAGGCTCATCACCGGAAACCGCTGGTCCGACGTCTGGCTGATCTGGTGCGTGATGATCGCGTTGATGAGCGACGCGGCCGTGAGCGTGCCGTCCGTGGCCCGCCGCTCGCCGCCCACGCCCACGCTGGTGCCCACGCCCACGCCAGCGCCCACGCCCGCGTTCACGCTCGCGCTCACGCCCGCACCACTTGCGGACACGCTCGCGCTAGAGCTGCTCACGGTAGACGCGCATGTTGAGGGTGGCCGACTGCAAGTATTATAAAGATGAGATTGTTAAATTTTATCTAAAATAACGCAGAACAATACAATACATCTTTTTCACTGTTTATTTGTTTTAAGGACAAGAAAGTTTACCAGAATGAGATATTTTTTGTTAATGCCCACTTGGGAGTCGAACCTATTTATTTATCTTTATCTTTTTTTTTTTTTTCATAAAAGTATCTAAATATAATTTAATCTACATCTATTGCAACCAAATCTAACTAATACAACTATTCTATATTAAATACAAGTACATACCCGTCTTTCCTCTCAATGGGCGGCCGCGGTTTCGCCACACTGTACGCGGCGTTACCGCTAAACCGCTTGTCTTCTTGACTTGTTACTACCTGCTACAAAAAGGAAAATAATAATTAATGAACGTGGTGTAAATTTATCTTTTTTTATAAAATTTGTCTATTTGCGAATTTATTTATTTCTGCGTCGTTATTTTTCGGAGAATATTATGATGACAAATCATCAAACACAAACTTATCTCAATATTTGAAGATTCTACACTATAAAATGAATATTACATTTAAATAAATATGTACCTTATAGTAATAAACTAGCTTACCGCCTGCGGCTTCGCCCGCTTTGTCTAAAACCTAATAAATTATATACTAAAACCTTCCTCTTGAATCACTCTATCTATGAAAAAAAAACCGCATCAAAATCCGTTGCGTAGTTTTAAAGATTTAAGCATACAAAAGGACATAAGGAAATAGGGACAGAGAAAGCGACTTTGTTTTATACTATGTAGTGATAATACATACCTGCGTGTGAGGATGGTGATGGTCGACGTCCACCACGTACCTCCGCGAGCCCAGCGCTACCAGTCTGTCGTTTCTGCTGTAAGTATATGTTTTATTAGCTTAGTTTTCATGTGAAATACTAGTTTTAAATGAAAACTAATTGTTTTAAGACTATGGAGTTTTATGCAGTCGGATGACTGACGGATACGAAAATTATTAATAATTAATTCGAAAGTAATAATAGGTTTCCTAAATTTAATTATATAAATAAATTTTAGGATAAATTTTTTGCATACAAAACGGAATAAAAATGCATTTACAAATGTTGTTTAAAAGTGTTTTCCTTACCAATGAATAAAATCTTTGGACATTTTTCCTGATTATTACGTGTATCAGGTTACACCTAAATATAATAGGCTCTTTATATTCATTTTAATTTCTCTTTATATTTACCTATCTCTATTATTAGGTGCAGGCCGGTCCCTTTCGTAAGGTCGCCGCTCCATGTCGGCTGAATAGCCCGGAGCGTACTTCTGCCCCATGGGGAATTCTCGACTGCCCCTGGAAATATAATTTAAGGTTATAAACTTATTTAAAAGGTTAAGAGACGTTCAAATTATATGGATAAGGTTGAAAACGTTAGAATCGCAATCCTACTATTAAATAAAGTAAATCCATACTAATATTATAAATGCGAAAGTAACTCTGTCTGTCTGTCTGTTACTCAATCACGCCTTAACTACTGAAACAATTTGCATGAAATTTGGTATAGAGATATTTTGATACACGAGAAAGGACATAGGATAAGTTTTATCCCGGAAATCCCACGGGAACGGGAACTATTCGGGTTTTACTTTAACTGCGCGGGCGATGCCGCGGGTGGAAAGCTAGTTAATTTATAAAATTGTTAAATTTCTACGCTAATTTGGACACCAAAATACAAAACCCACTTAAATTTTCAAATGTTGGAAATGTCTTAATTGAAGGAGACTAACATACGAAATAGAATATAACTTGACGTCATAATGTTCTAGACACCCATGATGATGGATGAACACGAAAAAGAATGCTTCACACGATATGCGTGTAACACGTCGCTGATCTCGATTATCTTACCTAATATCATGATGTTGCGGATGCTGCGGGTGTTGCTGATGATGTTGCTGATGTTGCTGATGCTGCTGGTGTTGCTGCTGGTGGTGTTGCTGGTGTTGCTGGTGGTGGTGGTGCATCTCGGGCTCCGGTTCCCTTGCCCGAGGGACAGGTAGGGCTGCGGCCGCGGATGCCGCGTTTACTAATTGGGTGAAGGCTTCGTGACCTGTGGAAAATAATATATATTATGAAAAAAAAGATAATAAATGGAAGGATGGGCTTAATTGAAAAAAAAAAGACGGGTTGCACTCCGGGAGTGCCGGCAGAAGTGAAAACTGGATTATTAACGTTGAGCATGTTTGATATTTTGGAATGGTATCCGTCTTACGCTTTTTCGATCAGGTCACGTGTCCTGGACGCGAGTTTAAGATTTTATACCCATTACAGAAAAAGTGCTCAACGCCGCTAAAGAAGTTTTCACTTCAAAAATAGTTGTATTATGACAATTTTTGTTGTATTTAGATTAGAGGCATATACGTAAGTGCGTGCGTATGTGCGTACGCATTTGCGTGCCAATAACATGTACGTTGCAACTTAAGTTCTTTAGTGTAGTTACTTAATAATTTTTAATTGTTCTGTCTATCTATGTGTATATAGTCAGTATACTTCATTTTTGTGTTTCCTTGCTGTTACTTTTAGCACGTGCGTAAGTAAGTGCGTATGAATACGTATTTGCGTGTCTACAAATTCTTATATACCTAACTAACATTGCAACTTTAAGTCTTAAAATTGTAATACGTAATCATTTTAATTCTTCTGTCTGTCTATCTATACATTATGAATATGTTAAGTATTAATGTTTTTTATTATTTTTGATCTATTTGCTATTTATACGTACCAGGCGGAGGATGTGGATGGGAGTACGCATGGGAGTGCCTTTGTATCACCGACACTGTATCTCTATCCCTCCTTATCTGGTGTATTTGATGCTGCTGCTGCAGGTGGTGGGGGTGGTGGGGATGGGGTTGGGGATGGGGATGGGGTTGGGGGTGGGGGTGGGGTTCCCGCTCCCTTCTGGCCCCACTGTGCATCTGCTGGGAGGTGATGAAGTCTGTGAGCATGATCTGCCGCCGTTCCAACCCGTAGGGACCTCGAGCTACTGCTGCGTTTGGTGCCTGGAAAATAGACACTTATTAGACGTCACAATTTTGCACTATTATAGAATATTTTTGAAGTGAAAACTTCTTTAGCGACGTTGGGTATAAAATCTTAAACTCGCGTCAGGACACGTGACCTGATCGAAAAAGCGTAAGACGGATACCATTCCAAAATATCAAACATTCTCAACGTTAATAATCAAGTTTTCACTTCTGCCGGCACTACCCCAGTGCAACCCGTCTTTTTATTTATGATAGTGTTTGCTCGTTTGCGGTATTATTTTTTATAAATAGTTTTACTAAATATTTGTTTTCTTGGTTAGTATGCGAGCAAATAAATGCCAATAGGTAAAAAATTGTGTTGTTTAAACTGACATGATACTAGGTTAAATGTAAATTACCAACAGTTACATTATTTTTGCGAAATATAATCTTTTAAGCGACGTTCTTTGTAGAATATGATATATTTGGTTTTATGGCATGCAAATGTTTTATAAATATAAATATATAAAGAATAGAAAAAACGTTAGACGTTCTTTGTATTAAAAATATTTGTAAACTTTTATGACACTAATATTAATATTTCTAACACAATGTTTGTTGTTCCAAATTAATTTCACACAAAATAGTATTTTATCATGTTTTTTAACCATTAATAATTTATTCTCACCGTAGAAAACGATGGTGACTGCGGCCTTGGTTGATTCGTGCCATAGTACGCTCCCCCGGGACTCCGCCTCCTGCTATCGAAGTATCTCTTATCCTGCAAGTGGTGGGGGTTGTGTACAGGGGTGCCCGCCGTTATGGACCCCGTCTTGGGGTCCGGCGGGGTCCGCTGGGCCTCGAAGCGGCTCTCCACTGGGGTCCCGAGGGTTATGGACCCCTTGGGGTTGGGGAGCTTGATTGTGGGCCGCGGGGAGGCAACGGGTTTGGGTTTTGTTGCGTATTGGTTGGGGGACTCGCGTTCGGGTTGCCGGTAGGGGGTTTGGTACTCCGCGTTGCGGTATGGCTGTGGAAATTAGTTGATTTTTAATTTTTGTTTTATGAGAGGTAGTTATTATGATAATATACGATTTAACTATGTGTCATATCTGTTATGTATTATTTTTGGGTGACGCTTTTTTAAAACATGAAAATTTATAGCACAATAATAGCTCAAGCAGAGACGGATGATTTATAACAATGCTGAAGTACCCTATAATCCATATTATTACTACATACTATCTATACTAATATTATAAAGCTGAAGAGTTTGTTTGTTTGAACGCGCTAATCTCGGGAACTACTGGTCCGATTTGAAAAATTATTTCGATGTTAGATAGCTCATTTATCGAGGAAGGCTATAGGCTATTAACCATCACGAGACGACCAACAGGAGAAGAGCCACGGTGGTGAAACCGCGCGGAGCGGCTAGTGTATTATAAAAAGTGTATTTTCTCTCTATTGGGAATACCCAAATAGTAGCCATGATAAATATTTTCAAAACCATAATTATAGTATTTTGAATATAGTAGCTCATAATATAATATATAATATACTAACAGAGGGCGGAGGATGTCTGTCAAGGCGCGGCCTTTTGACGGTGAGGTCAAGAAGGGAATCCGCCCCTCCTGACCCCGGGGCTCCTGCTGTGGGGGGACGGTCCACCTGCAGACAAACATACACATTATATTATGTAAAGTAAAAAAATAATTTGCAGACATACTATTAATAAATATAAAAATAAATATTTTTTATTTTCTACTTCTGAAAATTTCACTTCGACTATTTCATTTGCAATTTTTTTTTTAATTAAATGACATGCAACTAGTTCTCAAATTTTTAAATGAAAATCATCGATCAGACGAGAGAACAAATAATGATACTGTAGTTAAGAAAATGATATAAATATCACAAACAAATTTTCTAAGCACTCAAATTGTACTATTTTTTCTTAAATCAGTTTATTTTTTTTAAATTGTACTATTTTTTCTAAATCAGTCCCTTCCACGTTATTTTATCACCAAGTTAAATAACTATCACATACCTGCAACAGCACCAAATCCGGTGCATCCGCAGTGGAAGTGGGGGGCCGTGCGGGGGAACTGCCGCTGTGGTGGGCGCTGCTCACTACCGTTAGCGTAGCCAGCTCGTGGTTCGGCTGAACAAACAAACATATTATTATATACCGTTTTTTCATGTTATTGACAGAAAGTTTTATAAATTTCGTCTTCCTGTTGCAGATTTGTGAAGATTTTTTAATTCTGTGATTAAATGTAAAAAATATTGCACAATTTATTTATTCAAAATTATACAAGTCAATAGGCTATAGGTATTTGTACAATAATTTACAAGCACAAAATAATATGAAAAACAAAAAACGGTTTCTGACATAAAATCATATCTATCCAAGCTAATGAAACAGTATTATCCAACAACAAACGAAAGATCACTAATTGTTCTATCCTTAATTTTAACAAATAATACCACAAATATGTAAAATAACATAAAATAAATACCTTAGGTGGCAACGGCTGTGGCGGGGGCCTTGGATTCTTCATAAGGCTGACCTCAATCATGTTCAACACCACATCCCTGACCGTGAGCGGTGTGCCCGCGCTCACGCAGGGCCCGCTCCCGCTCACGCTGGCGCCCACGCCCACGCTCGTGCTCACGCTGGCGCCCACGCTCGCGCCCATGCTCGTGGCCGTGCTGATTGTTGCGGATGTTACCGCACAGGATTGGTTTAGAGATGTCGCTACGTCGCTCGTTGCCGTCTGTGTAAGAAAGAAGTGAGCTTTAATATTTTGAGTTTTAATATGTATTAAAAATTTTAGGTTTATATTACATTTAATAATTGAACGGCATTTTTAAGATAAATCCATTGTAAACGAATATCTGTAGCTACCTATGCGATGAGATTTAATAGTATGTAAACCAAATTTATGTAATTTTTGTTAATTTATTTGGTGTATAGGTAATCTTTACTCGTTTTGACATACATGCATTCCTGTTACTTTTTTAATAAATTTCATTCCAAACTTTTCAGCAACTCCTTTGCCTAAAGCTTTCTTTAAAATTGATCACACTCTTAATCATAAATTTCAAATTTTTTTTAAGCTATTGCATAGCTTCTATCGCGGGCCTTGAGCGCGGGGACCGAATCCAGAAATTGCGTAACGAAAAACCTCACGCTCCCCACTCCGACGGGCACGGAGGTGTGGCTTGAAGGCATAGCATGCAATAGCTTTACCGCGGCAGTCCCCGAGTGCCACACGTCTTTTTTTATTTAAATCGCTTATAACACACCTTAGCACTCGGCGCATCGTTCTCCTCATCCGCCGTCTCCGTCGCAGACGAGTCGTACTCGTCCCTTCGGGCGCGGCGCCTGGGGGCCGCGGCGTCCGTCCGGGGCCCCGGGGCCCGGGGGGACCCCGCGGACGCCGTGTCGGACCCCGGGGAGCTGCTCCCGGGGGCCCCGTCCAGCTGCAACCGGCGCCGGTATGTGAAATAGAACGCTTTAAGGCTGGCTGCAGAGCGCCCGCTAGCGGCCGCCATGCGGTCCCACGCGGGCCCGTGTTCCCGTAATAAGGCTCGAAAACGAGCGGTTTCTTCCTCGCTTGGTTCAGAAACCGCGCCCCCTAGTGCTTCTAGACGACGTGTTATCCGCTTGAAGCAGGTTAGGCAGCACTTGCTTAGCGTGCTTGGTATTTCTGTACATAGAGAATATTATGTTAATATACTTGTTATATTAGTTGAGACTAAAAGTAGATTGTGAACTGAAACATTCATCGTTCTTATATAACCACCCTATTCTTTAAATCTAATTATTACTTAGAACTACTATAACAATGTTAAATCATAACCCACAACATATGAACAAAATAGTAGTAAAATCATCTCTGTTTTAAATGTTGAATGAATAAACCAAAGTTCAAAACAAAAACTATCTTGACCAATTTGACACCTATCTATCAAAGATTAAATAAAAAATATGTTAATCGAATCAATTCATTTTAATTTTTAACTACCTTTAAAAAAAGCTCAAAACAGTCACATCTATTCAAATAAAAATTCATTAATTAGACAGTAAATACTAACATACTCCATCATAATAAAAAAATAATTTTCCTAAACAACAAACAAACAAATAAATACTAACGAAACTCATCCATAATGGGCCGCTTGTCCTCCAGGGGCAGGTCGTGCCAGCGCGGCGGCAGGTGCCGCAGCCGCTTGGCGCGCGGGCCCGCACAGGACCGCACGCCGCACCGCACGCGCCGCGCGCGCACGAACTGGCAGTGGCAGCCCTCGCACACCTGCACCCGATATCACGACAGATTTAACTTGGGAAAAGTACTTTAAAAGTTGAGTTAAAGTGGGAAAAGTATTGCAGAAGTTGAGTTAAAGTGGGAAAAGTATTGCAAAAGCTGAGTTAAAGTGGGAAAAGTACTGCAGAAGTTAAATTTAACTTCTGTTACTGCTGTTTAATTAAACATAAATATGGGATAACTCGAAAGACCAATATATCGCTCAATTCTTAGTAAGTATAAAATGTATCTACAACCAGTTTCACAAAATTTGGTGAAGTTAATTTAGTCTTACCTGAAAATTTACATCGAAATGTGTCATACAGGCTATTAGGGACCAGCCCCCCTATGCAAGGGGCTTTCTGTTAGATAAACGTATCTACAGCTTACGTCAATCTCATACATACGTAGTCTATTCTATTGAACGCTACGCTAACAGAAAGCCACTTGCATAGGGGGGCTTATCAGCAAGTGTTCAAACCAGCATTTATTGTAACATATCAGTAACTAACCTTCTCGCCCACAGTGTTCGCGTCCAACCCGTATTGCTTCGCGTTGGTCGCGGTCACGCTTCGCGTCGCGTTCGCCGTGCAGCATATCGCACACTCGCCCGCGGGCACCGTGCTGATGCTTGTTGCTGTTGTTGTTGATGATGGGGTACTCGTGCGTTCTGTCACTGCTGTTGGAATACAATAATATAATTTAAGAATATAGGTTTATATTGTGTTATTTATTCCTAGATATCTGCGACACTGGGATAAGTACTTATACTTC
The DNA here is from genome assembly GCF_061535395.1 of Colias eurytheme. Taxonomy (NCBI): domain Eukaryota; kingdom Metazoa; phylum Arthropoda; class Insecta; order Lepidoptera; family Pieridae; genus Colias; species Colias eurytheme. Next base: position 1,479,874 of record NC_143000.1, on the reverse strand, counting down.
TATAAGGGTCACAAATAATCTGTCAATATCTCATTTCTGTTCCTATGGCCTAAGATATTCGTTACTTCAATTTACCAATAATTCAATTTAAAATCTAAAGATAAACACTACAAAAATCTAAAGATCAACAAAGTTTTGAGCCTTGGTCATATTATTTAGTTACACCTGTTCACAAATGTTTTCGTATAATATGTGTAAACTGCACCATCAGCAATTACGATTCCCAAATCCCAATCCATATTACCCAGCCAAACATCAAAGTACTAATATCCCTATCCCACTATACCAGACAGACGTACAATATTAACATCCCGATGGGCCAAACGATTCACTTAAAACTGACGGTGCATTGCTGTTAATTATTCAGACATAATTCTATTGTAATACCTTGTTGTTTTGATTGTAAAAGGGTGTGGCATAATCATACACGATTTTGGGAAGGGTAGCTTCTTAACCAAATTCTTTTATGTGAGAGAAGTTTAGAAATAAATCACAATCCATGATGAATAGAAAAATATTCATATTTAATATTAGCGATATAATTAAGGAATTATGCAAAATATAAGGGCATTAAATATTTTTTACCTTTAAAAATGTCTAATGCCCAGAATGTATAATTTTTTAAACATTGTCCTTTTCAGTCTAACTTCCAAGAACAATGATTAAAACTGATACAATTCATATTTAATGATATTAATAGCTTAGAAAATCACAATACTATATCTAAATAGATCGAAAAATAGCAGGTGAAATGTAGAGTAGAATAAATAAAGGCAGTGTTAGTTCTCTTGCAGTTCTAACTATTTAACGGTTCTGTTGGCTCAGCAATGCTAAATTGTAGCCAGCTTGTTCTAACAGCATTGCAAATTTATTCAATAATTATTCTGGAATACTCGTGCTTTCATACTGTGTAATTTGAATGTATTTCTAATTTATTTCACTATTATTGCGTTGTAAACTAGGGAAAAATATCCTCAAATTGAAATACTAACATAGATGGAATAATACAGACAAATCAATGAAATATAAGTATAATATATGTATGTCTGAATAACGCTACGAATTCAGAATTTCCGTAGCTTAATGGTACGATGGTTAAAAAATTGAATTAATAGAACACCAATTACAGAAAAATAGCTTTCAGAATGTATAAAGAATTTTAATTACAATGGATAGTCTTTATAATGCAATACTACTTACTAATTCGTTAAACCCTAATTCGAAAGCGATTCACCCACCAAAACTAAATGCAAGTGTAGTAATACCACAGTATATTCAGCTAATTAGCGACGAGGTTCCGCAAACACAGTTTATCTTAAACGCTAGACTCTCCCTTAACATTCCACTTGAACTAAGACTTTCCAAGTTAAAATTACAAGACGATGTTGATTTTTGAAGGAGAATGGAAAGCTCAATTTGGAATATCGATTGTTATTATAAAATTAGAAATTACCAAGAGGTATTTTCTTTGGTAGGCGAATAGTTTCTAGTGTTTTGACATAAAAGGGAAGAATTTATAATGTGAATAAATTTTATTGCAATAACTATGGTCGTTGTTAGAATGTCCGTTATAATCATCTGCACATTTCTATCTGGTTTGTTTTATCTAGCTTGTCTGAATTGCTTGCTATTTTTAGTTTTTAAATTCAACAAGGAATCCAAGTTACCAAAAAAATAATAAGGCTTGTCCATCCATAACTATGTATATATAATTTCGTCTTATTGTCAACCTATAATCAACTAGCAGGCTTATAATCTCATATAAAATTTAAATCCTTTAATCTATATTAATAATTTCATCAGCCTCTCATTAATGTTGAAATCACTAAAATATGTATAAAGCGAAGGCCACATCCAGCTATATAAATCCTGGAGCAATTAATCCCCCAATTACCGATGTTTGAACGAGCACTAATTGGATCCATCTCTTTGGCTTCACTCAACTTGCTGTAAATCAGCACTTATTACACGCCTGTTTGAATAACTTGACGTATTTATCTGGATAATTTAAAGTTTGAAAGAAATTATGGCTGTCTTAAGCTCGTTTTTATAGTAAAATTAAAACAAAAAAATGACTTTCATTGCTAAAGTTAATATGGTCATATAAATTTCAGGATTATTTTGAATCTTCTTTAATTTTTAGGTTTACTGTGCAACATTTTAACCATCAGTTTCTTACAAATAAACAGGTATCTGTAAAAAAGATTTTTTCCACAAAATAAAACACGAAATACTAAGAAAAATAGTATTTAAAGAACCAAAACCTAACATCTTATTCCTGAAAAATCTTTCCCAGAACCGTAACGTAACATGTCGAGGAATCCAATTCCCTGTGCAAACCTCACTCCATATGAATAGTCAATATCCAATTCCTCGATTAAAAATGAGCTCCATATTTGACAGTATCGTCGTGTATTTGCTTAAGCCGTGAAGCGTGTCAATTTAACGAGCTGCCGACAGATCCTGTTTATTCTGTATGCAAACAGCAGAGACATTTTGCAGATTAAACGCCGTCCAATTCAATGATTTGTGTGCTTGAATATTGTATGAATTGTTTGTTTGTGTTTTTCCCTTTGCTAGAGACGTACTTGGGACCTTTTGAGTTATATTTAATGTGGACTAATGTTTTGCTAATTGTTAGTAATTATTTGAATAATTGAGAAATTAAGAATCATTTAAAAAAGCTAATAAATTTTCCTAATAAGTTTAATTATATTGACAATAATAATTTTGGATTTCCAAAAGGTCTGTCCTCGTAGAAAAGATAGCATAAAATGCATTAGTATATTCCACGATCTCTAAAGTCCCTAATCTCGACGTCAAAAGAATATACAAGGCATCATATCTCATGTCACGCTTAGAATCGTGATCCTTTAAACCTGAGTAAGGACGGGTCAGCTAGTCAGAGTTATACTTATGTGGATGATCTTTCATAATTGTAGTATTAAAGAATACACACATAACGGAAGGTACCGAACACAAGGCTATGAAAACATTGTAAAATTAAGGATTCTATTCTTGTCAAAACTGCCAATTTCGCCTCATTTAGTTCGGCTTTTGGTACTCTTTCTTATAATTTTTGTCCGTTATCTTTTGTCTGCCCTGTATAAAACGTATCCACCTATTTACCAAGCCAAATCCCACCATAAACACATCTTAAAGTGTCACAATGTCACACACACCAAAAGAATATCCCACATGATCTATCCTGTACACAAGGACAGGTGCACAAAGGGCCGTCACGCTAAGCCGTGACACTCTCACACGGAATACCAAATCAGCACTCAACCGCCCGATTGTAATTGAATTGATTGTAATGCACCGTTTTGAGCTTAACAATCCGTTGTGTGAGTGGATGATGGCTTTGTTTTGGTGGTGTAGTGCTGTTTTTTTGGTGGTATTCTTTTGGGATCTTCTATCCTTTTAGGAAGTGAAAGCTTTACACGATGTGAGGAAAAATTAGTTTGAAAATTTGTCTATTATTAGTTTGTTCCGATATTTATATGAATGGTGTCCGTGACTGGAAATCGACAAATTTTTAAACCGAGAAAAGGGGTTCTATAGATTAGTGTAGATTATATTATCCGGGTTAAAGTATAGGATATTTTCCTGTTGATCGAAGCTATAAGAATATCACGTTAATTATGAAAGATAATAGCTATATTGTAGCTTTTGTGGTAATTAACGGCATCCTCTTTATCTGGGATAAATATCTATTTAATTTATGAGAACCTATCATTATGAAAGCGCGTCCAAGACATTAATTACGAACAATAGTATCTTCCCTGTCGTCAAATAGAGTCGCGATTCAAAATGCAAAAACCACAGTCACAATGGACGTCCCGGAGGCCCCCGGCCCGCGGCAAGGGACCTCTAAGTGAATTAAGTGTTTGCCGAGACTCCAACTGTATAGAGTGGAATATTTCATACCGTTTGAGATCTTTTGAAAAATTGTCAAGCTTCATGTTTTATTAATGATCTGGAAAGACCGCGGTCGAGATGTGACGGTACGATTTGTGTCAACTTTAATTAAATAATGGATGGCGCGGATCCCTGGTGGTGTACGGGACGAACTTGAATTATTTAATATTGGAATTTTTCACAATATTACAATATGGCAATAGACTAGACAGTTTTAGGTAATTTACAAATTTAAGCAAAATGTAAAAAAAGCTTATCTATTGTCAAATTAAATTGTCCTACCTCATTTTTTGTTGCAGATAAACAATGATCTTGCCCGTACTTTTATGGCTTTCATTATAATCAGTTATAATTACAGAGCTAATAGAATGAATCCCGCTAAACATCAGCATAAAGTTAATCTAGTCGAACCAAAGATTAATTAAAACATAAAGAAACATTGACACAGGGAGCATCCCTAATTGGCGGGAAGCCGCGGCTATATAAGTGGCGGGAGAAGATTTTCGCGCTCAGTCTGCTCGCAGCAGCCCTCGCGCGATGTTGTCCCTGTACCGCGCGTGGCTCGGGCCGAGTCCCTGCGTGGCGCGGCCGGTGCCGCCGCCGGGGGCCCACAGACCCGTCCCACGCCGGGCCAAAGCCCCATCGCCCCCCGCTACCCCACCACCGCCTTCACCATCATCGACCACTTCGAGCGAACTAGACGTCGAGCGTATAGAAGCGCCCGATCCACCGAAGAGACAAACGGCCGTTTTGGACATAGCCTCTTGCGATGGGCCAGTTCGTTTCAGCAGAGTTCTGAACGTGGCGTGGCGAGAGACTACCCCAGAGAGGGACTGGTCGTGCCGGCACCGCAAGTCAGCTCGCACCACCATACACTACTACCCGTGCAAGACGTGCGGCTCCAAGTTCCCTTCCTACTACTTTGTGCACAAGCACCGAAAGCGGTGTCACGCGGAAGAAAGCACGCAAGACTCCCCCGAACCTTCGACCTCGAGCGCGTAGATCATTATGTTTTATTAGTTATTTAAATTTAATTCGTGAGTGGCCAAATTATTAGTGCAACAGTGCAAAATAATGTAAACGTCACATTGAATACGACGGATTCGTTTCGTTTCACGGATAGGATAGTGTTAAATCATGTATGTTTAATGTAATTTTAATTAGCTTAAAAACCAAAGTTAAATTTTAACAAATAATCTTAATATATGAAAATAAAATAAAGTTATGGAAATAAGTGTGTTTTATTTTTGAAATATACGAAAGATACGTGCACTTAAACATACAAAAAATAATATAATATACTTTTTACTTGCATTTAGTACCTACGCATTATTGCAGTAAGATAATTAAGATTTACGTTATTGTTGATTTACTATAATTAAATTATGAAATGCATAACTGATTTAATTATAATTACCCATATATTATAACAATTTACGATATTAATGTTTTGGCGAATAATGTTAACTTTGACTCAAATTGAATAAACGAATCATGTTACCCAGAAATACCTTCCATTAGATTTTAATGAAATTTAGCTATTCTAGGTATAACCTATCCCTATATAAGGTCGTTATAAATTTATAAATAGATACTATACTCTCCAAAATATCTCAATAAGTGTAGGTAGAGAATACAATTAAGATTAGGTATATTTTGTTTAATAAAAAATATAAAGGACGTTTTGATTTTTAAGTGTAGGTTGAATTGCAATAATTTGTCTTTGAGTATCATGTGTGAAATTAATTATTAAAAATGAAATGAGTAACGTGTAGATTTATTTCATTAAAGAAAATTGTATATCTAAAAGCAGAGAAGGCATTAATATCATATTTTATTTTCATTTGCAAAATGGAAGCAAATCCAGAATTATTTCAGTTTTATCGATTACGATATTTTACAAAAAGATACAGAAATATTTTATTTAATGGTAGTTACGTTGTTATCAAATATCACACAAAAGTTAAATCAATTAGGTATGAAGAATCTTATTGGAATAATATATTTAACAAATACCTAAAATAGGAAAAAAATATATTTCAAAGACCACTTATAGAGTAATTTTTGATCCATGCTGTAGCCACCACGCTCAACCATAAAAGTTTTATTTGCGATAATCTCAGGAACTACTGGGTCGATGTCAAAAATTATTTCACCGTTTTAGGTATTTATTGAATCTTCTAAGAAAGAAAACAGTTAAAGGATGATGGTAATTTAAATTAGAAAAATAATATTGGCTAATGAAACATATAAGACTTTAGACCTACTGTGAAAGTAAGTAACGTTAATAATGTCACTTAACCAACACAACACACAACATCCAACACACAACACACAACATCCAACAACACAACACACAACACTAACCGGTCTCGGGCGTGGGCGGCGGGTGCGTGGGCGTGGGCGGGTGCGCGGGCTGCGGCGTGTGCGGCGCGCTGGCCCGGCCCCCCGACGGGCTGCTGCAGCCGCTCGCTGCCGTCTGTACACATGGACATGTTTAGACGTGTTCGTGTAAAGTTACTTTATGATACGTGTACATTTACAGGTATTTAAAGATAACGTACAGATATTTAAGTAAATAAAAGTAAAAAAAATCAGTGAAAAGTAGTGTAGTAAGAAGTTTTACTTTTTATTTTTAATCGTGATAAAATACAATTTTTAAGGTTATTTCATAATAAAAATCTTACAAGATATGAATAAAGAACTGAAGATGTAAAAGTAATGTAGAATCTGTAGATGTAAAAGTAAAATAAGGTTGGGTCGCCTAAGATCGGATGTGACATAAGATCGGATGCATGGAATAACTTGCAAACTAGGCAATATTCTCTACTGCTGCCAACACTACTAGATCCGCCATTTTGTTCTGCCCCTCTCTTCACTTTGCGGCCGGCCAGGCAAAACTTCTTTGTCAAATTTTTGAGGAATTTCCTGACCCAATCATTGATGCTCAATGTATGGACGTAAGTCCAGATGTTTTCCTAATGTGAACTTTATTATTGAACTCATAGAAGTGAAGATACTACATAGTCCGATCTTCGGCCGAACTGTTATTTTCTTCACTATGGTAAGTCGAAAAATGTCTACATTTTAGGCTCTTAATTTGCTTAGATAGATAACATCTACGCAAACCAAAAAATTAGGGGTTAAACAATATTTTTTTGTCATTAATTTACAGTTGACCGCAACAGAAAAACGACATCGAATCATGAGAAATAAAATAAAAAATACAGTACGTATAAAATTTTCGGCAAATGCGTCCGATCTTAGCCGACCAAACTATAGTTTTTAGAGATATCGTGATCTAACTTGTACACGGACATATAAAATAGAAAGGGTAATATTTCTAGAACTGTTACTTATATATTTTCGAAATTACTTATTTCAATAAATAAATTACGTATAAATTTAAAATAAATTATTTAATGTAATAAAAAACTTTATATCTTAGTTACTTGACTTACAAAGCAAATTAGAATAATTCATACGAACTCACAGTAATAACAGATGTAGCACTTGTCGCTTCCACGAGATCCCTCGCCGTGTCCGGCGGCGGCGTGCGAGGAGCTGGCGCGGCAGCAGGACTTCCAGGCGGCAAGCTTATAGCACTGAGACACACGCCAGTACCCGCACTCGCGCCAGTACTCACGCCAGTACTCGCGCCAGTACTCGGGGCGGTCGTACTGCCGCTCGTGGGCGTGGGACTCGCAGCGGTCGTGATCGCGCTCGTTGCGCTCGTGACCGTAGGACACGCTGTGCTCGTTATTGTTATACTCGCGCTCGATGATACGGGCGGATCTAGGGCACAAACATGTTACATATTAGGTTATATTCTATTTTATACAAAACATAAAAAAATTAGCAGTTTTGATACATTTCTTGTCAATATTCGAGATTAATAAAATTATTCGTTTGATCGCACTTTTCGATTATGTCAAGTTTTAGGTAGGTTAGGTACAACATATTATTATAATTTTAATTTTTCATTGTACTTTTTCAATTTAAATTAAAATAACTTAAAAACAGTGCTACTTTTCTTAATAAACAATACACAAATTATATTGAATTAAAAAGTTTTCAACAAAAATCATCATCCATCATCACACTAACCTCTCGTAATATCGGGCGCGCCGCTGGCGGGCTGTGCGGGCGCGCCGCTGGCGGGCTGTGCGGGTGGCAGAGCTGCGGGCTCGGCCAGCGCGGGCGCGGTCAGGGCGGGGGTCAGCCCGCCGCCCGGCGCGCCCGCCACGGGGGCCGGCGGGGCGGAGGACGCCGGTGGTGGGGACGGTGGTAGTGGTGGTGTGCTTAGTTCCGACCTACGGGAATATGTTAGTTTGAATATAGGGGGCAGAGTAAGGTAAACTGCTTGTGGTTAGTAGAATCACTGGTTTTGGTTCAAATTGCATGATCAATTTTGAAGAATGTCACTGTAGTGATAATTGCATTGTGAACGAAATGTCAAATGCAAAAGCAATATTATATCTACCTATAGATTTAGAGAATCAAGATATTAGACCTATCATCTATCCATCTCAAAAATAAAGAATGTAAACTTAAGAACTGCTTTCATGAATTATTCCTTCATAAACATTTAATTCACCAGTTATTAAGTTCATCCCATCGTTACATTATATTTTTGTCTACTACTAAACCAATCAACCACTATCTTATAATCACATTACATTAACCTGCAATCAACACTCCACCACGCCGAATTAAACCGGCAAGTTAATAAAACAGTTTATAATTAAAAAAAGAGTAATTGAAACAATCGTGTTTATGAAGCGGTGATTGCGGGGCCGGAGGGCAGATGGTAATGTAAAGAGAATTGAGATAATTATGTTTGTACGGCGTACCGTGCGCCGCGCGTTGTTAATCTCATGTTGTCGTTTTAATAGTTTAATTTTTGATTATCAGGTGGGTAGGATAGTTAAATTAGTTATTGGGTAATTACTTATGACTGGGAAAAGCTTAAATTAGGAAAAAATATATATTGAGTACTAGAATTTGTATAAGATGAATGAAGATGAATGTGTACTAGAAACTGATGTTATAATTAAATACATATATCTTAAACCAACGATGTCTTAATGTAAATCGAAAAAGAGGGTTGATTTTATAACAAATAATTATTTGCAATCAGGAAGAGTTGCAGGCCTACAATACAAGCTGTCTTAATGTAGGTGTATTAATTAAGATAATGATTTCTATGTATTTAATTTTGTATGTATGGTGAATAAATGATTATGATTATGATAATTAAATAAAATCTAGAACGATCGTCCAACATATCTCCGACAATTTTATCAACGTTCAAACCTATCAACTTTTACCAAAAAACTAAACCAACAGAACCCCCAATTCCGCAGTCGGTGAATAACAAAACAGAGCTAGCTGCGGCATATTTGAACGCAATTAAACCGTTGCCAATTAATAGACAGGGTGGTAATTAACTCCCGACTGTAACCCGCTATTCAATTAATCTTGGTACTGTTTGCGATCATAATTCGGATTATATGTAGTACGTTTTTAAACGTTTATTTTATTTTATGGACTTTTTGTGGATGCTGCTTATTGAATTGAACTATTTTCAAGTGATAACTTGTGTAATTAGTAATGACTAATTACTAATTGTGTCAGTATGAGTAGCAAATCGCAACCGATTTGCTTCGATAAATTATATTTTCTACATTATAATACATGCCAATAAATACATTCTAAAATTAATAAATTGCCTTTCTTCCTCTTTGAAATTTTTACTAAAATTCTTGCTAGGTTACAAAATTACGAATATTAGTATTCTTAATATTTTATGCAAGTGCATTTTTACGCATTGGAAATTCGAGCAATAAAAACTTCTCACACCTACCTATAAGCTTCTATAACAATATGTTACAAGCTAAGTAATAACAGTTACCAATTCACACATATATTTACAACCAACCAAACCAAACAAAAAAATCGAAAACCCATACAATACGATAAAAAAGACACCGATATGAAATATCAATACTGGCTTGTAAAAAAGTATTTTTTCGTGAGAGCGTCCCCCCCTCGGCACTGGGCGCTTTAATTAAGGCAATTAGAAAGATGGGCTGCCGCGTGTTTGCGTAAAAATCTAAACAAACCAAGCGGTAGGGATGCGAACAGCAAGACGTAACGGGCGAGTTTAAAATTCTGCCTGTATTTATAATTCAAAATATTATAAGTAATATAGCTGATCGAAAATTGTTTGGTTTTTGGAGAATTTTCGTTATCAATTGAGAGAAAAGTATAGTTTGTTGGTGGCAATAGTTTATTTTAAAACTAATTCCAATACACGCGAAATAAATTTTGGTTAAAACGAGAATTAACATGATGCTAAAGCTATACACACAGGGCACAGAAGGCTGATCACCTACTTGTCCCTAAATAAAATTGATCAGTGAAACAAATGTATGAATCTGCCCCTTACCCCACTTGGGGACACGGGACTACCTACACTAAAAGCTATACACATAAAAGTAAAAAATACCCATATACAAAACCATATTTAAAAAAAACATATGGATATTATGGACATATATCTATAAATCTTAACCATCGACACGATCGCAACACTAGAGCAAGGCGTATGTCCCCGGGGACATTTGGACAAATAATAGCTGGAGTGATTGTCAACACACGCACGAATATCGCGATCACGCCCCGTCTTCGGGACCGTCCCGCGGGACCACGGCGAATTTGTGAATTGAAGAATATTATTTTAATTGAAGTTGGAGATATTTTATTGAACATATTGTAAGGGGAATATATTGTTATTTTGTTTGATGATGAAATAAGGAACAGTGAAAAGATGAATTTGTACAGAGAATGTTATATATAAGAATACCTAATGCTTTCTTTAGTTTTAGCGCTTTTTAACATACCTTATTATTTACTACAACACACATAAATTTTGTGCCATGATATACGCCTAATAAAATATGCAAGTTGGCGAATGTACAATCTTTAGGAAAAGGTCCAAAAAGTTTAAAATCACGATCACTAAGCTGAACTAAATCCAACATACATAATTTTTAATATATTATCACCAATCACCAATAATAATATTCCAACCGTTCAAACAAAAACATAATATCGAATGCTATAAGCGAAATTAAAGAGAAACAAAACTTGCAGACTGCAAATTGAAGAAAAAAGTGAACAGAGTGGATTGCTAGAAAAATATGAATTTTAAACGATTAATGAAATGAGAAATCCTCGATCTCATAACGCGAGTGGTGGGCAAACAAACGAGCCACTTTGCGTGTGTTAAACATGGCTTTTAACGTTTTATTCAAATTACATTTTTGTTAGAAATAAATTTGATGCGCTCGAGGTTCCTTGCGGTTCCAAGATTCGCCGCTTGAATTTTTTTTCGCTTGGTGTAAGATTTGATGGGAAAAACTGAGCGTCGTAAAGTGGTCTTTGATTGTATAATTAGTTTGTTAACATCGTGCAAGAGTATAGGTATCTTTTATATGGAGATTTACAATATACGTAACTACCCACATATGTAAAGGATTTGTAAACTGTTCACACATCATTGTACATCAGATTCGCATGACTTTATCGAAATCGCCAGGAAAAGCGCTCCTTCTTCCTACTTTTTTGTTCGTATAAGTTTTATTTAGGAGGCTTTATTTCGGTAGAACTAGAAGGTAAAATTCAAAGCAGATAATTTTGTCGTAAAAACTTAATATCGGCAATAGTTATTTTAAATGTAGGTAGGCAATAAAGAGAAGTAAGTACTTTAGTGTTTGATATGAACTCGTTTTAAGAAGCACCCAAATATTACCTTTCAGGGTTAATAGACTACAGGCCCATGTTGAAAAAATTATGGGTCATTTGAACCACTACAGTGACGTATATAGAACGATATAAGAGCATAAAATAATAAGATTCAGCACTATGCCGTCACTTGTAAGCTGTCCACCTGAGTGCAGATGAGAATTCGAAAGTACAGGTTGAGATTTTGTTCCCCTTATCTCCATGATTTTTGTACGGCGTTGCGGAATAATGGATTAAAAGCAGTATTGAAATAGTATGACACAGATGCCGTACAAAAATGGTGGTCCACAAAGTCAGAATTAGGTGGACAGTTCAAATGACCCATAATTTTTTAACATGGGCCTGTAGTCTATAACAGAACCAATTATATTTTAAAGAAAATTAAATATTTCCATAGAACAGAAAAGCTCAGCTCGCATGGTAAATACGAATAAAGCAGAGCTATCGACGTTTTGCCCACACAACATCAGTTGTTTGTTCAAGTGATTGGATTGTGTATTGGCGGTATTTATTTTGCTTTTTGTTTGCGAGAACTGAATTAATGATGGGCTGGATTATATTTCATTGTATGGTGAACTAGCTTGCGGCTCGCGGCTTCGTTCGCGTATTTACAGGAAATTTCTAAGGAAATGTAATATTTCACCGCGGCTAGATGTAACGATCTCGACTCCTAACTATCTCCAGATACAAGAAGCATATCATTCTATCAATTGTGACGTGAAAGAGAGGCAAACAAACACACAAACATACTTTCGCATTTATTATACTAGATAGGATTGGTGTGTACTACACTATACATAATTTTTTTCGGATAATTTTCCATGTAATTGTATTAAAAATGATCTGATGAAGATAATTTAATAAAATTTGAATGGTCTGATGGCCACATTTGTTCTCTACACAAGGAACTCCCGTGAGGATTTAGATTATAATTTAGCAAATTTCGGGTTGATAGCTATGTCACCTGTTTGTAAATAAATTTTATAATATTTTTGCACGCCTCATAAGCGAAGCGTTGAGGTGGGTACTACTGTCACTTCGCGCAAAACATCTGATTTTTCAAACTTAAAATGTCTTTATGTATCATACATTGCACTTGTAAGATAATACATACACACACATATTAAGAAAAAACACTATTTTTAACGTTCATGATATTTTTGATGTCATTTTTGTTATTTAAACTAGTTAAAAAACAGTTTAAAAAAGTTCTGTCTTGGACGTCCGTGTGTCTGTATGTGCGGATCCTTTTTCTTGTTAACACGATAGCGACCGAAATGCTTTACTAATCGAGTCTTTTTTTTTCTCTTACGCTTGAGTATGCTCAGGAATAGAACCCTTTCATTTTTCAGGGTCTGATTCGATGTGGTTTAATTGTTATTAAATAAACAAAAATAATAATTAATAAATATTTATTAAAAAAAAATCATGAGGCGTGCACTTTTGGATTTTCCAAATTATTTTACCTATTTATTAAATGAACTGTTAGAACAGCTGTATAAAATACTAGCGGTCCGCCCCGGCTTCGCTCGTGGTACATATTTCGCAATAAAAGGTAGCCTATGTTCTTTCTCAGGGTCTAAAGATTGTCTGTGCCAAATTTCATCAAAATCGGTCCAGTAATATGCGTGAAAACCATACATACATACATACAAACCTTTCCTCTTTATAATATTAGTTTAGATAACAGTATATATCTGTTTAAAATAATTCTTGTTAGATATTGTTTTTTCAACTGAAGAAACAGTTTAATGTTCTTTTCTTGTTTTCCAAAAACAAATTGTTCTGGATACCTACAAAAACAATGAATCGTTGATTCATTAGATACTTTTATTTTTGAATAGTTTAATAAAGGATTTTATGAATCGTTGTCGTGATTTAAATAAAAAGGTTCGAATTGGATTCTAGAGAATAGTCAATAGAACAACAACTCATGAAACTACATATTTAGAATTTGTGCCTGCTTCAATTATGATTATTATCAATACATGTTTCAAATAACTAAAATTGAAACTGAGCTTCGATTTTAACTCACTCTCGTGATTTAAATGAAACCTACAGAAACTATTAGGCAATAGTAAAGTTACTTAGTTCAAAGTTATTGCGAGAGATGGCACTGCATGCGAATTATAATTGTTTGCGAAAGAAAAGTAGTTTTGATTTTAACTAACCAGTAGATGGCGCTAATATCAAATTTCAGGTTTATGTTCATTTATTATAGTTTGGAATACAATATGTGTGTATGTAATCTTTCAGGAAATATTATTAAACTTATCTCTATATATTTTCAGTATTTAAACTTTGTATCGTGAATTGAATTCATTAATTTGAATCAAAATCTTAGATTTAATGTATCATTCCCATATTATAACATGTAATTTCTATTTTTTCAATAGGTTATGGACAAGAAAAATGCTTTAAACTTATAAAATAAAACATTTCATCATCAATAGATGTATTAAGTATAAGCCTAAATCACATTATATCCTGGTGCGGTATACAAAATGCTAATGAACACACAAAGCTGACAACATTTAGAAGACATAAATTAAAAAACTGCTTGTTTTTATTTTATCGTGACGTCATGCCACCAGCGGTCAACGAAGAGACTTCTAACGATGATTACTAGTTTAGAAGTTATGAGGGAACAGATGAACATCCATACCCACAAAATGCAGGCCAAAATAACTCCTCCTTTTGCTTCGTCATAGTCGGGTAAAAATTGAGTTCCAAGATTTGACCCGAACATACATACACTGCAACTTAATAAAAGGCTTGTAAAATAACATATCGTACCTGGAGGGATGCGCAGAGGGCGGTGCGTGTGGTGGCATGGGGATACCATTGATATCCCCCACTCCCCCCACTCCCACACCCCCGACACCACCCACACCAACTTCTTCTGACGATTCTTTGTCCACTGCGCGAGATCCTGAACAAATAGATATTATTATTTAAAATATCACTTTACTATTCACATCACATTTAAACACATAACACCTACACTTACACTTTAGTTTGTATAATATTTTAATAACGTAAAATTAGACTCCTGATCATGCTATAATTTAATTTGATTTAAATTCGTCTGAAACAAAACTCTACTTATGCGTGTATTTCTATGCAGAGTTTTCTAATGAGCGATACAGCTGACTTTGAACATTTCTTTCAGGAAAATATGGCTAATTTTAATGAATGTATTATGCAACACTCACCGGTTATATTTGTTTAATAGTTTGACATATGTGACATAATATATTTAATAGTCTGGCTTTGATAATTAAGATGTTCTTAGTACATTCCACACTAAGATTCTACATACATACAGTCAATATAATTATCTTCAATCTAAAAAACACAGTCAAAATTGAGAATCTCCTCAAAGTCGGTTGATCAACGACCACCATTTTTAGAAAAAATGCATTAAAATCATCTATTAACAAAACAACATACCCTGCGACCGCTGTAACCTCGTAGTGACGCCCGTGGAGCCCCCGGGCGCCATCTCGGGCTCCGGCGGCGGTCGGGGCCGCGCGTGGCGCCGCGGGCGGGGCTTCCGCAGCAGCTGCTTGTAGTTCTCCGCCTTTTTCGATAGGTAGTAGAACCTGCGGGGTGGAGTTAGATTATGGAAAGGATACTTGTTCTTGTAAGTTTTTACAAGTTATAATATTGTAGAGAAATCTATATATATTATTATATAAAACTTATATATTACTAGAGGTCCGCCCCGGCTTCGCCCGTGGTACATATTTCGCAATAAAAGGTAGCCTATGTCCTTTCTCGGGTATCAAAATATCTCCATACCAAATTTCATGCAAATTGGTTCAGTAGTTTAGGTGTGATTGAGTAACAGACAGACAGACAGAGTTACTTTCGCATTTATAATATTAGTATGGATATAAAACTCAAAGGTGACTGATATAGTGATCTATCAACACACAGCCCAAACCACTGAACGTATCGGGCTCAACTTTGGCATGCAGGTAGATGTTAGGACGTAGGCATCCGCTAAGAAAGAATTTTCCGAAATTCTTGCGGGAACGGGGAAAAACGGGGATGCACGTACAAAGTCATGGGCGGAAGCTAGTTATAAATATATTCAATAGTTAGTTAAGACAGAGCGTCTTTTGTTTGTCTTTAACTTAGTAGGAGAACAAAAAAAATGTGTGCGTGTACACACGTAAGAAGTGAAACTTCTTTATGACCTTATTTTTCAAAAATAATTTACTATATGCAACTTTACAGAAATATGTCGAATCACGCGTGGTAGGGATAAGAAAAAGATGGCGCGTAACGGAAAAATGTCACGCGTAACGAAAAAATGTTACACTGAATTTTTTTTCCAACCCCGATAAAGAAATTTCACTTCAATACTGCTCCTTTTGTGTAAAATTTAAAACGAAATAAATTACTGAAGTGAAACTTCTTTATTGGGGTTGGAAAAAAAATTTGTGTAACATTTTTTCGTTACGCGTGACATTTTTCCGTTACGCGCCATCTTTTTCTTATCCCTACCACGCGTGATTCGACATATTTCTGTAAAGTTCTGATGGTCGTGTGGTACTAGCTGATGGTATACCTGACGCAGTCCCGCACGCTCTTGCGCGGCAGGAAGGAGGCGATCTGTCCGAAGTTCTTGGGATGCTGCAGATACTTCTCTCGGAACAGCTCCCGCTCGCCCGGGGACCACGTGTTGCGTAGCTGCAGCTCCTTGTGCTCCGTCTCCATGTCTATACAGCGCTCTGTGGACAATGAATTATTATTAGAAATATTTTCTAAAGTTATTATGTTGATGTGAAACATCTATAAACACACGTAAAATCGATTTTTAGCGAGGCGACGCATGCTGTAGCCACGCTATATGATGAACTGTATATAACTTTTACAAAATAATGTAAATTTTTCATATCTGCCAGGCGTTGCTCTATTTTTATTTTTTGAGTAGTAGGCAAGTACGGGAGTTTGAACGTGGCTTGATAGGTTTTGTAGATGAGATATAACATTTTTGATATATTTTGGGATTTCTTATTTAATATAATATTGTTACCTTTATAAAATTGTTTTCTTGCATAATAAAGTGTTAAATAAATAAATAGTAATTTTAATGGTAAACAATACTCACTATTAACATCCAGATGCAGAGGTCTGGGCTCCTTAGGATCCCTGAGCAACGGTGGCACTACAGTAAGGGACCGCATCTTCTTGTCCTCATGCTCCTGTTCATGTAGACCATCAGCTATCTCCTCCAGTTCCGCTTCAGATTTGACCCGGGCTCCGAGTCGGTTGAAACGTTCCCTCTCTTCTCTTTGTTTCCGGAGTTCAGGGAATACCTGGAAGATTTTTATGAGTTCAGTTTGTTTGATCTTTAGATAGTTATAATTTATGTTGTTAGTGTATATTCTTGGTGAAATTAGTAAACGATATAGCTATTAACGAATAGGTAGTTAATTAGAAGTTAATCATAATTAAGGAGGAACCTACGCCGCGGCCGTCGGAGAAATGTTTTATTTTTTGTTATTAACAGTTTGTAGACCTTAAGTGTTCCAGAAAAACTTGATATGATTTATATGCTACAGATTTATATGCTAAAATAAAACTTTATAATTACTCCGTCTAAGGAATCAGTGTCTTATTTAATTTTCATTCTATCGACACTGTTATATTGCCTATTTATCTACCTACACTTAAAGCCAAATATGTTTTTATATCATTTAGTACAACATAACCAATAATTAAAATTATACCTTCTCAAAGAACTCCCTATTTCTTGCATCCTTGGCTTTCCTCTTCTGTCCTTGTTCCAGTCTCTCTACACGACGCATCCATTCGGCTGCTCGCCGACTGTATGCTTCCGCTAATGCGTCTTCTTTCTGGAAATTAAGACAATTATTTAGTTAATAATTGTGTTATTCTTTGTAGTATGCTCAAACTTATTAAGCGGCTGCATCTATACTAGTATTATAAAGCTGAAGAGTTTATTTGTTTGTTTGAAAGCGATAATTTTAATATGACTGACTTTATTTTTTAAATAGATATTTTATTGAAAATTGTTAAACGTTATTTTGTGTAGCTATCAGTTTTTTTTTTGTTCTTAAATCATAACCGTTTTTAAAGGCATGTGGTGTTAGCCTATAATTAATTGTTGCACTTGATTTGTTAAATTGCATTTTCCTTGTATGTCTATAATTAGTGTTAACAATTGTTGGCTATCCTTTGTAAAATAAATAAATAAATAATTACAGGAACTGCGGGTCTGATTTGAAAAATTCTTTCCGTGTTAGATAGCCCATTTATCGAGGAAGGGTTATAGGCTATATATCATCACCCTAGGACCAACAGGAGCGGAGCAATGCGGGTGAAACCGCGGGGCACAGCTAGTAAAATATATATAAAGTTGTAGGATCCTGTTTTCAGTATTGTATGGCAATCATGCTTAAAGGGTAAATTATATCATGTTTTTACCATCATACAGATAGTTAGAAGCTAAGCAGTGCATAAAAATCAGTTTGTAGTGAAACACAAATCCTTTTTCATGGACAACATACCTACAGTAATAAAAAAGATTGTATTTTACAAAAATCTTTAGATAACCTTAGTAATTACACCAACCCATTGGTAGTTACACCAATTTTTTGCCTAACACCAACCTATAATCTCCTATTGTAACATAGTTTTTCACATTTTCAAACCAACCTTTTCCGCCTCTAGCCTCACAGCCCGCAAATGGTCTGCTAACCGTTTCCGGAAGCTCTTGTGTTTGCGGATGTTCTCGTGGTATATGAGCGTGTCTTGCGGTTGGTTGTACAGCGGGTACGTCACTTCCGGCCCGAGGTGCGCGAGCGCTGCGTGCCCTGCTGCCGCCTGGAATAGAGGAATATAATTATTATAATCTTTTTAGTTAGATAAAGTACAAATACAATCTTCAAATTCAAATTGCTTTATATTTATAATACTTCGAATTTCAGAAACCCTTTACACATTAACACATTAAATATTGGTAGAACAATAATAAAATAAAAATGTATTATGATTTAAAAGTATTGCAAAGTAGTCGTCATAGATTAATTATACATATTCTTCCAGTATAACATGTTATAGCCAGCACTTTAGTTTAGTTTCCAAAGTTAAATGTTAACCAACCATTCCTCAAAATATTATTTCTTCTATTCTTTCAATCTTCTAATCAATTCTAATTTAATGATACTTGTTTTAGATATACGTGAGTGAGTTTTCATTATAGTTTGAGTCAAATTCTTGTTTGATTTTGAGTGTGTTTAAAGCGATGTTTAACTAACACTAACTTGATTTAAAGTTTCACGGATTTTTTATATATATTAATTTCCAATAATCACTAACCCGTTTCCTATTATCAGCATATATACACTGCGGCAGACTCCTGTGTCGGGGCGGAGCCTCCTCGGGCTCCGCTGCGGCTGCCGGCTTGGAGGCCGTCTGCTCTAGTTCCTCTTGCTTTTTCTTTAACTTGGCTAACGTGGCCTCCGACAGCGCCATCTCTCTATCCACCTGGAAGGCAAAATGGGGTATATTGGTTATTTTTATTTATTTAGAAAATCATGGGATATCATATCTGTATGCATATGTTAGAAGATAGTTAAAATAATATCTAAGAAATGGTCATAAACAATATCTTGTATCTTAAAACAATGATAATAAATGTTATTGATATCACAGCAATACAAGAATGCAACTCTTGTTAATTAAAATCAAAATTAGTTCTAAAAAAATAATAATTAATAAATTGAACGCAAACTATGCACAAAAGATTATCAGAACATTAATAAATATTAAATAGCTTTGCTTACATGTAATAATTAATTATTATTACTACTTCACTGCATTTTTAAATACTAGTTTTGTAGTTTTGATGATTATTTAAAATAAAATACATATTATTTTAGTCGAGACATATCCAAAAAGCCCTAGTCATTGTAAATCCTCAAGTATATCAAGGAATTGAAGTAAATTAAAGTATTTATTCATTTAACATAATAAAGAACCAACAGCTTCGTAATATGCCGATGATAATACTTCTGCATCTTCTTATATATAAAAATGAATCGCAAAATGTGTTGGTAAGCGCATAACTCGAGAACGGCTGAACCGATTTCGATAATTCTTTTTTTATTATATTCCTTGAAGTACGAGGATGGTTTTTATGTAGAGAAAACGTAAATATGTACCACGGGCGAAGCCGGGGCGGACCGCTAGTTACAAATAAATGTTAATAGCATCATCATCCTATATTTCTACACACTATAACCAACTTAAACAATAACTACCTTAGATATTTGCTGTAACAGATCATCTTTGGTGGTGCGAAAGTTCTGGTCTTCGATCGTCGGCTCTGAGGGCGGGTTCGGTGAAAGCACCTCCACCGTGTTATACGAGTTCATAACGGGCTCCTGGAATTATAGAATAATCATTTTTATAAGTATGTCTCAAAATATAATGTAATGTCAATCTCTACTAATATTATAAACGCGAAAGTAACTCTGTCTGCCCGTCTGTCTGTTACGCTTTCCCGCTTAAACCTCTCAACCGATTTTGATGAAATTTGGCACAGACAATCTTTACACCCTGAGAAAGAACATAGGCTACCTTTTATTAAAACACCACGCGGGCGAAGCCGCGGGCGGAAGCTAGTAGTTCATATATTTGTAGTAGTTATTCCGGGTCTTGGATTGGAAACAAATCCAACAAAATCTATCTATCAGTTAACAATTTATTAACTCCTACCTTTTTTAAGAAATATAAACTTAATGTAGAGTGTAGACTATTATAATAGTAGGTATAGTATTATTTAGTTCATACTTTTTGATTAAAATATTTATTCTTCTTATATTTTGCACTATTTGTACGATATTCTTGTTCATTATTATAAATTCACAACTTATGTAAAACTATGTCATAAATAATATAAATCTAACCCTAATAAATACCCTGAGCTCATTCGTGTGAAATATCAAAACTTGCAAGTTACCAAACTAATAAACAGAATCCTGCTTGCTAATTATACTGTCACTCAATTACTCAATTAATTATAAAATAGTTGGAAGGTATGGGATAATAATATATTGTAATTAAAGTTTTGTTCAATATTAATGGTAGTCAATTGTACCAGTTATTTAATGCTTATAAGTTATAACTAATAACCATTTTACAAGATTCAAGAAGTGTATTTGTTCTTGTTCATTATACCTCTACATAAATAGGGATACTTAAATGACAATAGACAATAGAAATTATTAAATGGTATTAATAATTTTGAAATGTTTAAATGTTTTTTTACTATTTTATTTTCAACTAGCGGTCCGCCCCGGCTTCGCCCGTGGTACATGTTTACGTTTTCTCTACATAAGAACCATCCTCGTACTTCAAGGAATATAATAAAAAAATAATTATCGAAATCGGTTCAGCCGTTCTCGAGTTATGCGCTTACCAACACATTTTGCGATTCATCACTACATAGTATAAAACAAAGTCGCTTTCCCTGTCCCTATGTCCCTATGTCCCTATGTCCCTATGTCCCTATGTCCCTTTGTACGCTTAAATCTTTGAAACTACGCAACGGATTTTGATGCGGTTTTTTTTAATAGATAGAGTGATTCAAGAGGAAGGTTTATATGTATAATAAGATCCATTAAGTAGTGGAGAAGTACTGTTATTTTTGAGGTTTCTAATGTGATGTCGTAAAAAATTACATTTATTCCGCTTACATTGCAAACGCAGGCAAAACCCTACGAGTTTTATCAAAATAATGTACTAAGTATTATACACATTGAAAAGGTCTACAGAAAAGTCCGCGATGGTATATGTCTATCTCTTATGGATAACCCACAATAACTTTTTTTTGTCATTTACTTTTTACGACAAATAATGGCTAATTTTCGAAGCGATTTTAACCAATACAGCATTAATCCTTAACCAATTAAATACCATGGATACATTGTTCATTTAATATAGATCTATATGGCCCTTTACACCGTATGATTTAAGTGAATATTTTCGAAGATATTACAGATTTAAAAATTGCAGGACGTAGCGTTTGCGGCCGCCCGGCTATGTTTTTTATACCCGTGCGATGCCGGAGGCCGGAGCGGGCCGCTATATTTTTATACCTATACAACGTTCACAATTTTTCTGTAGTGTATTTAGTATCAGCATTGCACCCGTGCGAAGCCGGGGCGGGTCGCTAGTTTTTATATATACGAAGATAGTAACTTTCTAACTGCAATGTTATAGGTATAATCCACCAATTGATTATGACCATAGGAGACCCGTTTCTCAGATATGGGCTGATGGTGATGATGATGATGAATAATGTATGCTGGGTCTGCACCACAACAAACTTCTTGTGTGTGTGTATAGTTATAGGTCTACACCACCACGAACTTACTCTGGTATCGACCCTGAGCGGCTGGTGCTGCTGGTGCGACTGGTGCGGCCGCTCAGCAGACAGCCGGATCTTCTTGAAGGGCGGCGGGTCCGCGGGCGGCGGGTGGTGGGCCGGCGGGCCGGGCGGCGGCGGCAGGTACGCGGAGCCGAGCAGCGACATCCGCGCGCCCGACCGGTACTCGCCCACCGTGTTGCCGCTGCGCCCATAGCTGGAAAACAATAATTATAATGAGTAAATACTTCAGATACGTAATATGAGGGTTGGTACCTGATCGTACCTTCGTGGAAATTATTCATAACCCATTGAGCCCCAAGCGGCCCGATCGGTCCCAGACACAATAGATTTTCTATTGTGTCTGTGGTTCCGGGGCCTGAGTTATTAATTTAAATTATTGTCTATGCGATACATTGTTACTTGAAGTACATTACAATAAAATTAATGTTAGGAATATTAAGTTGTAATTTAATGAAAATAAGCACCATCAATTTTAAGTTTTCGAAATTCTATACGTAATCATTTTGTTTTAACATGTACAAGTACATGCGTATGAAGTATCCCATGAAAAATGCCATTAGGAAAAAAGACTTACAACTTTATTATAACTTTACTCAAGCTTTACTCCTCCATTTTGCGCAAATATTATAATAATGAAAGAATAAGTATAAATTACAACAGCTTACAAGACACACCAATAATTAATAAATTTTAAACTTATCCTGAATTATAAAATCAAATTCCATCCAATTCAATAATTCTACGAATATTTCATGCGAATATAATAGGGTTCCTTATATAAATTCCTGTTACCTTCTCCCAAATATACGATCCCAATTTCATTAATTCTGCTCCCCTGTACGAAGTTAGGCGTAAGTCCCAAAACGATCGAGGGTCATCAAATGAGTTGAACGACCGAATTATTTGCGCGGTAATTATACGATTTTTCATACATAATATTATTTCACAAATTTAATATTTATGCAAATAAGTTTCGGATAAATTGTGAGGTTGAAATTAAACTCTTTTATTGTAATTACTGTTGACTGTATAAATATTAAATACTGATAGGTACGACATTTGTTGAAAGATAATATGTTTAAAAAAAGTCTCCAAAACACAAGTCAAGGATTAAATTAGGTACTTTATTTAAATTATCATGTTTATAATAATTGTTGCGTGGTATTACGTAGTAAGTTAAATAACATATCCAATGTCTGCCTATGAGATAAAATATAACACATGTTTAACATCGGTTTTGCTGCAATCATTACTAACTTATAGATACTCTACAATAGCGACAAAATTAAAATCAACTTTCGAGAGCTTTTTTCCAACATATTGGTACAAATCCGTATATCTGCAAGCCTACTTTTCTATTTCTTACAAATAAACCAAGTTTTTCCCTTATAATCCATTCGCATTTCATGAATACACAATCTACTAAATTAACACATTAACCACGAAACAAAATCGACGGAGCAGATAGCAATCTCAAAACAATGCTAATTGCAGAAGCACACTGCAAATTGAATCGGGTCAGTGACCTCGTACATGACTCAGTTTAGTTAACCTATCTATAGGACGAAAAAACCCTGTAAATATAGTCCATTCTCATGTTTTATTCAATGCAAAATGCAAATATGTATTTGGACGTAATTATCATCGTAATGAAACACGATTTATGCATTATTATTTATTACCTAACCTTGTAATTTTAAAACATAGCCAAACGTGGCCAAACCTTTTTCATATCTAAATACGACTTCATTCAACATCTAAGTAAACTTTCGTTGAAAATATCTACCCATTACATTCATTTATTAATAGCACATAGAAAAATCAATAACCACGTGCTTTTCGCGCGCGGATCTCGCTTCCAGGGTTGCCAGTCGCCACATGTGGATATAGAACAGGCCACAGGGCTGCTACAAGCCCACCACGTGTCGCCACGTGACATCCATTTTAAGATTTTGAGATCATTGTCCCGCGGCACGTCGCGTTGATTCCATTACAATTTGCACGCGAATTAATCGCATAGGGTTGCAAATTAAATTTTTATGCAGTGTATAAAACAACTGAACAAAATTAACAAGATTTAATTTTTGGTAAACATTTTCAAGAACGTTCTTGAGCAAATTATGTGTTTGTTATTCGATCTTGCCATAATTATTTCAATAAACAAGTAAAAAAAATTGAATAGAATCTGTGACCTGGTTGAAAAAAGGAATCTAGTTTGTTGGCAGGAAATATAAAAGAAAATAATGGCGCAGTATTAGTGTTCATAAAAATATCAAAAGAAGTTTATAAGGAACTAAAAATAATATTCTTAGTACCTAAATTTACATATTTCACAAGTATTCATTAAAATTGCAAGCGTCACGATTACACAACACGAGTGCATACTCATCTATAAATAAATTATGTTTATTTTATTACTTGGCAATTTATAGATTTACGTCACACGATTGTAAGCGTATTCTTGCATATTTCATTCAACCCTCGACCACCAAAACTAGGTAATTCTCACTTCCCGTGAAATTGAAATGTTGTAACGTTCAAAGACAATAAAATAAAGTTGGAAAGCTGACAACCTTGCGTTCGAGAAATCGGCCGGCGACGACGCGGGGACGGGGAAGGCCAAGGTTGCGGCGCGCGGCGCGGGGCGGGCGGCGGATAACTGTAGCGGCTGTTTATTTTTTATTATTATTCATCGAGCGTCGCGGACACGTGGTCGCCAGCGTGCTGCTCTCGATTCGCGATACGCATTGCAGTTATGCTTTCGTGCGCTACACACAGACAGTTCGCTGACGTGGCGCGGAACGCGTCCCAGATTACTAACTTTATCCACCTACTTTTTATGCCAGACTTTACTCGACATTTTAGTAATCACTTTTATGAAGCAGCATTACTAGCAAGCATTACTAGTTTAAAGCTGTCGCTTGCCTCGTCTGCCCTAACTCCTAATGTACGTATGCTTAGATCTTTGAAACTGCGCAACAGATTTTGATGCAGTTTTTTTTAATACATAGAGTGATTCAAGGGGAAGTTTTTACTTTTTATTAGGTATAAGGCAAAGCGGGCGGAAAGCTAGTATCTAATAACTTTGGTGTCAGTCAAGATAATATCTTGTAATATCATTAAAGTGGCATTGTACTTTAATTACCCAACGCCAGTCATTAAGATCGGAATCGGCCAAATTGCTGAGATAACTCATCGTTAGAGCCATGCTATAGCTATTGCAAATATTCATATTTATTTATGAGATTCTAAATTAAGTTACAGTCGCAATTCACTATCGTATTCCAATTATTATTTGTATAACAATTACAAATGGTACGCGTATCCTTAAAAATAAAATTACGAAGCTTAATTAATCAAGCAACGAATTTCAAAATTTTCATTTCATTCATTCTTCTATACATTAAGTACGTACTATCTATTTGCTTATTTTTAGCTATAAACCACGACTCACAATTTTTAATAACCGAATTCGAAATCAAGAAAGATGTAAAAAAAGCTAGTACATACTTAATAAATGATTGAATTAAAAAGAATCACCATTTACCTCCATTTACTAACACGTTCGCAAAAAATAAATTTGCCATACTAACAAATACATTTTGCGTTGTAAACCTATCCTGTTGTTACTTAATCGACATAAATATGACAAAGTAAACGTAATTCGAGTGGTTCTGTTTAAATTCGATATGTCTGAGATATACTATGCTAGTTATAACTTATAGTGATGTAACTTCGCAGAAATATGACGTAATGCTTAAAAATATTTCTACTTTATAGGCGGAGCCTTAAACCATGGTTAACTGTCATGGTCAAGCATATATTATTGTATTATTGAAGAATTAACATAAGAATAAATTTATCGGGTGAAAAATATTGATCTGGTTTAAACAACATGGTCATTTATATCTAGTTTAATATATTATCATGTACGTTTGCTTACCTATACGCATGTAAATAAGTTTAACGACATCATAATATCTCCTATTAAAAATCTCGAATAACTTCGTGCTTTGCTTTGATGGAATCTTAATATGATCTTAATAAAAGCGTAAGATTATACTACATATATGATATATCCCCTACATTCCACTACGATAGTGTCTAAACGAATTTCATTTCTTACTTTTTCCTTAAAAATCCTAACCGTGACCTAATTAACAACTCCCATTAGTAAATCACTCCTACAATCATGTTATGAGGTTATGGCACTCTACAAAGGTAATCTCAGTTATTCCTGTAGCGGTGAGAGAGTGCCAGACGTGTGCCAGCGGTCTGCGCAGTGCCAGTGCAGTTTACCCATTGGCTGATTGCCAGACTATTATGAAAAGATCGCGTTACGTCACAGCCGTCGCTTATAATATTGTAAAGGACGATTATTAATATATATGGCCTGACTTTTCGGTATCCGTTTTTGCAGTGACAACATTTTTGCTTAATCTTGATAAAATATATTCGACATGATTGATGAACAAACATGGAACTTTCCCACTCAATGTTTAAGTAGATACTTGTATCTCTCAACGACTTGATCGCTCTGAAGTGTGCTACAAATGCAAATAACCTAGGTTAGATCGTTCGTAGCTTACGATAGAACAGATTGAACCTTCAATAGGTCGCGAATCTTTTTCTTATTACCGCTTATTAATTCTATTCCTAATTACTATATATCAAGTTACGTCTTCAATGGTAACAGGAAGAATGACTGAATAATGAATATATTGGACCTAACTACCAAAAATTACATTATTTACATAGTTCAAGCTGATAATTATAGATGAGGTTACTAGTAGGTTCATATAATACATTATTTCCTAACTAATATTACAGATTTACAAATGCTAAAGTGTATTCGTTTGTCTACCTCTCACGTCGCGTCGGAGCGATTTTATACGATTTTTGACATCTAGGCTACTTCATAGCGCGGTGAAACATCTCATTCCGATCTTCGGGCGAAGCCGCGTGCTGAATACTATGCTTAATAACGTTACTACAGTTATTAATAGTTACCTGTATAAAGGTGCGGAGCCATAGCCGGTCTGGTGCAGTCGCAGCGGCGTGGGCGGGTAGTTGGGCGCGTAGGGGGCCGCCGGCCGCGCCTGCGCCACGCCGACCTGCTTGCCGCCGTACGCCAGCGCACCGTGCCCGTGCTCCGACTGCCCGGGCCTGGGGACAATCAACATGGAACGTTAATAGGGCCAAAACACGGAAAACTTAAGGCTTACGAGACTATGGTCAGCACTCAACACATTCAAATGCACATGAAGAACATGACGGTTTCAGATGTGACACATAACACATTGCAGGCAAATGCACATTTATTGATTTTATTTATTTATTCATCTTTGACTTATAGTACAAAACATACCAACACGCACAAAGATAACAATTATTACAAAGTTTGACTTAAAAATAAGGTACAATTAGAGACAAACGATACAATATTATTAACATTAAACAGGTCCACTTCAGATTTAGCACGTTAAGAACTTATTTAACAAATTGAGTGCATGATGGGTGGGTGCACTCCAAGCGGCTCGCGTCCGGAGCAGGCTCTCTGCGAACAGCGGACAGCTGTTTAGTGGTAGTTGGACACATGTATTAGTTAACGTAGTAGCCATAAAATTGATAAGTCAAATGATATATCAATGTATGTTGTTGCTTTTGCAAATATACCAAAGTGAATAGAAGTAGAAATGACCACAGTACACTTTAAATTTTATTCCATCTTCACTTTCGTCTATCCTACTTATATTTAAAATCATCAATGAAACCCTAATTAGCTAGGTCTGTAGATCCCTCAATACATAATTCATTCAAACCCTTCTTAGTTACTTAAAACAATAACCCCCATCAACCACCATTCCACCATCGAAGCAATCCACATAACACAACCACTAAGCAATAAAACTTGGCCATCATGGCCAAGGATCCAGACAATGGCCATCATTAGCAGCTAGCTCACAATAGCTCGTCCTGACACTGCAAACTAGTTTAGAACTTTGCTTCGTAAAAACGAATTGTATTGTCGATTCGTTTCGTATTTGTAGCTATCCAACTACATATAAGATGTACCTATAGGGATAACTTGAATAAGGACAGGACGTTTCGCGTAAGTTCGAAAAAAAGAGTTTAGGATTTTGTCAATAAAAAGAAGTTCTACTTCGTCTATTCGTTCGTTATTCGTGAAAGAACGTTTTTGCATAAACAATCAACGTGGAAATTTTGGAAATGCAAATTTGTAATGAGTAACAATGATTTAAAATGTAACTATAGGCTACAAAGACCATATTATATCAAATAGATTGTCAAATGTAAACTTACACTTAATGTCGATTAAGTGTAAGTAAATATAAATATGTATATAATCCATACTAATATTATAAAATATGCGAAAGTAACTCTGTCTGTCTGTCTGTTACTCAATCACGCCTAAACTACTGAACCAATTTTCATGAAATTTGGTATGGAGATATTTTGATACCCGAGAACGGACATAGGCTACTTTTTATCCCGGGAAAATGACGCAATCCCGGAAATCCCACAGGAACGGGAACTATGCGGGTTTTTCTTTGACTGCGCGGGCGAAGCCGCGGCCGCGGGCGGAAAGCTAGTAACAAATAAATAATAAAATCAGAAACTTTAAATTGCCTTCAAAGAAAGTTTTCTTTAAACCCCATTGAATTCCAAACACACCATTGCTAATTAACTCGAGAATTCTTACTCGAATTACGTAACCACATTATGTATGTAAAATGGAAAACCTCTGCTTAAATAAACAATCAACCCACTTGTAAGTGTGAAAGTTTCTATGTCTCCATGTTAAAAGCCTTCTCTGTTTTCCGACATCGATGTTCAATACATGATGAATACATGTAGTTTTAATTGGATCGACGACGCATTTTGTAGTCGATGATAGCACTACAGTATCGAGGAAAGTGGGTGTGTGGGTGTATGGGTTGTATGTATGTGGATACGTAGCTAGGGAATAATTGCGTCAATATGAGAGCAGATATTTCCAGGTTTTAATTTTACTCGGTTAACTCTGCAAACTATTTTATCTCTCACTCAATTTCAAAACACACTAGTCAGAAGTTAAACTTCTTGGGCACGATTCAAAGATAAAATCGTCGCCTTACTCCATAACGTGACGGTATTGCCATGACGCGACCTTGAAATTTTACTCTCAACGCGCCTAAAGAAATTTCACTAAGTTTATTTAAAAGTATTGAACGATACGTCTAAACTCATCACAGTTAATCATTAAACCCGGTAGAAGTCAGATCAGCTAACTAGTTCTACTCAAAACAAGGAAATAAAGTTAAATCCTTAAATAAATACCGCATTGAAATATTTCCACGACTTGTTATGATACATGATTCATAATGTATGTTTATTAAAGTCCATTGGGTTTGTATTTAAAAGTAATTACTGTATATTGAAAAAGATTACATAACATATCATGTGATCAATCAGTTAAATCATGTATTTATATCGAGAGGTAGAAAACAAAATATAATAAAACGAATAAATATAAACAAAACTTCGGTCAAATAGAATCACGAATGATTGTAGGTCATAAAAATATAAAGAAAGAAACTGCAAACACATTTGATAACGAGTCTCATTGAAGAAATAAATCTTCATTATGAAATGAAAAAGATAATCCGGTCAAGCACACTCGACTATCTTAACACCTGTGCTTAACACTTATGTCTATTATATTTTTGTGATATTTTTTTTTCATAATAAATTGTCTCTAATATTGTATTTCTATATAGTCAGTGAATAATTATACAATAATAGGGACCATTTATGTAATCCTACTATCTGACAAATTACAGAAAAAAAATATAGTCCGACTAGTCTAGTTACATTCAAAAAATTAAATTTCCTTAACCTTGAAAAACTTCTTAAATAGAAAAGACTCAACAAAGCGACATACCCTTTATTCCTCCTCACAACGTACCAATGTTATGAATTATGTAAGGTGTACAGACACACATACATACGAACTTAACCGTCACGTCGACGCATCTGTTGTGACAGCTGTATAAGAAACGACGCTATGTAAATAAGTTCAATATAACGTACTTACGTGTTGCTATGTTAATCTAATGAAATTGTTGATGGTATCTTTTTTAATTGTAATAGGTTAAAGAGCCGTTATTCCTGCATTTCATAGTCCAGTGTGTGAATATTTATATCAGGGAAAGACAAAGTAAACAATAACGCTAATTGTAGCTAATTCTAAGTAAAGCAACGACGCATTGCTAGTCGTACAATAATTACAATCCGTCCAGTCAATCGAATACAAAAACATACCTCACGAATTACCAACTTGTTCAGAAAATACCCAGTCATAACAAAACTTCTTCTAAATAACAGATAACAAAAGATCAACATCTTCTGGTCCCCACACCTTTTACCAAACTCAATAGAAACTTGCAAAATCAGAGGTAGATCACCTGCCGCATCCCTTCGATTCGTATAGGGTATTGTTTACACCAAGCTATTACAGTACCCATGACTCAACCATTGTTCAAACCGGATACTGACTCAGAATAATTAGTTCTGTGCTTGAAAAATCGCCACCAATTATGTCGTCTCTAACGTGGTTCAGATTTTCAAGGTCACAGCTGCTGATAAATAGCTTAGTACTAAGACAATGTTTTTCTAATTTGTCAGATGCGAACAAAAAATCTATTCACTAAAAAATCTATACACAGTTCGGTAGGTATTATATTGTTTAGATTTTGAGACGGAGTTATTTTGCCACTTTTTTTTAATTACGTGTTGTAAAAAGTTTAGAGAACATGAGTAGATTTTTGTTTTCAAGGCTCACTATGGTTTTTTCGTAAAACACATTATAGGCTTCTTAATTCTTATTCGTACATAAGTTTTTGTAACACATCAATAAAAAGCTTCCAAAATATATTTCGAGATTTACCTTAGAAGATATTTGGACAAGGTTTCACGATTTCGTTCAAACATTCTTTATTTATTAACGGTTAAACGTGACTCTCGGTTTTCCCGACGTGATATCATAAAAAGCGAAACACTTTTTGATCTTATACCCAAAACATCGTATGATTGCGATTTCGCGGGAAATACCAAAATTCTTAAAGAATAATTCGAAGCAAGCATGCAAGAACTTTATAATGTTTATGAAATAGTAATATGCACTAAACAAATTAATTAGGTACCACATGTTAATTTCGCGTAAAGTCAGAAAACCTTTTGACAATACAAAACGTTGTGCATCCCATGAAATCATCATGCAAATATAAACATTCATCTCTCATAAATTCTTCGAACTGACACTCGAGACACAGCAATTTCCGGTGTACGCTATCAGATAAACAAAATGCAATTTGCAATACATACTAAGTGATTGTTGGCAGTCATTTAACTAAGTGGACAATCTGTAATAGCATGACCGAATATTTTTCTACACATCGAATTCTGGGAAGGTGATTCACTAATCCTAATTTAGTACAATATCCATATACGAATACGAAGTTCTTATATCATCATAAAAAGGAGATCAAACATAATAAAAAAACAATCCATCTAAGAATCGATATTTGTACAGAAGATTCAGGGACAATACTCCAAAACTTTCTAGAATTTCTAAAACGAAAAAGCATCTCAAAGATAACATTGGAGCTACTATTATGAAGCAATAAATGTTTGTAATGAAAAAAGGTGTGAAGAATGATGAATCCGGTGAAAATTAAAAATAAGCGAGACGTCACGTAGTTAAACACGCTGGACCAAATTGTAAACACGGTGTGAACAACCGGACGAGGCGATCTGATATAAATAGATATCATAGGGTTACCATGTTCTATTTTCAACGAAGAAATTACATCAAGTAAAAAGGAATTAATTATTAAACCAGCATAACGAAGAAAATATTTGCCTGTTATATATTTCTCATAGATTGGAGATTTGTGTTTAGATAAGACCTACCATCATAATCTCACGTTTTTATTTACTTCAGCTTTGACAATTTATCATACTCAAAAGTTTAGCTTTCATGTTCCAAAAGAGTTAAAAACACAAAATTCACAATAGCTCCTAAAATATCTAGGCGCCATCTCGAATGCCTGTCTCCAATCGTATTCAAAAGGAATCCTAACCAGCTTGAACTACAAATAACAAGACAAACATAGCATCTTTCGACGCCAGTAATACCATACACGATATACCTAAAGATCTGATGGATTCGAGCGTTTGATCTTGTGCGCTGAATCCATTGGATATAAATAAATCTACCAACGGGATCTGCACTCTGAGATCAAGGAGATAATTCTACAAATTATCCTTACAAGCTTCGCATTGTTTCCACTTTATAATTAACACAGCTTAATTTAGAAATTCTCCAGTGCCAATTAGAATTCTTTGGAATATGTACGTTCACATGCACAATAACAAATGCCTTTTAGCAAAAAGAAACCAACACGAGATGACACAGCTATTTTGCTTTTTGTGATATCTTTATTATTAAGTTTATTAAAAGATAATATCTGTTTAAAATTGCATTCTTAATGAATATGAAGATAATTAGAAATAAAGTAATGAAATGGTTGACTTTGGAACCTAGATCTCAATATATTTCATAAACATGTATTTCAAACTACGTTATCTACCTATTCGACTAAACTTGCGTTGTCAAATCAAGCAGAAGTAATTCAAGACCTTACTACGATTGGCTTAACCAGTTTCTGATCTGATTTATATAATCACACGATCAAGAACAGATGGCAGGAGAGAAAAGCAATGACTCCACTAAAAATATCCGAATAAAGTTCACATGCTTCAAAATGAAACTTGATAAGATATGAAAGATAACAACAGACGCTCTGCAGACGTTTATTACGATTTATTTTACAATCAATTATATCGTACACGCATTGCTCACGTCTGTTTGTCCTGAATTTACGATGACACATGTCGTAATGAGTTTTCCTCGTCCTATTTATATAGGAAATTGTCACAGACAGACAACGCAATGGAAATTAAAACTACAGCTGCAGTTGAATGCTTGAATTATAAATATTTCCCAGTATTTTAAACTATCGATAACCGGTATCTATTTTTACAAGCATGTGTCCCACTTTCTTCGCGTCAGCTACTGACTAGGGCTGCTGCCTTTGGTAATAAATCATTGTTACAGTAACAATCGTCGCCTTGTGTGTCCCCAATTTGGCTTTGTTACGTTATTAGAATATTGATGCCAAATATTGGCTTCAAATTTGAAGGTACTAATTTATCATTTGTCCTATTTGTACGCATCGATGGTTTTCCAGGAATAATTTCCCAAATCCTATTGACAATTTTATTCTTATCTATCATTAATAAAAACCGTACAATGGTATTCAGAACCAAAGCTTCCACATTTCCTAATGGAAATTCCAAGAATCTCGAGTCGATAATAAATTGAAGTGACAAATGACTATTCAGAGCGAGCTTATAAAAAGAAAAAGTAAAGATTCGTCCAATAAAAATATACTTAGAGCATTAAACCAACATATACATAAGGTTTGTATGAAGAAGAACAGAAAATACGTATTTATAATTATTCTGAAGACATTAAATTCTAAAATTGAAGCTGAAGAATGAACAAAAAGAAGACTATCAACTGAAGGTGTAAACCATTTGGTGGCGGATAACATATGTTTTTCGTTCTCAAACATAAGTCAGATTCTCTTGAGAAAACTTGCCAACCCCGTAACATAAATTATACACCGAGAATCGCAGGTGGTAACAGTACTAATTGCAAGAATCAGAGCCGCCTGCGTCGTTCCCAGCCACTCGATACTATTGCAATAAACAACTCTCATATTACACTGTATAATGTTGTTCGAATATACATACTTCTGCTACTTGCAGTTATGTCGAAAATACGATCTTATTACAGGAAAAAGAAATGTTATGTTGAACCTGAGTTTACAAAGATCGTAAATTTGCGAGAGTTTACTAATATGATGTACGTAGTCGTAAATTAAAATTTACGATATCTATCAGAAATTTTATGAAACAACAAGTTAGTTATTCTGTTACGAAAAACCTGCAAAACATGCCAAAAACATGAACGAATCGTTATCTTTTTATGAAACGCAATTACATCGGACGAGGTCCCTCTGACATTGAAATGAAGTTTATCGATCATATCCAGTGAGTAATCGACCTGCCCGACCTCCAATGTATAAATACATCGTAACATATACATACTTACATATATCTACTGTACATATATAAATACGTTCTTGTTTCTACTATGCTCTTATCAGATGACTTTCAGCGCCCTCGCCGGATAGAGGCGATTTGTAATCATTTGCACTTGATTCAATGGTTTTTTTGTTGTAAATCTAATATTAAACCTTGATACAACTAGACTGTGCAATTAAGATACATTCATCGCTCACAGTAACTTCTGTTTATTTCTATATCTACGTGTGTCAAATAAAACGAATCACCTTCGTAGATTCGATCGGAAGAGAATTATAAACGCGTACACGTGCGTCGAATAATTTCACTCAACGCAAAAACTAAATTGGCGATCACGGTATTAGACTCCGTCATCAATAATTCATTCGAACCTCTCATAACTATACAGTGCGCCGTTGTATATCAAGAGATTGTTGTCAAGCCACGCATCCGCAAAAGGTAGGAATTTAAATGGATATTCTAGGAAAATACAATCGCAAACATAGACATAGGCGAACACAGTTTACCATTACACCTGCGATTTCATTTATCCCTCGTCAGCATTTATGACATTAATCTTTACAAGTATTACTTGTGAAAAAATAAACGTTCGCTAGAAAGTGTACGAGTTGCAACCTCGTATTATTTTTACACTGATTACTTTTATCCCCTGAAGCCCGTGAAGTCCGACTGACAGGCGTTTCAATTAGTGTCACACTGGAACTGTTGTCTGTGCATTTCCAAGTTATTTCGAAGCTTATAAATGTATCTATTTATTTAAAAGCATGTATATTTTCATTTACTGGGTACCAGAAGTTCATCTGGCAGGGTCTAGAAAAAAATCATCACGCTGGCATCTTTTAGGAATAAATTACTCCATTATCTCAAAATCTCATCAAGCAGCAAATAACCATGATGCAACTACAACAATTTCTTCAACACCCACACCTGCCACTTCCGACTTTCACGCAGAAACCGCTCAAATTGACATCATCCAAGGCATTTTAATGGTCATTGTAAAACACGACACTTTCAAGCAAACGCAGTTTAAGGAAGAGAACAGTCTTCAATTGTTTCCAACGAATAATATCCAAGATGAAATAATCTTAAACTTGGTAGAAGAGTTCAGGAAACGAAATTTCCAATTATACATGGAAAGCGAACAGATCACATTAACATCATTGCATGAGTAAGCGTGCGGTCGACGACACCTAGCAACTATGTGCATATTAATTAAAATATACATAATAATGATGCAAACGATTGTGCGCTGACGCCGGAGTGATCGATCATCTTGACTCGTCAGCAGTTGGAACATTTTATTTATGATCCTTGAAAAATATATTATTTATTTCTATTGAGTGTACCACAATTATTTACCTATACAATTCTGGGCTTTTATCGTCGTATAAATGAAAATGAAACGTTTGTTTTCGAAGTCTGTTGCTATCCGACCCGAGGACAGTCTCTAAACAATCGTATATTTTACTTTTAAACGCATGTAAATAAAATGTTTCTCGCCTGCACGAGCAATACCGTTACCGACCCCAAAACGAAAAACTATTTAATTTGAAACGGCGTCATTTTCAGGATGTACAGTAAACACGCAAATGAGCTCGCCAAAACGGCGTTTTGTTCCAAATTCTTTAATCTATACAAATTTATGAACCGCTAACTGTACAGGAAACCAAGCATCGAATAAACAAACGCTTCAAAGTTCAAAATTATTATCATGAACCGCTTACAAAAATTAAATTCGTGTGGTAAATATGCAATGAATGCATAACAAGCATAACCTACTGTATTTCGTTTGTTTTGTGTTGTACTTATCAGAATAATTAAATATTTTTTAAAACATAATATGAATTAACTTCATAATTAATTGACTTACGTATCCATAAAAGACTTCTGCTCGGATAAAATACTTATAAATTTTAAAACCTTGTGTCAAGTTCCGTTAATAACATCGATATGATACATAATATTTTGGTCTGGATCAGCTTTTGTTCGACCAATCACGACGTCTCTCTACTGCAATATAATACGCTTTCAAAGTCTCAAATAACCACAATAACACTCGTCTGACATCTTTAACATTATACCTACATCGGTTAAAGCATTTTGACACTTGTAATTTAAACGTCCGATGTCCCCTAATGCCCTTGCCAATTTTTGTTATACATGAATCAATAAAAGCACTATCAATTTTAATATTTCGTCCACAATGAAGAGTGAATACACCTAGCATATGTGCAGAGACCATAATACATCTGCTCGTTACTTCTCGGAACAGTGCACTTGTGTCCGACTGCGCAGCAAAATAAATACAATCAACACTTTCCCATACTTTGAGTACACCCGGCTCGAATCGCGAGTTCATTAGAAAGCGAGTTGTATTCTAATGGCATAGAGGCGAAGTTCGAACGCGGGCTATTAAAGTTACGCCATTTTGTAATCGCGCGCGATGCGTCACAGAATGGCGGAACAGGTCATCGTGCTAAGCTACGTCGCATAGTATAGCGACTTTGTTGATCCCGTCTATACGCGGTATGTATGTAGATGTTTTTACTCTGTTGCCAGCGCGTCGAAGGTCACTCACTCTACGCGATAGATAGCTATACATATACATATTTGAGGAGCGTTGTTGAAGTCTGGTTTAATTTCGTAATTCTCGCGACGATGTGTTTCTCGATTTGTACAATATTTATGTTAGGGTGTTTATTTTGCGTTCTACTTCTTTTTATGTGGTTTATTCGATCTTTCCTTGGATTTCGTTCGCTTCTATTTATGTCAGTGTTACTTGTTGGGGTGTTTAAAACGTAATGTCTGTTTAGACTTATAATGATATACTTAGATTATTCAAATCTTTGTTAGTTCATTATTCATATCATATTTTATGCAACCAAGATGCAATTTCAATAAAAAGAAGCAAATGTGCAGGCTGCGAGTTAAATTTTAGAAAGTACCTTTTAAACGAAAATGTATTAACAGTTTAACAGGAAACGTGCAGGAAACATTAAAAAGCAACTCTATAAAAACCGAGAACACGAACTGGCTATATCGAGGAAACCGAAAGAAAATAGTAAAGAAACAAGAATAAGAAGTTAGTAATATAGTACATACTTGGAGAGTTACTAGCGAGGCCCGTGTTATCGATTGGATACGCTTTCTAGTGTTTTGGCTTTTACGTCTAGAACATAGCTATTCTGTGGCTATTTTATATTTTTATGACTGATTTCACAATGAAGGTTTTATGCTTGGCCTTTGATGAACTTGATATAGAAACGAATGAGTCATGGAGTCTGCTTTTATTAGCAACAATAAAATTTTTATCCCAAATAGTTAATATTAACATTGTTTTAGGCCACATGAAACCTTTTATTGAAATAATTTTTGTTAGATTTCTTCTAATGGTACATGACCTAGAGTTCTTGGCATCTATAAGGTACTTGATTGCATCCTGCTGCGCAATAACACGAATTATCACACTAAAGAATTAGTCTTAAAAACTTTACATAATACGAATGTAACCTTGGCTCATCATTGAAGATAAACAATTTTGCTAAACTTCGTTTTATATTACGAACTATTCTGTTTTTGGATGAGGTTTTATGACTACTATAATTATCTTATTTTAGTTAATACCAGATTAAGAATTACAAGATTAAGATAAGTTGTGTCAATAATGGCTAAACTGAGTACTTATAATAATTTTTGGTAAGCTGGTTTTATCTCCGATGCACTAGGGTAATAATTGTCATAAATTTTAAAATGAGCTTAGATGGCAGTATTAAATATTTTAGTCATATAGAGAACAATGACCTGCCAAACAATAAAAGAGGCGTTTAAATTTCCTCATATTCCGTCAATTTGGCAGACACACAGCATCCCTAAATCTGGGTTAACGCGAACAAAACTTGAATAGGATAGTTTTAAATGTTCCGCAAAACGGGTCAATTGCTGTTTACTGCGGAGAAAATAGGCAGCTTTTGGCATAAACATGACGTATATCCGGGTATAATTTAACTGTTTTCTATTGTCACATGAAAATATGAAATGTAAGAATTCATATGTAGACTATGTGAATCGGGATGTATATTCTATTTTTGTGCAGTAAAACGACATGGTATAAAAATGCTTAGTCATAAAATATATTAATTTTAATCTACACTTATGTTAAAAAGGAAAGATTTGATATTTGCATATTTGGTTCGTAAAGTTTTCGAGTTCAAAAAAAATAACTTAGATGATTTTGAAAATTCTTTCGACAGTTACAATTAACTAATACTATACGTAGTATATTATTATTAGTCTGTGCTAATACATTATATACTACCAAATAAAGTTTAAAATTATATTGTCAGAATGTTTTCTAGTTCCCAGGCGTTCGACTAGATAATAAAATACATACAATATGAAACAACCATAGTTTAGTTCAAGAGGAAACCTCGCAGTCTCCAATTACGATAGACATAGGATACGTGTTAGTCCATAGGTCGTCTATTATCTAGAGGTATCTCAAAGTACCCACATATACAACAAATTACAGCTTGCGTTTTTCGGTGCCAGACTTGGTCTTTGTTTACGAAGCTGTTAAGAAAAGGAATAAATAATAAAAAAGCGCCACTAACTAAAATTCGTTAGTTTAAAATGAATGTAATAAAAAGCTTCGAAAATGATTACTGGTGACTGGTGAGTCACCAGTAATCCTCAGTGGTGACAAATAATGTCTTCCAATATCTTTATTACGTTTCTCGTTATCAAGCAAAATATAAAGCAAAATATGAAATGTATAATCCTAATTAATTACAATCATAATTTAAGAATAGAAAATCGGCTCAAATGTGCTAAGTTTTGTTCTGCTAATTCGTAATAGAAAAGTAGAAAAAGGCATTACAAGACCACAGCAGCAGTTGGCAAGTGGCCAGGCTCTACATATACTGGATTTTTACTAATTTTAGGGCCAATACTCAACAAAGTACTTCAATTATTCCTTTCCATTACAAATGTATGGAATAAATATTTATTTTCTACTCTACAAATAGAAAAATTATGGAAGATTATCTACTGCTACTTTCAGATTTAATATTTGTTATACGCCACAAAGATTCAGAATTACTTCGTGATCCCAGAAATATTCGTTAAAGATACCATTTACTACAATAATTCCTATATATTCGTAATCTATAATATAAAAATGAATCC
Organism: Colias eurytheme; assembly: GCF_061535395.1. Lineage (NCBI taxonomy): Eukaryota > Metazoa > Arthropoda > Insecta > Lepidoptera > Pieridae > Colias > Colias eurytheme. The sequence continues at coordinate 1,440,291 of NC_143000.1, read as the reverse complement.
CAAAATGTGTTGGTAAGCGCATAACTTGAGAACGGCTGAACCGATTTCGATAATTCTTTTTTTATTATATTCCTTGAAGTACGAGGATGGTTCTTACTTCTTATGTAGAGAAAACGTAAATATGTACCACGGGCGAAGCCGGGGCGGACCGCTAGTAGTAGATATAATACAAAATAAAATATATAATACGTAGTAGTGTATAGATGTAGGTTGGTAAGCGCATAACTCGAGAACGGCTGAACCGATTTCTATAATTCTTTTTTTATTATATTCCTTGAAGTACGAGGATGGTTCTTATGTAGAGAAAACGTAAATATGTACCACGGGCGAAGCCGGGGCGGACCGCTAGTAGTAGATATAATACAAAATAAAATATATAATACGTAGTAGTGTATAGATGTAGGTATCTATCTTATTTCATTGACTCGACATTGATAACATTACATTGTTTTACACGTGCCGTTTATGCACGCTATAAATTAAGTGCAAATTCGTAATTAATTATACCAACCTTAACAGAAAACTTGATCGATACATCTTTATTCATTGCAAAACAAGTTTTAATAGCATTTGTTTTTTTTATTTTCATTTTGAACATTAATCTATGAAGGAATAAAGACTTCTAGTCAGATATGGGAATCAATGAAGCAATTTTATGCCCCATTTCAATGTTGCATGTAAACAGGAAAATTTGTTAACGTCAAGTTCGTTTAGGTATGCGTGGAAGTTAAAAGGAGCGTTATTGATAAACATTATTATACATATATTAACGTAATTATTCATTATTATGTATTAGGTACGTATTTTATAAATTACTCTTTAGACGAGTTTTTAAAACTTAATAAGATTTTCATCGTGAATATTTACTCAAGCAATATTGTTAAACTACGATCAAATTACCTGTCTATCTAACACTATTCCTACGATATTAACATTAAAAAATCAAACCATTCCCCTTACAAACACACAATCTCCTACGTGCTCCTACCGTATTTATTGACCAAACAAGCGAGTGTCGTAGTGTGTGTGGGCGTATCTTATCATCACACACACATACAGTGACGCACCACTTTCATAATAACGTGCTCAAATATTTTACGAAAGGTACGACGTGACATTCGTCATTTTCTATATTATTTTTGTAGGTATATTAACTTCATTGATGTGAATAAATAGTAGGCGTCACGGATATGAACGGTTATTAAGTAGTAATCAATTCGTAATTAAGTAAATTAGTGGATGCATTATACAATTATGAAGTATAATGTGTAGTGTATATTCCAAATTGGTGCTGGAGGAAAACAATAACAAACAAAAAATATTGAATATTTTTCCTAATACATTTTTGATGATTCGAAAGTATGTCTCGTAAATACATTATAGTATTATGCATTTAAGTAGTATGAAAACTTCTAATTACTTACATGACATTCTTGGACATTACCTTAAGCTTAAATACATTTAGCGTGCCTAATTTTTGTCCATTATCCAGTAAATACTAATATCTGTCAGTACTCAGTACAACAAATATTTTCATGAGGAGGCTAATACATATTATGCAGCTATAATTATTGTAGAATTGTATTTGTTAAACTTAAAAAAGTTTATTCGACATGTGTCAGTTTATTTCTATATTATCAGTATGTCTATTCAAATTTTCGATTAATATCAGTATTAGATATTTTGATTTTACTGTACTGTGGTGCTAAATAAACTTTATTTATGTCTAAAAATCCCATCATGGGTATTTCGAATGACAAAAAACTACGTGAGCAAATACAAGCACGTGGCTGCACCCACACATAGCGACCTTGGCTCGATCTGTCACTTGTTCTCTTTTATTTTGAGATCTGCCTCCTGTGGGAATTATTCTTGCATCGAGCCGAAATGAAGCTTTCTATTGCTGATTTATCAGTTAAAACCATACTTAAAACTAAGTGAGTGAGAGATTTGTTTCGTGTGATTTATTGAGGATGTTTCTTAATAATAAATTACTTGTATTCAACAAGAATATAAAGAAATACATAACCTACGTTATTTATTACTTTTAAGATATTTTACTACTATTTCCGTTGTATTTCTATATACGTATATAAATAAATAATAATAAAAAACACTTTATTGTACAATGCACAGATATAAAATACAATAATATACAAAATGAATCTTCACCGTACAAATTGGCAGCCTTATCGCTTTGAAGCGTATATACATACCTACTAAATCTGATAAATATTTAGATTCATCAGATACCATTAGATGAGATTTAGTCTGTTTATTTTGGACATGAGACTAATGTGTTTATCTACATAGGCAGAAGTGACGCATGAAACTATCATTAAACTATAATTCGCGTAAAAATATAAAAAGTTTTAAAATTAGGATTCAGTCAAATTTGGCTATCAGACCTCCTCCTTTTTTGTAAGCAAATAACAATAAAGATGTCGTACGCAAAAAGAATAACATCCAGATTATTTATCGTTTTGTTTTTTTTTCGTTTCGTTTTCTTTCGTTATCTTCTAAATTTCGTTTCGTTTTATTAGATCGATACAGTCTAAATGCATTTTAAATACTTGTAACCATTACAACACTTGTATGTTGAAATGTCAGCCGAGTCTTAGTCATTGAACCCTGAGCTATTCACAACAACAGGTGTCTTGTAACACACCTAACGACTAGATGAGGAGAATCTATATAAATATAAATAACTTAGTCACCAAATGTGTTGCTTAGCGCAAAACTCGAGAACGACTCGACCAATTCGGCTCATTCTTTTTTTACGTTTGTGTTGGCACAAAGATGGTTTTATGGAGAAAAAAAACGTAAATGGGGCTTAATAGGGCAGAACTAGTGATAAATAATAAAGATGAGGTATACAAATAATGAAAACGCGATTAAACACATAAGAATTATCTGTCCGTTCAAAGTGGATCAAAATCGAGTCTGAAGGAATCGGTTACATACAAACACACAGGTAAATCTCAAGCGTGATACAATGATAATAATACAAGCCTACGTCACAAAAGGAAATCCATACTAATATTATAAATGCGAAAGTTACTCTGTCTGTCTGTCTGTTACTCAATCACGCCTAAACCACAGATTAGAGAATAGTTACTTCGTCCTAAACTACTGAACCAATTTACATGAAATTTGGTATGGAGATATTTTGATACCCGAGAAAGGACATAGGCTACTTTTTATCCCGGGAAAATGACCCAATCCTGGAAATCCCACGGGAACGGGAACTATGCGGGTTTTTCTTTGACAGCGCGGGCGAAGCCGCGGGCGGAAACCTAGTATCTAATAATTAAAAGATCTCTCATAGTACATAGAATTACTTTTAATTGTAAGTGCTATTATCAAGTGATTAGAAAATTATTAAAAGGCACCGATTGGATAATTATAGATTAACCATGTCATTAAATATATATCAGAAGTATAGTTCGTTAACCTTGCTACGTGTTACACAGACTAAATAATCGATTGGACTTTGTATGTTATTTCGTTTAAAATTTTACTAATATAACTAGTGGAATAGTTTCTACTTTCTAGTATCTGCACCTCAATTGACAGACTTAACGTATATGTTATCCTCCTATTACAATAAGAATAAATACCTATATAATTATTCTGAATTGAGATCTAACGTGTTTCACACCAACATTAAGACATTAACAGTGTCAACGAAGCTTAACTAAACGCATGGTAATTTTGTTTATGGTCACATTGTCACGTCTAACCATCGAGAATTAGGTCATAGACATTAGATAGGAAATGAGTGAAAAAAGAATTATCGCCGTGTTTTCTTTGGACCCCCGCCAGTGGTAATAAATCCCGGTTTAATGGCTCCTAAGTTACAGATGGCATAGCGCTGGGAGATATTATCTATATATCTTGTAGGTAATGTGTTATTCAACGCACTGTTATGATACTTCAGGTCTTACTGCGCCTATAAACGAAGCTGTGTTGATAAAATCTACATTGATATTATGTCGTTTGTAATCATCATTGACATCTAAATGGACTGTTATAAATATTTTGATGTATCCCTTATCTGCTTTTTGATGTCGTAAACTCATACAACAACAAACAGCATTAATAGAAATTACTCTGAAACATCATTGTGATAGTGGACTTTAATGAATACAAAAATAAAATCTTATCTGAACTAATATTGAACCAATATTCAAGGTCTCAATATTGAAACAACGTAAAAATTCAAAAATATTAATACCACATCCACATTTACCGCATCTCAGCCTTCGTATACTTATAGCACAGCCTATAGCTATTCCTTTATATGTATAAGTACCAAAGAATTCCTTGCACTTGTGGGTGTTCAGACGGCATAACGCGAACGGCGAAATTTAATATTTCCCAACCAACCGGCCATTGTTTGTTGGAGGCATCATTGAACTACGAAACCTTAATGACTCATTTTTCCTTATTGTAATATCCATTTTTATATAAGCTTAAATTAATGAAACGACAATAAATTTTATAATTTCGCTCTATTTCAACTTCGTTACGTAATTGTATTTTGTGGCTAATTGAAGACTGTCCTAATTTATTAATATTCTTCACTTTATTGCACGCCTCATAAGCGAAGCGTTGAGGTGGGTACTACTGTCACCACTGTCACTTTGCGCAAAACATCTGATTTTTCAAACTTAAAATGTCTTTATGTATCATACATTGCACTTGTAAGATAATACATACACACACATATTAAGAAAAAACACTATTTTTAACGTTCATGATATTTTTGATGTCATTTTTGTTATTTAAACTAGTTAAAAAACAGTTTAAAAAAGTTCTGTCTTGGACGTCCGTGTGTCTGTATGTGCGGATCCTTTTTAGGGTTCCGTAGCCAAAATGGCAAAAACGGAACCCTTATAGTTTCGTCATGTCCGTCTGTCCGTCTGTCCGTCTGTCCGTCTGTCACAGCCGATTTACTCGGAAACTATAAGTACTACAGTGATGAAATTTGATGGGAATATGTGTTGTATGAACCGCTACAAAAATATGACACTAAATAGTAAAAAAAAGAATTGGGGGTGGGGCCCCCCATACATGTAACTGAGGGATGAAATTTTTTTTTTCGATGTACATACCCGTGTGGGGTATCAATGGAAAGGTCTTTTAAAATGATATAAAGTTTTCTAAAAAACATTTTTCTTAAAGTGAACGGTTTTTGAGATATCAGCTCTCAAAGTCGTAAAAAGTATGTCCCCCCCCCTCTATTTTTATAACTACGGGGTATAAAATTCTAAAAAAAATAGAGGTGATGCATGCTAATTAACTCTTTCAACGATTTTTGGTTTGATCAAAGTATCTCTTATAGTTTTTGAGATAGGTTGATTTAACTGTAATTTATTATATTTGCTGCTACGGAACCCTTTGTGCGCGAGCCCGACTCGCACTTGGCCGGTTATTCTTGTTAACACGATAGCGACCGAAATACTTTACTAATCGAGTCTTTTTTTTTCTCTTACGCTTGAGTATGCTCAGGAATAGAACCCTTTCATTTTTCAGGGTCTGATTCGATGTGGTTTAATTGTTATTAAATATACAAAAATAATAATTAATAAATATTTATTAAAAAAAAATTATGAGGCGTGCACTTTTGGATTTTCCAAATTATTTAAATATATTATCATGATCAACGACTGATTTTAATGTTTAATAATTATTTCTTAAATCACAACAAAATCGATCGATGATTATTTTATGACTAACATACCACCCCTTTTAGCTTTAAACAATTTAAACAATTTAATTGTAATTTACTTGTAAGCTCAATTCATTTTGACCGTGGATCGCTACGTAAACAGGTTCTACCACCCACGCTTTGTTGCTATGGGGATTTAACTGTCAGCCTTGTATGGGAAACTTGTAATCAGTGAACATAATAATGAAATGGAGCAAAGTAAAAGTTGGACACGTAGGATTACATGAATGTATAAACGTCCGTGAAGAACCGTTATAAAGACTAATTGAATCGAAGATATGGAAGATATATTCGTCTAATTTCTTCAAAAATCACCGAACTGTGTAGATATCTTCTTTATATATAAAAATGAATCGCAAAATGTGTTGCCAGTAAGCGCATAACTCGAGAACGGCTGAACCGATTTCGATAATTCTTTTTTTTATTATATTCCTTGAAGTACGAGGATGGTTTTTATGTAGAGAAAACGTAAATATATACCACGGGCGAAGCCGGGGCGGACCGCTAGTACATAATACATTCAGACCTATAATTTTATGTAACTGTAATAACATCCCTGTCGAAAATTAGTTCTGCTAGACGACAACTTGATTGCAATTTATGATTTTGGAAGTCCAATACATACCTACATAAATTATCATATATCGATCCATGTGAAATTTTAAACAAATGAGTCTTACGATGCTTCTATTAAAAAAAAATAACACCTATTGACCTATAATTTAAAAAATAAAAATATAAAATGCATCGAGAATCGACAGCCGTGCACGCGAGGGTCACTGACCCCGATGACTTACAGGTCACAACTCACAAATACCAATTGTGCAATTATTTGTGCTATTTACTTGGATTTCTTTAAATCGATCGTGTTTACGCGAACTTAGATCGCACTGACTCACTAACTTTGAACGGCTTCACGTGATGTTTACGTGATGTCTCCAGTTTAAATTGCAGTATTAGCAGCATTGATATTTATTTTAGCACAATTTCTAACTGATACAGATATATTTTGGATTATTATAGAACAACTTTATCCGCAGTTAAAATCAAATATGTCCATAAAATAATACATAAGACAAATAATTGTTTACTACGAAAATTTTAAGTGATGTTGTCTGTTATATATCGATACTAAAAGTTTAAACAAGATCACGTGAGGGTATTTTTTCGAAGACCTCTTCCAATACATAGGTCTTCTTAAAATCTTTACGAATTTTTTTTAGTATTTAAAACACGTGGTTTGTATGTTTAACATAACGATGCAGTAAATTTCTACACTACATTATTTAATATTTTTATTTTTATTGTGAAATATGAAAGTAACAGATAAAATACAAATATGCTACGTCATTAGATAAAAATATAATCAGCTTGATTGTTCGTGTGTAATTGGTAAACAATATTGTTAGTTATTACTGTCTGTTTGTCACGATATATGAGTAAGTAATGCATCACGCTAATATAACTGATTGTAAAAATGTTTATTGAATATAATGGTTTGTCCCGGCTTTGCCCAGGCTATATTGGATACAAGCTAGGTACTACCTATGTACATATTTTAAATGATGACGTAACTTAGGTAATAATGTTGGTATGATAGAACAAAGATTTGTAATTGAAAATAATCTTAATTACTATTATAAAGGCGAAAGTTTGTATGGATGTATGGATGTATGGATGTTTGTTACTCTTTCACGTAAAAACTACTGAACCGATTACAATGAAATTTAGCACACATATAGAGGGTAACTTGGATTAACACATAGGATAGGTTTTATCCCGGAAATCCCAATTCCCACGGGAACGGGAACTATGCGGGTTTTCCTTTGAAAACGCGGGCGAAGCCGCGGGCGGAAATCTAGTTAATTCATAAACTTATATACTTTTTTAAGCACCTGCCCATACGAATTCTACAGAGAAATTTAAAGAATAATCCCTCATCATTACATTCAGATATGAAAGTTGTATTTTAGTGTCCCGCATAAAAAAGATCAAAATCTTGATTAAATTTGACGCTGATAAAAACTACTGAATTAATAAATCAATTACATACTTTCTATCCCGATGGACCGGATGAAAACAGGTAGTAAGTAGTAAATAAGCATTTGTCGGATACATCCGATAAAACTAGTTTTGGACAGTAGGTATAACCTGATGTTTATAACACCAAGATTTAAACATACATCGAGGATTTCCGGAATTGCCTATATTTCTATACTAGCTGTTCCCCGTGGTTTTACCCGCGTGGCTCGGCTTCTGTTGGTCTTCACGTGATGATATATAGCCTATATATTCATAGATAAATGGGCTATCAAAACCGAAATAATTTTTCAAATCGGCCCAGTAGTTCCTGAAGTTAGCTCGTTCAAACAAACAAGTATAGATATCTTAATATGTCATTAATAACAATATATTAATTAAAAATGTAACTTTTTCACTCAAACTCAAACTCAAACATTTATTTATTCAATTAGACTTCTTCTAGAAGCACTTTTGAAACGTCATTAGGTACATATTTTTAACATTTACCACCAAAAATGTATTAAATCAATTAATTTATAGTGAATAAGATATAAACATAAAACCAACAACCTGTGTTACTTTCGGTCAAGGTCTGCGGTCTGCCGTATCTTGCCAGATTAAAATTATCTTTCAATATTTGACCTTGGCGAAAATAGCTATATCTAATGTTCGATAATCCCGGTCGCTATGGTAACGCGGGTAAAAAACCGCGTAGATTGATATTGAAGTAGGAAAATTAACGTTCTAACTTCTAAAACAAGTTCTGAGTGTTGTTGAATGAATGAAAATCACATAAAGTCCAGAAGTACAACTCAGTGTCAAATGTTTGAAAATTCTACAAAATCAATCTTATCAATAACTAGCGATCCGCCCCGGCTTCGCCCGTGGTACATATTTCGCAATAAAAAGTAGCCTATGTCCTTTCTCGGGTATCAAAATATCTCCATACCAAATTTCATGCAAATTGGTTCAGTAGTTTAGGCGTGATTGAGTAACAGACAGACAGACAGAGTTACTTTCGCATTTATAATATTAGTATGGATTTATATTGTACATACATGTGGTTATCTAATTTTTAAACTGAAAATACAAACTAAATTATTGTTAACTAGCTTTCCGCCTGCGGCTTCGCCCGCGTTTTCAAAAAAGAACCCGCATAGTTCCCGTTCCCGTGGGATTTCCGGGATAAAACCTAGCCTATGTCACTCAGAAATGATGTAGCTTTCCAACAGTGAAAGAATTTTTCAAATCTGCCAAGTAGTTTCGGAGCCTATTCAATTCATACAAACAAACAAACAAACAAAAAATCAAACCTTTCCTCTTTATAATATTTGTATAGATGTATAGATGTATAGACTAGCGGTCCGCCCCGGCTTCGCTCGTGGTACATATTTACGTTTTCTCTACATAAAAACCATCCTCGTACTTCAAGGAATATAATCAAAAAAGAATTATCGAAATCGGTTCAGCCGTTCTCGAGTTATGCGCTTACCAACACATTTTGCGATTCATTTTTATATATAAGATTTGGGTGTAAGTAAAACTTAAGTATGTATAGTGTATACCTAGTTTTAATTTTCACCCTACTTCTGAAAGGAGAAATTGTCGTTACAAGATGTAATGTTTCGTTTTAGATTTTTAAATTTTTAGGACTACTAATTACGTGTTCAATAACATTGCTAACACAATTTTAATTGACTGTGTAATTAAATTAAAATGTTGGAGAATACTAAGGTACTACCATTGCACCACAGACTAGTTAGGTATGAAGAACGACAAAGTTAGACATATTCTATCCATAGATATGTAGATTTCCTTACGTATGTGTTATTATGAACTGAATCTTATAGTTATACCTACTAGGTTTCCCCCCGCTTTGTATAAAACTTCTAATCAATCTATCTAATAAAAAACCGCATCAAAATCCGTTGCGTAGTTCTAAAGATTTAAGCATACATAGGGATATAGGGACAGAGAAAGTGACTTTGTTTTATACGTAGTATATAATATAGTGATATAACCTCCATTGTAAAAGAGAGTAGGCCAACTCCCGGTTAGAGCACGTTTAGAATACAATTTATAAAATCAAATTAAACAAACGCATTTTTTTTAAACCAAATCATTTATTTCAGAAAAATAAGTATAATATTTCATAACATAACATTAATTTTTACAATAATTACAATTTAGTGACAGTACAATATTTTCTTCGTTTTGCCTTATTATTTTCTGTTAAAGTCTCCTCTGAAGAATTCGCAGGTAAATCAATTTTTTCTATTTTGGGAATTGCTAATTTTGAGATAGATGAATAAGTTTCACTAGTTTGTGTTTGGTTGTCCCTTTTTGTTACAGGTAGGAACAAACTTGGTAAACTATCTTTCGCCAATAATTTGCGAAATGGATAAGTTTTTATCACATCTTTGCTAAAATGAACTTCACATAGACGATGACATTGTATATTTTTTCCTATCAATTCCTTGCGGTCGATGAGATGAAGCCATTTTAAACGTCTAGAAAAGAAAAAAGCATTGAGTAACACAACACACATTCATTTGCGTCACAGTATTTTATTCACTCACCTTTCCGGGTCAGAGGGTATCGTAAAGAACGACATTTCTGGTTTTGAAACAGAGTCGTTTGAACAACCGTTAACTTGACAATAAATTCTTCTGGTTCGCTTAGACATTTTGCAGTGCAGCCCTTAACCCTACCTAATCGTGTAAACAAACACCGACCGCTCGTAGCAATGGCGCGGCCCGCACTGCCCCACTGACTGGCAATCGAGTGGATACCCGAGCGCACTGTGTTTCATTAAATCAAAAAAAAAATTCCCTGTGCTGTTTATTGTATTTATCGATCAAGGGATGTATTTATAATGTAAGAGTAGAACACCCACGTGTCAATTTCTTATAGTTTATTTAAAAAAAAATGACAAACTTTAGGTGAATTTTTCATGAAAAATATTGAAATGTATTCTGAAATCGTAACTGTCTAAGATATTTATTTTAAATAAATATAGACTTATAAAGCATCTTTGGGCGCATATTATCCAGTTTTTATTTTTTGAAAACTACCTCCGAATACCGAGAAATATATTTTTTTCAGATTTTCGTTTTTTCTCCCTAAAAACGCAAAAGTGCGGCTTGTCACTAGCATAGAAGCGGCGTGGTTTTTTTTATGAGTGATAGGTCTTATTACGAGCAATAATTCTAGTAATCTCGAGGTAGTTTTCAAAAAAATAAAAACTGGATAATATGCGCCCAAAGATGCTTTATAAGTCTATATTTACTTAAAATAAATATCTTAGACAGTTACGATTTCAGAATACATTTCAATATTTTTCATGATAAATTCACCTAAAGTTTGTCATTTTTTTTTAAATAAAGTATAAGAAATTGACACGTGGGTGTTCTACTCTTACATTATAAATACATCCCTTGATCGATAAATACAATAAACAGCACAGGGAAATTTTTTTGATCTAATGAAACACAGTGGAGCGTAGTGTGCGTGCGTACGTAGGTACATGAACGCAGGACGAGGCCAAGCGCTCCGCGTACATACAAACGCAACGGCGCGGCGCGATGTACCTTTGTTGGAAGATACTTCACTCTTTTTATTTTTTAACCGACTTCAAAAAAAAGGATGTTATCAATTCGGCTGGTATATTTTTTTTCTTTATGTACATCGATTACGCCGAGGTTTCTGAACCAATTTACGTGATTGATGCAGAGTAGTTTCGTATTGGTACCATAAAAATTTGATTCGGATAGGCCCAATCCCCAATAGTTTTTATTTTACGCTAAGACGAAAAGGAGCGGAGCACAGCGGGTAAAAACGGTCAATGTAGATATTAAGTATATAAATTATAAATTTAACACGTAACTTTTTCGCTCAAATAGGTATATAAAATTCGCTTCAAAAAGGTATTAAATCAATTAATTTATAATGATTAATGAATAGGATAGACATAAAACCAACCTGTGTAACTTTCGGTCAAGGTCTGCCGTATCTTGCCAGATTAAAATTATTATCTTTCAATATTTGACCTTGGCGAAAATAGCTATATCTAATGTTCGATAATCCCGGTCGCTATGGTAACGAGGCCGAGGGTAAAAAACCGCGTAGATTGATATTGAAGTAGGAAAATTAACGTTCTAAAACAAGTTGTGAGTGTTGTTGAATGAATGAAAATTATATAAAGTGCAGAAGTACAATTCAATGTTTATTGTTAATTTGGGTGTAAGTAAAACTTAAGTACATATGTGTACCTAGGAGAAATTGTCGTTACAAGATGTAATGTTTCATTTTAGATTTTTTAATCAGTGCAGAGTAGTTTCGTATTGGTACCATAAAAATTTGATTCGGATAGTCCCAATAGTTTTTATTTTATGAGCATGGAAATCTAGCAAGTAACTTTGATTCACTTGCTGGTTACCGATTGAGCTGAAATTTTGTATACGTACATGTAAATTGGATAGCGACTTGATAGCGATGAAAAATTATAATGACGAGCTGATTTGATGGTGGAATCGAAAGGTGGTCATAGGAACTCGGTAATTAATTGACTCAACTTTATCGAGTTCTCGAGGCTCGTTTGATTCGTGTTAAAAAAACACTAAAAAGTATTAAACCGACTTCAAAATAAAGTATAAGTATAAGTATTAAGCATAATATTATTTAGATGTGCTATTTACCAAATAGGTTTGAGGACGGTGCCAAGCACTAAGTACTTAGTGTTAGTACTAAGCCAGTGTAAACCGGGCATTAAGAAATCAAAACTCCTACTAAGTTTTACATTCGCTTGGCAACGACATCAAACCTATTACAAATTACAATGATATCACTAGACACTACCTAATAAAAACAACCGCATCAAAATCCGTTGCGTTTTAAAGATTTAATTAATTAATTAAGATTTAATTTTTATAGGGATATTGGGACAAAGATATAGACTTTGTTTTATACTATGTAATGATCGTGATTATTATCATATGACGTAACAACATAATAAACGAACGTCATAGTGAAAAATATATTTTGATACTGTTATGTGTGTCATGTGATGAATGTGGATAAGCCTGACATAAAAGCGATCTAAATTAATACTAAAATATAATGAAATACTTAGTAAAGTACGAAACAAATGGTACAGAGAACTGAATGTGACACTTTGCTGCACTTTGTAACTTAGCCTCGACATTCCAACACGATTAAGGTGCAACGTTGCAACATTTTACACGAATGAAATGTGCTCAAATGTCCTCCAAGACTTACCGATATATTGTAATGAGTTTTACTCAGATGACAGTGTATCTCAGTTCTCAACAAACGAGAGCACCATACAGGAAGTTAGATTAAAGTGTGGCAATTCAGCGTTTGTCCATGTTGGCCACGTCAATAGGCCCACAAGCAAAGATCCAGATTAGGTACCTTGAAATGATGTCTATCAAGACCTCCCCCGATGGCGCCGACCACACCATAATACACTAAATCACTACACAACACCCAATCCACCTGGGCAGCACCATCACATGGATAACGTACCGCGTTCCCGAATGATAACGCGGCCAAACAAAAAAAAACCGGGGGTCCTAAGAAGGTCGAATCTGGTATTTTTTTCTGGAAAGCTGGCAACGTCGCATCGAAGCCGGACGGACGCGCGTTCAGTCCGCGTACAGCTCATTGGCCAAGTGTGACGGCGGCCATCGCTGCGCGCCACCCGCTTGCCCAATGACGTTGCTCCCCGCACGCCCCGCCCACTCAATTTCCGCCTGTTGAATGAACCGTGTGCCAGTCGTGTCGCCGACGTTCAGCGAGTAACACGTATTATACCGACTTACAATAATGCAAACAAGAATGCTAACAGGCAGTGTTGTGTTCTAAACCACTGCTTTTTCGTAAACAACCGCGACCAACTGTGATAAGTATAAAAAATATAGGATTAAAATATAAAAAAATTAACAAGTTTGTATAAAATCACGACTTAGGGAAGTGAAAGTAAGTGAAGATGGAATTTCGTGTACGTGCCTTTAAACTCGTATTGTCGTTATTTAACTCTTCTTTGTCCAAATTGTTTACCTGTAAAGATAAAAAATATAATTAAACCACTTCCCGAAAATACCTATAAGCATAGAATTTCCAGAAGTTCTCATAATAAAAAAATGTTTTTAGTAATCAGTGTGATATTTTGTTTTCAATTTCCTTCCATTACTATCAAAACACGAAATAATTCGGAAATGTGAAAAAAATAGTGATATTTCTTCACTAAGTAGTGGTCAATTCTTTAACTTTTAACTCTGAGAAATAAAAGTAACTAGGTATTTAATATAATATTTTTTAATGTCTGTTATCTAATATTATATCGTTGTACTATCGCTTCCTTTCCATTAAATTATCTTGTATATCTACAAAATTGTGATTATTTTCTGCAGTGAAATAATGTCTTTCTGTGTAATAATAAAAATCAGATGTTTTGCGCGAAGTGACAGTAGTACCCACCTCAACGCTTCGCTTATGAGGCGTGCAAAAATGAGAACTTCAGTCGTCGTGTGGGAACGACATTTAAAAATACAAAGGCGACAAAAAATTACATGACATGAATGATATGCACAAAAACGAACGACTAGAAATCAGACGCCATATTATAAATAATTAATAGCTTATTTCCGAACGACTTCAGTCTGCCAAGATTTTGTTTACTTTCTAAACTCTAAAGTGATCGAAAATAGCGCGACCTTAAAAATGGACGTGTCTCTTGAAACCTTTTAGTCGGAAGTTAGTTGATGAAATTTCATCTTCAAAATAAATAACTGCCAAAATATATTAAAGTATCGTAAATATAGAAATATGTACATATTTTATACTCGTTCTATCACACACAGACACAATATTATTTACACAAGTGAAATCTGAAATTTACGTCATTTGATGTTATCGTAAATCTTCATTATTTAATTTAAATTGTTATTAAATATTACCTATTTTTCATTTGATATAATGACATATTACTAGAACTCGATTTAAAGGCTCTAAATCTGAATCATAAAATATGGACTACTACTACGCTATTTTAATTTGTTTATATGTTACAGAAAATTCTTTACCTATTTTATGAAGCACGCATTCATCCATAACTTTTAAAACACCTTTTTAATTTTAATACATATCATAATTATGAACTGCTGCTATAACATACGATCAAAACCATAGATAAAAAATTTAAAAGCAGTTCGCCCACGAGCACCGAACGCCACGAGTGTAGGCGTCAGCAGCCAGCGCTTTAGCATGCGTCATGGTAATGCGCCGGCGCATGTTCTGTCAGCGACGTACCAATTAATTATTGTTATTTCTTTAAAAAAGGACATTAAGATAACAAATTATAATACGTTGTTCTTGAATGAGTAATACCATTGCATGAAGATGATTACAGAGGAAATGTATAAGGCCTAGAGATCCGGTTCAGATACAGTGACCTTCAAATGTTTGACCTTTATAAATAAACGCAAAGCACTTCATTCAGTTAATTATATGAGTTCGTTTGTTTGAGTTATTATGCGCACTGTGAAACATCTTTATTGATTATTCAATTCGATATTCAGTCTTAAGAAATGGGATAATGAGCGAAATATGTATTAGAAAACACGATTAAATTTTTATGATGTTTTATGCTACGAATTCACATTTTAATAGAAACTAAAAAACGTATTTTATTAATAATCTGGAACATCACTACACATAACACAACACTACCTCGTCCTAAATAAAGAACACGTGTAGAAAACTATTCGTATTGCGTACCATACATATTTTTTTCAGTAGTTAGATATTTTTAAGATCTGCTAAAGGCTGCTGTGGGTAGGTATTTTATTTGACGATGAAATTACATGGATAAAATTGAACGAAAATTTTTACTAATCGATCCTTCATATTTTCATTTTACATATTTTTATATCATTGTACAGTAAAACTATCATTTCAAGAGCCAATTCATAAATTTAATACTCAAGTAGTACCTAAGTCTATACGTTCATATATCTCATACAAAATACCATAATAATAAAAAAATAAATAAATAAAAATATCTTTATTTCACAACCACAATTACAAAATATACAAAAACGATGGTCCCGTACTAGACTATAGTCTGTATTACGGGTACCGATGTCCTTCCATGTTACAGTTGAGAAATATATTGACGTAATTTAAACAGAGAATGAAGAGAAAAAAAAAATATATATATAAGTATATAATGTAAAAGTTGTGTCTGTGGGTGTGTTTGTGAGTGTATGAGTGTGTGAGTGTGAGTGTGTGTGTGTGTGACATGTCTTACGTGTGTGCATGATTGGAGGAGTGTGGGTTCATGTAATGGTAGAAGAGCATGAGTAGAATGTGTTTACGTTTGAATAACTTATATAGACTCTCACGTTAACAGCGGGTTTTAGAGATAATTACATTTTCTGTGTAGTAGTAATCCTTTGAGAGCAGCCATTTAGTTATAGTTTTTTTACTTTTATATCGTGATAAATTAAATATTTTCAACTCTTTATTTATTACATTATATAAGTGTGGTCCCAAATATAGAAATTGCCTACGGAAAAAGGTCGTATTGAAAGTTTGATGTTTTACTACATCTCTAGTTGAACGCTGAGTTAAGTTTATGTTAGAGAAACTTACATTAATGTTTATTAGATTATGGAATTTAAGGACAGTGTCTAATATATAGAGTTGTCTTATAGATAATACATTGAATAAATTATATATATCCTTTGTGGGAAAACGAACTGGCTTAAAAGCTGACACCTTAAGTATTGACCTCTGGCATCTCTCTAAAGGTAGAAGAATAGTTTTATGAGTGCCACCCCAAGCTACAATACAATACCTAAGTATACTCTGACAGAGAGAAAGATAAACAGTTTTAAGTAGGTTAAGTTCAGCTACCTGTCGTAGTTTTTTAAAGGTCCAGATCAGTTTACGAGTACGAGAACACAAATTATTGATATGCAATTGCCACGTCAGACGGGAGTCTAGAATAACCCCTAGGTACTTAATATTATTAGCAATCTCAATTGTATGACAAGAACACAAACTTATGTTGTTATAATTACAAGTATGAGCTTTGATTGAGAGGTCGATTGGCAAAACATCATTTTTTAAACTGAAGTTAATACACTTAGTTTTTTTAAGGTTTATTGTGAGCTTATTACAACGAAGCCAGTCCAGTATGATTTGAAAACCACTTTGCGCGTTGTGAAAAACATGCCTCCAACTTGTACCATTAAAAAGCAGGACTGTGTCATCCGCGAATGTAATTATTTTACAACAGTCTAAATTTAGAAGACACAGATCGTTGATGTAGGCTAAGAATAGACTAGGTCCGAGCACACTGCCTTGCGGAACGCCATAAAATACAGGCATATCGGTGCTCACAAGATTATTTATTTTAATTCTTTGAGTTCTGGCAGTTAAATAATCAGTAAAAAGATTAAGTGCAACCCCGCGTATTCCAAAACTTTCCAATTTAGACAAAAGGATGGGAACAGAAACAGTGTCGAAAGCCTTGGTTAAGTCGAGGAAAATGCCTATACATTTTTCTCTTTTATCTAGCCTATTGGTTATATAATTAGTTAAGTCCAATACTGCTCCCTCTGTAGATTTATCCGCCTGAAAACCAAATTGATTTTGAGCTATAAGCTTGTTAATAGTAAAAAAGTTCATTAATCTCTTATTTATAATTTTCTCGAAAATTTTACTGAAAACTGGTAAAACTGATATAGGTCTATAGTTTTCGACACTGTTCCTGTCACCGCCCTTAAATACCGGGGTTATGAGAGATTTCTTAAAATAGTTAGGGAAACTACCAGTTTCAATGGATAGGTTGAAAATTTTAGTTAGTGGCTTAGCCAAAATATTTTTGTTCATTTTGATTAAATGGGTAGGTATACCATCCCAGCCAGTAGCAGAATCATTTTTTAAATTATTTATTATTGATAAAATTTCGGATTCACTAGTAGGTAGCAGTACAAATGAATTACAGGGTGGATGAAAATTTACGTTTTTATGTTGTGACTGGGAACTAGAGCAATCAGTAATTTTTTCAGCTAATTTCCGGCCTATGTTTGAAAAATACCTATTAATATTATTTAATGTATTTATTGGAGAATCTTTACCGCTTATTAAAGGTGTTGGGGAATTTTTATTAATATTCATTTGAGCGATTTCTTTTATGGACCGCCACAAAAGTTTTGGATTATGAAGGGATGTTTGCAATTTAGACTTCTCATAAGTTTTTTTGACATTTTTCAGCAATTTATTACAAAATGATCTGTATCTAGTATAAGTTAACTTTAAAATTTCGTTGTTAGGCTGTTTTTTAGATTTAATGTGCAATTTATCGCGGTTTTTGATACATTTTAGTATACCCGGGGTTATCCAGGGCTTAAGAATTTTTTTGCGCTTAGATCTAATAATTTTTTTAGTGTGAGCTTGGATAATTTCCTTAATGGTGTCAACTAATATGTTTGCAGCAGTGTTTGCGTTCGTAGCCTGTAAGACAGTAGTATAATCGATTTTATCTAGATCACGAGAAACCTCTTCCCAATCAGTCCTATTTACAGAATTTTCAGAGATCATAGGTTTGACAGCACGTGCATCGGTGTCCATTGTGAGCACAATCGGTTTATGATCAGTTATGAAAGAATTTATAATAAATACTTGAGCATTACAATGAGAGCCTAAAAGAACATGATCCAAACAATTTAATTCTCTTGTAGGTATGGTATGAGCTGGCAATAAACCTAGCTGAGAGGTTAGTGTTAGATAGGAACCCGAATTTTTGTCTCTAGAATCTGTTTTGATGTCTATATTCATATCACCGATTAAAACTATATTTTTAACATGTTTCACACTCTTCACAACAGTTTCCAAGCCGTTTAAAAATGTGTCAGTGGAACGAAATGATGGAGGCCTATAGACAGCAATAATAGCGCAGTCATTAACAGTTAGAATTAGACAATTCGCTTCATCAAATTTCGGTTCCCTTACATGATATTTAAGATCGCTTTTGATATATAAAGTAAGACCGTCATTTTGGTTAATATTATGGGATGAGAAATGATGATTATAGCCTTTAAGATTCGGAGGATCTTTTTCCTCGGACAACCAACATTCCGTAAGGACCAGTACATCTAAATCTAACCCCATACTGTCTAATAGGAGCTCCAATTGATCCATGTTTTTGTATATACTACGAATATTATGCGTCATTATTTTTAGTTTATCATTTACACAGTCCATAAAAGTGATACACTGGTCAGGATCGCAAACCCTTGAGTCAGCTATCGTCACCATATCAAGATCTACTTGAATATCATTTAACGAAGCCATTTTTAAGTTTTATAATATAAAGAACAGTAATAAAGCAACTATTGTAAATAGATAGTCTGAAAGAGTTCATGATTAGACCACATAAAGAGTTGAAAAATAAATGCCATACTATAAAACCCGATATAAATATTACGATACATGATGAGATTATACGTAAAACAGATGATATGTTAACGTGTTTGTGTGAGTCTTTAGGTGTGTTTTTTGTGTTGTAATATGAGTGTATTAAATATATATTAGCGTTATACATGCTCAAGTAGATTTTGCAGTTAATTAAACAATAATAGAAAAAAATTACTAATATAACATAAATTACAGAATGAAGAGAAGTTATGTCTAAAATGTATATATTAATCCTGTTTATGATGGGCTTTAAGTTGATCCAAAACCTCCTCTCTTTCGATTCTAATTGGTGGTAAACCTTCTTTCCTGCGTAGAAACACTTTTCCACTCGCAGTCCAGCAGAATTTATAGCCAGATGTGTTAGCAAAATCTCTAGCAAGAAAAAATAGTCTTTTTGTTTTAGGAGTGAGATATTCCGACATATATATTTTATTGCTATTACCAACAATATCTAGATCGGCTGTGCATAGTTTGTTTTCCTGTTGATCTTTGTTATACTTCTTGAAACCTGACAAAACCTTTTCCTTTATAAAAACGTTTGAGAACTTAACCACTATTGGTTTTGATTCTGGTTTCGAACCTATGCGAAAGATGTTAGAAATATCATTCGGATTAAGCGGAACACCAATTAGTTTCGTGGCTTTTGATACAATTCCTAAGAGATCATGCGTATTCTCCTTTTTTTGTGGAGGTATATTTCTAATTTCTATAGTTGATAAAAATTGATTTCTTTCCAAATGTTCAATTTTACTTTCTAGTAAGTTAATACGGTGTTGGTATTCTTTCTTTTCCTTGTCAAATAAATCCAATTTTATTTTCATATCATCATATTGCTTAGAAATGAAAGCGACAGTCTCCATAATAGAACTATTTTGACATTTAATTTCACACACAGTGCTATTTAGTTCAGAAAACTTTTTTTCTTGTTCTTCTTTGAATTCATTCAGGCACCGATGGAGATCCGACATAACAGTTTCTTTAAATTCATCAAAAGTTTTCTTCATTTCTGTCATAAATAAGGACAATTCGTCATCATGCTGTCTTTTCCGTGTACGGGTTCTTTGCTTCATAATACAAGTGGCGCCCTCCGTCTCGGTATCTGTCGCAGCAGATGAAATGTTCTCGGAAGTAATATTAATCATTTGTTTAGTTTTTGGAGGAGTTCGTTTAAGCGGCATTTTTATTTTATAAAAATATATGCACTCATATACCAGGATATCATAAAATAGTAGGTGGTGTTTTTAATTACAAATTTATTTAGTTCCAAACTTATCTTCATTTAAAATAACACTCCAAGTAGGAAACAAATGTACTAGGAAAGCAGAAGTATCGAACAGTTATCGTTTATGCATTACAAGCGGAGAGGTCTTGTATAATGGTCGTCGATCGGTGATTTCATACAAATAACCATTCCGTCCAGTTAAGCGAGACCTCTGCTAGATTAACTTACTTATGCGAGTTGATCACGCGTCACTTGAGCAACACTGCTTTTATTTTATGCACTCCTATTATTTCACACTGAATTACTTTGATATAAATTATTTTTAAATTTAAATCTAAACAAAAAAGACGTCCACTTCGAATGAATATCCAAGGGGAAGGGGAATATATATAATAGTATATCTCAACAATAAAACATAGTATGTGTCCAAGATTTCCATTTAAACAGCCCATCATTCATCTTAATTTACATGACAGTCGAGATTTGCGAATAAATCGCGTGGCGTATACGACTATGACTAATTCCGCTTTTAGACGTATAATGCTTAAATAATGGTATATTTGCTTCGTGGAAACTATATTGTAGAAATAGTCAAAGTGATTCATGAATAGGACAGTAGCGCCACGCCCTCGTCGCTCTATTTCGAAAAAAGAGGTCAATTTATTAATAAGTCTATCCAATAATAAGGTCCCGATCGATACTAAGCCGACATGGTTATGGAAATGATCGAATTTATCAATAAAATTTGGAAAATCATCAACTTCAGCGCTCCTATAACTATAACTACCTTATGTATTTTATTTCCACTACAGGCACACAGGGCTCCTAGGTGGAGCACGGAAGCGAATTATAAAAAGTAATAGTAAGTTATAAAAGGTTAATTTTCTAGTAGAAGAAGAAGGTAGTAGTTTTTTCGTACTTTTACTAAGTAAAACAGATGTGAAATGAATAATGCCCCATATTCCTCGATCGATATCATTCACGTAGCAGTACATTACATTACTTGATATCACCAATAGGATATTATGATAAGAACAATGTAATATTTTATCATTTCATATTTAATTTTATCAACTACACGGGAAAGTGTATGTGCAATAATATGAAATATACTGCTATTTTATACATTTAAATTGTTTAAAGCCCTGAAAGAGAAAAATATGAAAATCTGTTCATATCGCATAACATTTTATTCAGAAATTAAAAACGTTTGATTTTGTCGATCTTATTTAAAAATTTCTTAATTTTCGTAGACATAAATTGTAACTGTAATTATGTGTAAATAAGTGAAGCTAACACGATATAAATGTACCTATCTATTATTTAAAATCAATTTATCCGAAATCAATCGCAGAGGTCAGACGGAGGTCACTGGTTGCTAAGCAACAGAACCGATTCAGTACAGGTCAACCAGAACGAAATTCAGCCCAAAATAAATATTGATATGATCCGTCCGCATAAAAGGTGACTGGACCAAATTATCGATTAAATTTGTCCTCTAAAAAGGCACTTTGGTACGCATTAATAAAGACGAAAGTCGATTGAAAACACAATGTAACATTAAGTGTGCTATAATTATATATCTACGTATTTTACATATATAAAAGGCTAATAAATCATAAAATGACCGACTAATGTACAGCAGCTGATAACGTTCTTACACACAGCACACTCCGTAAACTAATTTTATCTTATAAAATTAAAAATATATGAAGTCTCCAAACAAATATAAACAATACAAATAAGGTGAAGTTTTGTTATTGTATAAGCCACGATATTACCGAAATAACAATTATTTACACCTCAACGCTTTTATGTGACGATTCAAAACGTCCTTACTTCGAAAAAAATCTCTGGTTGTTTCTTTCACGCAAAAATAAAATTACATTAACGAACCCACCGACAACAGAACCGCAGTGGTTGTGTTGTCGATAAACCAACCTAAAAATCAAAACTGTTAATTTTATTCTAGGTATCTTAACATTTATTACAGCAAAACAGTATATCTGGACACAAAAACGTTATTTTATGCTACTTTTCCGTACCAAATAGTAGGCCATAAACTTTTATATACGCAAAACTTTATCTTACATTAACGCATCCATCACGTCGAACAACGGCTTATCAGCAATATTCTAGAATATTCCAGAACAGCTGATCCCACATTCCCAGGCTCAAGGTCCCAACCCCCCGCCCATCCCTGCGCCCCTCGCCTCCCCGAAACTTTAGGGTCGATACTGCGTTATTTCGAAAAATGAACAAAGGGTGAAAGATATTTTAAATTTGCAAATATGTTTTATTCATTTGTCGGAGCAAATCATACTCTGTGTGAGCCAGCCAGTATCGATTTTTAGTCACTATTTTAAGCCATTGAAATAAATAAAAACAATAGTATCAGAGACATGGTATGAGTCGCTTGTTTTCTCTTAAAATTCAACTAGAAACTAGCAACGTTTATTTTCTGGCACAGTTATTGTGTAACGAAAAACAAATCGCAACTCTCGTTCGTTATCAATACGAGATTAGATAAAATTGAATCATAGCTAGATTACCGAATGTAGGTCACAGTTATACATATATCTCAGGTATTTAGACTGTTTAATAAAAAGCTGGCAAAAGTTTTGTACACTAGGTATAAATTACAAATTAAATAATAGAACACAGCTCACGAGATATTTTACATTTCTAAATCCAAAATTTCGCTGCCTAAATTCTATTTACCCTGAATAACGACGTACGCAATCCAACCCTTACATTGCCAAATCCCGCCCCTACGCTGTTCACTGAAAACATTCTAACCTAGCCAAGAAAACAGACACCAGCGGAGCGGGACGTTGATAAAAAGATAAATTCAACAGATTCAAGACTGATAAAATTACGCATGCAACGTGGCTCGGTGCGCCGAGCGACGTTGCCAGTCCTCTGACCGCCATTACAAATTCTGTCGGCGCGCGGTTACGCCACACGGTCTCAAAATAAAAACAATGTTTTTACTTATAAATTGCGAGCTGATAATAAGTGTTGCTAATATAATCGGTCATACCTCAATGCGTTTTGTACACACGAACTTGTAAGGACGTTTACATTTGATATGAACTAATTAACGTCTAAAACAATAAGAATTATTACTATGTGTATTTGAACGAGGACTCATGAGTATTTTCATTCATTTCTTGGTAATTTATGCTAGACGAGTTTTCCTTCATAAAATATAGTCCGTGTAGATAACAATAAATATATGAACGCATTTCAACGAACCCATTGAGTGTTTTAATTTTGAATTAAGGTCTCTGGTGAAGAATTAAAATATGGATATGTAAATTATACATACTGAAATGAAACTATGTATAGTTTATTCACACTTAATATCATTAATCCAATATCCTGTTACAAATGACCCGAAATTTTGTGGGTCATTTGTAACAGGATGGCGGTTTTACAGGGGTCTTAGTACGCAATGGCAAAAAGAAAAATGATGGTCAGAACGCTAATACCGGATACCTTAAGATACTATAATATAAAATATTACAGTATCTTAAGATAAAATATTATAGTATCTTCACCGTGTGTGACGCGCTTAAAAGTTGAAATTTTTATTTCTTACTACTTCTTTGAATTTATATTGTGTTTAATCATGATTCATGTGCACTATTTTCTAAAAAGGCAGATTTGTTGACGTGTTTGCACGTAGGTTTCCCATAATTTCGCATTTTTTAATACAAAGCGAAATAGTAGCTCTAAATATAAAATATGTACCTATATAAATTAATACCCCACTTTCGCGTGAAAGTTATTGCGCGACGATTTTATATGCATGAATCATAAATGAGATTCTGAGTTGATTAAATAAAATTCCAGTTGCTTTCTAAGAAAAACACCTATCTCGATTGAGTCATAACGTTAGTTTTTTTGTTCAAAACTGGTTTGACGGCGTATTTAGAATATATTTATCATTATATGAAATCGGTGGCAATATTTTCATTTGCCTCATTCGAAGCTGTATATCGATTGCAATGGCAATATGGCAATATGTGTAGAAAATCAGTTTTCAGTTTTCAATAGACAGTTATAGCCATAATAAAGTCTAGTTTTCCTATACCCTATTCTAAAACATAAAGCTGAAGATTTACACTAAATTTTCAGATATTTTTAATTCGATTAACGACTAAATCTGCTAAGGCATAATTTATTAAACAAGATACAAGTATAAAATAAAATATTTTTGCCGCATTTCGCAAAGAATAAAAAACCGCTATGCAGATGTCTCTATATACATACGTATAATATATAAATAAACGCACACTGCGTCCGGTAGCTGCACCCACAGATTATGAGAGTGCAGTAAAAATATACTTTGCAGAATTCTTTGCAGGGATTTCAGTAATTAGAGGCCCCAGAATACGGGCATTTCATCATGTCCATAAACATATTATTTGTTACTATCTTTAATAGAAGCCTAACTAAGATTATAGGACGCTTATAATTTTCTAGATTTCCTCATGTGAATTTGTGCACTACACTTATTTCCGTAACCTATTTCAAGTCCATTAAAAATTATTTCACCAAGGTCAAATATGTTTTAAATTTTAATGATAAGATTAAAAAAAAACTGAGATACAATATTCTAACTCGCTGTCGTCAATTTTATGGTGCGAGCGTGATTTTAATCATGCAAGAGCCACATTCCAAGGTACATGAATAAGGAATATACTCTGTAGGCAAATGTGAAACCATAAACTTGTAATGGAATCGAAAAAAAGATAGAACTAGGTGGTATACTGATATATAAGTTAGAGCCAGGCAAAACACTATAAAACAACCCAGCATTATTATGGCATACCATTTAAGAATAGAGTTAAGTATTCCTAATTGGTTTTACCCACAGTTTTTCCTTAGACAATTTTAGTTGCAGGAATTTTAAATGGATAGGAAAATGTACTTACTTATGTGTTTTTATATTGAGTGAATTATCTACGAGCAATTCAGTACTGTAGGATAATGAAATCTGAAATTTGAACCAAACTTATATTTTAATAAGAATAATTTGAATTTACAGATATATTTTAGTAGGTAACAATAAAACGTCGAATTAAATGCTTGAAGCTTCAAACAAACATATCCTATGTATACTGTGGCCAGAAAGTAGTTTTTGAATGGGATTGCATACCTACATTTAAAAGGATTAATGTTAGGCCTATAACTAAAAAAGGCATTAATAAATTTAGGAATAATATTAATAAAACCTGCCCGTACTAAATGATCAATCCTATCCTAATAGTCCTTGTGAAATGTTTAAAAATCTTTTTAATTTAGTACATAAAGAATTTGAAAAAATATTTAAAGTTAAATCTTTAAATATTACCAAGGATTTACCATTTAGTAAATGGGCGACAGCTAGTATACATAGGTGCAGGAACATTCTTTATGAATTATATGGTATGAAGCAATATAATAAAGACCCATCTTTTCTTAGTTATGTTAGAAATTACTCAAAAATTTTTAAAAAAGTTTGTTTCACTGCAAAGCGTTTGTATATCAAAGAAAAAATACGCGACTCTGATAATAAAGTTAAAACAGTTTGGTCAATTATTAATGGTGAAATGGGTAAAAGCAAATCAAGTAATACCATAAAACTTGTAAATAATGACAGGGTTATTGACAAAAGTGCTGATGTTGCGCTTGCTTTTGAAGAATTCTTCAGTAGTGTCCCTGCTACTATTACTAATAGTTTAAATTCGTCTTCAGCACTCGCAGAGACCTTTTTGAGGGACCATGTTGCGGAGTGCAGTACATTATTTGAATTACGACACGTAACTGCTAATGATATTGTTACTGCCTTTAAGACGCTTAATCTTAAAAATACTTGTGATCTTTGGGGAATGTCCGTAAATTTAGTTAATAATATAATAGAAAATATTGCGAAAAATTTAGCTTCCATATTTAATAAGTGTTGTGACTATGGTACATTTCCTAATTTACTAAAGCTTAGTAAAGTTATACCTTTATTTAAGAAGGGCGATCAAGAAGACTGTAACAATTATAGACCTATCTCTATTTTACCAACATTAAGTAAGGTATTCGAGAAGTTAATATTAAACCAATTGAGTAGTCATTTTGCAAATAATAATTTACTGCACACCAAACAGTTTGGTTTCACAAAGGGGCGCTCAACCACAGATGCTGGAGTTGCACTTCTAACACATATAATATATAAGGCATGGGAAAACTCAAAAAATGCTCTAGGGATATTTTGTGACCTCTCCAAGGCATTTGACTGCGTTGAACATTGTACTTTGTTACGTAAACTTAATCACTATGGAATTAAAGGAAAAGCCCAGAACCTCATAGCGTCATACCTGCATGATAGGATACAGACTGTAGTTGTTAATGGAGAACGTTCTAGCGGTGCGTCAATTAACATTGGTGTTCCACAGGGGTCAATTTTAGGTCCCTTCTTGTTCTTGGTATATATCAATGATCTTCCCTATTATTTGCAGGATAGGTGTGAAATAGTTCTGTTTGCAGATGATACCTCATTAATTTTTAATGTGGATAGGCATGACCCAAATGTTGACGAAGTGAACAGTGCTCTTTTACACATATCTGAATGGTTTACTGCCAATCATTTATTATTAAATGCCAAAAAAACCACTTGTGTTGAATTTTTACTTCCTAATGTAAAAAAGTTGAACAGAGATATTACCTTGAACGGGGAGGTATTGCATCCTACTGAGTCTACTGTATTTCTAGGGTTAACATTGGACGAGAAACTACAGTGGGGAGCCCATGTCAACACCGCTGCAGGTAAGCTCAGTTCTGCTGCATATGCAGTCCGAAAAATAAGGCATCTCACCGATGAAGATACGGCCAGATTGGTTTATTTCAGCTACTTTCATAGCATTATGTCCTATGGAATTCTACTGTGGGGCAGGGCTGCAGATATAGAAACTATATTTATCTTACAGAAAAGAGCCATTCGCTCTATATATAATTTACGTGCTCGGGACTCACTAAGAGATCATTTTAAGAATACTGGTATCCTTACTGTACCATCACAGTATATATTTAATAATATTTTGCATGTACACAAAAGCTCTGACTTACACACAAGAGTAGGAGATAGACACGATTATGGCACAAGGAACAAGAATAGAATTGAAATGCCATTTTTCCGATTAGCTAAAGTTAAAAATTCATTTATGGGTCAAGGTATACGCTTATACAATAGAATTCCTCATAATATTAAAGAGTTTAGTAGTACTAAATTTAAAACTTACATAAAAAATGTACTAGTTCAGAGAGCGTACTACAGTATTCAGGAATATATGGACGATAAAGACCCATGGAGGGTTGTCGCGTAAAAACCACAGGACAGTTCTTTGGCATATTATGTAGTTAGGTAGATATAAGTTACATATTATGTAAATTTATTGACATTATTTAAAAGAGCAACTATGGAGTTTCTTGCCGATTCTTCTCCATAGATACTGCTTTCCGAATCGGTGGTAAATGTTAAAATACTATGTAATGACGATTCGAAAGTGCTACTAAATAGTAGTCTAATTGAATAAATGAATGTTTGAGTTTGAGTTGAGTTTGAGTATAGTAGGTATATATTTTCTACATTTAAACCTCCTACACCTCTCTACGTGGCCTGTTTTCTATGCCATTAAGCACTTATGTGCAACCCCTATCTAGGGCCCCGTAGTGCCTCGATCCGTACACACTCGTGTGGTCGGCTCAGCTTACACCGGACGTATTCACTTTCACAACTACATTGTTGCAACTGCAAGCCGAGATAAATTGCTTCACATATACTGGAAGCCACTAGGGGTCAACGTATACAGTTGTCCACGATAACTCTTTGGACGTTGTAAATAACGTCGTGGGTACGCGTGACCTTTGAGCCTAGGTCCCGGCGACGACGATTCTTCTGTGCATATTTGCTTATTACGTTGCATGAAACAACATTAGATTGGTCATTAGGTAATGATTTAGGATTATTTAGTGAATTGCCTACCGCTTTAAGGTCGAAGATCACGTTGGTGGTTGCCAATTAAATGTTATTGCATTTATATATGACGTACTTGTAATAATA
Organism: Colias eurytheme; assembly: GCF_061535395.1. Classification (NCBI taxonomy): domain Eukaryota; kingdom Metazoa; phylum Arthropoda; class Insecta; order Lepidoptera; family Pieridae; genus Colias; species Colias eurytheme. The sequence continues at coordinate 1,411,707 of NC_143000.1, read as the reverse complement.
ATTAACTAGTAATCAAAATATTTAGCCAGATGCTGAAGCTCCACAAATTTCTAATCCAATATTTATCTAATATTTTTAAGAATTATTGCTTATTAGTTATTACTTATTACGATGTATGGAAATAGCAAATCGGGGACAATTCATTCAAATACAAATCACCAGCACATAAAAATCATCCTCTCCAAATGAAATTGAAATAGGCAGATTCACCGGGATAAAAGATAAAACCAGCACCGAAGCCCAACGGGGTAAATCTAAAACAATACTTACTAGTGCAATCCGAAAGGAAGTCTCCTGCTAAAACAGACAGTAAGCCGATGAATGGCCATGTGCCAGGAATGCCTAATGCGTACAAGACTACGTTGCTGCGAATACCAAAATGCTTATGGCTTGTATTATGCGATCGTTGTGACGTATAAAAATGACTCATTTTACTATTGAGCCGTTGAATGGTGCATAGCTATATTTTATGGCATAATTTTAAAACTTGTAGGTAGTTAAGGTTTGCAAAAGTCATTGGTTTTTTTAAATTAAACTATTTAATATTGGACCGAAGTTCCTTATTTATTTAAGTAATTTAATTTGGACAAAATATAAATCTTCGTTCATTATTTTACTCATTTTACATAGCAGGTTATCGTAAAATTTCTAATACATAATATCATTCATGCATTCATGAATTCAAAGACGCTACCATATCTAAAATAGCAATATGTCAATCCATCGCCTCGTACATACGAGAAACATCGCTTCTGTTCACCGATCTTGAAACATGCCCAGCAATGTACAGCACATGTGTATCAGATTCCGTTATTAAAAACACCAAAACACCTAAACCGGTCTCTAGAAGATGTACACACCGCCGCGTGTCGAAACTAGTTTTCCGAGACAATAGACCGAATAAAACTTCTCGATCTTTCTCACGTAAATAACAAAGACAAGCATAACAACGCGTTGTAGAAATTCTGGGAAAAATTGCCACTTTTTAAGGCGCCACGGCATACATATTACATTTATTTTGCGCGATACGAATAGGTATATCTCAGGTAATTTAACAGTTCTATGACCGTTTTGGTCGCTGAATATTTATGATAAAACTTATCTTAATTTTAAGTACCTTTGTGATAAATAACCTTTTTTGGGAAAATTATTGAGTAGATACTTTTTTACGGTATTATGTTTATTTAATTATTACTTGTAATGGCGTGACGTCACACACTAATAACAGTACTAAACAATTTAATCACCAATCACCATACCAATTTAGGATTTGTCTATGGAATCATAATGCTATAATATAATCTAATTAACGTAGGTACTTATGGGTCAGATAGGACTGGCTTTATTTACTTGTACCTAATAATATATTATTAGGCTAATAAAACACCTGGTTACGATTTACTAGGTACATTTAATTGAGAAGTATTAAAAGTTAGCAATAGTGAATTTAAAGATTCTTAAAACGAATTAATCCACGACGACTCTTTAATTCCATGTACCTAATTAATATTTAAATAATTATGCTTGCTATCAAATTCAAAAACAAAAAATAATGTTGTGCCTTTGTTTTAAAATTCTTTGTAATCATCATTGCATTCTTATCTGATAAAATTACGGTACGTTTATCAACGCACGTAACAAAGTAAAATTCAGAAGCATATTTTACAAAGCCAATACTGAATGAATCGTTTTCAACAGCGTGGAAGTGCGGCAACGTGGCGCCCGAGCGGTGCGGCAACGTGGCGCCAGCCGCCACTGTCAGTGCAGGAGGCGGCGCGGCAACGTCGCTAAACTGATTCAGCAGTTACGTGATTACATAGGACGTGATGGCGAATATTTTTTACTATTTGTTATTTTTATGGCCGTAATGGTTTATCGTAGTAACGAATACATTGAATGTTGAATAAACGTTTTTAATGATTGTCAGTAATAACTTAAATACATACATTTAAATTTTAAAACATTGAAGCAAAAATTAATGCCATTGCCATTACTACTAAAGAATAAAGATACATAATTTTAAGGCATACTGATTTTTAAATAAATTAGGTGGTTTCTAAACTGGTAGGTTAGGTACTTTCTAAACTGGCTTTCAATTTCTGTTAGTTTCGTATCAAACATGTACCTACTCTGAAACTACATATAAAACGTTTACGGTTTACCTGATGCAAAGGAGATATAATATTATGAAGTTCATATTGAATTTGTTACATTCGCCTTGATTTAAACCGTATATAATAAATATTAAACTAGCCTCAACACTTCGGGATGATAAAAAATTCCATTGAGATGTAAAATTCAATATCTTGAGCGCAAAGCGAGCAAGCAGGGAATAGAAGGCAGGCCTCCCGCCTCAGCTCGGCCATGCGATTCGATAACGGATAATAGCTTATTGCCTACACAGTGGCGCCGTCGCCATTCCGGCAGTCGGCGGTCAGAGCTCGAGTGGAGAGCCCGCACGTACTATTTTGAATAACTTTCGTATGGTGCAACGATGGCTGGTTTGAAGCATTGCGCGTATGACGGATGTTTAGCGAAACAAGGATTGGATAATTTGTCTTTCTTTTCATTACCTGTAGATGAGAAAAGGTACTGTACATACTCATTTGAACATTCAACTTGAACCCTAATTATATAAATCGACCTTGGCCTTTATATATTATTTGGCCTTGGTGATAGGTTATTAAGATTTTTAGATGTTTTGGTTTCGCTATCTGTTTATTTTATGTATAATGTACAATATAGTAATTGTATACCTACTGTGTGTTGAAAAGCCATATTTTTTAAGATAATAATTTAGTTAGAAGTTAGTAAACAATGAAGTTTTTTGTAAAACTACTGCAAAAAAGGTCATAAATGCAAACATTTAAAAAGTTTATTGGGTAAATTTTTGTGACGATGTGTACAACAACGTGTTTATATATCGGTCACTAATTACCAGTACCTACTCATAGGAGTAGATGTAATAAGTATATAGATACATTACTAGTCATTTGGCCCGTGGAACACGTGGTATTACTTAGATTTTTAATAACTAGTAAAAATAAAAATTGTTTAAACTTTAACGTGAAACTATGAAATCGAAGTTCAGCTACGCAGCAGAACACTTTATAGTAATTTGATTAATTTTTAAATACAGATAAGTATACTTTTAAAGAAAACTGTCTTTTCATATTTCAGACGAAAGCTATGGTTGGGAATCATCAACAGACCCGACCTTGACAGACCAGATATAAAACCAAGAAGTTACGCAATCTGCTCTAGACATTTTGAACCATCTTCAATCGTGTTCGTACCCAAGCTAAAGGCGGATGCAATCCCATCAAGATCTGCTCAGGGAGTCCAAACTTGTGACCAATATACACAAACTCCAAATCCTTCTACGCATACATTGATCACACCAAAAGTTGAGCCTGATTATTATTATTCCAGCTGTATACAAAGAGAATTTACACAAAAAGAGATTTACGGAGATCTGTGTAAAAGTACTCAAACTACAGTGGCTCTTGCTGATACATTAAACACGCCCTCGAAAAGAAAACTAACTCAACAGTTAGAAGAAATGCGCTTAAAAAAGTTGAAGATTCAGTCTGACTTTAGTAAATACAAAAAAGGAGTTCCGAGGAAAGATTCCAACAAAGAGAAGCGGTTTATAATTAAAACTGAAGATGAAGTTACAAAAAGATTTTGTAAACTGATTGAATGGCAAAATAAAATGAAGAAACATGCAAACGGAAACAGATTTGACATTGAATTTAAGTTATTCGCACTAAATTTGCATTATGCTAGCCCGCAAACATATCGATGTTTGAAAACATTCCTACATCTGCCCAGTGAAACTACTTTAGCTCGATTTAAAATTACTATCTCTCCAAAGTTTAATGATCGCGTTATAAATTTTCTGTCGGCTAAATTAAAATCGTTACCGAAACCTGCTAAATATTGCACTTTATCTATATATGAAATGGATCTTAAGCGTCATCTTCATTACGATTCAAAACGAGATGAAATTATTGGCCTGCGTAACATAAATGGACAAGTGAACGAAGAAGTTGCTTCACACGCCTGTATTTTGATGCTCCGTGGAATTTTTGTTAACTGGAATCAACCTATAGCTTACTCTTTCGTCACCAGTGCAAACAATTATAAAGACTTTGAATCTTGGTTAGAACAAGTGATTTCAAAACTTTTCAACATTGGAATAGATATCAGAGCTATAATCTCTCATAAAGACTCTAATTTCAATAGATATGCTGAATATATCAAACAAATTACCTCGGAAATACCGTATTACTTCATAAACGATAAGAAAATATATTGTATTTTTGATGTTCCTCATTTAATGAAAAGCATTCGTAATAACCTACTGGTCAACGATTTAAAAGTAGATGACAAAACAATTTCGTGGAAGTATGTACAGTATCTATATTGTCAAGATAAAGAAATGGAACTGCAAATGATTCCGAAGGTAACGGAAAAACATTTACATCCAAGTAACGTTGAGAAAAGGCGCGTTAAATACGCTGTACAAATATTTAGCTTATCTGTGTATGCAGCTTTCAACAAATTAATTTTGGACAGAATTTTGCCTGAATGTGCGAGAGCTACAGCTGATTTTATTAAGCAGTTGAACGATGTATTTGATGTTTTAAACTCAAGTAAAAAACAAGCAAAATACAAATATAAAAATTCCTTCTCTTTTAAAAACTATCAAGTAGACGCATTGAACGAGGCTCTAAAAACATTCAATAAAATTATTGAAACTACAGGAAACAACACAAGTGAAATTGAAACGTTTAAGAACATGACAATATCGATTCAATCCATTCTTATGCTAGCAACTGACTTAAAAAATGAAGGTTTCAAAAGTTTACATACCAGACGTTTGAATCAAGATTGTTTTGTAAAATTCTTTAACGCGATTAGACGGCAAGGAGAAACCTGTAGAAATCCTACACCTATCGAGTTCCAGAAATCTTTTTCCAAGTTATTTCTTAGTGATATGCTTAAGAATTCACGTGCCTGTCAAGAGGATATAATATGTGACTTTCTGCAAAAGGGAAACACTTTTCATGAAGAAACGAATCAAACAGAAACTGATATTCCAACATCTTTGGTATCAATAATTGATACTGATTATCGTTTTGATGTTCCCAAAGAAGGCGCTTTAACTTATGTTTCTGGATTTCTACTATGTAAGTGTGCGAAAAAACACAGTTGCCCAACACTAGCCAGTGAATTGGAAAAAATACCAGACCTTAATACCTCTTCAATGTTCATCCACTTTAAAGAATACAACAAAGGTGCTTCTTTTTACGATGCGTTAAAAGTACCACCAGATACTTTCAATATTTACGTAATGAATTTAGAAGCCGCTTTCTTGGAACATTTTAAACCCAAAATGGAACGTCCGGGCAGCAAATTATACGAAATATTACATAAGGTACCATTTAATTTTCCATGCCCATGCTTTCCAAAAGATTATTTATTGAAATTATTTGTTAATTTCAAAATTTTTTCAACTTTAAGTTTTCATAATAAGGAATTTAGAGTAAGGCGCAAATAAATTTGATATTTTATTTGCTACTGTTTTTTTGTTTTTCGAATATGATTAGAGTATAGTAGATAGATAGCTATCATTGTTATTAAAAATTTAAAATCTAATGAAGAATTTTGACAGATTGGAGAAAAACATATACTTGTACTTCTAATAAACTATTTACCTGCGTATTTGTAACTGTACTACCTAAACGACTTAAACTTCTCTAGAATTGCGATTATTATATCCGTGTATTACTTAATTATTAATAACATGTTAAATTAATAAAAAATACAATGGTATTTTATTGTTTTATTTATGCTATCCTATTAAATTTGGAAAATTATAGACTTCTTAACAGATTTTGTTATTTGGTTTATGAATAAATCGCGTTTAAAATCCGATCATCTTAATCAATTTTCATGATTTCAATCTACAAAATTTGATAATCATCAGTTTTTAAATTACAGTAGGTACTACAAAATCTAATATTCACTGTATGCTACTATGTACTTCTATATATGAGTCAACTACAATTATGCTTGAAGATGTTATTTGGACACGTTGACAGATAAATCTTTAATATTTTTACTGCATAGACATAATTTAACATCACGACAAATGAAACTTGTATCTATTTAAAGAACAAGCACAAGTCATAAAAATATCATGACCTTTCCAGGTACAGAGAGCAAAAAAAGCTCTCACTTTACTTGCATCTATGTATCCTTCCTTTGATAAATAATATACACACTGACAGAAGGAAAAAAACCTGCAATAATGTTGTAGACTACATTGCATATTCAACAGGGCTAAACGGCACTGGCTTGCTTATAAAAAGCGCACTGTACAAGAATAAATTAATGTAAGGAGCGAGTTTAATTGAAGGAGCGTAACTTGACGTATCCGGCTGTTAAAGTTAACTAGGAACGTTTGAAGGTAACCTACATCGGTGTGGACAAAGCAGTCGAGGGGCTGTGCAGTGTGCAGTCTGTGCTTGGACCAGCACTATAATGGAGCTATTTTCTTGATATATAGTTGTCGGATGTCGGCAGACTCATAATTTATCTCTTGTACATTCTTCAACAGGAACTAGGAAACGAAGTTTTTACAAACGGCATTAAATACAGAGGTAATGAATAATGATTTATCATTTAAGTTAGATAAACAGTATTTAAATTATATTATTAACCGAAATAAATTAAAGTTAAAGAGAAGATTCAATACATCTGTTATTTATCTTGCATTAACAGGTAAAAGGACTTTCATCCTATCAAAACTTACATTAGGATGTTATCTTTGAAACAGAGTACCTTCAGCCCACGTCCATAGAATTATTTGAAATAGTCGCAGGCGTTCACTATTGACAATAATGTTAAGTTTAACAGTGCACATTGTATGGTCTATTATGCGAGTACGATACGCCGAAATGAACCGAATGTACAGTAGATAGAGGTGGTTTCCGCATGCATAACGCACATGCAAGGGAGCATGAAGATCTGCCGACAATAGAACGGATGTGCATTGTGCAAAAAGTGCAATGTATTCTTTGTTAATATTGTTATTAATATAATTATTGAGAACAATTCTGTAGTATAATGCACGTCATGGTTGTTACTTGTATGACCCAGATGGGACTTGGACGGTCATTTCTGCAGCAGATAATAAATGCATTCATTCCAGTATTCTGTAATATATTCTGCAATATTCAGCAAATAACTAATCCTCAAAAACAACTCAATCCTCATAGTAATTAAGTCAAAGTTATAAAACAGTATTCAGAAGCACGAAGGGGCAAAATGTAGGTTCATAATCGATGGCTAGCTTGTTCATGAGTAATCGAAAAACAAACCGACAGAACTCGATACACATAAATGCAATATAAAAGCCAGTATGTGATATGTCCATCGTTTCCTGTGCAGGAATGCTGCCAGCCGCGGTTCTTGGAAACGCATTTATTTCTGCTCTCTTCTGAGAAACTCGTCTCAAGTGCTGTTCTGTGAGATGAGGCATCGCCACAGATTATAATAATAGCTTCCAGGGCGGTTACCATGATGGCTTAGCAGTTTTATTTCCAGTGTGGGAAAGTGATGGCGCTAGACGACCTATATAGCGCTGTCACTTTTCCACACTGGATTTAATAATACTGTAAGACATCATGATACGAGACTAGGAAGCTTCGTTTGCTAGATAAATATTATTTCATATACGAACGTATAACTCTTCGATAGAAGTCGTAAATCATGAGCAAGTACTTGAATAATTATTAAAATGTAAATTATAATGATTTATTTTGATCAAGAGATATCTACCTACTTGTGATGTTATACCATACAAAACCTTACATACATTTATTCAAACTTAAACTCCTAATAATTTCACATATCCTCTTATATATAAAAATGAATCGCAAAATGTGTTGGTAAGCGCATAACTCGAGAACGGCTGAACCGATTTCGATAATTCTTTTTTTATTATATATATTCCTTGAAGTACGAGTATGGTTCTTATGTAGAGAAAACGTAAACATGTACCACGGGCGAAGCCGGGGCGGACCGCTAGTTAACAATAAGTATCCATTCTGTACTTCATGAACCAACTGGTTATTATGATATTAATATTAAACACGTTATGCCTAGCTCGACCTATAATCCAACACCTACAAATAATTGCAGCCTAGCTACTTATTTACCGCCATTACATAATGGACACCTTGTAGATTATTAGCGTAATAACCGATTGTATATTTTATTCCCACGCCTTAAGATAATTTAAGGTTAAAGTTTAGGTTATACTAGCTATTTCCCGCGGTTTCACCCGCATTGCTCCGCTCCTGTTGGTCTTAGCGTGATGATCTAGCCTTCCTCGGTAAATGGGATATCTAACACCGAAAGAATTTGTCAAATCGGACCAGTAATTCCTGAGATTAGCGCGTTCAAACAAACAAACTCTTCAGCTTTATAATATTATAAAAAAAAAAAGTAAAAAATATTTATTCAGAAATCAAGCATACAATCTCGTTGAACTTATTACAATAAAGCTGTTAGCACAGTAAATATGTAGTATACTCTATACATCATTTGAACCAAGATGCCCACACTAGACTCGTGGCCTGTATTGTGAGCATCAATACAAAATATAAAGAAACAAACAAAACTAGACATGGATGTAAATGAAATGTCGATTTATTAATGTTTTAGGAATAAATTGCCATTGATATATTATTCTTTATGATTTATACTATTAGATGAAACTTAAATGAACAAAAAATAAATAAATATCAAAATAAAAAATATAAATAAATAGATACTTTTTATATGTGTGCTGAATAAGAAATGCTTGGGGGTAAAACTTGTGAGCAAGAGCGTTAGATTAAAGACCTAATCAAATTTTCCGTTTGTTGAAAAGACAAAGAGAGTAGCCATTTTTTAATAATTTTCTTGGCCTTTGCGACACCACTCTGCCTAATAGAATGCAATGCCTGGTTGACGCGGTTATATATAAGCGGGTGTAGGAATTGACTAAATCGTTTGGCAAAGGAGGTAGTAACCTGAGGTAAAGGAATTTTATAAATTCTATTGCTGAGTAAGTTAGCGTGATCACTTGAAGAGAGAATATTTTTATGGGTTAGTAATGCTACATTAAGAATAAATAATTTTCTGACGCTCAACAATCCAGTCTCCTTGTAAAGCAAGTCAGTTGGGTAGCGGATAGGGAGATGCAGCATAACCTTTAACACAGCTCTTTGTGCTCTTTCCAGTACCAATAATTTGGAGGATCCACAACCACCCCAAACACAGATACAATAACTAATTATAGGTTCACATAAAGCTATATATATTCTCCTGAGTAACTCGTATTTAGCGACGGAGCGTAGGTGTTTCATGGGGTATATTAGTCTACGAACTCTTGCAGTTGTTGCATGTATGTGGCCTTCAAAGTTTAACTTATCATCCAATATTACGCCCAGATATTTAATGGAATGCGCGTTACTGATTGTGTTATTACAATGGCATGGAGGAACTGGATGAGACAAGGAAGAAATATTGCACGAATGAAAAGACAGATCCGGAAGTGATGAAGGTTGTGAGGCTGCAGTTTTGTGAAAACAAAGATATTTGGTTTTAGCGGCATTGAGAGTAAGTAAATTGTTGTTTAACCAGTAAGCAATCTTTGACATTCCCTCTTTTGTTACGTCAAAGACATTATCCCAAGAAGTATCTTGAAAAATAATAGCTGTATCATCCGCGTAGCAGATAATATCAGCATTTCTCAACCCAACGTTGGCGATATTATTAAGATATACTAAGAAGAGGGTAGGACCTAAAATACTCCCCTGTGGCACGCCGAAAATTACTGGTGAAAGAGAGCTAAAAGTATCGCGATATTTGGTACATTGCTTTCTGTTCGAAAGATAACTTCTGAACCACTCCAAAGCTATACCTCTAATGCCATACCTCTCCAATTTCTTCAAAAGAATTGGTATTGACACTGTGTCAAAAGCCTTGGCTAAATCCAAAAATACTCCGACACAGGCCAAGCCCTTATCTAGGGAAGAGGACACAATATGAATAAGTTCAGATACGGCATCAACGGTAGATCTTCCTGCACGAAATCCATATTGACGATTTGATAAGATATTGTTTTTTTCCAGGAAATCAACCATTCTGCTATTCATAATTTTTTCTAAGACTTTCGAGATTGCACTGAGAAGAGAGATAGGTCTATAATTATTTAAATCTTTTTTATCACCGCTTTTATGTATAGGAGATACGGCAGCTACCTTCCACCTATCCGGAAATAAACCATGTGATATACTTAAATTACAAATATAAGCAAGAGGAGCTGAGATGTACGGCTTAATGTATTTTAATAGGTGGTTGGAAATACCATCTATACCCGTTGCACTGTTTGTTTTGAGATCAGTGATTATTTTCTCGATTTCAGTTTTGTCCGTAGGTACTATGAAGAATGAGTCTGGAAAGTTCTCAATGGAAACGTTGGAAGCAAGAGATTCCTGAGTTTCTCCAATACCGGTTAGAATATCATTAGCCAAATTTTGACCTATTGCGCAAAAGTGATTATTGAAGTAATTCAAAGAATCCTGGATATTACCTTTAATAGCAGATATGGATGGGTTCTCTTTAGGAGACTGTAAATATGCAATATCTTTTATAGTACTCCAAAGCTTACTTGGGTTATTTTGATTTTCTGTGAGCATTTTCTCATTGTAACTATCTCGCAATCTCTTAATTAGATTATGATAAAAATTCCTGTAGCGTTTAAATGTAAATTGTGCTATTTCGCTATTAGGGTTACGTTTAGCTTCTAGATGTAGCATATCTCTTACCATTGAACATCTAACGAGACCAGGGGACATCCAAGGTTTCAGAATGTTTTTAGAGCGATTTAGTCTTAAGCGTTGTGAATTGTTTGTGATAATATTAGACAGCATATTGGAAAAATCATCAACTGCTGCATTAACGTCTTCATTCATTAGCAAGTTAGTCCAATCAGTGTTTTTAACATCCTCAACAATGGCAGGGAAATCCAACTTGGTCATAAACTTGTCAACCCTTAAGCGATTGGGTTTATTTGTTGTGTTTATACCAGCCATAACGATGTAATGATCAGTTATAGTAGTCCTACAAACTACAGTGTTCACGCGAGTATTGGCGGACACCATAATATGATCTAAACACGCTGTTTCTCGGGTGGGAATATTTATTGCTGGGCTTAGTCCTTGCTCTGCGATTAAGCAAAGGTATTCGTTACAGTCGTTGTTTATATTAGACATCAACGTATTAATATTTATATCACCCGCCAGAATTGTACAAGAAGGAGTCAAGTTAATATTTTGTAGAAGACTTTCTAAGGATTGCAAAAAATTTGTGCAGTTTCTAAATGAAGGTGAACGGTATATTCCGATGAGATTAAATAAGTTGTCCACTTTGGCCAAAAGGCAATTCGCGTCGTGTAGTGTTGGTTCAGAAACTTCGTGATTCAGGGTTCTTTTTATATATAGGACTACACCACACACATATTTTGTAGTATTATACGAGACGTACCCATCGATTGGATAAATTACAGAATTTTCGTTCAACCAACATTCCGTAAGGATAATGACATCAAATTCTATGTTAAAACGAGATAAGGTTATTAAAAAGCTGTTAAAATTACGTTGTAAACTGCGAATATTAAAAGTAACAATTTTAATATTGTGTGCTTTAGTGATATGTTTTTGGCATTCCTCGGGTGTGTCAGTATAGTGGCAACTTGATAAATCTGGACCATCTATATCACGAATCAGAGACATGTCAATCATGATAAAGTTTTTTGTATAAGTTGTGTAGTGTGTAGGGTAATCGATTGAAGATAATAAATAATTAAATGCAAAATCAACGCCATCAATACAGATATATATTCAACAATAAAATATGTAAGAAGACTGACAATTTCATTTACATCACAAGCACAGGTAATTCTATCACTAAAAATAATTGATTCACAGATAATTAATGAAAACGCAGACCAAATGAATGTGATTATTATGGATAAACAATTACAAATAAATATGGAAGTTTTACATAATAATAAAAGTAAGATCTTGCAACAATTTGTCAAGATTACAGGAAACAATTGGTAAAAATGGTAAAAATGGTAATAATAAAAGAAAAGTGGTTGGGTTGTACAATACGCCAGGTTAATATGAACTTTTTTATGTAACATTTATTCGTTAAGATTTTTAAGAACGTGAATATCCTTAACTAATATGGCGTTTGAATTAGGGGCCTTTCTCATGAAAATCTTACCACCTTTAATCCAAACGTACTTATAGTCTAGTTGCTTAGCCTTCTTTCTTGCTTCGGCATGAAGAAGTTTATTTTCATGAGAAAGGTGCTCCATTACATATATCGGTGAGGATTGGTCGTTGCCGATGCCAAGGTCCCTGCTTTGTAGTTTTATTTTCGATTCCCTGTTGTATTTGATGATTGAGCGGAGAAAGTTGTCGCGCGTACGAGGACTGTTTAGTTTAACAAGTATGGATCGAGGGCGTTGGCTTTCCTTATGCATCTTAGCAATACGGGCACAGTAATGGATATCATTATCATCTAACGAATATTGGACTGTGCGAGCAAGTTGCGAAATCATGTTTGGAATATTTTCATTTTTATATTCAGGAACACATTGAATTTCTAGATTGCTGGCCCGACTAAGCTGGTCAAATTGGTTTAGACGGGAACTCAAATCTTGGACAGAGGAGCGAAGTGAGGTATTAGCTGCAACCAAACTTTCTAATGTGTTAAATTTTGTCTGATATTCCGTCTTTATATCTTCATACTGCTGATTTATGAATGAAAGTGAGGTTCTAAACTCCTCTATATCCTTTCTGATCTCACTTAATTGGTAACCTATTTTTTCTTCTATATAATTATGCAGAACATACTTAAGTTCTTCACGAATTAGAATCCTGAGAGCATCAGTTGATATATTCGCGGATTCTGGCGATGAGGCAGATGCTAAAAGGTTCGCGTTGGAGCTAGGCTTCGCGCGCTGAGTAACGTTGCTTGTGGTAGGTGTAGAAAGCGGCGATCGGATAGGAGTTTCAGAATTATTCCCACTCCTCTTTTGCTTGACGTTGCACCCAGTACATATCCAATTAGATTTAAATTCGGCAGATAATTTGTTAAATTCTTCCATTTTTTGAACTACACAAAGAGCGTGGAAAGTTTCAAGACATTTGGAGCAACGTAAAATTTTATTTTTACTCTCTCTCATACTTTGAAGACATGCACCACATTGCATCATGATTGGCAGAATAAAACAAAAAATAAAAATAAAAAAAAATAAAAATAAAAATGTTCTCTGTGCTTGATGCGGATCGAACTTGGGTTCTCCGAACTTGCAGTCCGCACTACTCTATAAGCGCTATTTGTGAGCTTACGCTTATAGGTGAATTATACGAACAGATGGGAGAGACTTAGTTGCGAAGCGATGATTGTCGGTATAGTGAATACTTTTATGTTCAAATCACCTACATCGAGCTTTAACACACGAACACCACTTTGAGTTTAGTAGTTAAATGTTTTTTATTTTATAATTATTAATTATACACTATTGAGTTAAAAAGTTAAATGTTTTATTCTTTGTGGTCCGTATTAAAACTTATAATGAACATTCAACACCAGTAAATCACTATTTTTAACTGTAAATCAATTATTTTATAGGAGTGACATAGATCACAACCGGGCTGTAAGACGCGCGCGAGCGAACTCCTTTCGGCTGTAAGACGCGCGCGAGCGAACTCCATTATATAGTATAGATTAAAGTTTGGAACTTAAATACCTAATGTGTAAACACAGAAAACGTTTTAAAGAACAGAAAACACAAGTTCTAAAATAAGTTAAATTGAACACGTCAAATATTATTTACTTTTTAAAACTTACATAATGATTCCTCACGTCATTTCAGTTATCTAGTCTAGTCATCAAGTAAATATCATTAACATTGATCTATCTTTTACGTTGTAAAGGTAGCAGACAGAAAGACAGACAGCTACATTACTGTATAAAAAGTTAAAACTATTATATAATGACTTCCGTTGCCTGAATATGATGAGTCATTTCTCTCCGTCAATGCTTAGCTTTTTTGAAGATATCTAACACATAAAAGTGAAGTCCCGTGTCCCCGTAGTGGGGTAGGGGGCAGATGCATTATTCATACATCTGTTTCACTGATCGATTTTTCTTTAGGGACAAGTAGGTGATCAGCCTTCTGTGTCCTGCCAGACCGAGACATTTTTTTTTTCGTCTCCACCGGGAATCGAACCCAGGACCCCTCGGTTTTACGCTCACGCGTCAACCACAGCTGTACCGAGGAGGCGGTCTAACATATAAAGCATACTTTTATAGTTTGTGTATCATGACATGAGATTGGTTAAACGGATCTGTAGAAATTAGTCTGAAAAACTAGTATTCAGTAACATCTGCTAATATTTTTTCCTATTCAGAGAATAAGTACGTTTTAACTGCATTTTTCTTTAAAAACGTCAGAAGGTTCTCAATTCGTAGCGTGTGTATATTTTCGTTTCATTCTGCTAAACTTCTATGTACCTACATTGAAATACTGCATTTACAAAACCAACTAATTTGGATACACGTACGAAGTAATAAAATTTCTTTAGAGTATTGAAAGAAAATTTCAAACATACCCATATATGACTATATGTTTATTTAAATATAAGAGCATTTAATCGCATCTCTTTATGGCTGTAATAAAAATCTCACTCGGGTTTAAAACCGGTCTAACGATTAATGCTACTGCCTACATAAATACATTATTTTTATCGTTTTTCTCATTTACTTCGAAAGGCTAATCTGTATTATGTTAATAATTACTTATTCTAATGGTTTTTAAAACAATAATATTATTTTCAACAAAAATATACTTCTAAAAACTGTACATGACCGCGCTACGTAGAATTTTATACCTGAGTCATGCTCATGGCTGATTTGAACGACAATCATTATCCAAATGTGTTCAGCAGTAACGAACATACAAATGCAGTAAGCATAGTCTGTAGTTCTTTCGTTATATTATATCATCTATGTACTATATTTTAATCTTACCTTTTTTAATGCAATTATAATTCTATTACCTACAACGTAATTATTATATCTTGTTTTGTACTGCGTCACCCAAAAACTACTGAGCTATTTTTAATGAAGATCATTAAATATGAAATGGAAATAGCCAGCGAGTTGAGTATAGTTTAATGCCCATAAATAATGATGAAAAGAAAAATCGAGTGTTATGTCTTCGTATCTACCGCGGTTCTTACAATACTTAAATATTTTTATACAATCTTATAGGTACCTAGGGCATGCACCCGGGTTTACCCGGTTCCGAAAAACCCGGGTAAACCCGGGTTTTTTGATGATCTTGAGAACCGGGTCTGAAAAGTGTGAAACCCGGTTCTCCCGGTTCCACAAAAATATTAAAATATTAAGTATTATTTATATTTTGCTGCATTATTTTAACAAATTTATTGTATCTGGCAACGTCAGACTCACGTGCATCGCGAATTTTCGTGCCACGCCTCAAGCGTGGCTCTGATTGGTGGTCTAATAGGCCGGGAGATACTGACACAAAATTT
This sequence comes from Colias eurytheme, assembly GCF_061535395.1. Lineage (NCBI taxonomy): Eukaryota > Metazoa > Arthropoda > Insecta > Lepidoptera > Pieridae > Colias > Colias eurytheme. Next base: position 1,396,012 of record NC_143000.1, on the reverse strand, counting down.
CGGGTCATTTGTAACAGAATGGCGGTTCTACAGGGGTCTTAGTATGCCATGACAAAAACAAAAATGATGGTCAGAACGCTGGTACCGGCAGACTAGTCGCGTGGGCGTTAGTAGAACTCGTCGGATAAATAGCGAAAATCAAACGATTTGTAACACAAAAATTTTAGAATTTACCGATAGCCCATAAAAAAGATGTAGGCAGTAGTGTCATGCCATACTTTTCCGTTGTGACTTACAGCCCGGCATACCGACGTGAATGCGTTAATTTAAAAAAAAAACAATTCAACCATTTGTACCAGGATAACTTTTGCACAGGTAACCATCGTCGTGCAGCCATTTACGAAAATCGTCATGCCATACTTTTCGGACGATTCCAAATTGTCGCCATACCGCCGAAAATCTGCAATTTTTTTTTTCTCACCAAATAATGTTTTTGTTTTTGGTATCAAGCTGAAATTTATATCGAATACTCAAGTCTTCGGTCCCTTTTATGTGAAGAAGTCAAACTCACAAGCCAACGCATCAAAAGATACAGTCGTAAATGCTGAAAAATTTCGCGAATTTCGACATTCGCATGGGTCTCAAAACCTACAGCTGGGTACTTTTCATGAACACAGAACCTTTAAATTAGGTAAAAGTAACGTCTTATAACACAGATAAAGGAAAAATTGCTAGAAACATAAATTTTAAAGTTACAACATTATAAAAAATAGGTTTGTTCGGAGCCCTCGGAGCGCGAGTCCGACTCGCACTTTGCCGGTTTTTTGCTTTACAGTTTGCAGTTAATGAATAAGGTTTAAGTTTATATGTGATATTATGATAACAATTAACAAGGTACTTTTATAAGACTGATAAATAAAGAGAAGTATTGAAATTTTGTTTCTTTATTAATTTAATAAAATAAGACACAAGCCGCGTAAAATAAAAAGCCCATTAGGTACTTTTACGGTTACTTTTGTTTAATTTCGTATTTTTTTCCGAGGTATTATAAAAGAACCGGGTAACCCGGTTCTACCCGGTTCTGAGCTCGATTTGGAACCGGGTTTCAGAAACTTGGAACCGGACTCGGTTCTGCATGCCCTATAGGTACCACACCTAAATATTTTCTTTTAGATTTCGAAGATGACTTTAATGTGTAATCAACATTTAAAAGTAAAATAAATTAAAGTTTATTTATTACGTACTCAATCTATACTAATATTAGTTATAAAGAGGAAAGGTTTGTGTGTATGTATGTATGTATGGTTTTCACGCATAAACTACTGGACCGATTTTGATGTAATTTGGCAAAAATAATCTTTAGACCCTGAGGAAGAACATAGGCTACCTTTTATTGCGAAATACGTACCACGGGCGAAGCCGGGGCGGACTGCTAGTATTAAATAACGTAGGTATGTGAACCTACTTTGAATTAAAGTTTTTACTTTATATATATATACCTATATGTAGATATTAGTAGATACCTTATAACTTATAAGTTAGAACTCTTTTAGCAAATCTGTAAAATTAATTAATACCTATTGTTTATCAGTTAGTAATACTCCTACTCGTATTTTAGAACAAATCTGAACTTTGTACCTAGGCTAGTAAATAAATAAAAATAGTTATATTACGTATCGCTGGGGTCGGCCAACGATAAACCATTATCAGTTATCGTTATCACGTAAATAGTTCCCCGATTCGCGATAACAAATAATAATTCGTTCAGATTTATATCTCGACTCTGTCACAATCATAAATCCCAAGTAAAAAGTTCTAGTCGTATAAAACAATATAGCTAGGATATCTCAAAGCACAAAACATAAGTCCCCATAAGCCAGTTGAACTCCAAAAAAACGAATCGAATATGAAAAGACAATTCTGAATATAGATTTAACCTTGATTGTTGAGTAGGGCACGACACACGTGCCCCAGACGAACAACAAAAACGCAATTGAGCTGTAGAGTGTAGTACAGATTGCTGCGATTACGTGCAGGAAGGACGGCTCGACCCGTTCATATCTAAAAATCGCCCGCAATTAGCCTATAATAAACAAACTCGCGCAATTTAGCAAAGTGAAGGCGCGACGTTGCCGCACCGTGCCGGCCGGCGGCGCGGCAACCTCGCATAGCGGTACCGGCCGGTCGGTGTGGCAAAAGTGCGACGCGACGTTGCCGCACCGCCCCACATCAATATCTTGTACCCACGCGATGTATTTTGGGATTACATACCGCACGGAATGATTACATACATACAAAAGTTATGTTTTTGACTTGAGACTAAACTTTCCGAACAAATAATTATTGTTTCGGTCTTGAGAAATGATATTCGAGCGATCCGTTGTCATGCAATTTTTGATAACTCAAATCGCCAGTTGTTTTACATCGATCTTTAAAAGTTTTTAGAGGTACCACAAAAAATTGTTATTTCATCGTGCATCGTATTTTTCCTTCTTATATCCCCGTATAAATAATTGATGTTCAACCTTTTTGAACCTAACTGCAATTCATCACCCACACGACGAAATCTCACGCACACACACGCAATAAATAACACTAGAACCCATCGAGATAGAATGTACTACGTACTAGAGAGGCGATCGCTACTACACTCTCTTTAACACGAGCTAGAGGTAAGAATCACAAGTCTCTTTAGTCTGTGTCGGACTGTGCCCCCCGCTTGCCGCGTCAACACGTGTTATTGCTCTGTTCAAAATGCCTTCGTGTTTGCTTAGATATTGTTTTAACAGTTCCCATAATACAAACAAAGCCCGAGGAGTGACTTTTCACCAGTAAGTTTCCTTATTATGAGTAAGTCATGCATTTTACTAATATTGTTATCATTTTGCGAAAAATCACCACGCGTTCTGCGTTTCGCGCCATTTTTCATAGACTAACAGCACAGACGTGACACTATCGATGAGTCTGTTAAAAAAATGTAACTGGATTTTTTTAACTATGTATATACAATATCTACTAGGAAAGATTACCGTGGTGTAGTACCTAAATATTTATACTTTTACCCGACTACGCAAAGTAAAACGGTAGGTTATATTAAGTAATATTTATTTATTTACCTATTTTTATTTATTAAAAAAAGCCTAATCAATAGTTGTTCCAATAGGATTTATAAATTATTATGCACAACAATTACAAATAAACACAACATTCACAGAAACTAATACAGTAAAAGTTCCTTAATCGCGCTTCCTTTATTCGTGTTTTCACTATTCGCGGATTAAAAAAATGCGACCCAATTTCTATATTCACGACTAAAAATTTTTTTTATTCGCGGATTTAATAAGTACATACATAATAATAAAATTATTCCAATAGGTATCTTACCCAATATCCTTGTCAAATGGACTAATAAGAAAGTAAAATAGATCTTATAACAAGTTTGCCTAAAGTACATAATATTATGTTCTTAAATGATATCGCCGAGGCCTTTGACACAAGCCGCCTTTGTCGCAAGCCACCTCTGCAGCGATTGATGTTTTTGAGAATGTAAATAAACAGAATGGAAGCAACCTTATAACTCAATAAATAAAGTATATTTTTAAATGTAGTTCCGTTTATAGTAAAGTTACAAAAATTGTGATCGAGTAAGGGGGCGTCCATAAATTACGTGAGGTGTTTTTTAAAATTTTCTGCACCTCCCTCCCCCCCTGGTGAGAAGTCGTGAGAATTTATTCAACCCCTCCCCCATCCTCGAATCTCGCGTGAGATTTTTCAAAATGTGAGTTTCTTATACGTAAACGCCATCAACATTGAATCATCGTATCCATTTAAATTACATCATGAAGCAAAAACTGATAAAACTATTGATTACTACACAAAACGACAAAAGCTTAATAAATTGATATTATTTAAAGGAAATTAAAATACATAGTTTAATATAAAATCCTCGTTTTATTAATTCCCTAGTATCAGTACCACCAGATAGTACCGAGTAAACAGATTGCACAATGTGTCGCATCTGCACGCATTGCTTAATCTTTGAACTTGAAGCCACGCCTCGCTCGTTCCACACGTACCCCACCACATCGGCCGCGCGCAATGTTTTTGTTTGGAATAACCCCTCTAGTAATATATCTCGATGCTAGAACCCATAATTATTAAAGTAATTACATGTCTACGAATATTTTGATTTATGCGACTACAAATCACGCGTGTGCGTGGTACCGAGTACCGACGTTCGATAATTATTTTTTCATGTATTACTAGCCAAATGTTTAGAAATTAGGATATACCATGTATACCAGATATCCACTGTCAAAACGCTTTGATCAGTCTGCTAACGATGAATTCAATGTTCCGGATTCGATTCTTAGTCGCGACATTACAATTAAAATTATTCTTGGTAGGTATAGGTACATACAGCATAAATACTTGAAAATCGAAATACATATACCTATAGGTCCAAAATTGTTTAATTAAACGTAATTTCAGGCTATTCCAAGTTTTATAGTAGGTAATAAATAAATTATAAAAACAAGAAATTTATCAAATATTTAACTTTTAAAATATTTCTCTAAGTTAAGTATCTACGATAATACATTCCTTACCGCGAGATATAATATCTTTATCCGCGTCCTAAAATAGGACATAAACTCGAAAATAACCGAATAAATTAGAAAATACCAAAATAAATAATATCGAGAGTTGAGACACTTTGAAATCTAGGCTACCTAATTATATCAGAATACAGACGACCTTTTATCGAGCGGGTATCAATTTAGTAACCGAACCGGTTAAGCTATTAGTAGTCTGCTAGTCTAGCCCTAAACCTGTATTATAATTATTAGATAAAATGGATAACTAACATTTGTTTAGATAACGCTAACGAGTGCAGTAAAATATTCTTGACTAATTACATGAGATAAACTGTAGTGTTATTCACTATGATGCTTTATAAATAAATAATCATTAATGCAACCTTTTTACACGATACAAATGTCTATGGAATAAAAAACAAAAACTCAAACATGGAACGTTGCAATTGACAACATCACGGATACGTGTCGACAGTGCGACGCGACGTAAAATAAGCAGGGAAACATCGTTGCAACAGTGAAAACAATTCAATAATAATCAGCTGACATAATACCGACGCGACAGTCGCAGCGCCCGCCAATCAGCGACAGGCGCGCGACGGGGCGCGCGTCAGTCCGACCGCGACTGTAGCGCTGGGCGCGCGTCTTTTCGTCGCAGAGTCGCATATCATGAACGGCGAGTACTCTTTCAACCCGGTGCGGCTCATTGAAGAGGTGAAGAAGCGGCCGGGGTTGTACCAGAGCCACCACACACTCGACCGGGACGAGAAGCTGGTGCTTTGGAAGGAGATAGGTGCGGCGCTATTCCCCAATTGGGACTCCTTCGACAAGGCCACCGCGTACGACCGAGGTGCGTTTTTTATGACGTAGATTGAACGCATTACGACACCTTGTGTTGTTTTGTTGATTAACGCGTCCTAATTCCTATAAACCCTATGCTATTTTGTAATACTGTGTAAGTTGTTTGGGTAATGCATTAGCTTTGCATTAGTATCTTTTTCAATAATATGAGTAGGTATTTTAAACATTTTTACTTGAAACAGGTTCAATATTACCTGATAGATAATATATTAAAAAGACTTATTACTTGTAATAGTCCGGGATACATCGCCCATTTTTGCAAGTGATTACTATCAAGCTAATTTTTCGTGAGTAGCTTTATTTTGATGAGATGCCCAATAATTTCATGTACGAAACTCTCGATTGTGGTAGCTTACAGAGGTAACAAGGATAAAAATTTTTGATTTGACGGTTCTCAAATATTTATTACGCAATTTGTAGGACAATATGTCTGTTGAATTATATAAGTATTAAATAAGTGAAAATAAAAAAATCAGCTGGTTAGTAATCATTTATGATGACTTCGTTATCGATACACATTAGAAAAGGGGACTCTTTGATCAAACCATAGATTTTGTAGGACAAATATTTTTTCGAAGAATTTAGATAATTATCTTGAGATTGAACAAAAAAAAACATTCAGTTAGTAATTAATATTTGAGAACCATCAAATCAAAATATTTTATCCTTGTTTCCTCTGGTAGCTACCACAATCGAGAGTTTTGTACATGAAATTATTGGGCATCTCATCAAAATAAAGCTACTCACGAAAAATTAGCTTGATAGTAATCACTTGCAAAAATGGGCGATGTATCCCGGACTATAATAACAACTTTAACATAATTTAATAGCCTTTCATTGAATTTAAAGGCACTTATATCTCCTAGCCGATACTTTTACGCATCATTAATTGTATTCCACTGAGTTATTTATATTGCCAACAGTACTGCAGTTACAAAAGAAATGGAGGTCACTGCGCGACGCTTACAACCGGGAACTGCGCTCAAGGAGGTCGGGGGTTCGAATCCACCGGCGGGTGTATATGTACTTCAAACGTATGAGTTTCCTGGGAGGCTTCGACGGAGATGTGAGTGATGAGACTGAGTGAGTATCATTGATGATATTTTCAGAGAAAAATATAAATTGTTAACTTGGATTTTTATTTATTATGTACTAGCGATGCATGTACGCCCGTGGTACATGATTACGTTTTATCTAAATAAGAACAATCCTCATACTTCAAGGAATATGTATTATAAAAAAATTAACGAAATCGATTCAGCCGTTCTAGGGCAGATAGTCGTGACTTACCTGCATATCAGAGTAGATTGTATATTAAGTTAACAGGGAAAGCATAGGTACTAATTAGTAATGAGTACCATTATTTCTAGCTAATTACACTAAACGTGTTTAGACGTCTAACTTAAGCGGAGAGTAAATTAACTTAGTTGTTACTTAATTCGCGGATAAATTATTATAGTCTCTGAGATATCAGTAGGTAAATATATATATTAGTTAATTACTTAATTAAATATTATTCGCAAATGATGGGATCAGAATATTTCTCATTAGATTAAATTATCGTTCGTAATAAATAATCATTTTCTTGAATCTTAATTAAACTGAAATTATATTATACAGCCATTATAAATTGTAACATAACCTTAACTAATAATACCTTATTATTATCACAGCGAGCCAGAAGACATAACACGAGAAGAAATCATCATGGACGACGCAGACGAAGACACGCCCAAAATAGAGCCAGCGGACACCCCAGTAGTGATACCAACCCCAAAAACGCGCAAACGGCGCCGCGTGAAAAAGCCTAGCTCAGAATTCGCGCCTACAGAAGAAGTAGAAATGCCCATATTTCCTCTAGAAATGTCAGAAGACGGTGACAGCGATAGGTTATTTTTATTATCGTTTTTGCCAGAGATGAAACAATTCCCTCTAGACATTAAGATGTGGGTCAGAGCACAGATTGCTAACATTATGCAGGAGGCTGTGACTACGCATTTTAATAAACTCGAAGCTGGGACCTCGCATGACAGGCGGTTCCAGGTCAAAAGACAGAATAGAGATAGTTTTGACTAGTCTAAGTTGTTGATTAGGGTGTAAGGTTTAATAAAGTTGTTTTTTATACTTGGTGTATTATTTTTGACTATCCTTATAATATGTGGATTAATTCATCATTTACCTATATAAGATTACATTTTAGGTTCTTAACAGATCTAGTTTGAAATTTTACTTACCTTACATAATATTATTTCGTTACGTTTGTGAAATCCATACTAATATTATAAATGCGAAAGTAACTCTGTCTGTCTGTCTGTTACTCAATCACGCCTAAACTACTGAACCAATTTTCATCAAATTTGGTATGGAAATATTTTGATACCCGAGAAAGGACATAGGCTACTTTTTATCCCGGGAAAATGACGCAATCCCGGAAATACCACGGGAACGGTAACTATGCGGGTTTTTCTATGAATGCGCGGGCGAAGCCGCGGGCGGAAGCCTAGTTAGGATATACTTAACCTCATGGTTACTTACATTCGTACCCATGTCGTACCTACCTATTATGTATACGTATTTTTATGACTAAATTCGTGTCCAATTCATAGAATTCATAAAGATTAAACTTTAAAGTATTTGCTATTATAATATAAATGGAAATTATGAGAAATATTTAACTAATTCGTTTACCTGTCGCCTTTATATACCTGAAACAAACGAAATATTTAATATGGATAATCATATTACATTATTTATTACATCAGACAAAAACTAAATTTTGTAAACTTAGTACCTATAGGCGTACTTATAAGTATTTCGACGAACAATAGTTAATTTAAATCTTCCACAGAATAATAAAACAAACAACAGAAAAATATTACAATGTATAATGTTAAATAATATAATATTTAAGACTCATTCATCAAAATAGAATTATACAAAATAGTTGGAAACTTAACAAAGCCTGAACGCCTATTCTATTCAAGGAATAAACCCCTTTTATAAACTTTCTCTATTATTTTAAACTTCTACCTGAACGAGGATTAAGTGCATTTTTATACTTTGGAATATTCTCTAAATGAGTTTCGTTTAAAACATGTGAAGACTTGATATTGTTTTTGTGTTTATATCACAGGTTTATATAATTTAATCAAACATCTGGATAAAAATAACAAAAGTAAAACAATGTTTGTTAAATTCCGGTCTTTTACACTAAAACGGAGCAACTTTGCGTTTTTGAGATTCAGATTACAATTTTATCTTTTAATTTTACATAGAAGAGATAGAAGTAGCCTACTGCCATAAATTAAAATATTGAATTAAATTACTTTGTGATTTGCAATTTCTTAAAGTTATAAACTAAATATTAATAATTATTATTAAGTAAATGTTACTACTTGTTCTATTGAATTTGAATACTGAAACGCAGTCCGCAAAACGCAGACCGCTGAAGCGACGTTGCCAGCCCGGCTAACTGGAATGCGGAGTCGTACCGCTCGCGCTGCGTTCATTTCAAGTCAGCGGTTCGTGTGCGATCGACGCGCGTTTTACAAACGAAGTCTTCGTAAATACAAGCGCTTTATTATTATTAATTCCGAAATGTCGACAAATTCGATAGACGCTGAATTATTCATCGCTGAAGTATCAAAACAGCCAGCTATATGGGATTTGACTAGCGATGAAAACAAGCTGAGAAGGTACAAGGATAAAGCATGGACGGAAATCGCAAGAGAATTCATAATTAACTTTGATGAATTGCCAGATTCTAAGCAGTTAGATATTTGTAAGTATTTAAAAAGATTATTTAGTTATATAAATATTTGTCTTTCATTATTATACAATATTGTACTTTTTTTGTTACGGTTTACATTGATATAATGTTTGAACGGTTTATGGATATCACAATTTAACACTTTTTACATTACTAATTATTTATTATGTTATCTTCAAAGATAATGTCATCCAGACACTGTATGTATATCAATGTACTAAATTGTTTCAGTTCGAAAATTACAAGGCAAATGGAGAAACCTACGTGACAACTATGTGCGTTCGTTGCGAAAAAAAGACTCACGATACGCACACACTGAAAGGATGTCCTTCCTCGACGTGGTGTACCAGGACCGACCAACGAGAAGCATGGACAGGAATCGTTCTCAGAAACGCAGAATGAACCGTATTAATGTAAAAGAGGATTCTTCGTCGAACGACGAGCAAGGCCCATCAACTACGATTGAAGACAGACTTGATGAATCGAGTTCAAGCAATCTAGGTGCCGATACTATAATGATTAAAGCGGAATCATCTAGTGAAGATGATGATCCATCTATTATTGAAAATTTTAAACGAAAGAGAAGAGTGAAGGAAAATCGCGTCGAGTTTTTAGAAATACCGAAAGAAGAGGAAGTCCGGGTTACGTCAACCAATGTTCCGGATGAGGACAAATTATTCTTTGACTCTCTTTTACCGGTAGTGCACGAATTTAATCTAGATCAAAAATTAGAATTTCGCACGCAAATTTTGCATTTATTAAAAAAAATACGTTCTAATCCATTATAATAAATAGATGAATATACTTTTAATATTTTCATTGTGAAACCCTATTCGGTATAATAATAGATGTAAAGCAAAAAACGCAACGAAATAATATCGCAAAAGATATGTCGATAAACACGCATGGAAATGTAATCGTCGATAAAGTCAAGTGATTATTAAAAACAGTATTGTTTTTATATCTGATTAAATAATTGTTGAATATATGTATTTGCTTTTTAATTTTTATTATGATAATAAATCTTAAGTTCACCTAACTCATTGATAATACTTTTCATTAGCATATAACCTATAAATAGTCAAGGTTCAACCTATATGGCACGTTTTAAATTACAAGGCAGATGTTCGACAATGTTAACAATCCATATACGATATATTTGTAGCAGTATGTACTTAAAAACACCAGGTCGACGAAAACATCTGACGCTCAATTATCTACGCAACTCGCAACCTACATCAGCGCTGTACGCAGAACGACAGACAGCAACAAGTCATAATAAAGCGCGGTGCGGCAACGCGGGGAAAGTCGAGTCGGTGCGGCAACGTCGCGATCGATACAGCTGGGTCGCTCGCCCGCCTGACCCTTCCGATACCAGAGAATTTATTTTATACATTTTACCTACAAATTCACTTGAATGATTTCGTTCTTTGATTTTCGGTTGGGTCATATATTTGATAAGATATTTATTTTAGGAATTTGATAATGTTTTCTTACATTAAAATTCAAAACTAAATGCAAGTTAGTATTAAAAATTGAAAGATAATAACGTACGTATACATTTCATGCATTCCTTATTAGAGTAAAAACTAAAAAGTATCGTCATTCGTCGACATACCTACTAAATCAAAGTATGTACAACGCAGTTGAAATAAAAACAATCTATAAATTATCTCGAAACATGCGCTGATAAGACAATTATAACAGTAATTATGAAGTCATTTATTATTAGGAAAAGGCAAAACAAATACTTAATTGAAGTAATGCGTCTTATTTATGAATAGATTTCCTTGAATAGAATGATGTTTTTGTTCCCCTGGGAAAGTAATAAAGAGTAAAATAAGTTTAAATAACACTACAGTCTTTGTGTTTTTTTTTAGTAAATGCTAATTGTCAATAGTTTATATATATGTGAAATTAAGAATGTATCCGTTTCATTATATTGTTTTTAAAAACTTTCAATATAAGTACAATAAAGATTCGTATCAAAAACAAAATGCCTCGATATTTTCGTAACTAAAAGGTTTATAGACTAAAGTGAATAGGACCGCAAACCATCCAGATAGACGCGACCTAAGCTATATAGTATAACTAGTGACCCGACCGCGTATACTAAAACCTTCCTCTTGAATCACTCTTATCTTTTAAAAAAATCGCATTAAAATCCGTTGCGTAGTTTTAAAAATTTAAGCATACATAGGGACACAGGGACAGAGAAAGCGACTTTGTTTTATACTATGTAGTGATATATTGCACGCCTCATAAGCGAAGCGTTGAGGTGGGTACTACTGTCACTTCGCGCAAAACATCTGATCTTTCAAACTTAAAATGTCTTTATGTATCATACATTGCACTTGTAAGATAATACATACACACACATATTAAGAAAAAACACTATTTTTAACGTTCATGATATTTTTGATGTCATTTTTGTTATTTAAACTAGTTAAAAAACAGTTTAAAAAAGTTCTGTCTTGGACGTCCGTGTGTCTGTATGTGCGGATCCTTTTTCTTGTTAACACGATAGCGACCGAAATACTTTACTAATCGAGTCTTTTTTTTTCTCTTACGCTTGAGTATGCTCAGGAATAGAACCCTTTCATTTTTCAGGGTCTGATTCGATGTGGTTTAATTGTTATTAAATAAACAAAAATAATAATTAATAAATATTTATTAAAAAAAAATTATGAGGCGTGCACTTTTGGATTTTCCAAATTATTTTATATCTATATTTTGTGCTATATCCACGCACGTGGCGCATCGCGACATTCCGAGAATGTGGGTTAAATATTTTAATGGACATTGTGCAATATATTGTCGGAGAGTTATTTCTAGGTCAGGCTCTGTAAAGAAATGTTCTGCCATTTGTGACATAGTTGTACACGTTTAAAGGAAGAATTGTTGAAATATTTCCAATAGATCGAGTAGATTAAGCGTACCTATTGAACTGAAATGAATATTATTTACACACGCTTTTCCTCGTGTATATAGTTAGACAAATTCTATGAATCATACGCAGTACATACGCATTTAATCTTGAAAGAAACACGAGTTTCAGAACCATCTAGAAATGATATGAAATTGGTTAGATTGACGTGCCTAATATCATTGATTTGTTACTTATGTATAGGAACATGTATGTATATTGTATAATTCGTAGTGTATGATTATATTATAATCATTTTAAAACACTGTCGCATAGATTAAAAGTCCCCAACTATACAAAAACACCAAAAACACAATCGAGAACCTGTTAGAAACCCATTACAAAACGTTGCGAAAGCCAGGCCACCTACACAGTTTTTCAGTCTAGAAAGCCCGGTCTGTAACCCTGAATGTATAACCTGTGGAACTGGTCCCGAGATCTTGCGGTTAATGATAATAGTGGACTCATAACTTTTAGTATGGCCAGCGTATGGGGTATATAATATATATGCTTTCTATTGTCGAGTTGGACGTAGGTATATGATATTTTTTTCTTTATTGTGTAAATTACTTTAACATACATAAAAAAGATTATTATAAAAGCAATTTACTCGATATCACACTACGAAACTATTAAATCGAGAATGAAAATATCATGTATAAAATTATCGGCTGAGCAATAGTCCACTAATTTTCAAGGTGAAATAAAATAAAATAAGAATTGATATACCAATCGTTATGAAATAAAACAATAGTTTCTACAACAACGAAGTACAAGTACAACACAAAACAGCTTACGCTTTGTTCGTAACAGCAACACTAGGTAATATTAATCATCAATAACATTTCTACAAAGAAAATACAACTTTAACGATAAAGAAATTAGAAATGTCTAATAGTTGTGATCGTAAACATCGAGCAACAAACTGAGATATAAATTTTTCATAAATTTTTAAATAGACATGTTTACGCTATAACTTTTCAGCAAGATAAATATTTGTTTGCGAAATATGAAAACAGGTCATTAATTAGAAATAGGCAAGTTGATAGCAAGGTATGATAATAAATAATAATAAAGGTATGGTAATGATGCTCAGATAAATCGTGAATAATAATAGCGTATGCATTAAAAGTAATCTAAATGAATGGACTAAATATAACGAAAAGCGATCTGTAACCTTGAGGCGTGCCACGTGGGCCGGTCGATACCGCGCGGACGGCAGCCGAGAGCAAGTCTAGGAATGTGGATCAAAAGTCAAAACCTACTTAATATAGACGATGTAAACAGAAATGTACGTTTTTGTGTTTATAATAAATCCGCGCTAATATATTTGCACATGTTACTTGATATTGATTGTTGAAGGGTTTATAAATTAGGTGATGTTGTGAATTAAAATGAGTGTTTAAATTCTACAAATAGATTACTTACACAGTATAAGAAAACAGAGAAAGATATAGATTAAGTTTTTGTATAAAGTATCTTCATTTACCCCATCGTCTCTAGTTACATTACACTTTTTCAATTAAACAGATAAGAAGAGATTTAAACAGTAAGGAAAAAGTTAAAAAGACTAAAGAATACCGTATAGAGGTATCGTCAGGCAGTAACTAACGATAATTATAAGCACATTATATCTCCCGTACAGAGTTTTATGATTCTAGTAAAACTTGATTCTCGTAAAATATCGAGTTGATGTGAAATGGAGGAGCGAGGCACTTAGCGTATCAATCAAACTGTGTCTATAAGAAGAAAATTTTCCACTTAGGTTAACTATTTATAGGGTTTAAACTCGGTTTTAACTTTCTAACTCGGCGTAACTTTTTAAATATGAAGTAAACAATAGTCAAAAACTTGAAAGAAATTGTATGTAGGTCGTAGGACTATTATATTATTTATAAAGTATAAATAATTTTTATATTAAATGTTCAAAAAATTCCGATCAATCCCTGTACTATGTAATTTGTAGTTCACTATATATCAGAACTATCGTTCGTGTTTGGATTCCATCAAATAAATATAGTAAATTACCATCAAACGAACGTGACGTTATTTTATAAATATAAAATTGACCTTCATAATATTATAAAGCATAAACGTTCACACAACAGCATGAAAATTGGATTCGCCACGTAAGTTAATTAGAGTAAGGGCAACATAAACTTTTAATTATATAAAGAAGTTTAAGAAAACTCCGTTTGCGAACTGAAATGGGAAATTGGAGTGTTCGTGACCATAAAAGAAAGTGCCGTCAGTAAAAAGGGTGCGATAGCAAGAAATTGAAGTTTCAACTTTGAATTTCCCGAGCTCGAAACTTTTGTGATGGATAGCTTGGGGATGTGAACCGGAGCTACGTGGTGTTGTGACATATAAATGCGAGTATATAATATGTATTGTACGAATATTCAACAATTTCTTTGTTTTATATATACCTAAGTATTACACTCATATTGTTTAAATATATTAGAATACTAACGGTCCGCCCCGGCTTCGCCCGTGGTACATAATATTTACGTTTACTCTACATAAGAACCATCCTCGTACTTCAAGGAATATAATAAAAAAAGAATTATCGAAATCGGTTCAGCCGTTCTCGAGTTATGCGCTTACCAACACATTTTGCGATTCATTTTTATATATAAGAAGACTAGCGGTCCGCCCCGGCTTCGCCCGTGGTACATGTTTACGTTTTCTCTACATAAGAACCATCCTCGTACTTCAAGGAATATAATAAAAAAAGAATTATCGAAATTGGTTCAGCCGTTCTCGAGTTATGCGCTTACCAACACATTTTGCGATTCATTTTTATATATAAAAGATTAGATACAACTAAGTAAATTAATGGAATTATTTTTCATGTATAGAAGGTATGTTTATAGTTTATACTACTAGACCACTGACGACTGAATACATATTACATATTAACTAACGCCACACCCCGCACACTCCATACAAAATTATCGTTTTGACAGTCACACTGTAGAGTGTGCAAATGTGTGTGTTAACGCTTTAGGGTTCGCACATTATAGTCGAGCCAATTTAATAGGCAACATTTGACGTCTATCAATTTTATCTTCGAAGAGAGGTAACCAGCTTAAAAACATCGATTAAAGTGAATTAATCGATACGGATTTGAAACATTTGTTAATCGAATTTATTAATTTATGATGATTTTTGTTCACAAGTAATCAATGCATTTGATTCTAGATGTCAGATCTCGATTTTTAGAGTAACATCTCTGGTATTTAAAAAGAAAAAAGGTTTATTGACACAAAATTGTAGCGACGTCAGTTCTTCAATTCAGAAATTGTTTATTATGTTTAGAATGGTTCATCAGTAAAATGAAATCTTAAAATTACTTGTATCGGTCATTATTATTATAAATATGTAATCGTTATTGAAAAAAGTTAAGCAAATGTGCAGATCTAACAGAAAGAAATATCATGTTATTCTATGTTGTCGTTACTAAGTTACGTTGTTGAATTTTGTTGAACTGTCAAATGTTGCCTATTAAAATGACTCTACTATAATTGTGACTAGCGTAAAGAAAATCGCGTTTTTCTGATGAAATACACCCGTAAACAGCACAATATCTAACCATTTTCTACGAAAAACGATATTCGCAAATCCAAAATAATAAAATTACTTTAAGTCAATTTGATTAATGTTGTCAAT
Organism: Colias eurytheme; assembly: GCF_061535395.1. Taxonomy (NCBI): domain Eukaryota; kingdom Metazoa; phylum Arthropoda; class Insecta; order Lepidoptera; family Pieridae; genus Colias; species Colias eurytheme. Next base: position 1,380,249 of record NC_143000.1, on the reverse strand, counting down.
CTTCGTTGCGTATCGTCCTTGTAGAAAAATGCGGACCATTTATAGCCTGATCGTGTGGGGTGAGGTAAGTGTTTAATTTTGGCGGGAGGCGGAGCGTATCCGTTCTGTAGCGTTTAGCTACTGTATTATGTATTCTGTGCTAACGTCACGGCCACTCACCCCCTCCCTCTAAAAGTAAACACCTCATCCCGCTGCCCGCACCGCGCACGATCACACGTCAGTTGGCTTGCTCTTACCGCAGGGAAGACACGTGCGAAGTTTACGCTTGACAACATTAATCAAATTGTATACTTATTATTTTTGATTAGTGAAAATCGATTTTCGTTTGTAAAAAAAATAATTGCAAGAAAATGGTTAGATTTTGTGCTGTTTACGGGTGTTTTACAGCAGACAAATATGATGCAAACAGAAGATTTTTTACTTTTCCAAGTGACGAGGCAATGTAAGTCAATTACTTAATATCTCACTTAATTTCTAAGGTACAATATATCTACGTATTAAGCATAGATTTGAACTGTTTATGTAATCTACTTCAATAATTTACATTTGCCAAATATTTTCCAGGTGTTTGCTGTGGCTACGAGTTGTTGGTCGCTGGGATTTGGCAGAAAAACCCATCGCAACACTTTCCAAAAGTTATTATGTGTGCGATCTGCATTTTAAATCTACAGACCTAAATATTAAAAAATTAAAAAGGAGCGCAGTCCCATCATTTAATTTGCCAGATTTGTCTGGAGCAAAAAATCCAGAAAAATCCATCCAAACCGAAGAAAAAGAAACCAACGAAGCTTCCACACAGACAGATTCGAAAATTTCGCGTATTTCACATGCTGAAAAAAGTACCCAAACAAACAAAAAACATTTACTTAGCAAAAATTCTCGAAAAATGAAGTTACAAAAAGACTTACGAAAACAATGCAAAAAGCGGAAAGTTTTTGAAAATCAGTTGGAGTGTGTAACTTCTGGTCAAAATGACGACTCGTAAAACTTGTGCAACTAAAAAATATTTAGTAATTATGTAACCTTTATGTAACATAATAAACTTACTAGGTTTGCAACGCAAACTAAAACGAAAGATTTCGTTTTGTCAACAATACGTAAATACTAAATAATTTGGAAAATCCAAAAGTGCACGCCTCATAATTTTTTTTTAATAAATATTTATTAATTATTATTTTTGTTTATTTAATAACAATTAAACCACATCGAATCAGACCCTGAAAAATGAAAGGGTTCTATTCCTGAGCATACTCAAGCGTAAGAGAAAAAAAAAGACTCGATTAGTAAAGTATTTCGGTCGCTATCGTGTTAACAAGAAAAAGGATCCGCACATACAGACACACGGACGTCCAAGACAGAACTTTTTTAAACTGTTTTTTAACTAGTTTAAATAACAAAAATGACATCAAAAATATCATGAACGTTAAAAATAGTGTTTTTTCTTAATATGTGTGTGTATGTATTATCTTACAAGTGCAATGTATGATACATAAAGACATTTTAAGTTTGAAAAATCAGATGTTTTGCGCGAAGTGACAGTAGTACCCACCTCAACGCTTCGCTTATGAGGCGTGCAATACGATTTATAAAAGATCTTTCAAGGATAAGTCATATCGACATAAATATTTTAGTGTGAGTAATTTATAGTTATCCTGTAGGTATTATAAGTATAATTATAATATATTATGGTTTGAAAATAAATACATTTTTTATTTCAATTGTGTGGTTTACTAAACTACATATTAATAAAATTGATTAAAAAATAAATAAATTCACAATTACAATTCATTCATTGACTTTTTCGTGTCAATGGTTCATTTTATATATTTTATCTGCTCAGAAATTATTTTTTTACAATACTTTTCATAGGGATTGATTTAAGAATACAGGTGAATTTTCGGTAAAAATTATTGAAACTGTCCGTCAAAACCTCAGAGTAGTAAACTATAGAGGGCGGGTGTCACATCTTTCAGTTGTGCCAATCGTAAGCAGACATAGTACTTATAAAACAAGCGGAGTGCAACCCGTCTTTTTTTTTAATAGATAGAGTGATTTAAGAGGAAGGTTTTAGTCTTGTTTTAGTATATAATTTATTGGGTTTTAGACAAAGCGGGCGAAGCCGCGGGCGGTAAGCTAGTTATGAATAATTTGTAACATATGGATTGCTCTAATACTTAAACAATTATAACGTATATTATAACTATAAATAAGATTAAAATAATCCCATAAAAAGGGTTATTTTATTTAAAACTTGATGTTTCGTTACCATATTATTACATTTGTGTATTAGATTCTGCATTCTTATCTGTTTCAAAATAATGTTTGCACCATAGCACCTAAGCATAGCACGTATCAAATGTACAAATGTATGGCGGTTGGTGAAATATGTGTTCTTGCAGACTTGTAAAAATGTCTTTACCAAGAAACAGCTTCATGTTATTTATCGTATGTATGTATAGAAACAAGTTTAGAAATTACGTTAAAAAAATACGTATCCAATAACCCCAAAAGAACAACATTATGTCACTATGACTAGTTACTATCTGGATTCAGATTTCTGATAAAAAATTCTATAAAAAATCTCCGTACATACCTGATACTTATTTTTTCTAAACTTTGTTATCAGGTATCATATTATAAAAATGCCAATAATAATGCTCTTGATATTGTTCTAAGTATCATAAAAGGGTTTCACTTGGAATTGCATTACTTAACAATGAGTTTTAGTTAACGGTAGATACAGTATAGCTCAGATACCACAATACCAAACTTATCACATTTCTTTGAATGGAATGTTAATTCGTATAGCAGATAAGATAACAAACATTATTATTTATAGCTCGACCGCATCCGCTGTACCGCGCCTTAGATATGTGCGGTGAGGCGGGGCCGGGTAAGAGCACGAGTTCACACGAGATTCACATTGTTGGACGGGTCTTACGATACATTTGACAGTTTTAATGTACAACTGCTGTGTAAAGCCTAAAATTATAAAAAATCCCTGCTTAACATTTTTGGCTTCATACGCCACTCGTACGTATTAAATTTAATCGGATATTTATTAAATACTAGCAGTCCGCCCCGGCTTCGCCCGTGGTACATATTTACGTTTTCTCTACGTAAGAACCATCCTCGTACTTCAAGGAATATAATAAAAAAAGAATTAACGAAATCGGTTCAGCCGTTCTCAAGTTATGCGCTTACCAACACATTTTGGGATTCATTTTTATATTATAGAAGTACCTATATGTAAATAATTTTATTTAATTAATTTCTTTCATAGTACTACGAAACCTGTGCACGACGATAGATAAATAACAGTAGTAGTATAACAACATTTTGAAATTGAATAACATTGAAGCGAACTGGGCGACCAGTGATATGGGTACAACACGATTGAGGTGTTGGCGGTGTGCTTACAATGGGTGCGAATGAAAACTAAACCGATAATTTAAATAACATTTTATTAAAAAAAAAGAAATGTATATATTTAAAGTTATTCTGACATAGATTCTGTTTCATCAACCGTTTCGCCATCGGAACTGGAGTCGGAGTCGTTCTGCAAATATATTATGAAAGGTTCGATAATATCATCGAATCTACTATCACGATCCCAGTAAGTATTTTCAATTTTTTGGACATGATCATCACATCTCTGCCATTTTTCTGCAGTGAACTCCGAAAACAATTTGGTCAATATGCTTATTTTTTCATCTAGTGAAGAATTAATATGGTTTTGAGCTATGTTGTTTTTAATATCAGCCCAAACCAACTCAATGGGATTTAAATCGGGATAGTACGGCGGTAAACGGAGAACAGTATGGCCATGGGCTTTCAGCAGTTCGTCAATTCTGTACACAGGTTCTTTTTTTGTATCCTTGATAAGAAGTTGCAGTTGAGCTTTACTCATAGTTTCTGAAAATTCAACATTGTGGCGCCGTAACCAGTCCTGCATTTCAGTTTTGAGGCTTGCTATGGTTGGCTTCTTCTCGACCTGAACGCTGTGGTGTGACGCGTTATCCATTACCACAACAGAATTCGGCAGCAACTTATCTTTTAATTTTTCTTCCAACCACTTGTAAAAAGTAGACCCGTTCATATCTCCGTGATGTTCACCGGTCTTAGCACATGATTTAAATATCGTTAATGCACCATCAACCAAGCCATTTGGACACCCAGCATGAAGAATTACCAATCGCCGTCCTTTTCCAATATCAGCGTGAATTCCAGAATTTCCAGGTTCAGACGATGATTTCCAACATTTACTCACATTATGAGTGTCGTTAATATAAGTTTCACCGAGAAAATATATGTTGCGGTTTTGCATTCTGAAACTTCGGATTTGGGTAAGGTATTTTTTCCGCCACACTGTGATATTAGGCTGCTCTATAAGGAGATGTCTCTTTGATTTACATTTTTTAAAACTGTAACCCATTGTGCGTAAAAGCTTTCTAAAATATTCTCGTCCACAATCCAATATGCCATCTTTTCTCAAACTCGATAGTAATTTACGGATACTTGGAACTTGTTTTTCGAATTCGTAAAACTGATGAATTTTTCTTCTGATAACTCCTAAATCAAAATTATCAACAACATATTTTTTTTTTATAAACTTTGGTTTTTTTGGAGGATTAAATTTTAATCGGCCCAACTTTTCAGTTGATGAATTACCCGCTTTTACTATATTTCTTACGGTTTTTTCGCAATATCCTGTAGCATCCGCCACAATTTTAGCAATATTTGCATCACTTTTAAATTCATAACTTTCTTTGTCTGCTTTTCTTTTCTTAAAATACTCGGCTACCTTAAAAATTATATTCTTCACATCACGAGATAACAGCCGACCCATTTTGCAATATTGATCTCTTGTGCTCACAGTTGTGCACACAGAGTCAGCTACAATTAACACTACCTACCGCCGTAAGCATTGGCGGCCGACTGGCTCTCGCTCTACTCTCCCCCGCCTCGCCGCGCACATACCTCAGGCGCGGTACAGCGGTTGCGGTCAAGCTATAATTTAGCTATTTCTTATGAATTCAGTTTAAAATTATACAGTAGTAGGCAAAAATATACGATATTTGATACCAAGTCTTGGGATATCTTCTAAAAATATTGCAATTTAGCATGAGGTGTATACTTAATGTATATTTGAGTATTATAACTTATACATACATATTACATATAAATTAATTTATGTAATAAATACTAAACAACAATACGTAATATGTATACAGACGTAATAATTATTATTATAATTCGAACATAAATAAATCAAATTGTTTGTTTATTGACTCTTTATTAAATTAATGTATGAGATATTATATACATACTAGCTTTCCACCCGCGGCATCGCCCGCGCAGTCAAAGAAAAACCCGCATAGTTCCCGTTCCCGTGGGATTTCCGGGATAAAACCTATCCTATGTCCTTTCTCGGGTATCAAAATATCTCTATACCAAATTTCATGCAAATTGGTTCAGTAGTTAAGGCGTGATTGAGTAACAGACAGACAGACAGACAGAGTTACTTTCGCATTTATATAATATTAAGTATTAAGTATTAAGTATTAAGTATGGATGAGACGCCTATGAGAATAGGTGTATTATCTAGGTCCTACAACAAAAGAACAATTACAAAAGTACTTATGTGGTACTAAGATTTTAGAATAGTTGATTTTATTTATAATGACTACCCATAATAAGAGAAACTTAGTAAATCTTATATATAAAAATGAATCGCAAAATGTGTTGCTAAGCGCATAACTCGAGAACGGCTGAACCGATTTCGATAATTCTTTTTTTTATTATATTCCTGGAAGTACGAGGATGGTTCTTATGTAGAGAAAATGTAAACATGTACCACGGGCGAAGCCGGGGCGGACCGCTAGTCTTTATATATATATAAAAATGAATCGCAAAATGTGTTGGTAAGCGCATAACTCGAGAACGGCTGAACCGATTTCGATAATTCTTTTTTTATTGTATTCCTTGAAGTACGAGGATGGTTCTTATGTAGAGAAAACGTAAATATTATGTACCACGGGCGAAGCCGGGGCGGACCGCTAGTAAATAATAGAACTAGGTACAACTACGCAAAGCTCATATTGATCGTTTGAGATAAAATAGTGTTGAATGTTGATTCAGTTGTAGTATTTATTATCATTGAGATTTTCACTATCTTTAAATATTTATGAGATACACAAATGTTTGTTATTTTTATACCTACTTATTACTGATAAAGTAAAAACAAATAAGCTATATTCCCTTACATAACCCACGTTACTTTATTAAAAAATCCTAGGCAATGTAAAAATATTTTCTATAGTATATAGTCAAACGTAAAGCCAGCCTCAGGCGGCCTTATAAATAATAGGATGGTGCGTGCGGTGCGGCAACCTCGCGCAGCGGACCGGCAACGCGCGGATCGATACAGGTTATCATTCGAGCTGAGAAAAGTTGTTTATGAAACGTACAAGCGAACACTAAATATAGGGTCGGAGGTGGCTCAATTAAGTTGTGAATGCTTTCGTGTGATGTTTATAGTGGTTACATTATCGTCGTAGATAAGCCAATCGATTTATTATTAGGAACTAGCGGTCCGCCCCGGCTTCGCCCGTGGTACATGTTTACGATTTCTCTACATAAGAACCATCCTCGTACTTCAAGGAATATAATAAAAAAAGAATTATCGAAATCGGTTCAGCCGTTCTCGAGTTATGCGCTTACCAACACATTTTGCGATTCATTTTTTATATATAAGATTATTTACTTGTACACAAACTTGAGTTATTGTGATATAGAATTTGTACTTCTTGGAACAGATTATTTAGTTTCCTCATGCATTGTTTACTACAAAGTAATTTCCAGAATGGCATTAAATTATTCATTTGTTTTCTAATTATGTGTAACTTCATGCTTCAAAGCACTGGACCAAAATATAAATAAGTAAATGATCTTTGTTATCTCATAATTTTAAATAAGTAATAAATTCATGGTAGTAACGCAAAGGTGTGTTTACTAGTTTGTTATTTAGGGGCGATTTTAGCATAATTAATTAATGAATACTTAGGAAAATGACGTAATCTACTATTGCACGCCTCATAAGCGGAGCGTTGAGGTGGGTACTACTGTCACTTCGCGCAAAACATCTGATTTTTCAAACTTAAAATGTCTTTATGTATCATACATTGCACTTGTAAGATAATACATACACACACATATTAAGAAAAAACACTATTTTTAACGTTCATGATATTTTTGATGTCATTTTTGTTATTTAAACTAGTTAAAAAACAGTTTAAAAAAGTTCTGTCTTGGACGTCCGTGTGTCTGTATGTGCGGATCCTTTTTCTTGTTAACACGATAGCGACCGAAATACTTTACTAATCGAGTCTTTTTTTTTCTCTTACGCTTGAGTATGCTCAGGAATAGAACCCTTTCATTTTTCAGGGTCTGATTCGATGTGGTTTAATTGTTATTAAATAAACAAAAATAATAATTAATAAATATTTATTAAAAAAAAATTATGAGGCGTGCACTTTTGGATTTTCCAAATTATTTAAATTTTAAATCACACAAAGCAGCATTCTAAAGCTAATAGTTTTTTTAAACTACTAGACGAACACATCTAACAAAATAACATTGCCAATAATACTTCCTTACATAAATTTTGTTCTAGACGAGATAAAATCGCAATAGTTCACCTGCCGGTATTGTACGCGAACAGGTAAAAACTAACAAGGTGAGGGTTACATACAATAGAGGAAAAAGGGATAATAACAGTTACTTTATCAAAAAAAGGTCCATACTTCACAGAATTCACCACACATTACAGTAAAACGCAAAAACGGCTAAAGATCGCATATTCTACATCGTAACCGCCAATTAAATGGCAAATCAGAATTACGGGAACCCGTTTCGCCATATTTAATTGGCTAAATACCGTTATTGAGGCTTAACGAAGACACGTTTCGGCCAATTTCGATACGCCCGTTATTGGTGAATAACGTCCAATGCATTCTAGTACTTTCTTTTATAAGGTGCGCGTTATACCTACCTACAGCTATACAATACTACGCCTATGTGATACAATACCAAAACTTCACCAATGACCTTTTTCACAATAATATTATATTATAACTTATAACTTTAACAGTATTCTAATACATATTATAACTGGTTTAATTTTATACAATATTGTTGTTCTTGTTAAACATTGTATTGTACCTATGTCCTTGATTGTGTACATAAGACATTAGAATACGATTAAACTATTGACTAAGTATAATTATTTACCTACAGTTATCTAAATTATTATTTGAATAAAAATTTATTGTAATTGTTACCTAAATCCTACAACGTGTACGCTTTTTTTATGTTTATTATTTACATGTAATAATGTGACAAAAACAATAGCACGATTGTTTCGTAGCTTTTTAAATTACAAAAACACCCACATAATTTAATAAACCTCTAAATTACCTATTTATATTGTGCCAAGTACCTATTTGTATGAAATAACTGAAATTTTAATATAAGTTAAAGTTAATGTCGTAGTTTCGTAACTTTGGTACCTATAAAATCGCTAACAATGCATACTTATTGTTAGTCATAATGATTACGAAATGGAACATGCACTTAATAAATAAAAACAATAAAACAAAAAGTAATTCATAATTTCTATGCAAAGTTCGAATTTTAAAAAGCACTTAAATAAAAACCTCATCAGTACGAAAGCAATATGTTATTTTGAACAAATTCGAACGAAAAAAAAAGTTAGCGCCACTCGTTGCTTCCATTCGCATTTCGCACCGCAAACAAGTCAAGAGTAAAGACGGTGCGGCAACCGCGCGCCGTGTACGTGAGGGCAGAGCGGCAACGTCGCGCGCCGTCTCGCGTGATACAGTTTCGTGATCAGCTGTATCGCGACTCACGGCTGTCGGCTAGCTATACGTATGTAGGTTGCTTGATGCTTGATATATTTAGTTCGTTCCCTTTGTTATACAATTGATGTGTAGGCGTGAATACAATCATTACGTAACTGGCGATTGGACTTGCCTCGTTATCAAGTTCGTGGGTTTAAACTTCCTAAACCTTAATGCGTTTTACTCATTATTTGTATTATTACGTGTCCCAGCAAGCGTGTCATAGTTTTTATGGAGCTTGCAATTACGATGTAAAATTGCTTTTTTTCATGTCACTATCATTTGCACGTAAGCGAGGGGCTCTGTAGGAAAAAAACGTTTTTAATGGAATGATAATACCGGGCACTGCATGGAATTTGCTAATAATCCATCATTCGGAATCACGAATTATTAGCGTCAGATTTTTTAGAAGGAAGCGTCATCAATTCAATACACACGGATTTACCAGAATACAAAGATATAAGCTAAAAATATGTCGATGAAACTAATCCAATTAGATTTCTAGAAGTTGAAGCAAAAATCGACAGCTGTTAATAAGTTTCACTCAGATTTTACCGAAAATAATCCAGCACAGAACATAAAATTCCTTACATCAATTCCATATCCATTGAACGCTGTCTACAATAACATCGTCATCTACCATTGAAAAGCGCAATGGACAGATCGATTGTCACCATCCTTGATTAAGCGATTGAAATGAGGTTTCCCATAGCAACCACAATTAGTGCATCAGCTATTCTGGAGACAATCGATTTACTGAACCGCGGTCTAATTCCAGAATACTTTGACCCGTCTAGACCGGTTATATCTGGTTCACACTGGTTAAAATTCTACTTTGTAACGAAATGATAGCAGCTATTACTGGTGGTTTAAATTATTGTTATTATTAGTGGTTCTGACCTGTTTCTTTGCAATACTCTTATTTAACAGAGGTAGGATAAATTTTTGTTTGCAAGTGATTAACTTAAAATTGAAAATTAGATAGTCTTTAGCATAGAGATCTATTCTGTGATCTGTGGTCTTTAGCTAGTGGAGATAACTCCTAAAATGACGTATCGGTTAACCACGACTTATTTTAATACTTAATAATGGTTTTGCCTTAATAAATAGGAAACACAAAACGGATGAGAGAACATCTAGTTTCTGGAATGACACGCTTACCAATCCATACTAATATTATAAATGCGAAAGTAACTCTGTCTGTCTGTTACTCAATCACGCCTTAACTACTGAACCAATTGGCATGAAATTTGGTATAGAGATATTTTGATACTCGAGAAAGGACATAGGATAGGTTTTATCCCGGAAATCCTACGGGACCGGGTTTTTCTCTGAAAACGCGGACGAAGCCGCGGGCGGAAAGCTAGTTCAGAATAAAATCAAAAATTGTGTAAACAACGTTTAACTTTTACAACCTGTAACGCATTCATATAAAATCTAGAAATAGCAGGCCCTCTGCAATCTATTTTTGCAGTCAACAGATCACGGCAGGAATCTGGGAATAACTAGGCATACGTCTGAAAGCACTAAATTACCTAGTTTATGTCTGCTGTATGCAATTTGTTTGTCTCCAAGGTCAGTGTTTTATTACTAGAATGTACAAGATGGGGCAGGTGCGTTTGAAAGGAGGTTATAAAATATTTTTTCTTTCATTTGTTATAAGGCAACTTGTGAACACATACCTGAGTCCTGAATCAAAAATTCGATTCATATTATTAGATTTAGTGATGAAAGTTTAGAGGTCTTATCGTAGCCATTGTCACACATTGTCGTAAATATAATTCATGTTAAATAATTATAGGTAATTATTTCTATAACTGAATAATCATTATTTTTAGTTGTGCAGTCGACTAATACAAACGAAAATTGAAGCCCCATGGGCCATGGGCCATGCCCCATGTCACATTACAGGGTTTAGCAGAAAACTCATCTATAAAATTCCTATAAATATGTATTATTAATAGGTTATTTGTAATCATATCACATACAAGTGAAGTCCCGGTGTCCATTTTAGTTTATTGAGGTAAAAACGTTTCCTTGTATTACCTTCAGAATATACGAAATGAATACCAAGTTACGATTATAGGTTTATAATCAATAGGGTATTTTTAGAAGCCACTGATTTGGAATTCTACACCACGCAAAGTTTTACAAATGACAATAACCTAGTAAATATTATAATGTCAATGATTTTCTGATTTCGACGTAGTTTCGAATCTTTGGGGAGTCTTTTTCTCGTATAATAAATGGTGGGAGTTCGGGTTGATATCACAAATAAATATAAAGAATGTTCAGTGAATTATTGAACAAAAAAAATTCTTAATTCTTGAACGAATAAAAACATGTAATAAAACTAGTTACCAAAATGAGCAGGTAATTAATAATCCGACAAAATATCAATTATATTGACCAGTTAATTGTGACCGAATTCAATATAAAAGGAATTGTTTATTTCGGCCACTTTTTAATTGGTAAGCAAACCTTGATAGGCGAGCCTTGTATGGCATAGCTGTTACGTCATCGGTTTTTGTATGAAAATGGGACCTTTCCTTTTAATATGCGACCTTTTAGGGTATAAATTATAATCCTTCTAATATTGTAAAGAGAAATTTTGAGAGGATTGAAATTTGACGCCCATTTACGCTATAAAAGGTGTACTAGGTGAGGTTACATAAGCTACATATGTACATTCATCAGCGAACACTCGAGCGAAGTTGCGGGGTGAAACTAGATTATAATATTCCAGGATATTTATTTACTACACATAATATTAATATATATGTAGTTCCAAACTAAACTTGCTGCTTGCAAACTAGTTAGTTCTATACAAACGAGTTTTGTTAAACAAATATTTTTTCATGATATGCTGCATAATCTTGAAAAAATTTTACTTCATATCTTTTATCTTAACTTTTTGTCAAGCCGAGTCGAGCAATAAAAATAATTATGACCTGCGTTGTATTGAACCGGCATCGCGTGAGGTTGCCGAGGGAAATACTTCAGTTGAAATTATACAATCATTACGATAGCATAATTATTATTTCAGGTTATTATTACGGATTTATAAGTTTTCAAAACAATGACCACAACAATCGCATTCTCTAATAAAAAGTCTGCGGCTTTCTTTTGCTATGTTCCTTCAAATGTTGGCCAGGAACCAAAAAAATATCCCATTTCTTAATTCTTAACACTTCCAAAAGTATAAAACAAAACACGAATTACACTATTCTAAACAAAGTCATTATCTGTATCAAACGAAATACTACATAATACTACGACACGGTTCTAAACCTAAATCGATTATCATCATCAGCCAGGTGGTCAATGCACCTGCCCTGCAAGGGTGTTTGAAGGAGACCAGATACCCCTCGTTTCTGAACATTTGATTCGACACACATATGCTATACGTCTCCCTGTACCTGTACGATAATGTTTTAAAGTATTATTTCCAGTGTGGAAAGACGACAGATCTATATATATAATACTACTGCTACAAGACATCATGGTGACCCCCCTGTGCTGACGTCGCATCCTGCGTTTATCCAGAAGACGGTCTGGGTCAATTTCATCTAAAATCTGTTGACATTTAAAGTGATAGTAGATTTAGCCTGCAGTTAATCACGTATGATAACCGGATGAAAGTAGCCCATTTTGTCATTACAGGGCAAAATTTGCCAACCACATCTTCCAAATTTATTCAGACGTTGAAATGCAACGAAACGAAATCTAACTTTGTAAGTGAAGATGCGTGTTTCGCTGACAAAGTTTCAAGTTTAAAATATGAAATGAGAAGTTAAAGTATACAAAACCACGTTCTACTTGTGGGGCATGTACCAGATCATGTTTCACTGATAGATTTCATTACAAGTAGACGATCAGGCATAATACAATGTATGTATACATATATTATATTTTCCATTTATTTCTATCAAATCGAAATCCTGCAAAGTTTAATATGTACACTGGACGAATAATATGATCAAAGTTAGAGTCGTAATTGGCCAGAACAATCTAATCACAACTGCCCACGCTCCTCAGCCAGCTTTGTATATTATTGGTTACCGCAATCAGTTCTCATGGAAATTTAATTAAGATAAACAGTTTAATATGTCACGTTTCGGTGCGCGAGGTGTCGTGATGAGGTTGGTGATGCGTGGCCCAAAGTGGGCCAGGCTTGTTGAGCTGATATCTTCTTGGATTGTAATTTAAACTCGATTTAAATTTTAGATTTCTGAGCATTTAAATATTTGGAAAGGAAACGGCTTAAAGTCATGTCAAAATCTTTGAGGAGTGTGTCAGTACGGGTTGTTTTTTGTATTTCGAATAAGTAACAAATTGATTAGAGGACGCACAAATATAGGTCAATTTAGCCGCAATTTACTGAAATTTTATGGAGTTTGTCAATCGAACAGGTCCATTAGTGCCGTCAGCATAGGTAGGTTTCAGTCAGGTTGACGACCTTATTAGACTATCATTATTCATTAAGCCTTACTACCTAGCTAAAATTTCATAGAAATAGTATAATATGAATCGATAAGAATTGATCCATATGATAATGGCCTCTATATTAGACATGTGCGCCGATGCTCTTTTGACCGGCGGCGGCGTCTAGCATCTTATTTGCCGGCGGCGGCGGCGTCATCGGCGTAATCGGCGTGGATGGGGAAAATGAGTAAAATACGCCTAAATCTCCATTAAATTTCTTATTTATACCATTGGCGACAATCAAAATCAGAAAAAAAACAAGGAATTATAAAATAGGGAAGTACGAGCAAAATATAAATGACAAGTACAAATAATATGCAAATTATTTTACCTTTTGTACTTGTTTCTTGCACATGTCATCTGAATCGGCCTTAACAAGATTGTCGTCATGTGGGATAGTGATGTCTACCAAGAAAATCCTGGAAGTTGCTCGGTCCATCACCACAATATCAGGTCTATTCGCTAGAATAGTCCTGTCTGTGATGATGGTCCGATCCTAGTACCATTTGGCACGGTTATTTTCCAGGACCGGCTCCGGCGCGTACTTGTAATAAGGCACTTTTCCGTCAAGAAGGCCATACTTCAGAGCGAGCTCTTGGTGGATAATCCTAGCTGCTAGGTTGTGCCTGTGCAAGTACTCAGTGTTGGCGAGCATGGAACAACCGGAAGTAACATGTCGGAGAGTTTCTCCAGGACGGTGACACATACGACATAAGTCCTGGGTCCCGTCCTTTATGATGTACTTCCGATAATTATTCGTTTTAACCACCTGATCCTGTATCGCACAGACAAAACCCTCGGTTTCCCCAAAGAGGTCACCGAAACGCAGCCAGTGAACAGAGGACAAGATATCTACATGAGGTTCATGCAGAATCCTGTGAAACCTACCGTGTAGCTCTTTCTCTTTCCATATGGCCTCCCTGTCGGAAATGCTGAGCACTGCCGGCTTTTGCCAGTAATGTTTGGCCAGGGACAGGGGAGTGAGTCCTTTGTCACATTCTATGACTTCAGCATGGATTGCATAACCAACATTGCGAGGAAACAGTCTCTGAGTTTGCATATCTCACGATTGTGCAGCAATATATTAATTTCTTATTATTATATATTTAAAAATACTAATGCTTTATTTAAACTATATACGCCGATGACGCCGGAAAAAAAATCGGCGGCGTCGGCGTGACTGAAACGGCCGGCGGCGTGCGCCACGCCGATCGGCGCACATGCCTACTCTATATTATATTGATGATATTTTTGCTCAAGCCTTTTAATATTTACACATACAATTAATAATTCAATTTATTTAAGCGAAGTAAATTGGCCGAGCGAACGTGTGTGAAAAAATGTCACAGCTCCTGTATTTCAAAACCTTCTGAACATAGCAGTTACTGATGATGTTACAATGTTACATAATCCCGTCCCCAGCAACCACGAATAATGAGGTTATCGAATGTCACTATTAACAAGAAAACAGCGAGACTATTGTGCCATAAAAGGATTATTTACGAAAGATAAAAGGAGCGACGACCGCTCGTTTGTACAACTTATTGGAACGTAGCAAGGTCACGCAGCACGGCGTGACTTCATCAGGGTTATTTGTTAATGAGTGACACGCTCGCGTGGCATATGACTCAGGTATGGTAGAAAGGGATAATAGGAAATGTCGAAGTCAATGATATGATTGTAAAGTAGCTTTTCGCCTGCGGCTTCACCCGCTGTGTCTAAAACTATACATATAAACCTTTCTCTTCAATCACTCTATTAAAAAATCACGCATTAAAATCTATTGCGTATTTTTAAAGATTTGTATAAGGATGTTGGGATACAGACAGAGAAAGCGACTTTGTTTTATATTATGTCATTATGATAATGATAACAGTTACCTAAAAATTGCACGTCACTATTTACGAATTGGTGGAAACTTTTTGAGGTGAGAAAAACGATGATATTTGTAAAGTTATTAGCATAGGAATGAGATGTATCTGAATGCTAGAGCTGAGAAAGTACAGACGTAGATATAAGATGTTCTTGCATTAAACTTTAGTAAGATCCGATCTAGAATAGACTGTTGAGTATTTCTTGTTTGTTTGGAAGCGTGGAATACATGTTGAAAGACGTGTCTATAAAGTTTTTAGATCCAAAATAAAATTAGCTCACAGCAATTCATGTAGGTTTGAATTACTAGGAATTCATGGTCGTCTCAACGTAATGATAATAATAAAGAAATACATAATATATTACACAGATAAATCGCCAGCTACCCACGCGACGCCGGCGCACCTATTTTATTATTAAATACTATGAGGTCATAATGTTTGTACATAGGCAAATCTTTGCACTTGCCAGTTTGTCCAAGTAAAAAAAACGTTTTCATCAGAGAATATTGAGTGGAAAAGTGGAGTAAATAATCTATTTAAAACAATAGTTTAGTAAGTATTCAGTATTAATACTCTCATGTACCTTGCCTAAAGACGCCATAAAACAGTCTAAGCGATTCAGTCATTACTGACGACTGACTGGCGACAAACGACACCACCGAGAAAAACATTACTACTATATTAGCTTGACAATAGCTTCATTAAGTACATTTCCAAATGTACTAGATAATTGACCACAAATCCTACCATTTAATTCTATCCTTGAGTTGCGATTCTATCGTATTGTACAGACTAGCCATAATTCCTACCATTCCACCGTCCTATAGACTTAATTTGACATTGACCGCCTCCTTGGTCCAGTGATTAACGCGTGAGCGTAGAACCGAGTGGATCTTAGGTTCGATTCCTGGTGAAGAAAATGTCTATCAAGTTCCCCTTGTTCCTAAAGAAAAAATCGATCATTGAAACAGATGTATGCATATTGCATAATGCATCTGTCCTACACTAGGGGACTTCTCGCTTAACATTTAAGTCTGCAGCTACTACCATATTACCTGTGCATCGGCTGTGTCCGTGAATATTGCGCCATGACACCGCCGCCGGCATGGCTAGCGGGCGCGCATACCGCCGCTAGCTAGCCATCCTCACACACACACTCACAACACTGCACCGTAACACACTGCACGCAACCTGTAACAAAGGGGGATATTAATGTGATGTCTTTGAAATTGACAATTGAAAGAATATCTGAAAACCCAGATGGTCCAACGACCAAAATGTCTTGACTAGTGGTAGTATGTAAGCCCATTAGTAGAAATTTCAATAGTGACGACCACCTAATTGAACTGTTACCTTTAGCTTTGCCCAGTACTAGCAATGCGATTTCTAATTTGAATAATACTCTGTTCATGCGTTTTAAAAAGTAGGCTTTTCATCTGTTTGATCTCTTTTTAGATGTGGATGACTTTTATATTTCTTATTTCGATAGAGATATACACTAATATTTTGTAGCTCTTGAGCAGTAAAAATAAACTACGTATAAACAGTTACAGTTTGTAGTTCTACATCCCGATGAATCTTCTATCAATATGATTAAGTTTTGTAAATTCCCCAGTCCTATACTACTAATTACATCCCTCTACTGTATTGTCAATTAAGAAACAATACCTCTCGGGATTACTAACGAGGTCAAAGTCCAAAGCACTATGATTTCTAACCCATAAAACAATTATAACCATTCAGCTAATACGTTCCCAAGAATCAGGCTATGTGACGTCACTTAACACGTATAATTAAAAAAACCGCGTCACCTGTTTATATCCAGCTAATACTTTAATTGGATAACAACTTAGTACATTGCGGAGGAAGCCACAAACAAATGTGTTTCTGAATCACTACGTATAGTATTTTTCTAATGACACGATCTATTTTTGACTTTAAGCTAATTTTACTTCCAATTAGTTCTAGACTTGTTGCTAATACTAGTCGCTGGCTGCAGCGTTGCTTGCGATCAGATGATACCTTCAACCCTTGTACAAGAAGGTATGCCGTATGTTATAACTTATAAGTTTAACATGTGTATTTGTGTTTCTTTCTGTAGCATTACATTTTCTATACATATGCATCGGTTTGCATGCGTTCTCGAAACTTGTTTTTGGTTTTGTGAATGTTCTATCTGATAGAAAGGATTGCAAGGAATACAACACTTTGGGTCAGCATTTTACTATCCTTTTGTTACGAAAAAAATGCAATTTATTAGTTTTATTCTTAATTTATGTATCTTAAAAAAAGGACCAGGGAACAATTTTTCTTGTGAAGATAAGCAGTAAGCTGTAAATACCTACCCCAAACCACCCTCATGTAGCAACAACGTAAAAGATAACGCACCTCCCTTTTCTTATAGCACAGTGTATCTTTTAGTATAACTAGCCTCTTGTCCCGGCTTTACTCGCGAGGATCCAGTAATCCAGTATAACAAAATATAGCCTCCTAATGTTATAAAATCATCTTCCTTATAATATTTTCTATTAGTTTAAACAATATGTCTATGTATTAATTAAAATTATAAAAAAAATGCTTCGTCGACCTTTAAACAATTCTTGTTCGTAGTCTTGAGAACTTCCTTTTTGTTGTAAGTCGGTTAAAAATCTAATTCACTCAGGAACGTACTTTTCTAATAGTGACAGAATTTTTAAAAGGGATGCAGTTGTAATCTACATTATTTTTAAGTGACTACATTTTTAGTATTTCTGCTCGAACTGATCCAGGGCGAAGGGCTAGTAGAATAAAAATGCAATTTGTGCGTAAATAATTATTACATCTTTTCTAAGGATTTATTTATTGACAAGCACATGATAAACATTTTTGATATCACTGAAACTATTTTTACCTTCATCTGGTATCAAATCTCTGAGTTGTAACGCTCACTTACTAACCATTGTACTAACGGAGTTGAAAATGATGACGTGACATTTTTTTCATTTATAATTTTATCTGCAAACAAGTTTCTTAAATTTCCTCGAGAAATTGTTGAAATAGTCGGTCGTAGCTTTCGAAATAAATTAAGAATATTTCAACTAGGTAGGTAACAAAAAATATTCCGAATTTCATCAATATTGGTTCAATGGTTTAGACATACAGATAGATAGACGGAAAGACAGAGTTATTTCACACAAATAGTACCTACTACGATTGTCCATGTATAACATACATTGTGTGAAATAACTCTGTCTTTCCGTCTATCTATCTGTATGTCTAAACCATTGAACCAATATTGATGGAATTTGGAATATTTTTTGATACCTACCTAGTTGAAATATTCTTGATTTATTATTATGAACATTATTTTTATATAAGTAGCAGTATTTGCATGATACCAAAAATACGCGACACGGACGAAGTCGGAGCGCAGTGCTAGTATCCACTATCCAGTACAACAAAAATAGCTTCTAAGCTTTATTTACACCAACACACACATTAAATTTATCACAGTAAATAATTGAAAGCATTACTCGGATTTTTGTTGATATTCTGTTCGTTTGGAACAACGCCAATGTGGGATGAATAATACGTATTGTGCTCGTCATACCATGTACCAAGTTACGTATTTTTTAAAGATCTTTTAGTATTGGAAATATAAAAAATATGAATAGGTATATAGTTGGAGGTATTGAAAATGAAAACGGCTGGACCAAGTGGGATAATTTTTGCAATTCTAAATGAGGTGTAAAATCAAAAGTCGAAAAAAACATCCTAAATCTTGTTTTTATTGGACATTTATTTTATTTTTCATGATAGATCTTTACTGACTGATAAGATTATCTATACATCCACGAACTAAGTGATATGTAAAATTAATGAACATATAGGCATTGAGATAATATTACTACGTATGGAGGAGACACCACGAACAAAATCTGTGCGCCATTTTTTTGCTCTAACTAAGTTTTAAAAATTATTATTTAGTTAGGTACTTAACGATGAAAGTTATTCCTTTACACTTTTCCGTATTATTTGTATTATTTGTGCAATATCGTAACATACACGAAGGCATGTTTGATGCGTTTCACTTTAAAACCATTAAAAAATACCGCTCAACATACGTCACATGACGTATGTTGAGTGGAACATAAGTGATGTAGGCGGTGTCGTCTCCTATTAATATTATCTCAATGCATATAGGTAGGTTTTTTTTATATATAAGTAAGTTGTTTCATATGTATAAGTAGGTGTATACCTAACTATGTTTCTTAGGTTATAAAGAACTTGATTAAATAGGTATTTTGTTTTTTTACACAGATTTTTTGTAATAAATTTGTAAACAGGAAGTGACGCAACAATTATGACGAATCTATTTGAAAGACAAGAAAAATATGTACGATTTTATTAATCTTTCTCAACTTGATTACAATATGTGCGTACTCTACTGCGGAATTTGATAATAGCGATTAAGTTATGTATTTTTTGAAATTCGAATTTTGTACATAAAATACTCAACTAATTAATGACTTTACTTTACGTCATTATTGCAAATGTTTAAAGTTAATTAGTGATTAAATTAACATTTCTCTAGGTATTAAGATAATAATTATTAATTATGTAGGTATAATCCCCATTTTTGTAATTAAACATTATTCGGAGATTTGCTATGATAACATGCCTCGTATTTTTTTATATATTTATTCGAGTTGAGTTTTGGTGTTTCGTCTTGCTTGATTTTTATAATTCATACATCAATAATTAGGTATTTTATAAAGTTTTCAGCAGAAATCTGAAGATTCACGACAAATAGCTGGTGAATATGTTATAACTTGATTTATGTTAGTGAGAGGCGGCTGTAGCCTTGTAGGCCCATTCTGTGAGCGGACCAGCTTGCCCGTTCACCAGAAACACATCTCATTGGTGTCGATTGCAGTTATTTTAGCCACCAAAGAGCATCGGGACAAAAATAACGCGTACACTTCTTGATTAGTTTATCGTCTTACATAACTTTGCACGTGCAGCCAACAGTCAAACTGACCACGAAATCTATTCTATCGTAGCTGATTCGAGACAACTGACATCATTTTACGCAGTTACCTACTCTGCTACTATGACGAAACACCAAAAGTACATCGACTTGCTAACGCACTTTTATTCACGTATATCACTTTTAGACACATTTCTGATTTCTCCTACTTTCCCTAACGTCATAAGCTTATCGCACTTACCTTTAAACCTAAAACGGACGCAGAATCTTCCAACGGGACTTAGTCACGATTCTCACACGCGCGGATGCTATATTATCACTTTTTAATACACATATATTGATAAATAACAGATTTTGAAACACCACTTTCTTAGATTACCACGTGTTACACGTTACTTGATACGTTTCGGGATTTACAAAGTCCATTGAACTGTTTCCGATGAAATTTACGTCTAGCGAAATTATAAGTACGGAGTGGCAACGGTGTATAGTTTGTTTCGCGGTTCGGCCGCCAGGCGGCGCGCCGGTCGGAGGGGGGCGGAGCCGAGAGGGACGCGGGCGCGCAAGCGAGACAGATAGATTGGTATTTGGTATGTTACGCCACGTTGTACGAAATGTTTTATCACGGTGTACTTATGGGATTTCTATGTGAAAACAATTGTTCAGATGGCAAGGACTGAGGACCGGGAGACCTGCGACACTTGAATGTGTGTCATCGATGAACGCCGCAACCGCCGAGTTGGGAAAGCGCGAAAGGCGTTCGACGGGTCGAGCGGCGGAGAATGGAGACCGCTCGAGCTCTTGTCTCGAGAATCCCAAGTCGCCAGGCCTGCACGTGGTCGGTACTCGGTAGTGATTGTATTGATAAAAGGTGGATTAAATGTGTTTTACCTAAGCTTAAATTGTAGACACGTTTTGGAAATGTAATTTACATAACTTGCATGTAATTTTGTAAACGATACAGAAAGATTGAGGTTATATTTTCAACATTATTAATCCATGTTGTTAAAACATGAATGATTTAAGTATTAAGTATATTTTACAGAATAGGTACATATTTACTTAAATAATTTAATTTGCCAAGAAACTAAAATACCCGTTTCTCAATAGCTGATACTCTAGTTTTACTTTTATTATAGGTATCTAGGAATTGTTGTACGCCTGACTAAAAAGTAACAGTTACAACCACGAAACAAAGCACTGTCTTTACTCTTAACATTTATTATGATTACATTTTTGTTAGGTACTTATGATATTGATTATATTTAATTTAAAATGGGGTTTATTAGTATCCCGTGTCCCTTTATTGGGGTATGGGCATTTGAGTATATATTCTATAGTATGGGGCAGAATGCAGATGCATTATGCATTATTCATACATCTGTTTCACTGATCGATATTCTTTGAGGACAGCATTTTGCTTTCTGTCAGAACGAGACATTTTTTTCTTCGTGTCCACCGGGAACCGAACCCAGGACCTCTCAGTTCTACCACGTTCTACGCTCTGTACCAAAGAGGCGGCGACAATTATTAGATAATGATTATTGATAATTTAATATACCTATAATACAAGGTTTCCATCCGCGGCATCGCTCGCATTTTCAAAGAAAAACCCGCATAGTTCCCGTTCCTGTGGGATTTCCGGGATAAGAAGTTTGTGAGGTTGGATAGACGGATGGTTAGATGGATGTTCGTTATTCTTTCACGCAAATACTAGGTACTGAAGTCTGAACCGATTACAATGAAATTTGGTATGAAGGTAGCTGAAGACCCAGAAAAGACATAGGCGGTTAGAATTAACACAGATAATTAATATAATGGCTATATTTATTTCCTTTAATAAGTAGGTATGTTATAAGTAGTACATGGGCTATAGGCATTTATTACGAGTAACGCGACGGACCCTTTAATTCAGTGGTCATCTCTGCTGAAAGTAATATAGGTATTTTAAGCTTCAGTTTGGCACATACATATAGGTTGGTACTTAATTAATATACTTACCTAATTGTTATTAACCACCACCAACCACTCCCCAAAAAATAAATACATCGTTTTGTTAAGTTTATTATTGTTAAGTTTTATAGGTAAGTATATTTTTTTACTGCTATTAGCGAGGAAATCGCTGAAGTAAGTAATTATACAAACTGTTTTTGTTATTTTATTTTTCGGAGTGTTATTATTTTTTTTGTCAACGGTACCAGTCGATGAGCCTGTGACATCATTTTGTAACGGTCACCGACGGCCAACTCGAAGCGAACGGGTAGTAGGTGGAGAGGAGAAATCTCTTTTATGCAAAATCATAAATAATAATTTGAATAATGAGCATAAAAATTATGAAAATAAAAAGCAAATTGGACGACTACATGAAATTAGAACTCAAAGATAAAACATTTATAATATATTTTTCAGAGGTTGTCTGGTAACTTAGGCGTCCTTCAGAATTCTCGTAATAAACAAAATTATAATGCGAAATTTGAATATTTCCAACAATCTTTGGTTACTAATTTATTTTCTGGTGAATTTAAATAAAGTAATTTAATTTAGCTTTAGTTTATTCATGGACTAATAGAATCTAAAGTTATATATATATATATAGAATATATTCTATTAGTCCATGGTTTATTTAATCTAACTATAGGTACGGTACATTATCAATGAAAAGTGTACCATTTTAATCTCAATACTATGTATTATAAAGGCGAAAGTTTGTAAGGATGTATGGATGTATGGATGTATGGATGTTTGTTACTCTTTCACGTAAAAACTACTGAACCGATTACAATGAAATTTAGCACACATATAGAGGGTAACTTGGATTAACACATAGGATAGGTTTTATCCCAGAAATCCCACGGGAACGGGAACTATGCGGGTTTTCCTTTGAAAACGCGGGCGAAGCCGCGGGTGGAAATCTAGTTTTTAATAATTCCATCCTAAAACCACGTACCAATAAGTTAATTTATTTAATCTTTGTGCTGCATACATAGTACATATATATGTTTAGTATTATAATCCATACTAATATTATAAATGCGAAAGTAACTCTCTCTGTCTGTCTGTTACTCAATCACGCCTAAAATACTGAACCAATTTGCATGAAATTTGGTATGGAGATATTTTGATACCCAAGAAAGGACATAGGCTACCTTTTATTGCGAAATATGTACCACGGGCGAAGCCGGGTCGGACCACTAGTATTATATATTGTCCTAGTACTTTTCAAATGTGCTATAGTATGTAATGGCACAGACTAATAAATAATAATAATATACGTAGGCGGTCCCAAAATTACCCGACCTGACTTACGTACTGGCAGTTTTATTCGATTAAATACTCTTTTTAAAAAGTCTGATCAATGCGGATTTTAAATTTGGAATTCGAACACGCTAGGTCATTTGTCATTTGTTTTGTAGTCGTTGAAAGTGAACGCTGTCAGAGAATTTTCTAATATGGAAAAAATTGGTCTACGATACGTCATTCAATACTTTCATTTGAAAGGCCTTAGCCCAACTAACATTAAAGAAGAGCTAGATTCTACATTGGGGGAGTCTTCTCCTTCGTTTACAACGGTAAAATATTGGGTGGCCGAGTTCAAACGTGGCCGAACGAACTGCCAAGATGAACCTCGCAGTGGGCGACCAAATGAGGTGACTTCGCCAGAAATGGTAAAAAAAATCCACAAAATTGTATTGGATGATCGTCGACTAAAAGTGCGCGAGCTAGCAGATATGGTAGGCATTTCAAAAAGTGCAGTACATCGTATCTTAACTGAAAACTTGAACATGAGGAAGCTGTGCGCAAGGTGGGTGCCGCGATTACTCACACTAGAGCAAAAACAGCGTCGTGAGGATGTTTCAGTCGAGTGTTTGGCAAAATTTCGAAGCAATAGTGCAGAGTTTTTGCGTCGATTTATTACCATGGATGAAACGTGGGTTCATTATTTCACACCGGAGACGAAAGAACAGTCAAAGCAATGGACTGCAAGGGGAGAATCGGCCCCAAAGAAGGCAAAAACGGTTCCATCGGCAGGAAAAGTCATGGCATCGGTTTTCTGGGACGCTCGTGGTATAATCTTCATAGATTATCTACCAAGAGGAAAAACCATCAACGGCGAGTATTACGCAAACTTGTTGCAGCGTCTAAGTGAAGAAATAAAGATAAAACGGCCTCATCTAGCAAAGAAAAAAGTTTTGTTTCATCGGGACAACGCGCCAGTCCACACCTCCGGCATTGCGATGGCTAAAATCGAAGAATTAAAGTTTGAATTGCTACCTCATGCACCTTATTCACCAGATTTGGCCCCATCTGATTATTTTCTGTTCCCAAACTTAAAAAAATGGCTCGGTGGGAAAAGATTTGCAAGCAATGAAGATGTTGAGTCTACGGTTAATGCCTATTTTGAAGAGCTCGACGGTTCCTACTACAGACGCGGCATTGAAGCTATAGAGCACCGCTGGGAAAAGTGTAAAGGGCTACAAGGAAGCTATGTAGAGAAATAAATATAATTTATTCCATATTTTTTGTTTTTTCTTGGTTAGGTCGCCTACTTTTGGGACTGCCCTCGTACTACGTTAATGGTGTGTATTTGCGTCTTCATCCCTGATTCAAATTGAAAGAAAGAGTACAAACAATAAACATATACATAGAAAACCACCAACTTTCAAGTTTATAAATTTACTACCTAGCGTCTGTGGTCTAGCGGTTCGCCCGGCTTCGCCCGTGGTATGAATCAAACTTAAGTTAAGAATCACGTAACTACCGTGGTATGAAAAAGTTTCAGTGATAAGCTGGTTCAATTATAGATTTATATTATTATTAGTAGGTATAGATATAGTCTGTAGATTAGGATATAATAGAACAGGAGTCAGGACTCGGTACTAGTAAAATAACCATGATAAACTTGAAAAGGCAACTGATCATTCAGGTCTTCAATCAAGCATTTAATTACGCAAGCAAGCAAATATATGCCACAAATCCACTATCCAATTAATCTAAATTCCAGAATCACGTACAAAACACTTTCAATTTGGTAATGCAGGAATAGAGATGACCTTTCGAGACGCGGCGGGTGATAGCTGAGGTCGTCGGTCGCGCGGCGTTGCCGGACCGCACGGTCGCGTTACGAATCCTACTAGCGAAGTCCTAGCCCATATTATGTTTTATATAGTCTATACTAGACTTACATTGTATTGTTGTAACTATTGTTGGAAATACAGTCTTTATAGATTTGTGTGTTTATTGATTTAAATTGCTATGTTCTGTTCTCTCGGTTGAATTATTGTTTTATCTTCAAAGAACAAATCTGTAACAAAATCGATGCTGTAAGCTGTAGCCTGCGACTTAAAGGCTTAAATGCTGTGAGCATTGACGTAGTAGGTATATTATTCTTACGTAAATGTCTGTAAGTGAAGCGACTGAACAAATGCTTCTGAAGGCTTTATTGAATCGGCCTGTTACACACTAGTTAGGTATATAGGTAGTATATACATAATCTGTAGTTTCATATTATTAATTATTATGTACAAGGTAGAAGTTCCATATTATCTACGTCTTATCAAAATAGTTTAGTATTATCCGTGTAAAGTAATTTTTTACAGCGTAAAAACGTGTAAAGGACAACTTATATGTAGTTGAAAGCTATACAGCATACAAACGTAGACTGGCATCATTAAACCTATAACATTGTAACAATAATGTTATGTTACCTACCTACATTGATGTAATGGCTACCGTGTACCTAGTCAAGTCCGACTAGAAATAGGCGTAGCCGCATTTCTGGTTTCAGGCGTGACAGACACACAACTTGTAACGCTAGAATGGCTAAGCGGATTTTGATTTTTATTTATTTGATTTTTCCACTTGTAATGTAAAAGTAATTTCGTGAACAGAGTTATGCTAATGTTAGTGGCGACAATTCTACTAGCATTAGCATAACTCTATACTAACACTCACAATTCGTGAGAGAAACTTTTATATCAAATAAAAAAAAAACATGAATTTTTCTCCACAGAAATACATACTACACCAGTATATACCTAACCAGTCATATACTACAGGAAACTGTACTATACAGGGTGGTTGGGGATGGGTCGGGAGGCGAGAGGGCGATCTAATTACCTCTGTAGCCCTGAAGGTCGACCCCTCCCGTGTGATGTAAAGCATTTTTGTTCATTTCGGGATTTTTAGCTTGCTTTTTAGAGCTAGTTTTTGTTTAGTGACCATCTAGGGGGTGTTTTGTTTATTGTAAGTTAGGCGTTGTCAGTAAAATATTCTAAATAGTAAAAGCTCGTTTCTTTTCCATTATTTAGATGAAGAAAATTTTGTATCATTTTCATATGTTTTATGTACTTAAGTATTGTTTTGTTTCAAAACTAAGAGTGCGATGTATGTTTATTTTCCCAGGGATATATTTATTTTATAACGATTTTCTGTGTGTTTCTATGAACTAACACATAGAAAGTCGTTTAAAAGGAGTTCAGTGTCTAACACAAGCACACAAGTAGACAAAACAATATTTTTTATTACACAGATGTAAAACAACATCAAACTCTGTTAATCTCATCTTGAATTCGTTTTTCGTTGTCTTTCTCTGGATGCACTCATCGTCTGTCTTTCACTTTTCAAAAAATTATCTGTATTTAGGAATGTAGGTAAATTGAATTGAATAAATATAAAATCAAGTAAGCTACTATTAGCTTACTACATTCCTCATCTATTTATAGACTAGCTTTCCGCCCGCGGCTTCGTCCGCATTTTCAAAGATAAACCCGCACAGTTCCCGTTCCCGTGGGATTTCCGGGATAAAACCTATCCTATGTGTTAATCCAAGTTACCCTCTATATGTGTGCTAAATTTCATTGTAATCGGTTCAGTAGTTTTTACTTGAAAGAGTAACAAACATCCATACATCCATACATCCATACATCCATACGTCCATACATCCATACAAACTTTCACATTTATAATATTAATAGGATTAATTTTTCATCCACGATTTTCTTTCATTATTTCCTTCCACACCTCCAGAAGTCGCATTTCCTTTTACTAGTATGTGGATATTTGACAAACATTCACGCTTGAATCGTTTTGGATGAGTTATACTAGCCGCTTACCCCAGCTTTGCTTCACAGAACAATCTATGTAACTATGTTATTTGGTATAGATAACTTAGCGTGGCTTTCTAAAATCGATAAAAAATCGAGTCGTTTTTGTGTTGAATCGTAACAAACAAGATCCTTCCCTCTTTATAATGCCAATATTGTTGTATTTAGTACTAGATTTCCGCCCGCGGCTTCGCCCGCGTTTGCAAAGGAAAACCCGCATAGTTCCCGTTCCCGTGGGATTTCCGGGATAAAAACTATCCTATGTGTTAATCCAAGTTACCCTCTATATGTGTGCTAAATTTCATTGTAATCGGTTCAGTAGTTTTTACGTGAAAGAGTAACAAACATCCATACATCCATACATCCTTACAAACTTTCGCCTTTATAATATAATATATTAGATTAGATTTAGTATTTTCTATACTATTCCCAGATAGATTATATTATTGTCTCTAGCTGTAGCTCAGTTTCAGGTTCAGAAATTTAAAGTATGTACCTAGCACGTCTACTTTGCCTGGACGATTTTATTTTGGCTCTTTGTTGCTACCCTGAGATCAATATGTCAATTCTCAAGGTAGCAACTTTCGACAAACTTTTTAAGACTTTACTTTTTTACTTCATAATAATTGTTGAAAGTTCTACTAATATACAATACCTATACTTACATGTTAACATTTATGAAATTTGAAATACATTGTAATAATTGTATTTGTTAAAAATTAAAATAAGTACATATGCGTTCACATGATTTCATCGAAAGCACAGAAAGAAACGTGATAAAAACTGAAAAAGACCTATTTGATATGCCAGACTATCTACATTTATATAGAGACAAATCGTGCAGTAGTTTTTGCATGAAATATCACCAAACATATAAATGTTTTTTCTTTCTTTCTTTCAAACATCACGAATCCATTAAACATAAGTAATGGATATAGGGCCAAAAGTTTTTTGAACTAGTTTTCCGCTCTTGCATTGCTTGCGACTTTACGACTTTACACATACAAACATCCATATTATATACTTACACCGTATAAACACCTGCATTTCTTATATTTGGATAGACTAACTTTCGCCCGCAACTTTTTCGAATTATTAAGTATATCAAATGTCTTATCATAGCATTTTCTCGTGTTTGATTTTACGCGAGTATTATAAGTAGGTACCCACATTTAGAAATTAAAGATTTAATGGATTTAAACGCGATTTTATTCTTTTAAGATTTAAGTCTTCAATTACTAAATGTCTAGTCTCTTGTACCAAAGCTCGTATTATGCTTATCTAGTCACATTATTCTAAAATGCGAAAAGCACAACCATACCCATCCAAAAGTGGTCGCGCACAATGTCGCTTTCCCCGGCGATTCAAGCTCTCGGGTAAATATTAGTGCGGTGAATGGCTCAGCGTACTGCGATGAATGCGAAAGCGGTGCGGCAACGTCGCACCACCCATAAGGATTACGTTCCAGTTTTAGATTTTACTTCTTATTTTAACCCCTAACGAAGATGTTTTGAATTCTATTTATCTTTGTCTGTTGTTTTGTCTGGTTGTCTGTATGTATGTGGTATCAAATGCATTGTGACTGTAGTTCATCAATCTATAAAGAATTCCTAGCTTTCGCTCTCATAATCCCCATTTCTTCTCTTTTGTGACTTTATTTTGGCATAGCTAAACAAGAATTAGCATTCGTGTATTATATCAAATATTATTACTTATTTCTTAATTATATTAAGTATATGTATGTAATTACTAATTACCTACGTTAAATTAACACAACAAAAAGCACTAATTAATTATTGGAGGTATAGGAGGAGGCAACATTTTGTTTGAAATACTAATTATATTTTACTAAGTTCTGCTTTTTATCTTTCTCGTGCAAAAAGTGACTAAACAACGTCTTTAATATAATATTACCTATATCATAACATACGGGACCACTTGTATTTCGATTAAATCGAAGTTACATATACAGTGAAAGAGTAAATACATTGAATATTTAAATATTTATCCATTTCCAAAGATATATATTAAATAACAATGAAAAATCTCAGCTCAAAGTAATGTGGAAATACCTTACCCAGATGTCTGTTTTGTTCCAATTGAACGAAAAAACCGTTCTCAAATCCGCAAACTACATTCGGTCATTCTGGTCGATTTGCATAACACCTAAAGGTAACCTATATACTTATTGTATTTATCTGTTTTACTCAATAAAAATTTATGTTTTGCTACTTTCGTTTGCAAGGACTAAATTGTAACAGTGGTTCAGAACTTGTTTGAATTATGATCCTGTTTTGCGAATATGAATTCATTTGCCTACGACTATCTAACTGGCTATTCCAATAGAGCTGGCTATACATGAATTGAAAATTGTTTTGTATTAATTTTGTTTCCGTTTTATTTAACTATGTGTGAAGCAATGGAGAAAATAAAATTGCAGCGTAACGACACACTTCTTTATTTTGAAAGTTCTAACAAGAATAATCCACGTTTAGCAATGGCAAGCTAATATATAGGCTTATCCCCTCCGCGTGGCTGGCTGGTAGGCATGGCGGTGGCAAGGCGGCTGGCAGGAGGGGATGTCAACATGGCGGCTTGGCTTGACGGAGGTGACAGGCGACGTCACGTCCGTTACCACAGAACACATATTACTGTCCGTTACACTCGGCCATCCTGAAACAGTTGTTCCCACAGGAACAACAAAAATAATTAGCTCTCTAATAAATCAATAAGATCTTCGGTTTCCATTCGCTCATCCGAACTGCTAGCACTATCAGAAACTGTAACAATACTTTTATAGGGCCTCAACGAATCTGCAGCTACTAACCCACTAAAACTCTTATACCCACGTAAACCCTATATACTTCTAATTTGGTACCTATCATTGCCCAATACTTCCGTTACGACATAAAGACCGGAATGCAAGTCGTCAAGTTTAGTGTTAACTTTGGATGCTGAACAAGTAGGTGCTTGACGCGTTAGCAATAAATCACCCTTCTTATATATGTGAGCGGATTTTCGTTTCCTATCGAAGTTACGTTTCATTCTAGCGCTCGCTTTTAGTATCCTGACATTGCACCATATAAAACCAATCCGCTACTTCGAGACGATTCACGTTCATAGTGTCTACTGGATGTCTACTTAACGCATCTACATTCTACATGTTTCATTCGTTCCCCCGGCCTATACTCTACGCTTATATCGTAATCTTGTATAGAAAGCCACCACCTTGCGATACGTGGTATAATGTCACGTTTAGTAAGCGTAACGCGGACTGTTGTACAATCAGTAACAATCTTAACCTTTTTTTTCTACTATATATACGCGAAAACGACGCAAGGATTCTACAACGGCAAGAGTTTCCAGTTTATAACCTGAACCTAATATACATGCTTTCCTCTTTACTTGTCACCCTACTAAAATATAAAACGGGTCGCAACGTACCATCAATCTGCTATTCCTAATTTACACGCGTCAGTATGTATTTCCGTAAGAAAGCACAGGATCGTACAAAGCTAACACAGGCTCGGAACACAAACACTTTTTTAATTGTTCGAAACTATTGTTTTGATCACTACTCCATATCCACGAAGCTTTCTTTTTAGTTAAATCGGTTAACCCAGATGTTACTGAAACAATTTTTGTTATCATATTAAGGTGAAATTTACATATTGTGTCCATATTGCAAAAAGTTTAACTGGAAAAATAGTATAAAAATTTTATCTATCGTGGAAATCTCGGAAAATGGTGTCCTTTTAAAAGAACGATAGTAACAACTGGGTTAAAGGGCGGGCAATGATAGCAAAATTGTAAATAAACTTACGAAAATAACTACACAACTCGATAAATTGACGCACACTATGAACATTGGTCGGTGTTGGAAAACGAGACACCGCTAATAACTTTGAATCGCCCGGTTGAATACCAAGCCGATATTTTATGACCTAAATACGTTATTTCATTTTGCAAGAACGAACACTTACTCATGTTTAATTTTCAATTTTCTACTTCAAGTTTGACAAGTACCGCTTGCAAAATATCTAAGCCTGACATAACGTCATTCGAGGGTAAGAGTAAATCGTCCAGAAATGCCAAAATTTCACGTTTACTACTCGACCAAGCCAACTAGACGCTCGGGTGGAATGCGGCCTCCCCGCCCGCTTACCGCCTCAGGTACCGCGTTCGCCTTAGTACGGTTCGCAGCATCGACGCATTCGTACGTTTCGCATCGCTAGTTATTTCTGTACTTTTTATTATTAATCGTTAAAGCTTGTTGTTGACTGTTAAGTTTTTCGTTGTTATTTGTTTAAGTTTTTACTGTGTTGTTATTCATAGACAGCCCTCGAAATGGGGAAAAATAAGACTATTCATAGCGGAGAGCGAACAGTGATATTATTAATATTTTTTTTTTGCTATCTGTACCCGAGACATGGGCGGGTGACGTCACAGTTGAAAAGGGTCTAGTTGGCTTGGTCGAGTAGTACCATGTTTGTTTTTAACATTATTATTTTTAGTTCTACCTACAGATTCAACTATTTTATTTATCAACCGCATAAAAACGGATGGCGCGTTCGCTAAACCGAATGGAATACGAGTGTACTCGAAATGACCCTGAGGTGTTATGAATGCAGTTTTGTGTGTATCTTCATTACTAACACCACAGACTAATAATAATAAACTACGTATACAACACGTAATTATTGATGATGGCCTTGAACCATATCTAAACTCGTAAAATATTAATTGTGGCCCGCTAATTTCGAAACCTGATCGTCTATGTTTGGCAATGGAAATCTATCTTTTACGGTAATAGCATTTAAGGCACGGTTATCAACACACATCCTACTGTCACCGTTTTTCTTTTTGACTATAATGACCGGAGATGCATAACTAGATTCAGACTCTTTGATAATCTCGGCATCTAATAAATCACTTTAGGCTGAACTACTGCTTGTTCGCTATGCGATAATCGATAAGGCTGGCGGTAAATAGGCTGATCACTAGTAAGCTTTATTATTAGCATTATAATTGGCAAATCTATGGCAAGCAAGGGTAAGTACCTGGCTATTTGGCTGTAGTGGAGACTCCTGGCAGCTTTCAGCCCTGGTTAGGACCTCTCCCGGCGGCCACACGATAACCTCGCAGCCCATGTTGATGACTTTGATGTACCCGTCTTCACCAGTGAGCAGGGTGGATGGAAGAGAGTAGGCCACTCCCTGCAGCTCATGATGCCGAGGCGGTGTAACCGCATCGTTGCCGACCTTATTTCCGAGAACCCGCACTTGAATGATGGAAGAGCCAGGTGGAAGTCTCTCTTCGTTGACTGTGACGACTTTAAAGCGATCATGGTCTTCGATAGCCTCAATATCGCAAATGGGATTGGGATCTTGAGTACGATTAAATTTGATTATGCCTTTGCTAACTGTCAATGTCATACCTTCGCTGTTGATGACAGGCTGACCGATTAAAAGATTAACATCGGCCATTTTGATGCTAGACAAGTAGGCGTGGCATTTCATGGTTA
This sequence comes from Colias eurytheme, assembly GCF_061535395.1. Taxonomy (NCBI): domain Eukaryota; kingdom Metazoa; phylum Arthropoda; class Insecta; order Lepidoptera; family Pieridae; genus Colias; species Colias eurytheme. The sequence goes on along the minus strand of NC_143000.1, from coordinate 1,347,373 downwards.
TACCGTCAATTTCTAATTGAAATTCGACTTCTCCACGACTCGTTGAGAGTCCACCGGAGAATCCTTTTAAAATGACACTCGTCGGTTTGACATCCAATGACAATGCGTTCGATACGTTAACTTGACTGCCGGTATCAATGTATGCTTTCACGTGGATGCCATCGACTTTAACGACCTTTTTGTATATTTCATTATAAGGGCGTAGTACATTTACTTCTTTTATGTTGTCGGTTGAGATAGATCTTCTATTTTCCGTGGCAATTGTAGAACAACGTGAAGCAATGTGTCCCTTATTTCCACATTTATAACATGAACGTGTGTCAGGTAGGGAGCAATCACGCAGTAAATGACCAGTTTTCTTGCATCTCGGACACGGGTCTGTTTCGACATTGGGTGGCATTGACTTTTTATCCAGGTGAGATGGCCTACTCACCAAATTTTTATGAAACCTTGTGTCGATAGGTAAGGTACGGTAGTCGTCAAGTGCACATAAAAATCCTTCGTAAAGCTCTCCTGGCGTGTGGCATTGGAAGGCTCGAGCGTTAGGTTGTAGCGATAGTGGCAGACCACGAATGATACAGGAAACGCTGGCGCTATCGGATAACTTGCACCGGAAGCACATGGCGATTTTATCTTGATAGTATTTTGTCATCGTCTCTGTAGGTTGCTTCTTCCTTTGTAGTAATTCTTCAAGCATATTTCCATAATCGCGATATCGAGGAAATGCTCGCAATAGCATATCCTTCCATTGTTCCCACGTGTAATCGTAGTTCTCTAGACGATTATACCACTTCTTTGCTTGACCTCGCAGCTTATCTTGTAGGTAAAATGATTTAGTTGTATCGTCCCATCCATTTATTTCCCCAATTTGGTCAATTTTACGAATCCATGCTTGTACCGTGCATTCCTCACTATCAGGGTCAAATTCCGGGATTAAAGATGCAGCACGATGGACTTTTGACTTATTTGGAGCTTGGGGGTCATCTTCCAGGTTGCGTAAAGCCTTTACTACTTCTTTTTCCAGCAGATTCTTGAGCAACTTCCGTGCAGGCGGTGAAGAAGTACCCTCATCTTCCTCCGACATTGATTCGTCAGGAGGTCGACAAACTTGTGGTCGACGTCGTTTCATCCCGCTTCTGATTTGTGAAGCAATGGAGAAAATAAAATTGCAGCGTAACGACACACTTCTTTATTTTGAAAGTTCTAACAAGAATAATCCACGTTTAGCAATGGCAAGCTAATATATAGGCTTATCCCCTCCGCGTGGCTGGCTGGTAGGCATGGCGGTGGCATGGCGGCTGGCAGGAGGGGATGTCAACATGGCGGCTTGGCTTGACGGAGGTGACAGGCGACGTCACGTCCGTTACCACAGAACACATATTACTGTCCGTTACATATGTTATAGTTAAATGAATATTGAATAGAATGGTTGGTGCTTGCTCAAAGCTGCAAATAAGTTTAATGGTCCTGACACTATTCGCTGGTCCGGGATACATCGCCCATTTTTGCAAGTGATTACTATCAAGCTAATTTTTCGTGAGTAGCTTTATTTTGATGAGATGCCCAATAATTTCATGTACAAAACTCTCGATTGTGGTAGCTACCAGAGGAAACAAGGATAAAATATTTTGATTTGATGGTTCTCAAATATTAATTACTAACTGAATGTTTTTTTTTTGTTCAATCTCAAGATAATTATCTAAATTATTCGAAAAAATATTTGTCCTACAAAATCTATGGTTTGATCAAAGAGTCCCCCTTTCCAATGTGTATCGATAACGAAGTCATCATAAATGATTACTAACCAGCAGATTTTTTTATTTTCACTTATTTAATACTTACATAATTCAACAGATTGTCCTACAAATTGCGTAATAAATATTTGAGAACCGTCAAATCAAAAATTTTTATCCTTGTTACCTCTGTTAGCTACCACAATCGAGAGTTTCGTACATGAAATTATTGGGCATCTCATCAAAATAAAGCTACTCACGAAAAATTAGCTTGATAGTAATCACTTGCAAAAATGGGCGATGTATCCCGGACTATAGTGTATCGTAAGGGAACGTGTTGAGATTCTGTTGTTAATATTAAGCATTTTTTATTATAGGGATATTTTTTATATGTTTGAATTCCTGAATCATCGTATAACTAGTATACATCAGATAAACTGAGGCCTATTTTATTTATTTATTTTATTTATGACACTTTATTGTACATATAACAGGAATTTAAAATAAGTGAATACATTAAATTGGAAAGTGTACAATAGGCGGCCTTATTGCTTAAAAGCAATCTCTTCCAGGCAACCATAAAAATAAAGAACATGTAAGACATTGGTAAAAAGCGAGGGCCTATGTCCAGCAGTGGAAAAATATAGGCTGATAATGATGATAATAATACATCAGATTTCCGTATATATCACGAATTTTATTTGTATTTTCATTTTTCAATAGAGAATATAATATAAGAAATAACAAGATGCGAAGCTAGTTAAATATTAGTTTGAATGTAATAAGAATGTACTGCGATTCTACACAGCTACCTAATTGATGTAGGTAGTTGATAACAAAACGCAGCTAGTCAACGACTATTGGTAAAGTGAGGGTAGTTGGGTCGAACGTCGTATAAACAGCGTCCGAGCCCCTAGGCACGATCGTACGAATGCGCCACGAGACAAAGGAACGCGGCAATTTATAGTATGCGACAGCTAAGCATGTTCGGACAGGAAACAGTGACAACTATATTGACAACTACTCATCCACAAAAATATTAAATCAAAAGTTACGTCTAACACGGCCATACTGACAATCGTACGTCCTCGTACGCCTTTTCTCGTATTAAAACACCGGTAGTTCATCTCGGGATTACACAACCATCCTGCCTCGGCCAGACTGACCTGACAGAACAATAACCACGTCCACATGACATAGGCACTCCGTTCGCGTATCTTGGTATATCTACGCTCGTACGACTACTAGTGAAATGCATCACTACGATACGTCAGCGACTAGACAATACCTCAACGCCAGAGTTCAACTAGCGATTTGGATCACTACACACAATTCCTTCGATGAACTACATTCCCGTTACAATAATCCACGTAACAAACTTTTACTTCACACAACGAACGAAAAAACACAAACGCCAGTATGCCGTTACAAAACTACGTAAACTCAAAACAATTAACAAGTGTAGGCTTGAATTCGATCCCACTTCTGATATAAGAAATAACAAGATGCGAAGCTAGTTAAATATTAGTTTGAATGTAATAAGAATGTACTGCGATTCTACACAGCTACCTAATTGATGTAGGTAGTTGATAACAAAACGCAGCTAGTCAACGACTATTGGTAAAGTGAGGGTAGTTGGGTCGAACGTCGTATAAACAGCGTCCGAGCCCCTAGGCACGATCGTACGAATGCGCCACGAGACAAAGGAACGCGGCAATTTATAGTATGCGACAGCTAAGCATGTTCGGACAGGAAACAGTGACAACTATATTGACAACTACTCATCCACAAAAATATTAAATCAAAAGTTACGTCTAACAATCATTTTATTTACCGTGCCGCATCAACGAATTGCGGGCTTTTGATAGCAAACTTTGCATAGCATGAATAATAGCTTTTATTTATTATCCAGAGCATTCAGGTAGAAACAATGAACCACTTGAATATTTATTTATAATTGACAAGAACCGAGATGTTTAGTGAGTGGAACTGACGCTTGATAAGTTATAAATACACTGTTTACTTACATTTACATTACTTAGGTGGTAGTTAGGGATTGTGTTGTTGACGTAAGAAGCCTTTGTCCTTTGAGTTTGAAAATGAAATATAACTATTTTTATTTCCTTATTTTAAGTTGGTTGGTCTTTAGTTATCCCTCTATAATATTTAGGTATACTTTAATTATTTACTCCTCTTAAATTCAAAGCATTGCTCTTTCAGGTTGTAATAAAATGCTAGCTTATTAACTTTTAGTTTTCAGGACTGGACAGTTTATATTCTTTTTAAGAATTAATGAATGTAACACGAAACAAAATAACTGGTTCATATAATATGTTATTTAAGTCGTCTATTAGCGATAGGTATCTTTGAATTTCTCAGTATTGTATTTCAAAGACAATAGTTTAGTATTTCAGATTAGTCTATGTTGAAGGGTCTTTTAGAAAAGCTACTTAATGAGGTAAAGCACCCTAATCAAATTTCAAAGTTCTGTGTAATTAGGTATACATAGAAAAATATCAATAATGCTATTTATGTTTCTTTATAGACGGTTCAACGTTGAAACCATTACTTATAAATAATTAATATAATATAAGCTTAACTAGCTAGTTTTTAAATATTAATAATTTAATTAAAACGGGTTTCTTAGTATATTTTAAGGTCTTCGTTGTGAGAATATACTTTTTAATTACCTGACTATAGTGTTCTACTTTTTCTATAGTGTAATAAAATATAAAACTAATTACTATGCCGACCTATAGGAGGTAATTTAATGTAATTTTGGTACAATCCTAACTGGTTTCAATTGTATTAAACCGACTCAGATAATATAATAGGCTCTATAGAAACTATTAGAGATAATACATTTCATATTATACTACTTAAATCTAGTGCTTGACCATTAAAATTCAAATGAATTATTAGCATAAAAGATAATAAACTATGATAGTAGTTAGGTAATATCTAATATCTAATTAAGTTTTTTTTTTCATGCAACAAAAATAAAATTGAATTATTTTTCGATACTTTTAATAAAATTCGTTATAACTTTCACGTTCATTACAAACACATCATAACGAGTTTCCATTCCACTCGAAGCTTGTTTTAGTAGCATCGAGCGAACTTTTCAAATGATGCCTTTCAGCTTTCACGCAGCGCAGTGGAGGACGGGTCGATATTGCGACGTTGCCGCACCGCCACGCCTGCCACTTGCGGCAATGTTTATTTTTACTGTTTGTTGCCAATCAATTAAATGAGGGAAAATGACACCTGCGATCCACGATGTCCGTAATCTAATATATTAGATCGAAATCTATTTGTTCGTTCCTCTGGCGTGCAGATGGCGAAGTGCGCGAAGAATTTAATGAGTGTCAATGGCCTCAATGCAAAAACGGCAAAACAATGGGATGGCCCGTAACATTTTTAAAAATCGAATATCGTAAATCAATGTTAGCGCGCCAAAAATAACAAAGAGTATTGACAATACAGATGCAGTTAGAATGTGATATGTTGTAAATCAAGCTACCTACGTGTATTTGTATTGTATTATTAGAAGCAGGTAGTGCTTGAAATTGTATGCTAGGCTCGATAAGGAGAGATTAGCACACCTCGTTTTCAAAGGGCGGTGATATCTGCGATCGGTTGAATGTGCAGTTAAGGGGCTTAAGGGCTCCCTTAGACCCGTCTACCCGTCCTAAAATAAGACATCTAAGATTGATGATAGGAGCATTTCCATAGCAATGCAGGATTAACAAAATTGTAATGTGCCTTATAATGTGAACTTTACTATTTTCCGTTACTTTTAAGTTTAACCTTATCTAGTAAATTGTGAGATACATAATATTATGTATCGTAAATAAATAAAATAGTAAAGTAAATAAACAAAATAATGACTATAATACATCTACTTTTTATTCTGTCTGCACGCAAACCCGCGCTCTGCAAGCTTGTGAATTAATATAATGGGTAAGTAAAGATTTTGTAATGATTGTTACATAGATTACCTATATTCCTATATAGAGCTAAAGCTCTATAGAGAATAATTTCGCCTTGGGTTTTTTAAAAAGAATATCGTAATCATGAACAATTACAATCCATGTTGGTATTTTGGATTTGATTTTACGTTATAATGAAACAGCCTTAGGCAAATAATAGGAATTAGTGAGGTTTTACTAGGTACATATTGAGATTTAAGACTGTTATGCTGTTTTTAAGGTTTACGTACAACATTATCTGTGACAAATAACATAAAGACTACAAAAAGACTACGTACGAATTAAAGAATATTAACGTAAAAGGAAAACCAATAAAAGTGGTATCTCACTTATCACTACATCAGGGACCAGGGTAAACGTTATTAAAATAATTATTATGAAACATAATAAAAGGTATGCCCCGTGAGGTACTATCTACATAACTATCCTTTGTCCCACATTTACCCCTTGTTTTGTTAAAATTACATGGTATAATTGCTTTTTTACACGAATGAAACAAATTAAAAATAACATTAATTAAAATTTTATGAGACAAAGTTACGTGGTAGGCATTTTCATGGATAACATGTTTAAACGGGTACGTAATATGTATAACACAACTTTGTCTCCTCTCATTTTGAAAAATTTTAAAATGATGTTACAAGGATGTTACATTATTAATAATATGTCGGCGGGAAGTTGCTGATTACAAGAATAAAAAATAATCGTGGCTGGAATGAAACCTCATTTGAAGTTTACTTATGATAAATTTAAAAACAAATGATTAGAAACCATTAAAAATGATAAAAGGGCATTCAGACATTTAAAAGACAACTTTTTACGGTGATGTCGCACTTGCATTGAGCAACAGCGGGGTTATTTTAAAATTTTCTGGTAAATAAACACCTATTTATTGGTTTTAATGATCATCATGTTAATTCAATTTTTGCACTTACCACATTTAGATTTAAATTTTTCTATTGAAGCCTTCTGAATAAGTAAAAAATGTTTAACAATTGAACAAATGGAATGTTCCGTGTTTATATAAAAAGCGTATCCGCTCTATGACACGGTTTAATCGAGTTCAAGGCAATAAAGCGATCGGACCCTCCTCGAGTTGGAAATAAAAAAAGAAATTATTTACTCAATTGCTTTATTGGAACAAACTTTGGTGAACCTAAGCCATGAAAGCGAAATTCATGACGACGTCAATGTCTTCTAGAAACAGTCTTCTTCGTCATAATTATCTAAGGTATATTAAAATAAAGTCTGTATTAATATGAAACAAATTACAATAAAAAAATCTTCATATTACTATACACTTTATTCAAATGACAAATTATTTACAGTAAAATGAATTCGGCTGTTACGCCTCATTCCTTTATTATTAAATTTGATAGTGTAAAAAATTCTCATTCTTATAAACAGCTTTTTTAAGTAGCCTGTTGGGAAACAAGGACAGGGTAAAATAAATCTAATTGAGTTGAATTCTTTGTAAATAGATTCAACCAGTTCGCAGTTGATGTATTCTCTTCTAAAGTAGGAACAGAAAATGTCATCTAATTTCTGGACATATTCAACAAAATCGTCTGGTGGGACAATAAGTAAGCTTTGGTTGACATCTTTGCTGTATTTTCTGTATCTTGAGTATCGCCTTTCCGAATTAAACTTGGGGCTAGCTTGATTTGGTTTCACATATGATTTCAGAATTTGACAAATCTTGTGACGCTCGCTGCATTTTTTTAGAAGATAACTGCATACATAAAATAGTGAGTTGTTTTGGGTTATATTCATTTGATTATATTCTGAGCTCATAATTTGAACGTTATCTAAGTCTTCGATGCACTCACCAAGCGTTTCTTGGGACTCTTTGTGTGACATTTCGTCAGTCAGTTGACTGATCGCACGAGTAAGGAATTTTCCCAAATCATAAATACCTTTTTTTGGATATCTTTTTATACTGGAAAAATATATTTTTTGAAAACCACATATGAACTGTCTACTTGTGGGTGCGGTTACTGAACCATTCTTGTTTCTAATTTGTTCGAAAAAATTCTCTAGTACACCCTTATTGAGCCTCCCTGTACTTAAAAACTTTTGCCCTTCTGACTTTAAATCTTCAAAAAGCATTAAAATAGAAGTAATTGTTATTTGAAAGCCGTTTATAAACTGAGCAGATGAAGTAATATTTCTTCCGTTTTTCGGATTGATCAATTTCACATGTTGAAAAAAAGTCAACATTTCCTTGAAGAAAGTTATCTGCGATTCCTGTCCACAGAAAGCTTTTCTGTATTCATTGCTATCGTTATGACTTAATGAGTTTAATGCGTCAAACAAATTGTTCATATTTCTAATGAGTTCAGCAGTGCTCCTGCCGGACTCCTCAATCTGATTAAAATCTACGTAAGTGGATATACCAGCGGCAACAGAATTACTTAAAAGTTCAGTAGCATAGCGAATTTTCCTCTTTTCCAAATTTGTTGGATATATGTGGCTATTAGTCAATTTATGTGCAAGTTTAATGCTCTTTTGTTTATCATTCTCATAAAATTTAACGATATTTTCGTATTTAGCTACACGGTCACGGAAATGGAAGTCGTAGGTAATGAAGTAGTTGTGAATCAGTCTTATGAGATGTGGTGCATCAAAAATATAATATATTTTTCTCTCATTAATGGAGAAATAAGGCCGTTCAATGGTAACAAATCTATGTTTTGTAATGTTGAATAGATCAGATCCCATGTCGGAGACAAATGTTCTAATGTTGAGACCTATCTCAAATAATTTTTCAAAAAGTCTATCAATCCACTTAGCTATCTCGTCGGAACTATTCCTACTATCAGAGAGTAATGCAAATCCCACGGGTTGCTTCCAGTTGACAAAAATCCCACGAACCATCACGACTAAAGCTTTTCTAGCAGGTGCCGGTGACTGTACTCCATCGACTTCATGAAAACCAATTATTTTATCTTGCTTTAAGTTATAAAATAAATAAGTCTTTAAACCCATGGCGTCAATGACAACTGAGCAGTTCTTTTCCATTTTATTCATGGCATCAACTTTAGTTTTCAGAATTGACATAAGTCCGTCGTTTATTTTAGATGTTACTGGTATTCTATGCTTATTTAATGTTTCCGGCTTTGGGAGGCATACCATACTTTGCAGCAACTTGTAAGCTTGTGGACTGTTATAATATAAATTTAAGCAAAACATAATGTAATTTTGGTCATATCTATTTCCGGTAGAACGATGTTTTAAGTGAGTTTGTGCCTTTATCAACACAGCTAACTCTTTCGTCAGATATTTGTCACAAAACTCATGGAATTGATCCCTTTGATATTTTTCCGATTTATCAGTTTTAATTTTTTTTCCACATTCCAAAACATAGGAGTTTTGCTTTCTTTTCCCGGGAGAATCCATTGAAAGAGATCTGGTAGTTTGACTACTGTCACTGTATGAAAATTTTACCTGGTCCGTCTGTATACAGATTTCAACCATCTTTGGAGTTTCTGTCAAGGTCTGAGCATCTTTTTTTAGAAACTCTGGTAGATGAAGAGATGGTAAGGAATTGATGTTGAGCTTTTTGCGATACTTTCCCGATAGAATATCCATAGAATGAAAATGAATTTGACATACGGTATAACTGTGAGGCGGTTTGTTCATCAAATCTTCTCGACATATCAGACGAAGCCATTCGGATCGTCTGAAAAAGATAACGAAATATTTTTTGTTATTTGTCATTTTCATTAAAAAAGGTGTGAAGGTTTACAACAATTCCAAGTGCTGATTACAAAATATGTATAAAAAATTATATTATTTTTTAAAATTGTAATCTGAATCTGAATAAAAAAATCACGTTTTACAAATATGTTTTAAGTAACGTCGAAAAGGTATGACACGTCACACGTCACACGACGTTTGACATGTCGCTCTGCAGAAAGCGCGCGAAATTGAACAGAAATTCGGCTACATTTTTTTTAATCAAATGGTCAGCCTAAGTTCGGAATTCAAACCACATTCGGCCCTTCCCATATATATCTTCTTATATATAAAAATGAATCACAAAATGTGTTGGTAAGCGCATAACTCGAGAACGGCTGAACCGATTTCGATAATTCTTTTTTTATTATATTCCTTGAAGTACGAGGATGGTTTTTATGTAGAGAAAACGTGCGACGTGGGCGAAGCCGGGGCGGACCGCTAGTAATATAATATATTATATACTTTATATGTAGGTATCATTATTCTTACCTTTCACAGTTAGTAGGAAGTTTAAAAAACGATAGATCTGGATTCGCTATTGACGAGTTCAAACAACCGTACACAGCGCAATTTGTTCGTGTCATTTTTAAAAATATCGCGTAAATAAGCGGCTCTCCCTGCTGACGGTACCGCGACAACTGCTTACGAGAGTTATGAATTACGACTGACGCGAGTCGCGACTCTCGACGCGATGTGATGTGTGTAGTGTGTACTGTGTGTGAGCGGTTTGGCAGACGAACGTTTGTACCACATACACAGTAGGTAGAAGGAACAGTAAAGCGACTAATCCCCTGTGATGAAATAATAACCTACGCACCAGCCACCATTGAAGCAATAGGGTTGTTACTGTTTTGATATTGTTTGTTTTTTTTTTCTTTAAATATCTAGATATTTGTAGCTAATCAAATAACAAGACGTAGTTTTTCATACTTTATTTATAAATCAATCAAATAAAATGAACCTTAAATTAAAATACTCGCTACTATTTATACAATATTCATTTACACTTTCTAAATTTTCGTGTCCCATTTCAAATGAGGGACTTAACTATATCGATTTTCAAATTCATCTTTATCCAAATTACCTAATCCTAAATATTTATCAGTCACCATTCATGATACAGACAGACAGACTATAAATCTTAAATAATATTATACGGTACTTATTATTAAATATTTTTCAAAAATATAGTACCTACATACTTAAGTATATTTATAAACATTGATCATAGCTCATAATTTATATTATACTTTTAATTTAGAAAATAGGTAAGTAGGTCCTTAATTAATAATCCTTAACCCGCCATTGGTGACCTCATATGTCTGTGAGACCGGGCAGTTAAAGAAACCCAAATATTTTTGTCACCGTTTATCGAATTGCACTGTGGTTTCGAGTAGCTGCCTAATTTCGCGCCCCCTACCCTACCCCTACCCCATGACAGCGACGCGGGCGCACGTTACTGAGTTTTGGCCAAAACCCGGTGCGTGAGACCGGCGTCACCAACTAAGTAAGTAAAATGGTTATTGTGTATTTTTTTTATTTTACTTATTTTGATAAAGCTATTGTTGTAATTTATAGTTTAATCATATAATTCTATTATTAGTAAGCGTTTTGCTAGATTTGATCGATATTTTACAAGAAATTCCGTGTTTTTTGTTCAAATTGTGAACACTGTTTCAGCATGTCTTACGAAAGTAATCAGTGTCGTCTCGAGGCTCTTTTGCAAGAAGCAGTATCTGATGAGGACAGATTACAAACGTCATCGGAAAGTGAATCTGGAAGTGACTTCGAACCAGATAATTTCGAACCAGATCGCACGTAGTACCAATAACTTGCTCTAGTTGTTTGGCTGTAGAAGATGAGTGATTTTAGTATTGTATATATTTTTTTTTGGTCGAAGTATTACCATTTATGTTACTTCATTTTATGTTTTCAGTGTCATAAGACTGACTAAGCCTAATTTTACTGTTAAATAATTAAGATTGATGCTTTATTTTTGAGTTTTAAAAAAACATTGTTAAAATACTTGACAATTTTAGTTATTTCAAAGATGTTGTCTTATGCTAATAAAAGAGATTTGATTTATTAAATACCTATGTTTTATTGACAATAAAAGATCAAATTTTATATCTATCCCAATGAAAAGTAGCATGAACCGTAAATTACAGATAAACTCGTAGTCAAAAACCCCGGTGCGTGAGACCGGGGTCACCAACGCTGTAAGTCAAATTCACGTCACCAATGGCGGGTTAAATAATCTTAATCTACTAAAATATTATTCCTAATAATACTTATAGGTATTTTAAGAATTGAAAGTCATTATGCCGAAACGAGTTAAAAATGAATATCATAGATAGAAAAGTAGACATGCAAATTTCCGTACAGTATTTTTTTCATTTGAAAATAAAATCGCTCCTGGCTGGATAAAAACACAGATTAGATAAAGTTTAGCTATAGACAACAGTTTACAAGTCGGCAGCGTGGATGGCAGAATTTTATAGAAAATCCATAGCTAAGAGGTCTGTATGGTAGGAGCATTATTACGCCTAGTTTGGGAAGTAATGTACGTAGCGGGGTGGTCGTGCGGGGGGCGCTGGAGCCTGCCGGGGGGCGGGGGAGGGGGTGTACGGGTCTGCTCGACCCGGATACGACTGGGCTGGATGTAGTCTTGACGAGGCGGCATTCCTGGAAATTATAAAAAAATATGCTACACGACATACATTCAACAATGTTGAGGACATAAATTGTATTTATTTTGCATTTATATTATTTTACAGTATTATTATACAAACGATGAAAATTGGTCCAGTACTCCAGTGGAGCAATAACCTATAGGCACACGATTGTTTTAAACTAATACATGGTAGTTTTTAATCTAAATTTTAAGTACCTACGTAGAGATAAACTACAATAACATGGCGCGCCCCTCCAAAATTCAAAACGTTTGAAGTATTTGTGAAAGTATTTACAAATTACAATACACCACCAAGATTCACAACGCATGTGTGCGTAATGAGACGGCCGTCAAACAAAAACAAATCCACGGATTTGTTGCTCGACTAGTCACGCTCTAATCGCTCATTATTATTAGTAATGGCGCTGCACTGAGCCACTGACGTATTCTATGAAAACGACACGTGTGCGTTGTCTTGGGCGCTCGGCAACTTATGATTAGTTGACCAACAAATCTGGACGTAAAGTACTAAAGACGAATACGTACAACTACATACAAACTCCTTCGTAAGGATGTCACTACACACATTGAAACAGTAATTTGGAGGGGCGCGCCATGTTATGCCGGCGCCAGACATTGCGATCAAAGTTTGAGCACACATTTTCAAAACTTTGATCAAACTTTATATGCACAAATGTATCCGGCTAGACTTGTATTTCAAATGATTTACGGCCACAGTTACCGCAAAGATGGCTGAGAGATTAGACGACGATTTTGATGACTCCGTCAGTCTGTTTTATTTGAGTGCCTTTAATTTTTTTTTCATTCTCATATTGTGAAAACTCCAAGAAGAAGGCGTGAGTGGATGTCTATACTGTATCGTAAGAGAACACGGTAAGTTAAATAGTTTGCAATTTTAAACATTTAATTTACTGAATTATTTATTAATTAACCAATTCATTTTTTTTTCAGTGGTTTCATGACTAATATGCTAGAAGATTTGATGCCTAGACCCGTAGGCTACTTCGATAATTTTTGCAGAATGTCTTGTGCTGATTTTGAAGTAATATTGCAAAGAATTTCTCCTTTAATTTCAAAGAAAGACACTAAATGGAGAACTGCTGTTCCTACAAAAAATCGATTAGCATTGACTTTAAGGTTTCTAGCAACAGGTGAAAGCTATATGAGTCTGCAATACCTATTTAAAATTTCTCATCAACTTATTTCTACTATTGTATAATATGAAGTTTGTAATGCGCTGATTCGAGTTCTTCGGGATGAAGTGAAGGTGATAACAAGAAAACTACATAGTAAATTCAACCATTTCTTTATTGTTCATGAAGCTAAAGAATAATGAATTAATGAATATAAAGATTAATAATCAAATTACCTAGTGTGTTTTCATAATTACACAATTAAATATGTCATAGTAATCAAAAGTTATCCGAATTTAGTAATCATCCAAGTGGTAATGGTCATCATCATCACTAATATCGGTACCACGGCATCGGTCATATTATGCTTCTTGAATTATATCTTTGTTATTTTTAGGGCGTACTATACGCCCTAAAAATAATATTAATTTTCTATTTTTTATTTTCTATATTAATTTTAAGGTTTCCGAAATAATATTAATTTTCTTATTCTTTGGCACTTCTGGTTCCCGATTAAGACTGTTTAATGTTTATAGTTTATACTAAATGATTCTATATTATTATCATAATCACATGCGGTGCAAGTATTTGTTATGTAATTTGATTGCGACCTTAGGCTGCGACACAGTTTGAGAATCAAATGATCGCCCCGGTATCTCATGAATTTCAGTCTGTATTCGTATGTCTCTTTCATATGGCATTGGTGTTGATTGAATATCGTACCTATTTTTTAATGGATTGAGATCTTAGCATAAATCGTTTGAAGCTGCTGGGTATTGCCTTGTCGATGACCCCGGTTGAACATACTCTTGTGGTGTAACTGAAGATTGTTCAGACTCGAACGATCTAGGTACAAAAATAGAATGTTGATTAAATGTTTTCGGTGAACATATCTCTTTAGTCTTTCCTAATTTTCATAGTGAACCTAAATATTAAATTATCAATCTCGTTCATTAATATCAGTCGGTGATCTTCTTGTAGTGACTTTAGCTTTTCAGCGAGTAGTTGGCCGTATAAATCACATTCGCTGACTGCTTTCGTATTTTTGGATCTTTCTTTAATTAATGCAAATGCCTCATCCATCTGTTTTTTTGCAACATCCTGCATTCTACACCGTCTTTTGGGAATCACAGAAGAATCAGACTGGTTTTCAGGAGTCTCACTTCGATTGCTTGATACAAGTGATTCAGATCTTAGTGTATTTGAGTCCATGAAGTTACTTGATTCCGATTCATGTGAACGGCTTCTCCGTTCAATACTAGAATCCGATCGCTCCTGCAATCATAATAAGTACTAAAATTAGGCATAAATTGTGCATTGTGAATGTAAAATATGACAGAAATTATTAATTTCTGTTTCAGTTGCCGAAATCTACGAATGAGTGGCTAATCAAAGCAGCTGGCTTTGAAAGGCTATTTCCACATGCCCTGGGAGCTATAGATGGCAAGCATGTTGTATTGGAATCGCCTATTCATAGTGCGTCTGAGTACATAAACTACAAAAAAGATTTTAGTATTGTCCTATTGGGTTTAGTAGACAGTGACTATTTATTTATGTTTGCTGATGTGGGTTGCCAAGGTAGAATGAGCGACGGTGGTGTTTTAAGAAACAGTATATTATGGGATAAAATGAACGACAATACTCTAAAACTACCGAATCCCCGTCCGTTACCAGGAAGAAATGTAAATGTGTCATTTGTGTTTGTGGCTGATAGTGCCTTTGCATTAAGTAACAATATCATGAGACCGTACCCAGGACACCACCCTGAACAAAGTATGAAAAGAAGTTTTAACCGAAAATTATCTAAGGCAAGAGTCAAGGTAGAACACGTTTTTGGTATAATGACGTCAGTGTTCAGAGTCTTCAAAAAGCCCATGCTTCTCCAACCAGATAAAAAATGCAACCATTTCGTGAAATGGCCAATCATTTCATGAAATGAGCAAATTTACGATATGGCCACGACATATAGGTACATGGTGTGTTTCAGCATTTCCCATTGCGGAAATTCTTCCACAAGTTGTAATTATACTAATAAAAGCATAACATTTCATCGTAAATTATTTTTTGTTATAAATAATGCCGTTTTTCCTTAAAATTATAGAATATTTACAAGTATTATGAGTATCACCATAGAAATCTAAATAACAATGAATGACACTGTCACCGTTCTTATTACGTTTAACACAAATTGCAACCTTATTTGTATGTGTTAGGAGGTGTTAGGTTCAAAATGGGTTCAAAGTTATATCTATTGAAAATTAACGCCCTCTGTTGTTATTTTAAAGGACTAGAGCGACCGAAGTGAGTGCGAAAAATTCTCCATTTTTTGTAGAGTAAGAATATGATTGTAACTCAAAATCGTCAAAAGTGAGTAACGATGTTGTTGCATGCAGGTATCGATATGATTTTGAATCAGTAAAATTGTAAATATATTATTTTTAAATAAAGGATTTTTACATTAAATAATTGGTTCTTAATAATATTATGAAATAAATTATCTGTCTATTTACTCACCTTAGTGCATAATGTTGGATGATAATTGTATACGGAACCCATATAATTGTGCATCGCATCGAACGCGAACCACGTTGGTTTAAAAATCTCAACTGCTCCTGAGCCTGTTTTCGTTGAGTCTTTAATCTTTTTCAAATTATCTCTGTACTGTGTTAGTAGGATATTTCTCTTCTTTTTAAGTTCTTCTACTGTAAACGGCACGGAGAAACTATTTTTTATTCTAATCCATGCGTCGTTTACCAGGTTTCGATTTTTGTGATCCCTGTTTTTCGGATTCCATATTGAGGGTTCTGTTTGAAGTAGCTCTATAAATTCTATTACGGCGTCATTACCCCACTCCATTATTGACGCTCAAAATAACACTTACAGATTAAATATTGCATACAACTGCTTCGTTCAGCGGCTCACACGCGACTAAACACTGCAACGAGAACGAGTATGGAAGGCCGCACAAACTTTGAACTTTGTTTACTTTGATGTGCGCACTAAAAACCGACACATGATGGCAAACTACAAATATGTGTTCAAACTTTGCACAATACACAAATGTCAGTGCCACACTTCGCGACTTTGTAGGTATTTGCGTATTTGAACATATGTCTGGCGCCGGTTTTATCGTAGTTTATCTCTACTATGATCCCTATACAAACAAAATAGTGCTATTAAATGTTTTTAATAGCACTATTTTGTTTGTATAGGGAGCTTTTTGCTTTTTCAGTTCCTCTTATATGATATTAAGCTAAAAAATAATCTACCTATACAATAATATAATACGTGATTTTAACGTGAGCTAGTCTTAGATAGTTAGATCATTAATCTCGAAAGTATACCTAATAATTATTATTGAGTTTTATATCCTACACAATCCGATAGCGCTCGTAGATTTTTCCAGATCACGATAACGGAGATACAACAAGAGCAGTTTATCTGAAATCATTTGAAGAGATCTTGTTGTATTAGATTGTAGAAAGGACGAAAGTACTTTTACAATAACAGGTTCACACGTACTAAAATGCTAACAACAATGTGTATGACAAAGTGTTTAATTTAATCACAACCCTAGAATGTAACACAACCAATCTACATGTACTAATATTATAAAGCTGAAGAGTTTGTTTGTTTGTTTGTTTGTTTGAAAGGAATCTCAGGATCCGATTTTAAAAATTATTTTGGTGTAAGATAGCCCATTTATCGAGGAAGGCTATAATAAATCATCACGCTCAGATCAACAGGAGCTGACAATGCGGGTAAACCGCGGGGCACAGCTAGTAGATGATAATATTGTTCGAATAATTTGAAGGACCTCCTTCCAGATATCGTAATTAGTAGGTACTTAATTAATAGAACCGTGGTATCTTGAAAACATCTCAAGTAGACGGTAGTACGGTCGCTTCAGAGGTAATTACTAATTATTTGAGGCATAAATAACAATTATCTTTTACGTAATTTGTTTACGAAGTTCCATAAAGATTACACACGGAAGGAAACACACAAATACCATCTTTATCAATATATTGAATTGTTATTAACGTATGTTTATTTGTGCTAGCAATAAGCTACCTGTTACTAAAAATAACATTAAAAAAATGTTAAAAAAGGATTTTTTTTGTATAGTACCTAATACAAATTTCTTCGATACCTACTATATCAATAACAGAAGGAGATGTTAAGGTCAAAATGCAGATTAATCGATTGTTTTCTATTTGTTCCTTCACAATATACGTCTTAGTTTTATCAATTTCTTTTTCAAGAAAATACTTTTAATTAGGTATTGATAAATTTTATTCTATTGTTTGATCAATTTTCTTTTGTTTTTGAAAAATATAATCTAAATAAAAATTATCTAATTACCTATGTATTTTTCGACAAAATTAAGTTCGAAGATTTTTTTGCGATTTTCGCTAAGTATAGTTAAGTAGTTATATGAAGTTATATGAAAGTAAAAAAAAACTTCTTAGGTAGGTATTCATAGAATATTTCTTATAACAGAAAAAGAGAGTGTACCGTGTAACGTAGGTCTACGTCTTTTTATTTTTTTTCTAATTTGATATCGAAGAAATAATGTGTAAGATAGATTGTAATCGCCTAGGTTCTATTACCAACATCTAGCTCTACCAGTTATCTACTAAATACCCTGAACGTCCCTATGTACCTATGCTTAAATCTTTAAAACTACGCAACGGATTTTGATGCAGTTTTTTTTAATAGATAGAGTGATTCAAGAGGAAGGTTTTAGTATATAATTTATTATGTTTTAGACAAAGCGGGCGAAGCCGCGGGCGAAGCCGCGGGCGGAAAGCTAGTATATTATTAACACTTGATATTTGTTTGAGTAATACGCTCCAGGATCGTGAATTACCTTTCGTTAAACATAATAAAAAATCAACTCACCGATTTTAAATCTATCACAATGTTTCTTAAATAGGAATTTTCTTATTTCAGATCAAATATTCCACGTCAATCAAAATATTTCCAAAACAAATGTTCGCGTGCGTTGGGATGTCGATATGTTTTCACTTTACATCCAGTTTATCTTGAGAGTTAGATAACGTATCTTGTTTATCAGTGTCGAGGTTTTCAATTCTGATAATATTATATTGACAATTTTCCAAATATCAACATTGTAATAGAAAAAAGTATTAAAGTCATATACAGGTAGGTAGGTATTTTATAAATGCAAAAGTTTCTGTCGGCTGTGGAACAGTGAAAGTTTAGATTTATATCTATTTAGTCAGCAAATCCAGGTGCTGAATCTTGTTTGTTATACGTAGGCCAGTCACTGCGATATCTCACCAATTTTCAATGATCGCATTTTAACTTACGTATTTAAATTACAATTGATAGGGAAATTATGCTTATAATTCGACACACATTTCAACTCCACTATCGGCTGTACTTGATTCTTCCATACTCCATAGTATAATAATATTATATTTATAGAAGACTGAAGAGTTTGTTTGTTTGTAAGCGCTGAACTCCGGAACTACTACTAGCTGTGTCACAGAGTTGTATATTTAAGTAGACAACGCAAGTACCGCGATCTGTATGAAAACCAAGCGTGTCATATTTTTTGTACTGACCTTGACGCGTTATGACGTCACGAGCGCTTTTTAGTGATGTTAATTTCATTTTACGCTAAATCGATTAGGCCGCCACTCGCACGGCGATTCTAGTATCGTCCTATCCCATCGAAGTAAATCGAAAGAAATCAGATCAAACTAGATCTATGTCTAAGAGGTAGTCAAATAAATGAATCGTAATCGATTACTAAATCGATTCAAGACAGAAAAATGATAATTACCATAGACAGAGGGATGATAAAATAAAGTTATAAACCTTTTAATATTCTAACAAGTAAACTAATGTGTTTTAGCTTTTTCTTACATATGCCCATTGAGTTACCATGTACTACGTACTAGAGAGGCCATCGAAAGAAAGTAATGAAACTGTCAATCAATCAATCTTTATGTCCCGTTGCATCGATCCATTTTCCTTTTATGTTCGGGTTACTTGGAAAACTGAAAAAACAAACATAGTCTAAGCAATAAGGAGTTTTCTTAAAAAACTCCCAAGATGACACTTTAACTAATGGCGTCCATGTCATAATATTTATTTTTAGTACCTTTGTATTAAAATACTTAAAAGTTCTAGGTCAAGTCGTATTAAATGACAAAAAAAATCTATGCCTTTTTTTCTGAAAAATTGCTCCTTCAAATTATCATTTTTCTGTTCGATTATAAAATCGATTAGAATCGAGAACTGTTGCATCAAATGAACATCACTAACCACAAAATTGGACAGAAAAATGAGAAGACGCTATTCATTGCTTGTTATCATACGACGCGATCTTTACCGTGCCAAGTAAAAGCCGCAATGTATTCCGAATCATTTCGTATGATTTGGTATCCGTGTTTGTCACGATCGTTTTCCACAGATATTCTTTATTTGATTTTAAAATAAATAGTGCATATTCTGATTAGAAAATTACTTACCGGTGGAAGGAAACATCTCTGCTAATTCGGCCACTCACAGCTGTGGAGTTTCTACAGTTTATAACGGAGCAATTCGGCTTTTACTTTATTTAGCTTCACGTCTTTCCTTGGCGAACTGCAAGCGCGGACTGAGTGTAGGCCAGCGTCAAGTAAGTTTCATAAACTTAGTTTGGACATGGGAAGTACATACACTCGCTTAGTCTATCTTGATACATGTCTGTGAGCTGTGTCCAGCAGATTCACCCACGTCAATAAGTTTTTCCATTTAATCCTTACGACAAAGTGCCATCAAAATCAGTCCATCTATTCTAGAGATTAATCAGAATAAACAGACAGACGGACAAAAATTAAAAAAAAAAATACTATTATAATATCTTTTTTGGTATATAATGTTCCGTCTACCTACATCCATATAAGCTTTTAGCGAAGAGCGTTTATTTTAATATTACAAACGAGTAACCTATGCGAGTAACAGACAATCCAATTAAATTATTGCTACAGTTATACCTATACTAATATACCATCATTATGGAAATATAATATAATATGTCTATATTTCCGTGACCATCAAGATGCCATCAAGTGACCATCATAACGCTTGTACATAGTGCACTATGTATGTTACGCGGCGTAATACCACAGATTAGATACTAGGTAATACTTTTTAAATTTTAAATATTTATTATTGTAATAATAATTCCTTGTTAATTTAAGAAATAAAACAAATTATTGTATCATCTAAACGTATTTGAAAATAATATTCAGAATAGATTATAGATAATTATAGACAGACATGCTATATTCACAGGCTATATTCTTTAATTTCTTTATATTATCTGTGCGTAAACGTCACCTGTCATTATAAAAAGTCAGTCAATGTTTGGCATATAAGCATATTGTCCCAAATTCGTTGTTGTGCACTTGTGCAAATCAAATTTTCTAGAGATTTCTTAAATTTTCTAGAAGTGCGAGTTCCATGCGAGTTTCTACACACATAAATATTGCTCATTCTATTTGTATGCGTCATAGTTGATTGAATAAAAGTCCGCGTCTGTCGTAGTTTCTCAAGTATCTTATCAATTACGTGTGGTGTGTGCTGTGTTTAACCTAAAATATACGTAAAATCAAACATGGATCAAAATAATGAAGAGAATAGAGCTTCAATAGCTGGTGCTCTAACGTTTCCTGCTCGAAATGAACAGTCCGTAATCCCACAACCCCGGCAGCCCAGAAACTTGCAGGTACCTAATTTGTTTTTCCAAGTGTCTAATGCGAAAATTTGTCTTACAAGATTTTCGTATATACTAAAGCTAAGTCGTGAATTTTTCATCTATTGATTTGTCTCTTGTACTTAATATTCATATCCAGAAACATCTCTAATTGTCCCTTTGCAAATACCATACTTATAAAGTTATATGAATAGTAATTGCTTTTTGAATAATTTCATGTTTGTAACTTTATAATTTGGGCAAAAACGATTTAACCATAATATTGTCCTTTTTTTCGAGAAATTTAATGACTTTATTATAATTTAGATTCAAAAATTGTCAAAATATCTCAGGTTCAAATACAAGAATGAAGAAAAATGTGTAGTTACCTATGTGTCAAAAGTAAAACAAAAATAAAAAATATTGTTTTGTTACAATTCCAGGGTCTGCTGCGGTTTGCAATGGAAGCCACCAAGGCTGAAGATGCACCTGGTAATTCACAGTTTGGACCAATGGATGAAGAAGTGAGTATTATTAATTATTTTCCTTATTAATATTAAAATTGGTACATTAGTTATTGACATTAGTGTGTTCAAACAAACAAACTTTTCAGCTTTATATTAATTATACAAATATAAGATACTGAAACTATTGAAAGGTTTAAATATTTTATATATTCTCTATATATCTATATTTAAATATCTAGTTATTATATTCATAGTTAAGATTTTTTAAATGAAGCACACAATTCACCAGTTTTCTTAACTTTGACAATGTTTTGTTAACTTAATATAAAAATATACAATTTTTATCATGGAAACTTTGACAAGGTTTGATATCATCATCAGGACATGACAAAAACTATAAAATTCAGTTCCACCAAGAGGTAACCATCAAAGTATAAATTATAAGCTCATTCCTACAAAATTCATATTTATCCAAATTTTGTCAGAAAATAAACTCAAATAACTTTTAAATATTAACGGATAAATAATAAATATCCAGAGGCGTAAATTCCTAGAAGAAGCCTTAAAAAGCATCACAGTGAATGTAGCGGAGGTGCTCCAGAACGGTATCAAGGTGCTCACAGACTCGGAGAAGATGAAGAGCATCCAACTCGGTGAGAGCCTGCCTGAGGAGGTGGATGTGGCGTTCAATAATGTGCTCGAGTATATTGATGATATTGATGTGGCTAACGGTGAGTGAAAAAAGTTAAGTTACATAATTTTGAAGTCAAGAAAAAGCTGAATGGATGTTAGATTTTTTGGTTGGCTGGATTTGTCTCTTTCTGCATAAATATTATATATGCGTAAGTTTGTGAGGATGGGCGTATGTATGTTTGTTAATTTTTCACGAAAAAACTTATTTATGGATTTGGATGAAACTTTACATCAAAATTACATTAATTGAAGTACTTGATTGAACTCAAGAAAAGCTGAATAGATAATAAAGATTTTTTGATTTGCTTGATTTGTCTCCGTAAATAGAATAATTAAAAAATGAAAGTGTTAATAGAAACATACCTTCCTAGGCAGAGCAATCTGAATTGGATTTAAATCAATTTTGGCAAATAATAAACAGTAATTGCTTTTTTTTGTTGAGTAAAGCTTAAAAGTATTATATTTTAACTTTTTTAAATAAATATATTTATAGACGGGACAGTAATTCTGTATCGAAACCCTTTATTTTTTTGATATAACCAATTAATCAATTATTTTATGATTGATTCGTATCTTTTTCAGACTTCTACAAAATGGGCGGGTTTGCTATGTTCCCGATTTGCTATAGTAGCGAAAACGAAGAAGTACGCTCTCGAGCGAGTCAAATCCTCACAGAGTTGTGCCAGAACAATCCGTTCTGCCAAGCGAGAGCATTAGAATGTGGTCTGCTGAACGTGGTGCTGCACTTGGCTTCCACGGAGCGTGGCCAAGTGCTGGCCAAGTGCGTGTCGGCTATATCAGGTGAGGGTTCTGTCATTTTATATGGCTAGTTTGAGACCATTCTGCCAAGTGAAGGCATTGGAGTGTGGTCTTCTGAACGTGGTGTTACTCTTGGCCTCCACGGAGCGCGGCCAAGTGCTGGCCAAGTGCGTGTCGGCTATAACGGGTGAGGGTTCTGTCATTTTATATAGATTTGACGATTTTTTATGGTAAGATTGAGATTATAGTGTTTTAGAAATGAAAATAATACTGGGTGTATTAAAGACTTTCGTGTTTTCAAATGCTCAATGCAGTCATAGTTTACATTTTTATTGTACAAACAAAAACACTTCCACATTTATAATGTCAGTAAGGATATAGGAATCTGAACTTACGATGTGTATTGTATTATGTCCTAGTTTCACCCAGGATTAAAATAGTAGATTTTGTTATTGTAGCATTAAAATCTTAATATATATAAATCTCGTGTCACAATGTTTGTCCTCAATGGACTCCTAAACTACTTAACCGATTATAATAAAATTCGCACACCATGTGCAGTTCGATCCAACTTGAGAGATAGGATATTATAAACATGTAGGTACCACGGGCGAAGCCGGGGCGGACCGCTAGTAGTTTATAAAGTTGGTTGAATAATTTTTATGTCAAATCTCATCAAAAATGTTCAATATCAATTTTTTTAATACAAATTAATAAACACAATATTATTTCACAATTACAGCTGCTACCCGTGAATTCGAACCCGCATGCCGGGAACTAACAGCGCAAGGTGGGTGCGAGACACTCGCTCAGTTACTGGGCTCGGACTGCGCCTCAGCGGCTAAGACCAGGGCAGCCTTCCTCGTCACGTACCTGTGCCAACACTACCCTGCCGCTAGAGGTGGGTACTTTTATATTAATTGACAGGGAAAAGTGTGATAGAGGGGGGTAGTTTTATATTAATTGACAGGGAAAAGTTCACACTTTTCCCAACAACCCCCCCTCTATCACTAGAGGGGGGGTTGATTTATATTAATTGATAGGGAAGAGTGTGATAGAGGGGGGGTAGTTTTATATGCAAGGGAATGGAACACCCTACCCGCTTCTGTCTTCCCAGAGAAATATAATTTAAATCTATTCAAGGCAAGAGTGAATAGGCTATCTAGGCAGGCCCTTTCATAGACTATATCACTACTTACCATCATGTAGTGGTGCAGTCAAATGCCTGGCTATTTTATATAAAAAAAAATATATTCAAGGTTCAATGCCAACTGCCTTGATGTTAGAGGTCAGTAGAGATTAGGGACACGTTAAAATATTTTCCCGCCAAAGCATATGTATAAACAGAAAAATTTTGTATAGGCCCTGGGGAAAAAGTAAAGCAAATATAATAAAAATATGTAAACTGATGACAAATTTCACAATCTGTCTGATTTTGATAACCTGGAAAAACATATAATATGATACATATTAAAGAGAATCAACTATATGGCCAAATTTTAAGGATTATTTTATTATTAACTAACTGAGCCGCGCGGTTTCACTCGTGAACTAAACCGCGGGAAAATTAAAAAAAAATCCGTTCAATTTTTGTTTTTTTCCTGAAAGAGTAACAAACACACATACACCAATCCTCACAAACTACCGCAAGAATTAAATTTTTAAATAACACAATTCAAAATTATTATTTTTATTTCCAGAAAAATTCATAGAACTCAACTTGGCGCGAACAATAGCGGAACAAATCAAAACCGGGCGAGACAATACGACAGAACATCTTTTGAGCATTCTACATTCCCTTCTAGAAGATTCCAGAGTGAAACAGCAGTGTCAAGATCCAAGCTTAGATCTGAAGAATGTTCTAGAAGAACATTTAAAACGACCAGAGTTGGAAGAAGAATACATAGAAGAGAAGCAATACTGCAAGAATATATTGAAGATTTTGGATGGTCTGCCACAAGTTGAACTCGTTAATAATGAGATTGATAGATAATTTTGTATGGAGCTAGAAATGGCGATTTTAATTTTAAAGTACGGAAACGTCATAAGTGCGAAATTGAGCGGTTTCGAGGCTGGTGATATGAGTAATTTTAATAGCTTTGTCAATCTAATGTTTTTTGCACGTCTCATAAGCGAAGCGTTGAGGTGGGTACTACTGTCACTTCGCGCAAAACATCTGATTTTTCAAACTTAAAATGTCTTTATGTATCATACATTGCACTTGTAAGATAATACATACACACACATATTAATAAAAAACACTATTTTTAACGTTCATGATATTTTTGATGTCATTTTTGTTATTTAAACTAGTTAACCCTTAATAAGCCATGGGGATATTATTTTCCCACCTCGGCATTGCCCACAAATTAATTATTATTTTTTGTATTTTTAAAGATACGATAAAAATTAAGGAACGCACCTTAAGATAGATAGTTCTTTTAATTTTTTTCTAGCAACACTTCTTTCTAAACGTCAACTGTGAATGTCAGTAGACAATCGAAGTAAAAAGTTAATTAAAACGACCGTTTTTTCCCGAAATTCAAGATAGTTTTTGGATCTACGCCCAGAAAAATTCCTGTAAATATGCAATTGTTTATAATTCGTAAAGAAGAACGTGTTATTTATCAAATATAAACAAAATAACGTACGAAAGCTGTTACTTTGGGTTATTTTTTCTAATTTAAAAAATGGTGGGAAATTAATACCCTGTAGCCGTGCATGAAATCTTCAAGTGGGAATATATTTCCCTTTATCCTGTAAGGATACCAAGTAGGTATAAAAAGTAAAAAGTTGAGTAAAGTAAAAAGTAATTTAAAAATTCATACACATTCAATAAATAATAAAGGAGAATGGGCATTTTACTATGGAAGTTGGGCCTGAACCCTTGAGTTGGACCAATACACATGAGATATTGTTTTTATAATAGATCATAACACATACATAACGGGAAAAATATATATAAAAAAATAATCAACCGGGTTTTTGTACAGTCACATCAAGTTTTATTTCTTTGTGTATAATATTTTTTGCAATAAATAACTGTTATAAGACAATGAAAATATCTTTATTTTACTCCAATTCACTTTCACTTACAAATACGTACTAATCTTAAGCCTTCTAATAAGCGAAATACACTAATATTATGTTTTGTAACAGGTACCTATACCGTGTTTATTATAATTTAACGTAGTTAGACGTTTTTTGTGGTTAAACTCAGTCACTCCAGTGACATTTAGATTTATACTTACTTCACTCGAATTAAAAACACCGTTATTGTGCGCAAAATAATAGCCAACTAAATAAAACTTTTTGCCTTGACTGTACAAGAACCCGGTTGATTTCTTTTTTTATTTTATTTTTTTCGTAAGGTATGTGTAATGATCTATCACAAAAACAATATTTCGTGTGTATTGGTCTTAGCCCAAGTTTCAAGCCCAATTTGCCCATTCTCCTTTAATGATGCATTTTTATTTTTTGTCCCTGTGTTAAAATCGACGAGTAAAGGCGCAGGCAAAAGCGGCAAAAGTGGGAGATTATTTCCCACATGTATGTTCATGGATATAGGGAAATAATTTCCCACAAAACATAACTTTTAATGGTTATAGGGAAATAATATCCCACCGCCAAAAAAACCTATAAGCTACCCAATATTTTACTTTTTAATATTTTACTGTTTAATCTTGATATAACCCCGTACTGATGTATTAAAATAAACTTGTTTGAAGTCATGGCCGATTAAGGGTTAAAAAACAGTTTAAAAAAGTTCTGTCTTGGACGTCCGTGTGTCTGTATGTGCGGATCCTTTTTCTTGTTAACACGATAGCGACCGAAATACTTTACTAATCGAGTCTTTTTTTTTCTCTTACGCTTGAGTATGCTCAGGAATAGAACCCTTTCATTTTTCAGGGTCTGATTCGATGTGGTTTAATTGTTATTAAATAAACAAAAATAATAATTAATAAATATTTATTAAAAAAAATTATGAGGCGTGCACTTTTGGATTTTCCAAATTATTTTTTTACTTAAACTGTGATTCTCTTTTTATTAGGATTGTCTGAGCACAATTATTGACTTATTTATGTATCAGAATGAATGTTTAACGTTAAACATTTATTAGGCAATCTATAACAATGATAACAATGCATTTACAATAAAATTGTGAGTTATGAATGTACTAAAGAATCTTAAAAAATGTTATTTTAAGTATTTATAAATAAACATGATTAATATTGATCTTTGTGTTTTATTTGCCCGTTAAGTAAAATATCACTATCACTACATAGTATAAAACAAAGTCGCAACGGATTTTGATGCGGTTTTTTTAATAGATAGAGTGATTCAAGAGGAAGGTTTTAGTATATAATTTATTATGTTTTAGACAAAGCGGGCGGAAAGTTAGTAATTACTATTTAATTCTTCAGTTGCAACGTAACTATCATACAATTTAACAATCTCTCACATATTGAGTAGTTCAGTCTCTATTTCACCTCTTTCTAGTTTAGTTTTTACTAAGCCTTCCTTCAGCTATGATTTGTTTCTAATTTTGTGTTAAACCAATCGGGTCAGGCATTTTGTCGTGATAACAGACCATATAACTTTCGAATCATAGTGTTGGTCTCTTGTAGGTATAATTTTAATTCTCCTTTATGATAAACTGTAATCCTTTCATTGATTATTATTTTAATAATCGTATATTGCGAAACAAGTATTAAATATCTCAAAATATCACCTGTTTTACGCTCAATTAAGTTTATTGTGATTTCGTGTGAATATTATCATTTAAAACGATAAGAAGCTAATTAATTCGATAACTCATTCATGCATATCTAATTAGTAATTACCGTATTTTTTAATCGGTTTAAAGTACATTTGAGTAGATAAGTATGTTAATAGTCAATAGTATTTTCAAATTTCTATACATATAATAATCTATACTATAATATTATAAAGCTGATGAGTTTGTTTGTTTGTTTGAACGCGCTAATCTCGGGAACTACTGGTCCGATTTGAAAAATTCTTTCGGTGTTAGATAGCTCATTTATCGAGGAAGGCTATAGGCTATAGACCATCACTCTATGCTATGACCAACAGAAGTGAAGCCACGAGGGTGAAACCGCGCGGAGCAGCTAGTACAGTGTGTCGTCTCTAGTATTCTAGTTTGCTTAATATCACGACTACATAATATATTGTTATGTTTTCTATAACAATGCAAGCGTTTCTATTTATCATTGTGACACCGAATACTCATCAATACAATTTTCTTCACATCGCATCTTATGTACCTAATCAATGTATTGCATAGGTAATCATCTGAAAATATCACATTTTTCAAATTTTTAAATATAAAAATGAATGTTTGTCTGTATGTCCTTCATAAAATCGTAAAGTATGTATTTGATTGCATGATAATTTTTGGCAGAGTGTTTTGCATGAGCTCAGGAAGATTTCCGAGTTGATAGTTGATACGGCCAATCATCGACGCTACAGGCGAAGCTGAGATACACATATAAAAATAAATAAAAAACTTAACGTTGGTAAAATTTAACTTTTATTGTCTCATGTTACTGAAGTTAAAAAGCTTAATATTATTGCATTTGATCAATAATCAATACTGGTTCTGGCTCCACGTCTGGTTCGTTTTCTGGCTCATTGTCCTCGCTGCTCCAGTCAAAGTTAAGACCGGTTACTTCAGTGAACCATTTTTGGTAGAAACCGGGGCGGACGTATGCTAAAAAAAAATTAAAAAATAATGTATATGTATGTTAGGTGTAAGGTATTTTTATATGGACCCTAAGTTGTCTGTAATAAATAAATAAGAACATATTGAAAATCAGCACTGAAAAATGGCTGCTCAACTTTTGTAGTAGGTAGTTTTAAATTGTTCCTTGATATCTATGTGAATATAAGTTTTTTTCTGATTAAAAGAAACGAATTAACTAAAATTTATGAATAAACTAATTTCATAAAATTCGATGTTTTTTAAACATTTTTTTGACAGACTTGCAGTATACAAATACTAATTATTGTCATATAGGAATAGATGGATTAATAAAAGTTATTTATCGACATTTTTAATTATCTAATAAATCTAAGTTTACCTGAAGGATGAGGTCCATTGCACCCAGCAGACGATCCAAAACTGACGATACCAATCATGGTGGGTTTTCCATCAGCGTCGACGATGGTGAGAGGGCCGCCACTGTCACCCTACAATGAAATATATATGATAAATCTTATTAATTATTTAAAAATCTAAATTAAACTTGTTTTCGGTTATTAATAATTTCTTTAAAATTTATATGTAATTTTATTGTACAATAATATGAATGGAATGATTAAAAAAAAGAACATGATTACAAAAAGGCATCATTTGGCCTTTATTGCTGAATGTTAACTCAGTTATAATAATGTACTCTGTGATGTTAACGTAAATGTTAATGTTAACGTTAATGTCAAAGTTAATGTTAATGTTAAAATGTTCTTAGGATTCTAATATACTTATAATATGTACTAGTAATTTTGATATACCTTGGAAGTTGAAAGTCATGTCCTAACTTTTAAATATTAACTCCACATAATACACGATAGGTTTTGGAAAATACAGAAGACGTAAGGGCCGAAAAGGCTCCGGGAAGTGGTTTTGTTTATTTCTCTATTTTTATTACAAAATTCTGTTATACCTGGCAGGAAGATTGAGCTGTGTCGTTGTAGGATTCTGCGCAAATGGTCTGCTTTTGGATGACGGTACTACCCGGGTAGAACATAAGACACTGCTCGTTGGAGATGGCGCGGAGGTACACCCATCTCAGGACCTCAGATGAATCTCCACCTGTAAAAGAATTTAGTATTATATTATCTGTGGCAAAAACAACTGCATTAATTATCAATTTCAACAATGCATATTGTTAACTATTTTATGTGCCTTTTAGATAAAAAACAGGAGTAGACTTGAATAATACTATTCATGTTCGGAGATGGATTTCGTGTATTTCACATTGAGAATCGGCAATCCATTAGTAAAAAGTGGATAATTTTGATATCTAGCTTTAAAACATTCAAATTTTATAATTTTAAGAAGATAATTTCAAAAAATAAAAAAGCGATCAAATCCCAACTCATTATTTTTTTCTAATCTTAAACAATTTCTCACGTGGAGAGATTTCAAATACTACCTATCCTACCTTTACTGAAAATCCGCATAGCATGAAATTGTAGTTATTTCACTGTTTATTTTCGTAATATTTGCAATAGCAAGATAGACATACTACAGTACCTATATTTCCTATTCAAAAGGTATTTTTATATAATAAAATTACCATTCCATCTGTCGTCTGTGAGTCCATAACCACTGACAGTCACTCTCTCTCCGATGTGCTTCAGCGCTGTCTGCTCGCTGCTCTCCAGCCTGCAGGGCTGGATGTATGCTGGAAATTGGAATTTATATTTAATCTAAATAATTTGTAAATTGTTTATATATATTAGAGTTTTATAATAGCCTACAGACTGTATACGGAAAGTGGAAACACATCTACATATACTGGCCGCATTTACTATTCAACACTAATTTACGAGATTAAATGGTAAATAGACTAAGAACGGTTATCGCTTCGTCTTTTTTCAAATCAGCACACTTGAATTTAAAGGAATCCTTGTAAATCGAGTTTAATGAATCATAATCATTCAGCTTTGGGAGAATAATCTTTTTTTTAAGATACATAATACATAGGTATACCAAAATATTTTACTGTAGATAAATTATGGAATGTTTTGTCTCCGAAATGCTTAAAGGTTCATCTTCCAATATAATCAATTTTTTTAACTACTATATAAACTCACGGCCATAAGGAATATGCTGATCAATGCCCAATAAAGCAATATCATCAGTCTGCACCCGGTTCACGTTCTCTTGGTACTGAGGGTGGATGTACTTCCTCGTCGCCTCCACGATGTACTCCGGACGCGTGAGGTTCGTGAGCCCAAAGCGGACCACGAATGTGAAGCGACTGGAATATTTTGAAAATAATGTATACAATTTTAATAGATTTTACGTATAGTAATGGAGTTTCCATTTTACGTGGTTCAAATGTTGCAGCCAACTAGCTTTATCAGCCGTTTTATTGAAAGCCTAGATTTTTCATTAAACAGCGCTGTTAACTGCTTGATAGATATCGAGCCGTTCGTGTTTTGTCTTATAGGCAAACATAAAACTAAACACTAACAAATATTGAAAAAAGCTTGTCGTAATATTTTAAATGCTCGAGTATAACACTGATAATAAGATCCCAAATTCTGTGAGTAGGTAGAATGACAGAAAACGGATAAACGGATTCAATTATTATACGAATATTATTATTTCTAGATTTTTTTTAATTATCTTAAGTCTGAAGCACACTTTCATTGCATGACTCAAAAAGTTAATTACTCTGTCATACGCTTAGCGATTAAATAAATGATGGATGAGTACAATTAAAACATAATTATAAAGATAAGACATAATACGCTTAGAATTGAGAAACTATGCTTTTTTGCTTCGATTAGAAAAACCCATTGGCTACTTATTTGTACATGTTTGTGCTTTTTCACCAATTTCACCCGAAGAAAAATAATTTAATGTAAAAAAAAACTGATAAAATTCACATAGAAAAGCAATACAGGCTATTTCGAATATTGAACACTCTGTGTTTCATTAATTATAATTTGGCCAAATATTATGCCATATTGTATTTTTCTTGATCTATTTATTAATCTAATAATAGATTAATTACATTCAAAAACTACGAGCATAATAGAAACAAGTGGACATATATCTACATTTTACTCAATAAATACAGATACCTACTCAATAATGTAAATTATATTATGTAAGAAATATGTTAAATAAATAAATAAAAAAAAGACGTGTGGCACTCGGGGACTACCGCGGTAAACCTATTGCATGCTATGCCTTCAAGCCACACCTCCGTGCCCGTTGGAGTGGGGAGCGTGAGGTTTTTCGTTACGGAATTTCTGGATTCGGTCCCCGCGCTCAAGGCCCGCGATAGAAGCTATGCAATAGCTTAAAAAATAAATAAAATTATAAATCATATAAGTCCATACTTAGCCAAACAGTGAGCAGCGGTGATCACCCAGTTGTGATGGATGATGGAGCCACCACATGATGATACTCCAGCATTTACGTTCACCATACGCAAGCTGATCTGGTAGGGGATCTGACCATCTTCAGCTTCCCACCCGGCTACGATACGGGACGAAGCACCTAGAGATTATAACAAAGTTTAATGGAAGATTCTGCAGCTAGTTTTGATCCATAGCCTTTGTAATGAGAAGGAAAAAGTGTTGTCGTAGCGCAGAAAAATATTTGGAATAAAAGTTGCATAAAGTTCGACTTAATTTAAACATTTTTCGAGTTTTTATTTTTATTTTTCAATGTTTGGTCATTATGTAAAAAGTTCGACTTCAAAAAGTAAGTATGAGACGATTAGGTAAAAAATAGAACAAACAGAAGGAATACCTTCTCAATAATGTAATTTTTTAATCGTCATAGGTAAATAATTTTTTTTTCTTTCTTTGATTCTTTAATCATTTCTGAACAAAAAATTAATCTTTTTCAAAGGAATTATATTTTTGAAAAGCAGTTAAGATCTTAAAAAATGGTATCCTGTTTAGATATACTTACTACGAAGGTGTTCAATGTACGCCGGTTGTAGTGGAGTGTTCAGAGAATCTCCCTGAAATTTCATTAGTTAATTATGATGAAATTTCATTAGTTAATTAGATGTATGTGAGAAAAATTACATAATTTATATAACAAGACTCTAGATCATTCTTGTCTCGGTGTGCATCATTTACAATAGAAACGATTTTGATGAACCTTCCCTTATTTTGCAAGTTTGTTGAAGTCCTATAATTCCTATATATCCAGTAACCACTTAACAAATGGAAAACTGAGAAAGCCGTAGCAACGCCGTACAAAAATCATGGAGACAAGGGGAAAAAATCTCTACCTCTATAGTCTGGAAAGACAGCTTCTAATTTCTACTGATGGGATCCTACTGTGGGTTCTTGCGTTTTAAATCAACTGTATCATCTTATTATTTATCGTTATTATATATTAGTTGTAAATAACTATAATTATATCTAATATTCACCTGTCCCAGCCCAAGGGCGACTAAAAATCCAAACAACAAGTATGCTGCCATTTCGAAGACTAACAAATTTTCGTTTCAAAAAAGCCCAAATTATATTTCTATCGGATAATTGTTATCTTATAATCTATAGATGATGAAAAATTAACGAAAAATTATCACATTTATCATAATTAAAGTGTAGGTATTGTTTTATTTAAGTAAATTAGATAAGTACTTATGTGTTTTTATATTTTAATCGCGATCGTGGTTAAAACCAAATTAGGTGGAAAAAAATATTTCATGCGTATAATCTTCACGTTTGTTGTAGGTATCATGTATCATTTAAATTACTTTATCTGAGTGTGATAAAACCTTGTTATAATAATTATATGATTTAAATTATTTATAATCGAACGATGAAATTATTATGCGAATAGGTCAAGTAGATTTCGATATATGAGAGGAATCATATTTTACATGGATGTGTGTTCCTTAAAATGACAGTTAAATTAACAGTAACTACTTATTATGTTTGTGTTTTACAGGGCATGGAGTACTGATTTGTAGACCTTTTTTAAATACATATTTATATTAACAGATATAATAATTAAACCTGAGACAACTGAAATGAAATGAAATGAACAACTGTCATACCAATACACATTTTATATGTGTGATATTTTTTATTCAAAAATAGATTCAATTTCTATTTTCTACATCTTCAAAGAATCTATTCTTAATATATATAAATCTCGTGTCACAATGTACTTTGTCCTCAATGGACTCCTAAACCACTTAACCGATTATAATAAAATTCGCACACCATGTGCAGTTCGATCCAACTTGAGAGATAGGATAGTTTAAACATGTAGGTACCACGGGCGAAGCCGGGGCAGACCGCTAGTCTAGTTATATAGGCATACAGCAGTAGGTTTGAAACAATTTAAATGAAACTCAACATGTACACAAAATAACATTTTATTAATATAAGTTACAAATACGCATCTTAGGTACAAATATCACAATATTACATTTCACTTAAGCACGCTTAAGTTACACTTGTTTTCATGTACTATTATAAAAATTCGATTGAACAAATAAAGGTTGGCGCACACTAACACAAATTGATAAAATTTACTTCAAAAATGTACTAAAAATAAAAAAGTATGGAATGGCAGTTTATCTTCGCGTAGTGTGCGCTAATCCTTATCTTTTGTAAAAAATAAATAACTGATTTTATTTGTAACATAATAAAAAAGTAAAAACTAACAATTAGGCAAATAATCAAAATAACTAACTATATCACAACAAAAACTATTTACAATTGAGCTACTTCAACTAAATTATAACTAATTAAGTAATAAATTCCATTTTAAGTAGAATAAATTAAAAGCGAAGCGAAAGCGTGGCGATACGTTTCGAAATACAGTCTAGTTTTTAGACATTGCATTATAAAAATAATGTTACCTTATTTAGATTCGATATAAAAATAGGATCGTTTAATAAAGTAATTGAACTATCAGTAATAAAAGTTTCACCAAAAACGATAACGCTTTCGTATCTTTCAAGAAACTTTCAGACTTGGAAGTCTATTACAAAAAATGTAAGGCACTAGCCTTGTTCTTAGTAGATTTGTTCTCTTTTCTGTCTTTCATTAAACTTCAGTACAGAAGTATTTCTAGGAATCGAACCTGTGACTTCTAAAATCATAATCAATATATCAAAAGATTTGTATTTAAAGATAAACATATTTTAAATACATCTTAGAACAACAAAATATTAACACTAAAAATAAATCGATTTTAATTTCATAAAAAAAGTCCGTAAAAATTGTATTATAGTTACGTGGACCTTTATCTTAATCCACTTTATCCAATGATTGCAATATTGATAAATAATTGGGTTTTTATAAAATTTTTACTAAGAATTAAAATAATTACTTAGTAATTTTTAATAAGTAGAAAAATTAAGTATTTTTTTGTTCAATTTGGAAAAAATCTATTAAGTACTAATATTGCTAAAACTTATCCGTCCAATAAAGTATTACACGATAATATTAAAATGTCACGTAAACTGTCAAATACGGGCAATTAGAATATGTTTTTAAAATGGTAGTTTTATACATTATTCGACGAATAAGTTTTAACCAAGGATTGAAAATCAGCCCTTAATAAATTATAAGTACTACTGGTTTATGCAAAGTCTAGGATACACTTTTTTTCACTAATATCTTTCATGCCTTTTTGTTTAGTATAAATAAATCACTAATTAAAAACTTCAATTATTAAAAAATAGATTAGAGGCACTTTATACATATTGAAACTCTAAAACTTACGTGAGGCCAAATTTATGGAATATATTTAGTAAATGAGAAATTTTAAAGAATCTAAAAAATTCGATCACTGCATTCGAACTCGCATCTTTCGCCGATAAAATTTTTTCTATTCTCAAAAATAGCTCATTTATAAAGAATTTAAATGCTATAAAACTAAACATTAAATATATTCAAGAGTATATTCAAGCGGTATCTTTAACCCCAACATGTATTACCAAACTGTGACTAAATTGGGCACTACAAGTATAAAGCATTTGAATGATACAAAAACAAAAAAATATTTAAATTTAATTTTGGTCACTTCAAAACAATCAATATATTTCAATCACAGATCACAGAAACTAAAGGGAGATATGGTTAGGGGGCGGGGCCGGTGTCGCAGCAATATGTCCAAAAAAAGGAACAAGCTGTAGCGGTGCTGTATACGTACGTCACTTACAATCTAGTGTGCGAACGAATAGTCGCTCTCATATTTTTGTGTGATGACACGCACACAACGCGAAGTAGTGTTTTGATTTTGTTTACTGCAGTTGTGTGCGTAATTTTTTTATGAGACATGGTTTCGTACTCAGCGCAAGCGATTGGCATCTCTCTAGATCTCTATGATTTCAATATATAAAGTCCCTTGTCCCCTAGTGGGGTAAGGGGCAGATGCATTATACATCTGTTTCACTGATCGATTTTATTTAGGGACAAGTAGGTGATCAGCCTTCTGAATATTAAATGTTCAATATACTTCTTGGAATTTTCATCATCATCATGATATACCCTCACACCAAGTTCTTTGGAACCTGTACATCATGAGCTGAACATACTCCACACCAAGTTCTAAAAGCTGTTCATCATGAGCTGATCATGATGGTGGGTTCCTTCTTCGCTTCCAGCACCTTGAAGTAGACCACAGCATCATGGACCGTGGGGAAGGTGTCCAGTTGCAGCTGTTCTGATTCGAGAGAATTGTATCTCTCTATCATCTCCAGGACGGGACCTGGAAAAAATAATCTAGATTTAAAAAGATAGACTAGTTTTTAAGTAAACTGTATTTGAGAAGTTGAATATGTTACAGTCAAAAACTTATATTGACGATAAAAATGAAATTGGTCAAAAACGTTTTTGAGTAAGGGAGTCGGTCAAAACGTTGAGTGATTTTTGCAATCAAAAGTGGTTTTGACCGGCAATAAGTATCTAATATTATATTATGTCCCAAATATAAATAATAGAAAATTAATAATAAATATATAAAACATATAACACGTGAATTACTTTGGTCGAAATTTGACCTCATTTAAACCTTTCACCCGCCTTCCTATACACGTATCGCGATGAAACATACATACGATAAATAATCTGAATTGTTATGAGACAAAACTACAATATGTATCATTAATATTCATGGAGAGACTACTTTTATATGAGACACTAATTTTATAAAGCTGAAGAGTTTGTTTGTTTGAACGCGCTAATCTCAGCAACTACTGGTCCGATTTGAAAAATTATTTCAGTGTTAGATAGCCCATTTATTCAGGAAGGCTATATATCATCACGCTAAGACCAATAGAAGCGGAGCCATGCGGGTGAAACCGTGCAGCGTAGCAATTTAGTAATATTTTTTTTAGGAATAAAAATATTTATTTTATAATAAAATATTTATTTTATAATAAACTAGCAGTCCGCCCCGGCTTCGCCCGTGGTACATATTTACGTTTTCTCTACATAAGAACCATCCTCGTACTTCAAGGAATATAATAAAAAAAGAATTATCGAAATCGGTTCAGCCGTTCTCGAGTTATGCGCTTACCAACACATTTTGCAATTCATTTTTATATATAAGATATTTATTTTATAATAAACTAGCAGTCCACCCCGGCTTCGCCCGTGGTACATATTTACGTTTTCTCTACATAAGAACCATCCTCGTACTTCAAGGAATATAATAAAAAAAGAATTATCGAAATCGGTTCAGCCGTTCTCGAGTTATGCGCTTACCAACACATTTTGCAATTCATTTTTATATATATCCTCCTAAGGACCAATGGCCTCATATAAGTACATAAACACCATCACCATTACCACCCAAAGCACCAAAAAGTTTTAACTAAATTACCAACCACCGTCCTCATCCGATGACAAAATCGAAAATTCGAAATATCTTAAAAAATACCGCGCTTTTCTGCCTATGATCACTGTGTAACGCGATTGGCTGAATTGAACTATTAGGTTTGGTAGGTAAATGGGTTATCCAATCACAAAATTTTAAAATACTTTAGTTCAAGTTTTTAAAATGGCTGGTCAACGTAACAGAGGTAAGTTAAATCGTTAATTATCATATTAATCTCTCACTTGATTTTCATTTGGTATTGAAAAATAAATAGTAAAAACAGTACAGGGGCCTTAGGCAAAGTAACAATTGAAAAACGATAACGAAGTTAGAAAAGGCAAAAATGTATGGGATTGACATACGCCGCGTTAGATCACGTGGTCTATCTAATGTCAATCCCATACATTTTTGCCTTTTCTAACTTCGTTATCGTTTTTCAATTGTTACTTTGTCTAAGGCCCATGGAACGTATTTTAATTAAATTTAACGAAACAATTCATATTATATTTTTTAAATTCACGGATAATTTTTATGTGATCATGTGAGAACATTGGTTGCTACTTACAACATTATTTTCATTTTTTTTGTACTCAGTTGAAGACATTGGTAGTCAATGACTATAAAACATTTAATTAGTTAATAATTTATTTTGTTGTTTTACAGTAATTTTGAGTATAATTGTCCTGTTTTATGATTATAATTTATTTAAACTGTCAACAGGAATTACTATTGCAATCAAAATAAACAGTTATCTTCCTTATTTTTTCAGTTATTCGTGACGATTATAATATCATCGATTTCCTAGCCGACTGACGGAGATTTTATTCCTAGTGATGAAGACTTAGGAGACCCACCATTTGTTTCCAAATCGATTTTTAGTTAGCTCATTGATATTTCAAGTTCCTAATATTGTACTTCCAATGTTTTTATTTCTTTTTTTAACATATGTTCAGATAGTTTAGATATTTTATTACCTAATATGTAGTAAACTTACACATTTAGAATTTAAGAAAAACTGTTTTTAATTCTTTTGTATACTTTTTAGAGGTTATTGTATGATCTCATATGTTATAACATAAGTAAATAAAAAAATCTACAAGTAAAACCTAATTTTAATAAAAAAAATTTTGGATTCACTTAGGTCTGATGTGATCACATGGGAACAAAATAAAACGAGTTTTTTTTTCAGAAATATATTCTATAAGCTATATTTTACACAGATAAAAAATCCCACAAGTAAATTTTAACTCTAACAATAAAAAAAACAAAAAAATACCATTGGGTGGCAGGTCTGTTGTATTTTTATGTACTCAGGTGAGAACAATGGGTGGTAATGCAGAATAGGATTTTTTTAGCTTGGTCCTTAGGAGGATAAGAAGATATTTTTAGTATAAATTATGTAATAAATAATAATATTATGTAGAGGTCTTATCTTTTTCTAAGATAATCTACAAGGCAATGTATTAATAAATTCGACCACAACAAATAAGTTTCCGTGGTGTAGCGGTTATCACATCTGCCTAACACGCAGAAGGCCCCCGGTTCGATCCCGGGCGGAAACATAGTTTTTGTATTTTATTTTTTATTTTTTAAAT
The DNA here is from genome assembly GCF_061535395.1 of Colias eurytheme. NCBI lineage: Eukaryota > Metazoa > Arthropoda > Insecta > Lepidoptera > Pieridae > Colias > Colias eurytheme. The sequence continues at coordinate 1,308,288 of NC_143000.1, read as the reverse complement.
GTACCGCTTGCTTTAAAAAAGGGGAGATATTTTTACTTAAGTTTTTTTTAATTGCAAGAACATGTACATAATATTATATTTGAATAAAAACATATTTAACTGTCACAAAATCAGTTTAAACCCAATTTAACGGTCACAAATCCAGTCACAACTCACCATTAGCCCCTGCCAGAAGCACTGCTATATTATTGGCTACTAACTCCCGATGTGCGCTGACCAGACTCTTGATACCGGGCGCGTCTACATATGATAGTGCTGTTGCGTCTATTATTACGCATTGTATCTAAAACAATAAATATTTTTCGTTAAAAAAAACAAAAAAAGTGAAACTTCTATGGCAAGATACCAAAATCGTCGCCTTACTGCATGACGTGACGTTATTGCCATGACGTGACCTTTAAATTTTACTCTCAAGTGTCAACGTGACAAAAGCAGTTTCACTTCAAAAAAAACAAAAAAAAAATTGAATGCGTAGGAATATAAGTAATAAAAAAATGTTATTTAGAAGACATATTATACAATATACATAAAAGAGTAGCTATAAAAAACACAATTCCTTTAAAATACGAAAAAAAAAGTTAAAAATTAACTCACCCTCCTCCCAATATTGGAGTCCCACTCGTACGAGTCGCTCTTGGTAAGATTTTCCTCCTCTACCTCCTTCATATAACCGACTTTCCTAAAAAGAGTATCCTTGAACAGATTCTTGGTCGCGAAGTTGAGACCGCCGCAGTAATGGAATATCTTGATGCCGGGGATTTCTTCAGCCTAGAAAAACAAATTAAATTTCACATTTGTGAAAGAAAAATGCTATTAGAACTAAAAATATGTATAATCAACTTTTCTAAAAGGACCTTAACTAAAAAATAATCTCAAGGGACATAATTTTTATGAAACTACAGTTTGATTTATATATTTATGTACATAAATATGATAAAAAGGTTCTATAAAATATTATTTTCCGAGTAAAATTTATAATAATCCGGATATGGGCAATTTTCAAAATGTAATATCCATATCTTTCATCAATAACTTATTGATGAAAAAATAAAATAAAACCTATTCCCATTTTCACAAACAACAGACTACCATCAAAAAAAATGTCATATAAATATGTCATTTTATCCTGTCAAACGAAAACATGTCACAACCAATAAAACACCGTTTTCACCTAAAATAATAAAAAAACTAAACCAAAACTGAACAAAATGCGTTTATTCACAGATAAAAAATACCCATATCGCATTAATAATGAAATTGGTGTATTCGATATAGCAAGATGGTGGATAATTTTATTTTTGAATATTCTGCTCATGTGCTGCATACAATTCTTTATATTATCACTAAAGAATGAAAGAGAAATAGAAAATATGGTCGAAGTTATTGTTCTGCCCAATGAAGTTTATTAAATAAAGTTTAAACTGTAAGTTTCTTTTCATTGAATGAAAATGTGTGAAAATTCAATAATAATTCAAGAATTTCAACAAGGACTTATATATTTTACTTCTAACTTTACAATACTAGTAGGTACTATATACATAAATATGTAAGATATTATCAATGAATAATAATAATTTATTAAATTTCATTGAATTTTTAACTCAAAGCCAGCTTAGTCGCCTCATTAACTTTGTGAAAAAATAATATACTTTTGATAATTTACAAGTTAATATTATCTTATCTAATATCGTAATAAATATTATGTAGATAAATCTTCTTATATATAAAAATGAATCGCAAAATGTGTTGGTAAGCGCATAACTCGAGAATGGCTGAACCGATTTCGATAATTCTTTTTTTATTATAGTACGAGGATGGTTTTTATGTAGAGAAAACGTAAATATGTACCCCGGGCGAAGCCGGGGCGGACCGCTAGTTAATAATAATAATTTAATAAATTTCCTTGAATTTTTAACTCAAAGCCAGCTTAGTCGCCTCATTAACTTTGTGAAAAAATAATATACTTTTGATAATTTACAAGTTAATATTATCTTATCTAACATCTTAATAAATATTATGTAGATAAATCCATACTATAATTATAAATGCGAAAGTAACTCTGTCTGTCTGTTACTCAATCACGCCTAAACTACTGAACCAATTTGCATGAAATTTTGTATTGAGATATTTTGATACCCGATAAAGGACATAGGCTACCTTTTATTGCGAAATATGTACCACGGGCGACGCCGGGGCGGACCACTAGTAATAAATATAAATACCTAGCTACTTTAGAATAGTTTATTAAGGTTATAGAAGTCTCTGATCACAGTTATTACCTGTTCAGAGACTCTCAAAAATTATCTTAATTTGGTAGAACACAGAAGCCGTAAACTACATTCAAATGTGTTTAGTATTTTCTGTAAAAGTTTTTCAATAGCGCGATCTAGTTTGAAGATTGATGCACTACCGCCATCTATTGAGTACCATATGAATTAAAATTAACTAACTAGAAATTACACATTATTGTCAAAAATAAAAGAAATATAGAATCGAGTGTTTATTTCTATAGACGTACTAGCGGTCCACCCCGGCTTCGCCCGTGGTACCTACATGTAAACTATCCTATCTCTCAAGTTGGATCGAACTGCACATGGTGTGCGAATTTTATTATAATCGGATATGAGAGGAGGACCTCCATTGAGGACAAACATTGTGACACGAGATTTATATATAATAAGATTTAATTTTTATTTTCTACTTGTATTTTATCCCAGCTATAATGTGTACGTTCAAAAATGTCATTTTTATTGATAAAGGTTAAGGGCGATTACCCCACGCATTGGTTACTGTATATTCGCTTTTCAAAAGAGATTTATATTTAATAACTCAAACACCATAAAAAGGATAATCAGCTTAGTTTGTAAATATGATTATTAATCACTCTGTTCACTTTAATTTTCATCGTGCAAATCGCTCGAGTATCTTTTATGTAATAATATAATAAATAAATATTAAATACTCACAGCTCGATACCTCTTAATGTCTAGATACAGATCTGTATCTAGAACTCTGCCCAAGAGGCAGGTGTACGGTTTCTGTGACCTGCAGAAAAGTGCCCCCACGCTTGCTAAGAGACCTGCCCCTAGACTGAAATAAAAAGATGTATTAAAATACAGTTAAAATTATTCCAACCAAATATTTTGTAGTTTGTAGTATAAAATAAAGCTACATCTAAAGCTAAAATTCTATAAAAATAATTTTATGAAAATTTAAACATTTCAATGCAAAAGCATTATGTGTAGTTTATAAACTTGATGAAACTAGATGAAAGAAAAAAAGTATTGTTAAAATTTATAAATGCGAGTTTGTTTTGCGATGTTACAAACTTACAATAGTGTGAAAATTGCTGAAAAGATTCCAATGAAATTAGATTATGCCATCTATACAATCATTTATAAAACAACTATATATTCACTAGGTAGCATTGTATCTTACATCAAGTTTGAATTATCACAATCTATACTAATATTATTAAGCTGAAGAGTTTGTTTGTTTGAACGCGCTAATCTCAGGAGCTACTGGTACGATTTGAAAAATTCTTTCGGTGTTAGATAGCCCATTTAGGAAGGCTATAGGCTATTATATATCATCACGCTAATACCAACAGGAGCAGAGCAATGCGGGTAAAACCGCGGGGCACAGATTTTTATAATAAAAATAATATAAAATAGTTAAACACTTACCCAATATCAATATTAACTAACATGGTAGTTAAGAATGTAACCAGCCACACTATAGCATCTAATTTACTCAACTTCCAAAATCTGAAAGCAGAGTTTTCAATTAAAATTAAAATAGGTAATAATAGTTTAAAAAAATAATATAAGTATGTATGAATACCAATATTAGGATCGAAAATACTATAATTTACGCAAAAAATAAGAAAACATTTACAATCAGTCTAAGCAATCAGTATTTGGAATAAGAGTTAGATAAGAATTAAATTTGCAATATATTTACATATTTTGCAATAATTATAAATAAACTCAATTGAATTTAGAATTAGAATTGCAATAGAAGTTGCCAGAATAGAAAACAAAATTAGATTTGACATTAAAAAAATTGGAATAAATTTTTTTTTTTAAGCAAATTGGAATAATATTTTTTAAATTTAATTATAAATTAATAAAATAAAAAACACTAACTTGGCCAGCTCCTTAATCTGCATGAACATTCCCTTCAGAGACACCACAATGATGGAAGCCAGAACACATCGGGGTAAGAGCTCAAAAAACGGGCCAACCCAGAGCAATACACATAGTATTAGTATTGCACTAACTACTGAGGTTATACCCGTTTTACTGCCCGCCTGGAATTAACAAAAATAGTTAATAGTGTTGTTGGCTCTTTGTTATAAAATAATAAATAATTAGTTTAGGGTAAACAAAGGAAACAATTAATAATGTTAAAGACAGCTTGCGTTTTTAACTTTTTATATTTATCTACGCGGTATTATTGATTTTCGATTCGAAAAAAATATGGGTCATTTGAACCACCAGGTGACCTATCTAGAACGATTTATCAGCATAAAATAATAAGATTCAGCACTATGCCGCCATTTGTAAGCTGTCCACCTGAGTGCAGATGAGAATTCGAAAGTACAGGTTGAGATTTTCCCCTTTATCTCCATGATTTTTGTACGGCGTTGCGGAATAATGGATTAAAAGCAGTATTGAAACAGTATGACACAGATGCCGTACAACATTTTCATAATACATCTATACTTATAATAAATCTGTAGAGAGGCCAATTCTGTACATGAAATATATTAAAAAAAAAACTATGAAGGGGTGATAAGGGATCGCTACTGATGCCAAAAATGCAATCAGTAAAATTTTTGTCTGTCTGTCTGTCTGTATATTCGTTATAGAAACAAAAACTATACGACGGATTTTAACCAAATTTGGCACAATTATTCTTCATACTCCTGGGCAGGTTATAGTAAAAGAATCATGTAAATCGGTGTAGAAACACCAAAGTTATACATGAAATACGCTATAAGTCATCGCGTGTGAATACAGAATCATGCCATAAGGATTATTTTTGTGTATCAGTTGCCGCGTTCGACGCGCTTCGCGGCGGGAGCTATAAAAAGGCGGCGGGTCTGCACCCGTTTCGCGTTGTCACGGCATCACGTGTGAACGGCTGAACCGATTTCGATAATTCCTTTCTATTATATTCATTGAAGTACGAGGATGGTTCTTATGTAGAGAAAACGTAAATATGTACCACGGGCGAAGCCGGGGCGGACCGCTAGTGTATAAATAAATAGTTAATATTATTATTACTCACTTGATATTGTATGTAGGACCTGGACAAACTAGCACAGAGCGGAGCACAGCAGAAGAATGAGCCAAACACGTTACTCGCTCCCTGAAAATAACAAAAAATATTATATTTATCTATACTAATATTATAAAGCTGAAGAGTTTGTTTGTTTGTTTCAACGCGCTAATCTCGGGAACTACTGGTCCGATTTGAAAAATTCTTTCGGTGTTAGATAGCTCATTTATCGAGGAAGGCTATAGGCTATATATCATCACGCTACGACCAACAGGAGTGGAGCCACGGGGGTGAAACAATTATGTAAATTGGTTTCAAATCTCATATTTTTTTGTCATTTTTTTGTTAACTAATTTTTAATCCCACACAAACTACACACCAATATACAGGGTTATTCAATGTACTAAGCTGAAAAGGACTTAGCGTTGCGTACACTTATTACGTAGAAAACACTTATAAAACTGATGACACATTTTTTTTTATTAAAAAAAGACATTTAACTAGATAAATTAAAAACTCACCAAAGCCAAAAGCTCCTGGTTAGCATCAATCTCATATTTCTCTTTCGAAGCGAAGATCAGCGCCATAGACATAGAGATGGTATACGTTACCATGGTGATAGTGAACGCATCTAGAGCTATGTCCGATAGAAGTTCGATTGGCGGCACTTCTGGGACTGGTAAACTGGAAAAATATAATAAAACATCACGAAAAAATATTAAAAAAAATCATGAAAAACAATGTACACCCTGTATGATTGCATTGATTGGAAAAAATAATACGCTGTTTACCTAAATATTGCACTGAGAGAAAAATACATCATGTATAATAATACATTTTTTTATACGTACAATAGTACAGATAATAAATATACACACTACATAGAAAATTCCAGAAAATTCTTATCATACTTTTCTATTCAATGGAATATAGAAGATTTTTAGAAGTAAAATAAGATTGATGAAAATGTATAGGATAGTTTGCAATGAGAGATAAATATAAGCTTGTGATTTTTTTTTTAAGAATATGAAACTACTTGCTGCTCCTCGCCTCCACCTAGTCGTCAACCGTTTTTTGTAAAAATTTCAAATTTTAATAAAGTTTGTAATCTAATCCAATGGACGATAAATATAAGAATATACAATTTCTTTTTCATGTCCAAAAAATACAAAATTTATTTAGTTATCATTAGTAATAAGTATGAAAAACTCACCCAGTAGGTATATTTCCGACCAAAGAAATCCCATACAATGCTTTCAAATCACACAATTTGGATGCCACAGTCCCCGCCACTATAGCTAGTAACTCTATTGGCACCGGCACCCGGCTTCGCTTGCTTACCCATGGCTGAAAATAATAAAAATTTATTGAAAGCAATTTACAATTTTTATTATGTTAATAAATAAGACAATTTTTTTAACAAAATTAATTATTAAATTAGTTGATACTGACTTAAAAAATACTAAATAATTTTATATTTTTTTGTTATAGACTTGTTAATTTTACACAAATGTTCATTTTTTTTTGGTGCATTGTAAAACACTCATTCAAATTTAAAACTGTATAATATATTTATTTCTTTAAATAGCTTTTTTTCAACAATGTATGCACAAATCATTACATAATTAATTTTTATTTATTCTTGGCATGTTTTAAAAAATTTTTTTGATGTAAACAGTTTTTCTTATAACTTTTAGTCCAAAGCTGTGTACGGTGTTAATTGGGCTGTGGAATTTAAATGTAGTAAGAGCTTAAGAGCTGGTATTGTTCTGCAATCTGTGACTGAACCTATATACAGGGTGTCCCACTATCGGTATACTAAGCGCGAAAGGCCTTTTACTTTTGCATACACTGATCACGTAAAAAATACTTAAAACAACAAAATGACGTTAAAAATTTTCGCTAAATTTTTCCTCAAAACCCATGTTTTCTTCTCTAGCTTCGCGCAGCTAGCATATACCGCTTCGCTAATGTGAGCATTTTGTCTATGAAAACATAATCTTAAACGATAGCTCACGTGCTGGTGGCAAAGCTGGGCGGGTTGCTTGTTAGGAATGTACACATAGAGTTTTAAGAATTCATCTATTTAAAAAAAACTGCGTCTGGAATTTTATAAGTAGTTTTTACGTACTCAGCGTATGCAAAACTATAACCTCCTTTGAGCTTAGTATACCAACAGTGGGACATCCTGTATAAGTAATTTGTAACTAACCATTTTCCTTGAGAATCTAATAATTTTACTTACCTTAAGCACTTCATTATTCAAAGCTATGATAGTACAAGCGATGGCTGATATAGTGAACGCCGCCCAGTTCGTGTTTGGCAGGTTCTTGAACATCTCTATGACTGTCTGGAAAATTAAAACTCTTTATATCTATTGCTTTTATTATATAATTGTTATTTAATTCCTTGTATTACGTATACAATCAAAAAAATTATTAAGTACGGCCATTATAAGCAATATCATGAATAAAAATAAATAAATAACAGAACAGAACAGAATAATAAATATTCCAAAAATTACACATAAACTTCTTTAATAAATTGAATTAAAAAGTGTAATAAATTAAACTGCACCCAATTAAAACGGTATTGGCATGACCTTGAAATTTTACTCTCAATGCGCCTAAAAGATGTTTTACTTCAAAAAATAAAACAAAACACAACTACCCGCCAAAAAAAAATAAAACTTACAAAAACAACTTTATAGTTATTTCCCAGTTTCGGCAACTTTATCCCAAACAGGTCTTTCAGCTGCGACGCGAGCACGTGGAATGAGGCGGCTGTTGTGAATCCCGATACTAAAGGTTCGGAAAGGAGGGTAGATACAGCCCCGAGACGGAGTACCCACATTGCTACCTGCGAAATATTAAAGATTGGAAAGTGATATAGATAAATAAATAAATATATCAGGAAATTTTCACACGCGGCACGATTTGATCCAATACTAAGCTTTCGCTTGTGTTATGGAAACCCGATGGCTGATAAACATACATATACAGGGTGTCCCACCGTCGGTATTCTAAGCTCAATGGAGGTTATAGTTTTGCATACGCTGAGTATGTAAAAAATACTTATAACAATTCAGATGCATTTTTTTTTCAAATAGATGAATTCTTGAAACTCTATGTGTACACCCATAACAAAACGTGAGCTTTTAAGGGGGTGACAAGATCAAATTTAACAGTGATTGCGCTCTCCTTTACTCCCATGCAATTGGACAGTGCGCGCAAACGAGAGCGCAATATCACTGTTACTTGGCGGGGCCAGGTCGTAGAAGAAAATAATAAGAAAATATGTGATTTAAGGAAAAGTGTGGGTCATATGCAAAATATGACTCGTTAGAGTTTCAGGTATGAATATGATGACTTCGTGTTTTAAATTGCAGACCCGTACGTCAAAAAAATAAAGACATAGAATCGTTTAATGATGAATTATAGACCAATCTTTGCAATTATTTTCTATCGAGCCGATTTCGTCCAATTATGTATCGAGTCCGTCTACGGTCTTCGAAATATTAACATATATTTTTTTTTTGATGGGCTAGAATAAATACCTTTTCATAAAAAACTGCTCAAATAACTTCAATTTTGTGTTGTCAGCCCCTTAAGATTATGTTTTCATAGACAAAATGCTCACATTTTCAAAAATAAAATCCTTATTTTTTTACCTCTGTTTGTAACAAAAAATATTACCTTCTATAATAGTATAATTTAATATTAATTAGTTAAAATTGAAAATAAATTAATTTATCACCAACCTGTATTAAACCCACTGCCAAAGTTACTATGCTGAGAACTTGCAGTGGCGTATACAGCGGCGTCACTTGCATTGCAGCTGTATGCGAAGAAAAATATATTTTATTATTTAAAAAAACAATTTTAAACAAAAACATTATTAATGTTATTATATCAATCCATACTCATATTATAAATGCGAAAGTAACTCTGTCTGTCTGTCTGTTACTCAATCACGCCTTAACTACTGAACCAATTTGCATGAAATTTGGTATAGAGATATTTTGAAACCCGAGAAAGGACATAGGATAGGTTTTATCCCGGAAATCCTACGGGAACGGATTTTTATTGAAAACGCGGGCGAAGCCGCGGGCGGAAAGCTAGTTATAAATAATAATAAATTAATTAAAAAAGTAGAATATGTATCGGTAAAAACTGTAGGGTTTTAGGTGTCATATAAACAACCTTGGGTTTGACCCCCAATGCAAACATTATAGGAATATATATTCTATCAATTAAATTTTAATTAAGTTCTTCTCCATAGATTCTGCTTACCGAATCGGTGGTAAATGTAAAAAATATGTAATGACGATTCAAAAGTGCTTCTAGAAGAAGTCTATTTGAATAAATAAATGTTTGAGTTTGAATTATTTAAAAAACACACACACACACAATTTTGCATTAAAATAAGAATACCAATGTTATTAATTATCTGTTTGCCAAAAAACATGTAATTATAGAAAAATAATAATATTTACCATCAGTTAAATCGGTTGCATTTGCAATAACAGGTACAGCCGGGTGTGCTGCATATTGAGTTACTACCTGGAATAAAAAAAAATTGGTTGTCTGTAAAGTCGGTTTACTGACGATAGTTGAACGTGACAACGTCCGATTGTGCTTCTTTGTCGCTCGTTCCGCGCTCTCGCTTGCACTTCAAGCCTTACATGGAACGCCTCAGAGCGAGGTAACGCCGCATGAGTCATGTTTTTTCGTGCGTGCAGCCGGCTCTATCGAATTATAAGACGTTGTCACGTCAAAAAAACCATTTAGGTAAGATCTAGGAAACATAGATGTCATAATCTATACTAATATTATAAAGCTGAAGAGTTTGTTTGTTTAAACGCGCTAATCTCAGGAACTACTGGTCCGATTTGAAAAATTATTTCGGTGTTAGATAGCCCATTCATTGAGGAAGGCCAAAACAAACGAGCGGAGCACTGCGGGTAAAACCGCGGAGCACAGCTAGTAACAAATGAAGGTAAAAAGAAAAAACCTCACCTTTCCCGCCATCAAGCAGGCTACAGCGAATGTCCCCATAGACACATGTGGGGAAGTCCCGAATATCACATAAATTAGGACTGGGAAAAATGCCATGTATAGACCGACGATCGGTGGTACTTCTGCTAGGAGCGCATAGGCCATTCCTGGAAAATTGGAGATTCTTTAGAATTATGATACCATAAACTTGTAATTGTTCATATTATTTATAATGTTTCACCTGTTTCATATGCTAGCGATACGATGGATAGCAAAAGCTTTATAAATTTTTCATCGAAATATGTAAAAGTAGGAATAAACATGTAGGAATAAATGATTACCCTCCAGAGTTATTTTAAGCCACACCACAACTGACCCTGTCTCAATTGAGCTAATCTCTATTTAAAAATATTTTGTAGATTTGTAAAAATATGTACTACAAAAATCGTATCTGTCAACTAAAATCGTTCACAATAAAAACTGCTAAATACAAGTTCTGATAAAGATTACTTGTGAAATCTTAACCTAAAAAGATTTTATGGTGAAAGACCACCTAACCGTTAAAAGCCCCTGAAAATCTGATCTCCTTAAGTTTCATAATCTTACCTTGTGGTATATGCATAACCGCCGTGGTGGCCCCAGCGACCAGGTCTCCAATCAGATCCCGTTTGGGACTGTATGCTGGCAGCCATTTTACTATCGGTAACGAATTAAGAAGACAATGCGCGAACCCGCAGCTCTGGACTACCTTTTTCGCTCTGTAGCTCACTGGAAAAGAATTAAAATTCTGTTAGTTATTATCATCCTTCTTATATTATAAATGCGGAAGTATGTTTGTCTTTTTCTATGTATCTAAGTCGCATCGGGGCGATCTTATGTCATGATTTGTGTTTGGAGAGAGACACATAGGCTGCTTTTAACCGCAGTGAAACATCTCATTTCCATGGAAATTTCCTCTAACTATGCAGACGGAAAACCACTTAACATGGCAATGTAATGTCTCATCATCATCAGCCCATATACGTTCCCACTGCTGGGACACGGGCCTCTTATGAGGGTACAGGCCATAATCCACCACGCTGGCGTTGGTTGGCGGATGTCACATGTCATCGAACTTTTGATTCTAAGACATGATGGTTTCCCTCACGATGTTTTCCTTCACCGTTCGAGCAGTGGTGATGTTATTGCCAGCCGCAATGTCTAATAATCCCAAAACAATTATATTTCGTATACTTACAAGGTTTCTCAGGCACTTGGTAATCAGCATCCTTGTTCAATGCATCTTGCTGGTACACCCTTCTTATCACGTTGAACTGCTGGCTGGAGCGAGCTTGTAACCTGCAACAAGATTACATTATATTAAGTACATATTACATCATGTATTTTTACATGCTTAGAATGTGTGGCCAATAGATTGAGGTAGGTGTTTGGAGGAAAATATGGGGGTAGCAATTCTTGTAGTTCAGTTTTTCATATTTTAAAAACAAATAGTTCTTCTTTCTTCGCCTTGATACTATATCCAACATGAATATTTTCAAAAATTACAAACCGAATTCGTGGATGTTAATTGAAATGATTTTTGTGCCGAAAGAATGTCTCTTTAATAGTCCGGATTTATGGATACTCTTCATCACTACATAGTATAAAACAGTCGCTTTCTCTGTCCCTATGTCCCTTTGTATGCTTAAATCTTTATAACTACGCAACGGATTTTGATCCGTTTTTTTTTTAATGGATAGAGTGATTGAATAAGAAGGTTTAGACAAAGACAAAGCGGGCGAAGCCGCGGGCGGAAAGCTAGTTACGTATAAATTCGTTTACGCTACAGAACGAGACAATGAAATTTAAATATACTCACAATGTACATAGCACATACAAAAACAAACGCATTTTTGATAAACATAAACATCGGCATCATCATCTTTCTGGCCGCGAAGTCGAGTAAAATACATGAGCAAAAAACACCAAGCTTGCCTCAACGAACGGAAGATTTCCAAATTAGATGGATAACAAACACATTTAGAAGAATCATTAAACCAATTAAATTTATTCGCCAACCACATCGTTCATTTGTAATATTAAAATTTAGTTAATGTTCAAATAATCAGTTTCCTTGTTACTTAGATGTGTAACTGTAAACTTATTCATTAACCTCTATTATATATTTTTAGTAGTGGGTCTTCTTATACGTATTTAAGTGTTTTTTTTTCGGTATCTCAATCATGGAGATTTGATGCTGTAGGTGTTTAGTTTCATCGCGATACGAGCAGTCTGCAGAACGCAGGTTAATCGAATATTTCCTTTGAATGAAAGATCATTCTTAATTAATTATTTAATTAATTTATATTACAATTTTTTCTATAGCCGATACAAGAATCACGCATCTATAATTTTCCAGACAAACATTTTTTTTCAATCATAAATCACAACATCAACAGTTACAATACATCTAAAGTCGTCCTATTTTTAATAATTCATTAATTAAACTTTAAAGTATGTATGTAGAAACGTGTCGATATATCGTTTAAGTGTTAATATGAATTTAAATAAAATAAAATCCTAAAATAATAAGTTATGTTTTTTAGTGTAAACTGCAAAGTTCCGTTATTCCAAAGTTAATTCTATTTTTACTCCCAGTTAATTTGAGAGGAGTCGGGGCGGGCACCTAGTACATACTTGTACATATATAGATTAATAAAAATTACCAATCATCATCGGATTCATCATCTTGCAATAAAGGAATATCTTCATCATCATCAACAATCCGTTTCTTCGCGAAACTCTTATGGAAAACAAACGTTTTTTTCATACGCATTTTTTAATCTTATTTATTATTAAAATGTTCCAGTTTGATAATAATGTTTTAATTATAAAATCAAATTTTAAATAACATATTTAATCAAGTTGTTACAATACTAATCAAATGACGATTTCGCTGTTACGTAGGTACGTTAATAATTCACAAAAAATTATAATTAAAAAACGCGCTAAAATCACTTCACTTTATCACAAAATTCGCGCAAACAATTAAAAAATTAAAACATAACCGTCCGATTCTCGTCCCCGTTAAAAATTAACTCGAATCGATACGCTAATCGATTGACAATCGGTAAATAAATTACACACATTAAAAATCGATAACCGACCGCGTAAATAAATAGTTTAACACAAACTGGACGTTAGTTATCATTTTGTAGCGCGAGTTGCAAACAATTGGAGATTTTATTTCTATCTAGATAACTTGTGAAATTTTCTAGTCATGTTACAGTTGGAGCAAGGTCAAATGGTTTCTAAGCTTGTTTTTATATACTAAGTAATTGTAAATTCACTTCGTTCATATAGCTGTAAATTTTTGTTAATTTTGCGTCATTATTTTGCGACCACATGCTCGTAAGGTGCTCGTGTATTTTTAACGATCTTGAGAAAACGGGAGAAGACTATGCATTAATTTACCAATTCTGGGTGCAAAAACAATAGTTAGATGCAATTAAATATTGACCAGAAAACTTAATAACACCCCAAAATCTTAATTTTATACGAACTACCCTGACGATATCTTCGGGATCACTAACCTACTTCATCCATTTATCAGTTTCATTACATTACACCTCTATTAAAATATATTATACTAGCTGTGCCCAGTGGTGTTACAGTGATGTTAAACAGTTATCAACCATTTATTCTCATAAAAAACCTTTATATCACCTCGTAACCAAGAATTTTTCAAATCGGACCAGTAGTTCCCGAGATTAGCTTGTTCAAACAAACAAAGAAAAAACTCGTCAGCTTTATAATATTATTATATAAAGTATAGATAAGAAAGAAAATATATACCAAAGTTATATTTTGTAAAAATATGCCTGTTTGATCCTATGTATCTATTTTCATTGCAAATTGCATCCAAAATGCCTAAGCATTTAGCGTGACGGACAGACAGATACTAGATAGTCATATTTATATACATATATAAGAATAGATTTTTATAGCACAGCACCAAAGGTTATCATTTCCTCCAATTATTATCATTTTACGCTCGGCCGTTATGCGTTGTACCGGCAGTTAAGATAAAAATTACAATCAATTTTTATTAAGTATTATTTCCTACTGGTCTTAATTGTATGGGCATTTTCCTTTGAATCTTTTTTTTAATGTAACTGATATGGACACAAACATACCATTGTCATAAAGCAGCAGTTTACACACGCTTACATAGCTGGTGCATTTATCTAGTGGGAAGACATCCCCAGTAAAAATTGTGTCGATTTCTATGAAGACCAAAAGATTACTTTATTAAGACACTAGCTTACCGCCCGCGGCTTCGCCCGCTTTGTCTAAAACCTAATAAATTATATACTAAAACCTTCCTCTTGAATCACTTTATCTATTAAAAAAAACCGCATCAAAATCCGTTGCGTAGTTTTAAAGATTTAAGCATACAAAGGAACATAGGGACATAGGGACAGAGAAAGCGACTTTGTTTTATACTATGTAGTGAAGCAAGCAGCCCGGTGAACCAGTCACCATAATATTATCTTTTTTATACACCACGTTAGATTAAACTTAGGAACAAAAATAATAGCATGAAATTTGAGATACATCTTTGTTTAAAAACAAATACGAACGCGCCTTTTGAAATTGAAGCATTTATCCAGCAATACAGCACCAGAAAGAGTTACAAAGGGTGTAATTTTATAGAATTTTCGCAAAAATGTCGAATCTCGAAAACCGAGGAACTTTTAACTTGAAAAACTTGGATTTTTCTGAACTGCCACAACGTCCTCTATCTCCAGTTATCCATTAATTATGCCACAGCCTTAATAAATAAGGTAAGAGAGCTTCTCAGAGTTCACTTTCAGTCATAGGTAAGTACATTCATACTTAAAAATTTCCAGACGAAAATAAAATACATAAAAAACACGTGTACCTACATCATGTGCTTATACAACTTCATGTAATACATTATTTAATCAATGTAAATAATTGTAAAATTAGTGAGTTATCATTTAATGTAAACATTGATAAGAACAAATCTGTCAATAAAGATTAGGTTATAAAAAATAATGTTCCCTTGGGGGATTTTAGAATACGAAACATCAAAGTTTACTTTAGATTTTTTTGAAATAAACTTTCGTAAAACGAGAGTTAAAAAAGTAAAAATTTAGGTATTGAATAAATCGTATTTTAATGGGACAAAGCTGTGATAAAAAAATCTTAATATTAAAGTTTTCGGAAGCTTTTTGCTTCTATATGGAGTAAGCTTTTGTCATTTCTTTTACTTATATGATTCTTCTTTCTATAAATGTATATTTATTAATTCATTCATTCAATGTAAAATGTTTGTCTGTTTGTCGACCGATTTGTTCGAGACAATCACGTGGCAATTACTGTCTGTAAAATGCAGACAAATCTGCGGGCGTTACTAGTTTACAGGTGTGTCTTCAGACAGGTCAATGTACTTACAGGTTGTTATCTATTTGATTACGATAATGGGGAATGTCGTTACAGTTTTCTTTGGATATTTAGACTAATTGGTAGCATTAGATAAAAGAGGATAAGTATCCCATATTTTTAAGAGGAAATAATATGTTATTTTTTATTTCTTAAAGTTTTATATTATTAATTTTAATACATTCATTAGGTACAATAAGTAAATTTTTAGCACTTTTTAAGAGGCATTTTTTATGTGGGTGAAGGTTCCCACCTTCACACAAATAAATATATACAAACATATATATAAATTATAAATGCTATCAATTAAATAAATTTATTTAGTTAGTACGATTTGGTGTAAAACAATAGGCTATATTTTTACATGAAGTACAGTTAGCGGCGCATTTAAACTAATACATATTACCATAGACTAATATACTCAAGATTTACTTTAGATTCTATTAGTCCATGATATTACAAAGCTGATGAGTTTGTTTGATTGTTTGAACGCGCTAGAACTACTGGTCCGATTTGAAAAATTATTTCGGTGTTAGATAGCCCATTTACCGAGGCTATAGGCTTATATCATCACGTGGAGTGGATCACGGGCACGCACACACGAGCAGCGGGTAAAACCGCAGGGCACAGCTAGTAGGTAATGAATAAATCGCGTTTAAAATCCGTTAAAATCTTTAATTTCTAACTGCTAATCAAAAGAAAAACAATTTAGGCTTCGATGTTATGAGGAAACGTTATCTAAAACAAACGATGTAGCAACGCTTGTAAATTTTTATCTCTATTAGTTTACATTGTAACGACGTGTTTGTAAGTAGGAGCTAATCTACGGAACAGGTAGATCTTTATCGAATTTTGATGAATTATATAAGTGAAGTCCCGTGTCCCCTTGTGGGGTAAGGGGCAGATGCATTATTCATACATCTGTTTCACTGATCGATTTTCTTTAGGGACAAGTAGGTGATCAGCCTTCTGTGTCCTGCCAGACCGAGACATTTTTTTTTCTTCGTCTCCACCGGGAATCGAACATCGGTTCTACGCTCACGCGTCAACCACTGTACCAAGGAGGAATGTAATAAATGTATATGAAATGACATAAATACTGAGTTCGTGTAAAATGTTCTACAAAATTACTTTCAACGTAGACATGGGTCATGGTTACAAACCTAAACCCATACCTATAGTTTTTGAAGTGAAACTTCTTTATCGGGGTTGGAAAAAAATTTAGTGTAAAATTTTTTCGTTACGCGTGACATTTTTCCGTTACGCGCCATCTTTTTCATATCCCTACCACGCGTGATTCGACGTATTTCTGTAAAGTTGCATATAGTAAATTATTTTTTGAAAAATAAGGTCATAAAGAAGTTTCACTTCTTACGTGTGTACACTAGTACACGCACACATTTTTTTAATGATGTATCCTTTTTCATAAAGGTTAAATATTGTTATTTGTTACATATATTAAAATACATATTCATTCAAATCAGTACACTAGTATACTGATTGTAGTAAGAAATAGCATGAAAATAGTAGACTTTCGTCTTTGTTATGTTACCTACAAATTACAATGGAAAGGGAATTTGCATGTGACCTAAATTCCCGGAGAATCTAGTAGTTCACAAGTTAGGTCAAAGGAGAGTGTAATACTGATACTAATAATTATTATTATCTAGTAATGTAATAATTGTTACTTGTACTTTCTCCGATTAAATTAACATTCTATTTAAGCAATCACGTAGATGAAACACTTTGTTATTTTTCACTATATCTTAAAAAATATTGTTATCAATTCTGTTCGAAAAGCTTTGTAGTATTCAAAGTCTGTTTATAATTAATATCGTAAGAATGTTGTAGAAAAATGAAACTTAGTTGAAACTTGAAACATTTTATAATAATAATTTCTACCTGTCAGCCAAATAAAAAAATAAATTGTCATAAATTGTCTACCTATATTCATTATTTTTTTATATAATCGGATTCAAAATTTTCATATTTTCCAGGACAAATATAGCTATCAATGTCTAAATTCAGTCACACCCCGGACACTCCATACAAAATGATCGTTTTGACCTCAGAGTTTTGACAGTCACACTGTAGAGACTGCAAATGTGTGTGTTAACGCTTTATGGTTGGCACATTTGTGATTAGCGTAAAAAAAAATTCGCGTTTTTCTGATGAAATACATCCGTAAACAGCACAATATCTAACCATTTTCTACGAAAAACGATAATCACAAATCCAAAATAATAAAATTACTTCAAGTCAATTTGATTAATGTTGTCAATCTTCGTTGCGTATCGTCCTTGCAGAAAAATATGGCCCATTTTATGTCTGATCGCGCGGGGGTGAGGTAAGTTTAATTTTGGCGGGAGGCGGAGAGTGTCCGTTCTGTAGCGTTTAGCTACTATTATGTATTCTGTGATTCAGTGACAAATATTCTGGCGCACAAGATACTTATTATAATTACAAAATAGTTGCGCCTTACAAAATGTATGAGCAGTTTATAGCATCGTCATTTCAACAGGAGCTATAATAATTTATCAATAGAATATTAATACCTTGGTAAGAAAGGCCTTGTTAGTAAAGAAAACCGCAGAATAATATAATATGTAACAATTCTTATTTAGCTAGAATGGTTTCTAATCGCTATCTCCTGAGGTCAATGTTTAGTCGATCTGTTTCTACGTAGGTACGTATCCTTGGACGCACAGCTATAAAAATGTGTTGAGGTTACTGATCATTAGCTATCCTAGGTATTTTTACCGTTTAAATAAATACATACAAGACGTCGACTCTAGGTAGACAAATGTGATAGCACTATTTAGTAATCTGTTGTGAAAGTACGTACCTAATAAAGTAAAAACTACTCCGCAAAAATAAAACACTTGATACGAAATCAAATATGTATGAAATACAACTTCGTGATAGGTCTAGTTTTTCGTCCAGGTACAGCTTGTATAATAAATCCAGTATTACTCATAATATTATTGTGTTTGGTAAACATATACCCTTGAGCACGAGTTAAGGTCATTTACACATAAAACAGTTGCAAAAGAACAACAATAAAGTGACAATTGTTCATGGTAAACATTTGTAAAGCAACATTGAATCAACACACTGTACAAATTCTGGCAACATGTTGCTGGCAGCACTAAAGTCATCTTTAGACGATAAGGGTGCTTTTCCACCAATTATGTATTATTTATCTTAATAATGGTGTTTATTTTTTTCACATAATATGCATGCTAATGTTATTTTGATAATCCTCTTTAATTAAGAAAAAAGCGGCAACACTCACCGTGTTAAGTAAATAAAATATTTTCGCCCTGATTTTTTAATTTTTATTTCATTTATTATAATTTTAGTCTTTATTTTAACCCCTTCTACCATGTTCAAAAGATTCAATTTAGCTGTTACGCAAGCCATAAAGGATTAAATAACATAGACCATACGATGTAAAAAAAGATCGTGTTCGGCACACGTGTCAGAACTGAAACTTCTTTAGCATGATTGACACAATCGTCGCCTTACTCCATGACGCGACCTTGAATTTTACTCTCGACGCGCCTAAAGAAGTTTCATTTCAAAAAAATCGTTTAAAAACTCACCATCCATTCGGATTAAGCTTTTCCTTTTCCGAATCGTCCATATCCACATGTAATCGTTCACGGCTTCACACTTAAACTAAACTCACTTATCTGAGATAAACTGATCACTGAGTTAAAACGATTTGTTGTTACACTGTTAAAATCTGGCTTGAGATAATGAGTTGATTGCGGGATTAAAAAACGTGATTCTAAATTTTAAAATAAGAATTGCACGCAATTCTTAATTTCAATTGGTTTGTGAATTTTGTATTTTTTTTAAACGATTGAGGACCCTAATTTTGGATTTTGGGCCCAAGAGGGGATTTTGGGATTTACTCGAGCGCGTCAGATTACTATAAGGGACGATACCTTAGCTATTCATTAGTACCTCTAGTCAATATGAGCAGTTATGGTTGGTGGGTGCGCTCAGGGGCCCCGCTGGAAAATTTGAATAATCCATAATTCCCTAAGGTTGAGCTCGAATCGTCAGATTAGCGAAATGGGGACTTCTTGTATTGTAATTAACCCCCCCATATATTAATCTGACGCGCTCGAATAATATTACTTTAATTTTTTACCCTTTCTTCATAGCGATTAAATCGCCACTTAAATCGTCAGATTAACGTATACTTTTTTTCAGTGACGTCCTGGAGCATGCAAAATATCAATATCTAACGCGCTTGAGTATTTCCAAGCCAATTTTTTTCTTTTTTTAATTAAAAAAAATCAAAAAACCCTTCCCCACCGCTAAAAGTGAAAACATTATAGGACCTTTTTTTCTCGCTATGGTCTAATCTACCAATTCTAATAGGTTCCCGTGACGCTCGAGTAAATCCACATTTAGCATCCTGGGCTCCCCTACTATAATTTGTGACATCTCTTTTTATTTTAATGTTTCAGTCATGGTTTCAGTGTAATCTGTATTATTTATAATTGAAGTTTATGACTGAAAAGTTTTCCAATTTTTTTACAGTTTTAGAGTAAGGCTTAAATATTTGAATTGATAAGGATTAAAAATATTTTACTATATAAAAATTAAAATAAACAATTATTAAAAAGCGCGCGAAAATAATCTACATAACACCATGACGCGTGTAACTAGTGTTGTACACAATCGTGAACTCTTATCGACAATCTATCGATAACTGATGTTAGTCCTTACAGTGTCGTCAAGTGGCACTTATCGTCTCTAATGACGTACAAAGGCTTTTCAATATTGTCGACCATGAAAGAGACAAAGCAAGGATTCTGATAAGACCCTCTTGTTCTCTGTATTACGAGTACTTAATTGTTTTGAAATCAGTACTTTAATATCAGGGCTTTGCCGGATTGTGTCCTTTTACTGTAAGAGGAAAATAAACAAGTGAAGAAATTAACACAATTTTCCTGTACAGAAATAAAATGATTAACTTCCGCGCAATCTAAAAATCATTACTTCTTTATGATGCTACTTCTTTATAATTTACTCTGAGTAGGTATATAATAACACACATTATTGTATAATATGCAAACAGTAAAACGTTTGTATAACAAATAAATTATGATGTGGATGGGTATAAACTTGTCAATATTAACTAACAATTATTAAGTGTACTGATGGCGGTCACCTTGACCATCTAGTTGCGTAAGCGTAGATTTTGATACACTTGACATGAGCTGGATCTAGTGACGAAAGTTAGATAATAATTTGTTGAAATCTACATGAATGCTTAGATAAAGACCGATTTTAGTCGCCTTTAGCAGATGAAGTTTTTACGTCAAAAAATATTCAAGTTCCTACAGTTCCTATAATTAATTAACTATGTCCTGTTTTTTGTTCAAATAAATAATTATAATCAGCGTTACCTACAGATATAGAGATATAATATCTATGAGAACGGTATGGTGAGTTCTATTCATTTTGTATGCATGTAGATTAATTTATCTGATTGGGAATTATGAGGAGAAATAAATAAATGATTTGATATTCAATACGGTTATTGGTACATTGGTCAAGCAGCATGATTGATACATACGATAAATTTTGAGTTATTTCAATCAATTTCTTCAAGTTATAATCTAAATATCTAAGACATCTTGATTTGTGAGATAAATAATATAGTGATTGACATAAACGGTCAACACGAGAGCTATGCATGATTTCATTGCGTTTCTTTGACATTTCATAATACATACAGCAAACAAGTTATCTAATAAAGAAAAATAAACGCAAATTTTCTGAGAAACATTAATAATAGGATGTTATTTTCAGGTGCGGTTTCGAAGGTATTCTAATGATCATTGCACTCCTAAAAGGAAAAACTTAATCTAAAAATTTGGTCATGTCTATTTTTAATGGACCTTGGTTTACTCAGTACCTAGTCGGAAAATTGTTACATTCACATCGCATCGGCCTGAACTGCATATCACGATTCACGAATAATTTATCGTGTAATTAATACATTTAAATGAGTGTAAAAAAAAACTAGTTTTTCAAATACAATATAAACAACTGGCTGAAATACTGAGTTAATGCAAGTTACTTATCATGAACATTAACAAAGGCTTTGATTAGTTCAAATATTTTATTAATATTGCAAATATTCAAGTAGAAAGTAAAAGAAAGAAAAAGTATTTATTTAGTAGGTATTGTTTCGACCGTGTTCATTCATTGTATTGCCAATAATTTAGCGATGACCCAGTTTTCTGTTTAATCATTATCAAAATAATAAAATTGAATTGAATCGATTTCGTGGCGACAATAATTCGGTTTTAATATAGAACGATATAATGTTATAAAATTTGTCATAAAATAATAGATAGAATAGATTAACTGATAACAATACAATAAAAAATACCAATCTGTGGCATTCTAGAAACGTATTATGAATTTTAAAAACGACGGATGTTCTAAATTCGTAGTTTTTTGAGGTCATAGTCACAGATCAAAGGGATTGTCGAAACCTTTGTACAAAATGTTATTATTATCTGATTGAGGTACTTTTAAATTATTTTTTTATACATATATTATGAGCGGTTTTGATTTACTACATTTTGCTGAACGTTTAAGTTTCGTATAGTTACTACATATTTTGTCATTTGTGGTTCTACTGATTTAAAGAACGATTTCATTTTAATTTTAGTTGTACTCGTATGACATTTGTGGCTAAAACAGGCTATGGCTGAAAAACATCAACGAAAGCACTGGCCTAATGGTCATTGTTTATACCATATGCTGAGTTCATTTCACGCCTTTTCGTGATAAACTGTTATTTTTCACGTGTATTTTAATGTATTGCACGCCTCATAAGCGAAGCGTTGAGGTGGGTACTACTGTCACTTCGCGCAAAACATCTGATTTTTCAAACTTAAAATGTCTTTATGTATCATACATTGCACTTGTAAGATAATACATACACACACATATTAAGAAAAAACACTATTTTTAACGTTCATGATATTTTTGATGTCATTTTTGTTATTTAAACTAGTTAAAAAACAGTTTAAAAAAGTTCTGTCTTGGACGTCCGTGTGTCTGTATGTGCGGATCCTTTTTCTTGTTAACACGATAGCGACCGAAATACTTTACTAATCGAGTCTTTTTTTTTTTCTTACTCTTGAGTATGCTCAGGAATAGAACCCTTTCATTTTTCAGGGTCTGATTCGATGTGGTTTAATTGTTATTAAATAAACAAAAATAATAATTAATAAATATTTATTAAAAAAAAATTATGAGGCGTGCACTTTTGGATTTTCCAAATTATTTTTTTTTACTGTGAACAAATAAATTCTATTTTATTTTAATGCTAGACCTGACTTTTTCGTTGACGCGACTAATTTGCGAATACGTGATAAAATGATACATCTACTTTATTTAACGTCACGTAGCCGTGTTACCATTTTAGAACATATCATGAAAATGCTAATTAACTACTTATGGATATCATTACAATAAAATATTTCATATGAAATATAAATGTTTATATCATGCTAACTACCTGTTTTTATTTATATTTAATGTACCATTATATTTATAAAGATGGCTTACAGGTGAATACTTCTAGTCAGTAGGTAAATAATTCTAGTCAGGAAACGAGTTTCAATTTATGTTATTAAAGAATAATAAAGCAGATCTTTATTCATATAATAATCACCTCTATTTTTATTATGAACAGGTAAGATACTAATCAAAGTGATTTTCGTCCGTGAGAGATGTACCTATTCATAACAAAAATACATTTTTGCATTGGTCAGAGGAAAATCCAAAGGATTACTTCTTAGAATCACTTACATATATACACGCCTGCAGTGAAACATACCTACATAATATGTAGGTAGATAGGTATAATTATGACCTTTTCATTTTATTAAAATTTTCACCTATTTCTTTCGCTATATTTCTTTAGGGTTTGACGCACTTGGTGCACTTCTCAACTTGTACACCATGCTCAAATGGTGAACTTAGCAACTTGTACACTTCTCAAATGGTACACTTCGCGACTGGTACACGTCTCAAATGGTGCACTTCGCAAATGGTGCACTTTTTAAGATTAGTTGAGATTTGGAAAAATTGTGTAAAAATGAAAGAATTTTTAGTTTTGGATGTTTAATTTTTATAATTATGTCAACACAATAATAATAATTAAACTATACAGAATCACCTTAAGGCCCTGCGCAGACGGCACACTTTTTGTGCGATCGAGTCTGCGGCGCACAAAAAGTCTGCATGGCGCGCAAAAAGTCGGTCGCGGATTTTTCACAGACTCAACGCACACGACGCACATCTTCGATCATTTTGTCGGCAGAGCTGTAGGGACGTAGACGCTATGGAAATCGTGTAAAGTGTGCGCCGTCTGCGTTAGCGCGCGTTGAAGCAAACGTTCAATTCTTTTCACACACTTTTGTGCGGAGCGGCGCGGTGCGGTCTGCCCGAATTACACGGATTTTTTGTGCGCCGGACTTTTTGCGCGTCGTGTGCGTTACTGCATATAATTTCATAGGTTCTATTTTCACAGACTAAAAAGTGCGTCACGGATAGTCTGTCGTCTGCGCATGGCCTAAACACTATAACATTTTGGGTCATTTTTATTTTTTCAAAAATAAAAATGTGACTCGGATATAATAAAAATAATATAATTATGTCAAAAAAAAAGTAGATTTACAGTAAAAAAATATCATAATAAAGATATGATATAATATCATATTATATCAATAACCTTTGTAATATTATTATTTAACTTTTAACTATTACTAATTAAATAAAAGCTTTAAATTAAATCATAACCTGTTTCTTAAAAACAAATTAGTAAAAGTAATAATAAGTAAAACTTTGTAATTGTTACTATTTAATAATTAAGTACTTACTTATTATTACTTCTACTAATTTGTTTTTAAGAAACAGGTTATGTAAAGAAATAAAAGATTAAGTTCATTTTAAAGCTTTTATTTAATTAGTAATAGTTAAAAGTTAAATAATAATATTACAAAGGTTATTGATATAATATGATATTATATCATATCTTTATTATGATATTTTTTTTACTGTAAATCTACTTTTTTTTGACATAATTATATTATTTTTATTATATCCGAGTCACATTTTTATTTTTGAAAAAATAAAAATGACCCAAAATGTTATAGTGTTTAAGGTGATTCTGTATAGTTTAATTATTATTATTGTGTTGACATAATTATAAAAATTAAACATCCAAAACTAAAAATTCTTTCATTTTTACACAATTTTTCCAAATCTCAACTAATCTTAAAAAGTGCACCATTTGCGAAGTGCACCATTTGAGACGTGTACCAGTCGCGAAGTGTACCATTTGAGAAGTGTACAAGTTGCTAAGTTCACCATTTGAGCATGGTGTACAAGTTGAGAAGTGCACCAAGTGCGTCAAACCCTTTCTTTAATTGGCTGAAGGCCAAGAAAATATAACTAGTCTGCATTTCATGGCACAAAAAACAATTTTATGCCTAAGTACTAGGTATTTATCGTACGAAATATCAGTATATTGTTGAGTGTTCGTAATAAATCAATTGTATTATGAATACATGTAATTTTACTAAATACATCATAGTTTCTTGGAAATATCGACAAGTTTACCCCATCACTATATCATATTAGTTCCGACCTATCTATTATTATTTCATTTTCGTATTGTTGTAATTTAAAGCTTATTAAGCTTTGTAGGTACCGACAGACGGGTTAATTAGAGCCTTTTCATTAAAAAAGATATAGACATTATCCACACAACTTACTCTTTATCTCAAACCGACACTGAAT
The DNA here is from genome assembly GCF_061535395.1 of Colias eurytheme. NCBI lineage: Eukaryota > Metazoa > Arthropoda > Insecta > Lepidoptera > Pieridae > Colias > Colias eurytheme. The sequence goes on along the minus strand of NC_143000.1, from coordinate 1,282,708 downwards.
TTACAAGGTAAAAGGTAAAAAACTGCCTCTATATTGTTTATTTTTGTAGGCCGCTCTCTTTTAATACGTTTTACAATACACGTGCTATTTTAAGAAAGATCAGTAAAAATAAACATCACTACCTAGTTCAAGATTACTATTCGCGACATAATTTACGCGAAGACTGATCACTGTGGATATGACTTTTGCCCAAAGAACTTTTGCCATGTTATGACTGTCATCATTGACATGAAGGTCAAATAAACAGCTGATCCTGAGTTGCCCGTTGTATGACAAATTTTTCCCCATTTGCTAAAATTTTTAATTATAACGCAACGGCAACGTAATAAACACACACTACAACACTACACACTTTTTACACTCTTTAAAGTAATCAATAATTTAAACATAATGTTTTCATGATATCACCTAAAATCTTAGAATTATTTATGAATGAATCAATCCAATTTAGAACTGCTTGATAAAGTAAAATAAAAATTGTCAATGGCAACTCAGTGTCACATGCAAAATGTCAATTGTCAAATTGAAATTGCGAACTGTCAACATGAAGTCAATTCGAAATGCAAAATAACTTTTACTTTTTAATAAATACTTGGAGTTTGTTTTGGTTAAAATAAAATAAAAAAATATATGCTTGCATTAAAAATCAATAATATTTACGTAGAATTTTATAGTGGTCATTAAACATACGACTTATTACGGAATTATTTCATCAGCGGTGCGAAGTTCATGTGCGGTGTTTTGTGTTTTGTATTTTCTTTTTTATTAAATTTAAAGATGTTTTAAAATGAGATAGGAAATAAAAGAATTAACAAAACTAGATTAAAATGCCACAAAACGAGGTTGACCTTTTCCGTGATACATGGGTTCGTTATTTAGGTAAGGTTATATAACTTTATTTTCCTAACTTATGTAAATTATGTAAGAAGCTTTGGATTTTTTAGATGTTGTTTTGGATAAAATTTAGAATATGGACCGTCGAGTTGGATATCGGCGATTTTATAGCGATAAGATAAGACTCTGAGAAGTAATTTTACGAAGTTTCAACTTGTGAAGCCGCGTATTTTTTTTATAATAAAATAAACAAATTTGTTTAATTTTGTACTACTTTTCGTAATTTTGACGTTGACAGATGCTTGTCACTAGCAAAGGATTCACTCATACAGCTTTAGTGATATTTTTCTCACAATAATCTATAATATAAAAATGAATCGCAAAATGTGTTGGTAAGCGCATAACTCGAGAACGGGTGGACCGATTTCGATAATTCTTTTTTTATTATATTCCTTGAAGTATCAGGATGGTTCTAATGTAGAGAAAACATAAATATGTACCACGGGCGAAGCCGGGGCGGACCGCTAGTACTTTATAAAATACATAAATTGATAGTTATTTTAGTATTATTGTATATAAAAGAAGTTAAAATATGTTAAATTGGTTGTTAAAATTTAAAATTCATTAAAATATTTGTGTTTTATTATATTTCCTCTAAAATATAAACATATTGGATAATAGTAACAACGCACAAAGTTAAATTAAGTATTTTAGGAAAGATAAAGACATTACACAAAACACTAGTTTACATATAGCCACATCAGCAATGTAGCTGCTCGGCTTTTAATTAATAATTCATTTCAATTACATTTAATTATAATTCAATTTAAGTTAGTAATTCTTATAATAATAATACAATTATGGGTAATGTAACACACATAAATCCATTACACAAAAGATGAACAGTCACATAACCAAATCTGTCAACCCCGACTCCACGTGGTCCTTCCGCTGTTACCCCTAGAGTGTATTTAAAAAAACGGAAGCGCGGAGGGAGAGCAGCCCTCGCCCGCTGTAGCTAAGTGCAGGCACCGTACGAGCCGAAGCGGCTGAGGCTGGTCGCCGAAGGCGACCAAACAGCCGAAGCTGCGTAGGCGAGTTAGGTGCCTGTACTTAGCTACGCAAGGGTGATAGGGCTGCACTTCCCGCAGCGCTGGAGCAGAAGCAGAAGCAATATAGTGAAACTGGAGGGAGTTTGGGAGTGGAGGGAAGGGAAAGGTTTATCCTACCATCCATTATTTGTAACTTTAGGCCCAATTATAACTTCAAACTTTGACCTTGAATATCTCAGGAACTACTGGTCTGCGCCGGTGGGGGGTGGTACCTAGGAGTTCCCCCCGACCCCCCCTCCCCTCCCCTCCCCCTCCCCGCCCCCCCATTGACGGTCCACGTTCTAAATTTTTACCGTTGTTTTAATATACATACATGTATTATCTTAATACTATTATAAAGGCGAAAGTTTGTAAGGATTTATGGATGTATGGATGTATGGATGTTTGTTACTCTTTCACGTAAAAACTACTGAACAGATTACAATGAAATTTAGCACACATATAGAGGGTAACTTGGATTAACACATAGGATAGGTTTTATCCCGGAAGTCCCACGGGAACGGGAACTATGCGGGTTTTCCTTTGAAAACGCGGGCGAAGCCGCGGGCGGATATCTAGTATTAAATATTCTTTCAATGTATGACACAAATTATGCTCCCTCCAATATCTAAAAAATAATAGTTATTAACATTGAAAAAAAATGAAATTTTTTGAATTAGTTAATACCTATGACCTTTTTATCCTCACATATATCCAACGGATTTCGACAGACAGGTTATTAAACAGAGTAATTTAAGAGGAAGGTATATGTAACATAATTACATCAAAGCAAAGCCGAGGCGGATTGTTAATCTATCATATCACCATAAAACAAAGTCGCTTTCTGTTTGTCCGTATATGCTTAAATCTTTAAAACTGTGCAACATATTTTGATGGGGTTACTTCTTTTAGGTAGAGTGTTTTTTATATTTTTTTATTGAGAATAGGGAAGCGCTTAACCACAATCTCGCCTGATGTTAAGCTGAGATGTGGTCTAAGATGGTACGCGCTTCTCTAGAAGGTACCTCTACGCTTGAAGAGTTTTCCTTGAGGAAGGTTGTATATAATTTGGCGAAGCCACAAGTGGATATTATCTAATGATACATAAAGTTTTATCACTCACCCCTCATCCTTAATAATATACTGGTCGCTGAACAGATCCATGTCCCCAGGTTATGCCAACGAGGTGGGCGAGTCGTTCCGTCCCGTGATTCCAGTCAGGGTGGTCCGCGCGAGCTATGCGGTCGCATTTGCGTACGCGCTCGCCGATACTGCGGACAAAAGTTGGAGGATGTTTAAGGTTTTGTTTTTGGTGTTGATAAAGTTAAGATGTATCTATGGCTAACTGAACTACGCGGTTTCATCCGCAGTGCTCCCCTTTGTTGGTCTTAGTGAAATGATATATAGCCTATTGCCTTCTTCGATAAATGGGCTATCTAACACTAAAATAATTTTTCAAAATGGACCAGTAGTTCCCGAGATTATACAAACAAAACAAACAAACTCTTCAGTAAAGTAATAATTTGTATTTGAACACTTTTTTTTTGAATAATAGTTTTGCTGTAGTAGTTTAAAATTTTCAAGTGTTCTAAATTTTAATTACAGAAAGATGGCCGACCAAAGCAAGTACTAGTGGAAGCTGGAGATGCTCTCATTTGGCAGACTTTAGCATCTGTTATTATTCCAGGGATTACAATTAACAGGTATTCATGTAAACATTAACATAGTAAACTGTTTTCTATGAATTTTTTATGTACACAGGGTTTAAACTTTAAATGTTGTTCACAACTATATTCCTTTTGATTTTGTCCTATGAGAGAATTAAAACAGAGTAATTGTTATGTGGCTATGCCTTCCTATTACAATATACTCTATGGTGTACAACATAATGTCAATATTGAATTGATATGAATTGCATGGGGTTACGGGCCATGCTATGGTTTATATTCCTTGAGTCAGTAGCTCGATGATATAGTCTCGGTACTACCATCGACCGCGCAAGGTGTGCGCACTGAGTCATTATTTAATATTATTTCACATATCTACTTAATTATAATTAATTATGTAGAGCTATTTCTAACTTTATGGTTTATAAAAACATTCTTAAAATAATAATTATGTAATGTAGTAAAGTTATAGCATACCGTTGTATAATGTTCAACAAAATAGACATGAGTGATTGATTAGTAAACAAAATGTGTTTGTCGCATGTCTGAATCTTCTAAGTTTATAGACATACACTTTATTACAGAACACAATCAACCATATTGTCTGTTTTTACACTATTAACAGAAAGTATGCAGATCAAATTACATAGTTCACATAGTATGAAACTAGATGGCGCTGTATTAAATCCACAAAATTAATATATTTATTTCAGAATAAGTGCCTTCACACAGAAAACGCTAAAGAACAAAGCGCAACGAATCCCACCCACACCACGCAGTATTATCGCGGTGGCGGTGGGATTGGCATCTATCCCATTTATTATATTTCCCATAGACCATGGGGTTACACTGTTCATGGATGCCACGTATCGGCGATGGGTATGAAAAAAGGTTTTTAAACTGGAATAATATTTAGTTTTATAGCATTCAAAGGTTTTATTAAATGACTTTTTTTGATAAATGGTAAAAATTCGGTCTGAATTTAATACTTTGTTTTATAGCAATCAAATGCTTTATAAATGAGAAATTTATAAAGAGTAGAAAAAATTCGATGTGGTGGGATTCGAACTTGCGTCTTTTTGCCTGACCTCTCAGCCACTCGTTATCCCACCAGAGGAATCGAATTTCTTCTACTTTCGGTTTTTAAACTGGTTTAATTCAATGGGCAAATTAAGTTTTGGAAACTGGTAAATATTTTCCTTAAACGCACAACGTAGTTTTTATTAATTTAAAATATTTTGTTCGAAATTCGAATTAATGATCAGGCAAAAAAAATATTCATTTTGTGATATTAGTTATATTGGATGCAAATTATCATTTGAAAAGTTTTCGGAAATATTTATCTGATGGTGGCAACATTAATTAAAGTGTCAAATGAGCCTAAAATCTGTTAAAAAATCAATCATTGCTTTGCTATATTTTTAAAAGTATGTGCCAATAGGCTTATAGTTTTATTTAGATTGATTCTAAGCGTTCTAACACACGAACGGCAAGTTGCGAACGGCAGAGGCTACTTAAGCCGTCGCCACATGTCGTCGACAAGTGGCGACGCTTGCAGTTGGACGTTGACGGCAAACTGCAAGCGTTTGATGTTTGACGGCATCCGTTTTTGCGTGTCGACGGCAGCCGTCCACGTGCCGACGACTGCCGTCGACATGTAGCTACGGCTGAAGTAGCCTATGCCGTTCACAACTTGCCGTTCGTCTGTTAGAACACTAAATGGAATTGTATGAGACAGATTTTATTCAATTATTATTTATTAGTAGCTTTATTAATTCAGATTGTATAAATTATGTATGAAATATTAAACATTCCAGATCAAATTATTATCGTATATTTTTAAAGAGAATTTAATAAATATATTTTACTTTATAATTTAAGTTCTGTACTATTATATACTATAGTACCGTATCCATACTAATATTATAAATGCGAAAGTAACTCTGTCTGTCTGTCTGTCTGTTACTCAATCACGCCTAAACTACTGAACCAATATTCATGAAATTTGTTATGGACGTATTTTGATACCCGAGAAAGGACATAGGCTACTTTTAATCCCGGGAAAATGACGCAATCCCGGAAATCCCACGGGAATGGGAACTATGCGGGTTTTCCTTTGAAAACGCGGACGAAGCCGCGGGCGGAAAGCTAGTATTATATAATTTGTATATAAATAAAGTTGGCTTCAACCCACTGTGTTGGTGTGGTACTGCCTAAACATGACCATTTTTATATACTTCGATTATTTGTATAAAATATGATTATAATATAATATTATTACATTTTAGTATACAAATTATTAATAAATAATTATATTTCATTATAATATTATCCTAATTTTCCAACTTAGCTTAATAGCCCAAAGGAGTCTATGAACTAGTAAATAATAAAACGCAATATGACTTGTAGAAATATAATCTGTCATTTCTAAATGCTACAAAATGTAGGGCTTTATGTTAAAAAGTCTCGGCTTTTAATAATATGCGCCTTTAATAAAGTAGCTATCAAATAGATACCTAACATGCATATAGAAATATAATAATTCTTAGAAAAGCATGTTTCCAAATATGGACTTAGTGTAGTCATGAAAAAGTAGTGGTATGGTAGTTGTAGCGTCGAATGTTGGTCGAGAATAAAGGGCATTAAAAAGCTTAAATCGGGAATGCTATTAGGAATTGTATAAGTGCTCTTAAATTTAATACATAATATTGATGGTATTGCAAGTTTCGATTTAAAAAAATCTCTAAAGTTTTGATATAAAAGGTGTCAGATTTGTTTTGTAACATGGCAATACTATGACACGACTCGTGCACTAGATAAATTTAAAACTAATAAAATACATGTGAACAAAAATATATCTAATATATTTATTTTGGACATCTATTTTGAAACACAATGTAATTGATTTACATAAATATGTATAAAAGATGTCTAGAATAGAACTGTGTATGGGTGTATATGCGTGAAACGTCAATTCGAGTGCTTTTATAGTAAAGTTTGGTAATTTTTTCGATCGTTCCTAATTAACTCGCAGTATTTTTAAATAATTTGGAAAATCCAAAAGTGCACGCCTCATAATTTTTTTTTAATAAATATTTATTCATTATTATTTTTGTTTATTTAATAACAATTAAACCACATCGAATCAGACCCTGAAAAATGAAAGGGTTCTATTCCTGAGCATACTCAAGCGTAAGAGAAGAAAAAAGACTCGATTAGTAAAGTATTTCGGTCGCTATCGTGTTAACAAGAAAAAGGATCCGCACATACAGACACACGGACGTCCAAGACAGAACTTTTTTAAACTGTTTTTTAACTAGTTTAAATAACAAAAATGACATCAAAAATATCATGAACGTTAAAAATAGTGTTTTTTCTTAATATGTGTGTGTATGTATTATCTTACAAGTGCAATGTATGATACATAAAGACATTTTAAGTTTGAAAAACCGGCCAAGTGCGAGTCGGGCTCGCGCACAAAGGGTTCCGTAGCAGCAAATATAATAAATTACAGTTAAATCAACCTATCTCAAAAACTATAAGAGATACTTTGATCAAACCAAAAATCGTTGAAAGAGTTAATTAGCATGCATCACCTCTATTTTTTTTAGAATTTTATACCCCGTAGTTATAAAAATAGAGGGGGGGGGACATACTTTTTACGACTTTGAGAGCTGATATCTCAAAAACCGTTCACTTTAAGAAAAATGTTTTTTAGAAAACTTTATATCATTTTAAAAGACCTTTCCATTGATACCCCACACGGGTATGTACATCGAAAAAAAAAATTTCATCCCTCAGTTACATGTATGGGGGGCCCCACCCCCAATTCTTTTTTTTACTATTTAGTGTCATATTTTTGTAGCGGTTCATACAACACATATTCCCATCAAATTTCATCACTGTAGTACTTATAGTTTCCGAGTAAATCGGCTGTGACAGACGGACAGACGGACAGACGGACAGACGGACATGACGAAACTATAAGGGTTCCGTTTTTGCCATTTTGGCTACGGAACCCTAAAAATCAGATGTTTTGCGCGAAGTGACAGTAGTACCCACCTCAACGCTTCGCTTATGAGGCGTGCAATACACATATGTATTTCCATGAAATAAAATTGTATTATATACAAGTAAATTTATTGAGTGCACTCTACACTTATTTTGCATTGTGCAAATTATTGTGGATATAATACATCAAATTCAGCTTGGCAATCCAAGTAGATTATATTATACTATTTAAAGACCAGCCATATTTAATTTAAACTCTTGTACTAAAAACAGTCGCGGAAACCCAGTTATAGGATCTTAAGATTTTTTTATATTATTTTTTATGCTCATAGATACCTTTCATCAGTTTGATGGTGATTACTTATATAATATTATTATCCACAAAGATATTATTAAAAATAATAGATTGTTCTATTTTTGTAATCAAAAAGCATTTTTTAAGCTAAGTATTGCATAGCTTCTATCACAGGCCTTGAGCGCGGGGACCGAATCTAGAAATTGCGTAACGAAAAAACCTCACGCTCCCCACTCCGACAGGCGGAGGTGCGGCTTGCAGGCATGCTATGCAATAGCTTTACCGCGGCAGTCCCCGAGTGCCACACTTTTTTATTATTTTTTATATTTCAGATACTCTAGTTCTAGTATTTATTTTATACAATATGTTATTCAGTTTTCATTTATTTTATTTCTCAACTCAATTTAGTAAAATATCCCAATTTAAAAACAATTCTAGTGTAACACAAGTCAATAACTGCGTTAAAAACAACCGACTTCAAACTTGCACTTGCAACATTTACAAATACAGACAAAAATGCTCATAAAATAAAAACTACTGGGCCTATCCGAATAAAATTTTTATGGGACCAATTCGACACCATCCCGCATCGAACAAAAAAAGAATCACGTAAATCGGTTCAGAAACCACGGAGTAATCGGTGTACATACATAAAAAAAAAAAAAAACATACCGGCCGAATTGATAACCTCCTCCTTTTTTTTGAAGTCGGTTAAAAATAATTTGCTATTGATTACATCAATTATTAATTATTATAGAGATATAATAATTATTATTTGTAGATTTAGACGCTTGTAGTATTTATTAGGCTGTGAAAATATGCCCTTTATATAGGTCCTATAATCTTATTATGTTGTTTAGTTATTAGTTTTCCATTGATATGTAATCTCAAATTATTGAGTTTTATTTAAATTTTATAAATCTCTCCATATATTCATAAAAAAGGATAAAATTCTAATAGTTCTGTAACGTAGACCAAATAATAATTACTGCCAAATAATATTAAAAAAAAAACCGGCCAAGTGCGAGTCGGACTCGCGCACCGAGGGTTCCGTATGTGATGTAACAAAAAATTTATGGTTTTCGTAATTTTTCCTTTATCTATGCTATAAGACGTTGCTTCGTACCAAATTTCAAGATTCTGAGTTCACGGGAAGCACCCTGTAGGTTTTGATTCCCTTGCAAGTGTCGAAAATTTGCGGCATAAACGGCTGTATCTTTTGATTGCGTTGGCTTAGAAGTTTGATTTTTTCACAGCTTCAAGGGACAGTAGACCTGAGTAATTGATATAAATTTCAGCTTCATACCTCCACGCGTTCCTGAGAAAAAGGGTCTTGACAGACGGACGGACGGACGGACGGACAGACGGACAACAAAGTGATCCTATAAGGGTTCCGTTTTTTCCTTTTGAGGTACGGAACCCTAAAATTAAATATTAATTATGACTATTTGATTTAATACATTAGTGAAATCTCATGTATAACAATATAAACGAAATAATGTACAATACTCAATTGTTGATCTGTTAATAAAAATGCAATATTATTCCTTGTTTTATTTATATTAATATAAATAAAAAAAATCTTTATTTCAGAGCCAGTAAACAACTTGTGTTGATGTCACATTAATTCGATAAAAAGTTTTGTAATCTTATCAAACATTCATTAAGTGAGTGTATGGTGTTAAAGAAGAAGACTGGTCTCTGGATTTAGGGTGGTGAAAGAAGACTAAAATAAATTTGCGCGTATAAAATTTAATAATTAAAATTACAAAATGCGTTTGGTACAATTGATTTTAGCGAGGGAGTGTCCTGCTCGGCGGTTGCGTGGCAAATTGAAGTAGTAGAGGACAGTGGGGTCAATCCGCGGCCAATCGCACGGCGCGGCGACGTGACGCCGCGATGACGCGTACCACCGTTCCGTTCCGCACGATTTTGTTGCGGCAACATATGGTGATAAAGAGGTTTGGAATATTATAAGCCTATGAAATAAAAATAGCAAAGATGCACGTTAAAATATTGCTCTATAAAAAGTACAAGGAAATTAATTTTCTACTTATTTTGACTACTGTTGCTACTGTCCATAAAAATGACAATTTAGTTATCCATCATGAAGATCAGCCACGCTTCAGGAGAAGGTTTTTTTTGTATAAGGTATTACACATTGTTAAAATCAAATTCAAAATCTAATAATTATCTCTACCTAAATGATTGTAATTTGTAACTACATAATATATCAAAGACAAAAGATTTAAACTTTTCCTATATTCTACGTGATTCTACAGGGTGTCCCGCTATTGGTATACTAAGCGCGAAGAGACTTGTAGTTTTGCATACACTGATCACGTAAAAAATACTTAAACAACAAAATTACGTCAAAAATTTTTTGCTAAATTTTTCCTGAAAATCCATGTTTTCTTCTCTAGCTTCGCGCAGCCGGCATATACCGCTTCTCTAATGTGAGCATTTTGTCTATGGAAACATAATATTAAACGATAGCTCATGTGCTGGTGACAAAGTTGGGCGGGTTGCTTGTTATGGGTGTACACATAGAGTTTTAAGAATTCATCTACTTGAAAAAAAAATGCGTCTGGAATTTTTTTAGTATTTTTTACGTACTTAGCGTATGCAAATCTATAACCTCCTTTGGGCTTAGTATACCAACAGTGGGACACCCTGTATAATGGCTAAATACTAGCTTTGCTCTCTGACTCTGCACGACTTTATTTATTCACATTCATTATGGATTACTTTAAAAAAGAATTGGAGAAATACATAATAAAGGACATTAAAAATTAAAATGCATTCTGCACAATGGCTCTTATCGTTCAGTACCAATTACATCCGAGGAGTCCAAGGTTAACAATTAACACCAAAAAGTAAAAGTAAATACTTACTAAATAAAGACAATATTCTTAAAATATTCCTTATTGCCACATTTATTGGCGCCAAAAATATTTCTTCTTTATTGTGATAATGAGAAAGTAATTCTTCGCAGCTTAAAAAACTATTCACTCAGATAATGTATTTTAATACTTAAGAGCCAACAAAACGAGTGAGAGAATTCAAAATTAGGTTTTGCTATTATCTATTGCTATATCTGTAATAAGCATAATAACTTATCTATCTAGAATATATTTTGTCGCAGTATTGACGCATTATTGTGGCACTTTTTCACACTCGATTAATTTACATCTATATGGTTTTTATATATCCTTTAAGTATATTATGTCTCTCACATCATTATTATTATTTAATATTATTTACTTATTTTTTATAGTATTAAATTCATTATTATTAACCAATGATTAACCAACTACTTAAAATTGGCTTCCTTAATCCAGGCTCATTATGTAATAAGCACGATGAGTTTTTATTAGCTATGGATCATCACCGAGTGGACATAATGGCAATAAACGAGACATGGCTGCACAAAGGTGAGGATAATCGAGCTCCCGTTTTGTCGAATTACCGATTAATGCATATACCTCGCCCGTCCAGTATCCGTTCGAGGGGTGGCGGAGTAGGATTCTATGTGGGTAAAAATATAAATGTTAGCAAGCTTGTTCACCCGGAGACCCCATCTGTAGAGCAGATGTGGATAAGCATCAAGGGTTTAGGCATTAAATTGGTGATCGGTACTGCGTATAGGCCACCGTGGCTGGAAATTGATACTTTTTTTGGACGGTTTGGCAGACTCATTACTGTGTTTTACTGCGTTCGAAAACATAATCTTGGTTGGAGATTTTAATGTCAATTTAATTGAAAACAATTTGCAATCTCAAAAAATCAATAATTTCTTTAAATATTCAAATCTTACTCAAATCGTGAATACTCCGACACATTTCACGAGTCATAGTCAGTCTTTAATTGACTTGGTGTGCACTAATATTAACATCCTCAACCTAAATGTTGATCATATTCCCGATTTGAGCAGTCACGCATTTATAACATTTAATTTTAAAATAAATAAGCCCTTGAAGAATAAACCGTCATGGTATGAGTTTCGACCCTTGAATGATATTGTACCTTTGGAGTTGGAAGAAATATTGGATTTAACAGAGTGGGATAATATTAGGTCATGTGATAACATCAATGATGCTGTGAATATTTTTAACGAGACAGTTCTTCATATATTTAACTCGATTGCTCCGGTCAGGAGAGTTTTCAAGAGGAAGGATAAGTGCCTGCCGTGGGTGACATTTCCAATAAAAAAAATGATGGAACTTCGGAATGATGCATTTCACAAATATAAAACATCTGGTTCGATTGATGATAAAATTAAATATAAAGAATTAAAAGCATTTACTAATGAATCAATTTACAATGAAAAGCGTGCTTATTTTAACTTTAATATAAATTCTAAACTTAACGACTCGCGCTCCTTGTGGAAAAATGTTAAGAAAACCATAGCTTATAAAGAAAGAAAAGAATTAAATCTGCCAAATCTTAAAATTTTTACCGACCCAGATGCTATAAATAAATGTTTTTTAGATATTCCAGGCAACGGCGTAGTAGATATTTCAAAAGTAACTTATTTCCGAAGTAACTGTTTCTCCTCGTCAATATTTGAATTAACTGCAGTCGATGAATCGTGTGTTCGTAAAATAATAAATTCTCTACACTCTAATGCAATAGGCTCCGACGGAATTTCACTTAAAATGTTAAAACTCACCTTTCGTAATACATTACCAATAATAACACATTTAATTAATAAATCTATTGAAACTTGTACTTTCCCGGAGTGTTGGAAATACGCCATAATCCGCCCACTTCCTAAAAAAACGAACCCAGAAAGCGTTAAAGACTTGAGGCCAATCAGCATCTTACCCAGTCTTTCAAAAGTTTTGGAAAGGGTGGTGTGCCAGCAGATCCAATCTTATTTGGAACTGAATGACATTCTACCGATATATCAATCTGGTTTTAGAAGATCCCACAGCACTACCACTGCGCTAATTGACGTTGTAGATAACATTATTTCGGAACAGGATAGAGGTCAAAGCTCAATTTTGGTTTTACTTGATTTCTCTCGTGTGTTTGAAACTATTAATATAAACATGCTCTTATCCAAGTTATCCTTCTATGGCTTCAGTCCCGCGACCGTAAGTTGGTTTAAAAGTTATTTATCTAATCGATCGCAATCTGTGGAGCTTACTGCATCCTCTGGTGAGAAAAAATTATCATGTCCACTTGAAATAGTTAGAGGCGTACCACAAGGATCGATCCTGGGACCAATTTTATTTGTACTCTACACCGCAGATATCATTAATTCAATTAAATACTGTAAATATCATATTTACGCGGATGACTTACAGCTATACATCTCATTTCATCCCAGCCAGACTGATTTAGTAATTGCAAAGATCAACGATGACTTAAATAGAATATCTAGTTGGGCCGACTCTAACTCTCTAGTTCTCAATCCAATGAAGTCCAAATTTATGGTGTTGGGAACGAAAACGATGATCCAGAAAGTTTTATCGTATAACCCAGTTTTGCACATTAAATCTGAACCGATTGAGAGAGTTGTGACGACGCGTAACTTAGGAGTCATACTGGATGATGGTATGCGTTTTGAGGACCACATTCACGAAATAGCTAGGAACTGTTTTTACAGGCTTAAAGTTCTGTATCAAGTACGTGATTATCTAAGTGAAGATTTACGTGTGAGGCTTTGTGAAGCTTTGATCGTGTCAAAATTTAATTATGCAGATGCACTCTATGGGACAAGATTATTGGCAAGAACCGAGCGCGTAATTAGGAGAGTCCATAATGCTTGTGCGCGTTTCTGCTATTGTATCCCTCGAAGAGCGCATATCTCTCCATTTCTTAGCAAATCCAACTCGCTATTTATGACTTTCAGGAGAGAACTACATTTTAGCGTACTTTTGTTCGGTGTTGTTAAGAACGGTAAACCTGCGTACTTGCATAGTAAACTTGACTGGGCAAAAAATGATTATAATACTAGGTTCGCTAATTCCAGAAGTATTAAGCTGTCGCAACATTTTTCATCGTCGTTTCGTGGTAGCTTCCGTTATGCTGCTTCAAAGTGCTGGAATAATTTACCTCCCCCTTTACGAAATCTTTCTTCAGTGCCATGTTTTAAAAAACGTCTGAGGTTTTTGTTACTCCAGCATCAGAAGCAATTGCCGATAGGAGTTCGGCCTGTCGCCACATATTTGACCCATTGATCATTTCAACGTATTTTATCGTGTATTTAATTATAATGTGTTATCTATTTATATTATCAAATTATATAGTATCTATTTATATATGTAATATCTATCACTCTCTCACTGGTCGCAAAATAAAATTAAGGTGCACATATTATATTATATTGTCTACCTATGCTACATAAACACACTGTCATAATTATATGTATCATTTAGTACTGAATCATTGCATCTGTACAGTCACGTGGTCTCCTCTGAAAATCAGTGCAGCGATACATTTTAATTACTTAATGGTTGCTGCTTTGCTGACGGGGAGTCCTTTTTGCCACCATTGCTATATATGTATATTTTTTTTTTCCTGTTTTGTGTTAGATTATTAAGATTTATATTTTTGTAATTGGTGGCAAATAAAACACTTTCTATTTCTATTTCTATTTCTATTTCTATTGCATCAGACGAAGAGGATTCAATCCGGAAAAAAATCTGCATTCATATAAATATGTATAATGTATGGACTATGTTCATTTCGCTTGTCTAATTTTCACGGCATTAAAACGGCGCGGAAAAAAAAGTCGCAGGCTTAAATCTAAAACTACGCAACGGATTTGAATGCGGTTTTTTTATTACCTAGTTACAGTGAATCTCCAGGAAGGTTTTAGTATACCTATAATTTGTTAAGTTTTAGACAAAGCGGGCGAAGCCGTGTTCGGAAAGCTGGTTTATTATAAACTAGCGACCCGCCCCGGCTTCGCACGGGTGCAATGCTGATACTAAATACAATACATAAAAATTGTGAACGTTGTATAGGTATAAAAATATAGCGGCCCGCTCCGGCCTCCGGCATCGCACGGGTATAAAATACATAGCCGGGCGGCCGCAAACGCTACGTCCTGCAATTTTTAAATCTGTAATATCTTCGAAAATATTCACTTAAATCATACGGTGTAAAGGGCCATATAGATCTATATTAAATGAACAATGTATCCATGGTATTTAATTGGTTAAGGATTAATGCTGTATTGGTTAAAATCGCTTCGAAAATTAGCCATTATTTGTCGTAAAAAGTAAATGACAAAAAGAAGTTATTGTGGGTTATCCATAAGAGATAGACATATACCATCGCGGACTTTTCTGTAGACCTTTTCAATGTGTATAATACTTAGTACATTATTTTGATAAAACTCGTAGGGTTCAGCCTGCGTTTGCAATGTAAGCGGAATAAATGTAATTTTTTACGACATCACATTAGAAACCTCAAAAATAACAGTACTTCTCCACTACTTAATGGATCTTATTATACATATAAACCTTCCTCTTGAATCACTCTATCTATTAAAAAAAACCGCATCAAAATCCGTTGCGTAGTTTCAAAGATTTAAGCGTACAAAGGGACATAGGGACAGGGAAAGCGACTTTGTTTTATACTATGTAGTGATGATATAAACCTTCCTCTTGAATCACTCTATCTATTAAAAAAAACCGCATCAAAATCCGTTGCGTAGTTTCAAAGATTTAAGCGTACAAAGGGACATAGGGACATAGGGACAGGGAAAGCGACTTTGTTTTATACTATGTAGTGAAGAGGTTGTACTACGTATTACTTTTCAGTCAGAAGTGCGTGTAATATCGTCATCATATTGTTATATTGTTTACTATGATAATGTTATCATTTTATCTTATAAAACAAATATTTACTCGACTCTTCCCATTGAAAAATATGAACGTAGTGCATGCTACTTAATTATAATAAAATTATTTGCATGATTACATAAAATGTGGTCATGTGGAATAATTTTTAAACTTTTTCCTCCTATTTAGGTTGTTGCTATGCTATGTTAAAATGACCGCCTATTTGGTACAGTGGTTGACGCGTGAGCGTAGAACCGAGGGGTCCTTTTTTTTGTCAAGTGGGGAAATCTTGCCTAAGATACCCACGGCTCCCGGGGAAGGAGCTGTGTGTTATTTCGGATTCCTACCGACAAAAACCCCACCGTGTACCAACGCGCTGCTTTAGACGGGATGCGGGAAAACTATTGCAATCTAGAATCGAGGGTCCTGGTTCGATTCCCGGTTGAGACGAAGAAAAAAAAAATGTCTCGGTCTGGCAGGACACAGAAGGCTGATCACCTACTTGTCCCCAAAGATAATCGATCAGTGAAACAGATGTATGCATAATGCATCTGCCCCTTACCACACTTGGGGCCACGGGACTTCACTTTTCCCTTTTTTTATGTTAAAATATCAGACCACAGGAGCAGAGCAATGCGAGTAAAACCGCGGGGCACAGGCGCACATCTAGTGCTATAAATTGTGATATTTTTTAAAGTACCTATGTAGGTAGGTGCAATTTTAAGGGAAATCGGTATAATTACAATTTTGCATGATTTTGTTCAGGCAGCATAGGAAATCTATTTAACCTATTTGTTTTGATTTTAATAACATGAATTGGGATTTGTATAGATTATCATTTTAATATCGCACGAAATCTATACTAATATTATAAAGCTGAAGAGTTTGTTTGTTTGTTTGAACGCGCTAATCTCGGGAACTACTGGTCCGATTTGAAAAATTCTTTCGGTGTTAGATAGCTTATTTATCGAGGAAGGTTATAGGCTATATAACATCATCACGCTACGGCCAACAGGAGTGGAGCTACGGGGGTGAAACCGCGCGGAGCAGATAGTCTAACAAGAAATTCAAGTTATTTAATCCTGTCTATATATTTTAGCTTATAGTTTGCAAAATTCAAATCTGGTTATGCATATTAAATACTGTTTGTTTTTACGATATTGTAATTTTGTTTGGCTTATGTTATTTTAAGTTAATTCCTTGGTTTAAAATTTAAATATTATAAAAATACCTTCGTTTTTTTAAGTGGCAACACTAGATCATAATTAATAGATACACACAATTAAATGGCAATTTTGAATTATTATGCTACCCTCCTAAATCATTTGAAAAATGACAGTATATACAGTAACCTATATATAACTGCTGTATCGAGTCTGACTAATATATAGTTATCTGTGGTATCGAGATTGACCGGTTCTTATGTTACCGTTAAAAGACATGTGCATTACCAAGTACTAACCTATATTACATACCTATATACATTTATTTCACACGAAAGATGTTTTAAACGTTTTGAGTATACTGTGGAAATAAAGGAGATGTCTGAAGTTTTTTTCGTATAGTTATAACGACGAAGGTAAGTATTTTGTTTTCTAAAATATGCAAAGCCAGATAATTTTATAGGTTCTATTTTATAGGTGGCATAACCTTTGGACACTCATTTTGATGTAGTTGCAATCTTACTAATATTATAAATGCGAAAGTTTGTGAGGATGTGTGTGTGTGTGTTTGTTACTCTTTCACGCAAATACTACTGAACCGATTACAATGAAATTTAACACATATATAGAAGGTACCTTGGATTAACACATAGGATAGGTTTTATCCCGGAAATCCCACGGGAACGGGAACTATGCGGGTTTTTCTTTGAAAGCGCGGGCGAAGTTGCGGGCGGGGTTAAAAGAACAAAATAAATAATTAAAAGTTTCGGAATTTACCTGTTATTATTTCAAGTAAAAATATGGAAGCTAATCAAACTATTCTTAGAATAATTACACATAGAAAGATAGTCTTCATACAAGCGCCATCCAAAGAGTACTATAATAATATGGCGCCATCTCAAAAGTGACGCACTAAATCGGTTCACACAGAGATGACGATTACGTGCTTACGCTCGGCGACACGCACACATACACTTGTGTAATGTTGTCAGTGACGGTCCATTTTGCCCGAAAGTGGGGTAATCATTCGGTCGCTGATAACCATTTGTTTTTGGCAATTATTATAAATAGGTGTTTGATAAAGTGTGGATATGGTAATTTAAAGTTTTTATTATACGGGAATGTTTATTTTTTATAACGAATAAAAGAAAACAACAACACTTATTAGAAAATTAATTTTTATTTTAATAATTGTATACAATTTTTCAACTTTCAAGTAACACATTTTCAGGTACCCATATGATATCTCCAACACAAACACCTATATTAAAAAACAGCAATAACAACTGTTTTAAAATTAACTAGTCAGTTAAAATGGGAAAATATTTTCACAATCGGGCAACACTGAGCATAGAATTGGAACGTATTTATTTTGACTTATTTAACTACAAAATACTATGAAATTCTGAAAGCTTATCTGTGAAAAGTGATGTTATCACATTTCTTTTGCTTTTCAGATGTGTTGTGACACAATTTGACTGCACAAACCGTCATAATATTTTTTTTTTCGCGAGACACGTTCGGCTTGCATTGACGTATAACACTACGTAGCGGCCCGGCGTTTGGAGCAGTGTTAGCAACCTGAAGTGAGCTGATTATCGTACCAGGGGCGTAAAATTATCGTACATTAGGCGTTTTTGGTTCGAAATTATCGTACTTTTTAGAATAAAGTCAATTATAAATAAATAAATCATATAAATTGTAATATTGATAAGTATGCAAGTTCTCTATAGTTAATCTTTGTTTAACTACCGCTGTCAAATCAACGGGACACTGAAACCCAAACGTTTTACGTGCCTTAATCTTGCCTTAATATTCATTATACTCTTTGGTTTTACGCGTGGTACAGACTACCGATTCCATTTCCACTTTATGTTCAATAAACGCGCCAAGTTTAAAATTCAATCTGACAAAATTTCACTGTTCCCATGAAAGTTCGATATGAAACACGTCAAAATTTCATATTTGTATGGGTGAAATAAAATAAATTCTCGAATTTTGCCTGATAGAAATTATCGTAAAATCAGCGTACGATAATAACATGCTATCGTACATCGTACGTAGGCACCAAATTATCGTGTTTGTACGATAATTATCGTACGGTTGGGAACGCTGGTTTGGAGCCATTTATGGCTCCAATTAAGGTGCTTCAAAATGGGCGTGCGGACTTGGTTTCTAAGCAAACTATTACGTGCTTTGTACGTCTGTTTATAAAACTTTCATATAAAAGGGCAGTGATTGTTACCTGCAGTGCATTCAATTTCATCATACCTTCAAGCCGATTGCGCAAACCATTGCTCAAGCATAAGCATGGGTGGCGTTATCGATAACATTCTATTATATCTATCTATACTAATATTATAAAGAGGAAAGGTTTGTATGTATGTATGTATGTATGCTTTTCACGCATAAACTACTGAACCGATTTTGATGAAATTTGGCACAGATAATCTTTAGACCCTGAGAAAGAACATAGGCTACCTTTTATTGCGAAATATGTACCACGGGCGAAGCCGGGGCGGACCGCTAGTCTATACTAATATTATAAAGCTGAAGAGTTTGTTTGTTTGAACACGCTAATCTCGCTACTGGTCCGATTTGAAAAATTCTTTCGGTGTTAGATAGCCCATTTATCGAGGAAATTATAGGCTATATTATATCATCACGCTACGACCAACAGGAGTGGAGCCTCGGGGATGAAACTACGCGGAGCAGTTATGGATAAATCCTTTGAAAGGACCTGTTTATCGACTGCATTAAATAGGGTAAAGTTTTGAGGGTTAATGTTTAATTCTTAGTTATTCTTATCGTCTTATAATTACTTGCAGTGTAAAGAGTGTGTATTCAAATTTTTATTTGTCCAATTTGTTTCAATTATTTTGCGAAATCAATGCACTGATTTCATACGGCTTCACCTTAGGGCTTCACTGTCTGACAGCAGTCCTGTCAAAGACAAGCAATTTATAACATCGACTATGAAAACTATTACAGGGTTTTTACTATATTTCAGGGTTACAACTGCTGCCCGAGACCATCTATGGAGATAATTAAATAAGTATTATCTAATAAATTGAAGAGAATTATCCGACAATAACTAAGTAATTACGCTGTGATCTGTTTTAATGTGGGAAAAAATTTCTTGAATGAAAAATATGTCGTATAAAAATACGTTGAATGAAAATACTGTCACGATAGCAAAAACTTCACTCTAATTCACTCTAGTTTTAAATGCAAATCGATTTTATAATTGTAAGTATAATTGTTATTGAATTATGG
Organism: Colias eurytheme; assembly: GCF_061535395.1. Lineage (NCBI taxonomy): Eukaryota > Metazoa > Arthropoda > Insecta > Lepidoptera > Pieridae > Colias > Colias eurytheme. The sequence continues at coordinate 1,262,572 of NC_143000.1, read as the reverse complement.
TTTTCGTGAGAACTAGTTTTGCAAAAAAATATTACATGAAAATTCCTAGATTCATTTATTATTATTGATATTACGGTCAATATTAATAACAATGTTGTTGACCTTGACCGAATATTTCAAGTGTTTTTAAGATAATAATATTTTACTATGAGAATGTTTGGATGCACGGTTTGTCCTTCTAAAACATATGCATCTAGCCAAACATTGACCTTGAATATTATACTATTAATCTTACGTAACATGAATAATATTATAATATTTTGCGTTCAAAGGCGAGGTATGCACCCGGAATTCTCTATGAATATTAGCGACAATGGGTCAGTATTTGATGATTGATCCTTGCTGCTCTAGCCAAAAAGCCTGCCTGCCCTGTAGCCTGTAGTGAAAAAAATGTAGAAATTGAATTAAGAAGGGCTTAGAAAAGCTTCTGTGTCCACAAAAGGCTGGAAATGCACCTACAATACCACCAGTGTTGCTAGTGTTTATTGGCAGTGTAGTGTAGATAGTAAGAGGGAAATTTGGGACCCCCTAGGCCCTAACTCATAACAATGATTTATATTTATTTAAATCTAACTTAAACAGCATTAAACCAACTTTAATGCTCTAAGTACACAGCTTTATTTGTAAACTAGATTTCCGCCCGCGGCTTCGCCCGCGTTTGCAAAGGAAAACCCGCATAGTTCCCGTTCCCGTGGGATTTCCGGGATAAAAACTATCCTATGTGTTAATCCAAGTTACCCTTTATATGTGTGCTAAATTTCATTGTAATCGGTTCAGTAGTTTTTACGTGAAAGAGTAACAAACATCCATACATCCATACATCCATACATCCATACATCCAAACAAACTTTCGCCTTTATAATAGTATTAAGATATACAATTTGCTACGACTAGTGAAGGGAAACATCGTACCTTAACCGTTTTAGAAACATAAGTTCAATGAAATACAAAGTTAAATAGTGGCTAAATATAATATTTTAAGAATACGTATTTAACTGTCCGGCAGAAAATAGTAATCAAAATTTACTAAGCACTTTTAGGTAGGAACAAATGACTTTTAGAGTTCTAACACACGAACGGCATGTTGTTAACGGCAGAGGTAGCCGCTGCCGTTCGCAGTACGCCGTACGGCAGTCGGCGGCACGTCGGCGGCAGCAGTTAAAATGTCGACGGCTACCGTCGACGCAAAACAACACAAAACTGCAAGTGTGCGACGCTTGCAGTTTTGTTTTGACGGCAAACTGCAAGCGTTTGACGTTTGACGGCATCTGTTTTTGCCTGTCGACGGCAGCCGTCGATATATTAACTGCTGCTGCCGACGCGACGTGCTGCCGACTGCCGTCGAAATGTGGCGACGGCTGAAGTAGCCTCTGCCGTTCACAACTTGCCGTTCGTCTGTTAGAACGCTTAGAAGGGGAAGGCAGAATCCGTCCTCACTGGGATCGGGAATTGCCATATAAGAAAGAGATGATAGAACGAGCGAGTACCCATCAATTAACTGACCACGCCTTACGTTGCTTAACCTGTAGATGAGTAGATCGTTCATAGATTAAGTGCAATTACACATTTACATTACGTTTATTATTACATATATCTAAATTTAACTGTCTTATATATCTATAAATATATTTATTTGACATCCACTTAAGTTATCGTATTTCGTAATTAGTTTATCATATGCAGGGGTTTATGTTAGTTACTTAAGGATTATCTAAGGAATGTAAAACGTAGTAGTAAAAAATATAAACGGTATATGTAACTATTACAGAAAATAAAAAATGTGTGCGTGTACTAGTGCACACACGTAAGAAGTGAAACTTCTTTATGACCTTATTTTTCAAAAAATAATTTACCATATGCAACTTTACAGAAGTACGTCGAATCAAAGATGGCGCGTAACGGAAAAATGTCACGCGTATGTAACGAAAAAATGTTACACTAAATTATTTTCAACCCCGATATAGAAGTTTCACTTCAATAAATTAAATGAAATTTTGTATACTTACCTACTAATAAATGGCAAAAAATGGCGTTACTTTTAAAACATCGTTTTAAATTATGTTTACTTATTAATGACAAAAATAAGTCCTTTATTTTGAACGAAAACAAAACATCCATGTAACTACGATCAATAGAAATTAATTTTGTACGTTTGATTACAGATAGAATAAACATTTGTTATCCACATAAAGGTTTTAATTTTAAATAAACTGTGTAAACAAATAATTATAATTAAAATATGAATAATATTAGACCGGGAGATACTGACACAAAATTTCGAGTCATTTGTAACAGGATGGCGGTTCTACAGGGGTCTTAGTACGCAATGATAAAAAGAAAAATGATGGTGTGAACGCTGGTACCGGTGGGTTAGTCGCGTGGGCGTTAGTCGAACTCGTCGGAAAAATAGCGAAAGTCAAACGATTTGTAACACAAAAATTTTAGAATTTACCGATAGCCCATAAAAAAGAAGTAGGCGGTAGTGTCATGCCATACTTTTCCGGTATGACTTACAGCCCGCCATACCGACGCGAATGTGTTGATTTAAAAAAAACAATTATTCAACCATTTGTACCAAGCTAACTTTTGCACAGGTAACCATCGTCGTGCAGCCATTTACGAAAATCGCCATGCCATACTTTTCGGACGATTCCAAATGGTCGCCATACCGCCGAAAATCTGCAAATTTTTTTTATTTCGCCAAACTTTTTGTACCAGTATTGCATTTGGATTTTCGGAGAGTATTTGATAAAATGTGACCATTATTATATTTGCCATACTTCTAGTATCGGGAAAAAGTGCTGTCATACTTGAAAAATAAATTTATTATTAATTTATATAAGTGAAGATTTCCAACACCTAGATCTTTGAAATTTTGTATTTATATTCGTTGATCCTCAAACTTACAGGAAAAATAAGTGCCATACTGTTACAAATCGTTTGACTTTCGCTATTTTCCGACGAGTTCGACTAACGCCCACGCGACTAAGCCGCCGGTACCAGCGTTCACACCATCATTTTTCTTTTTGTCATTGCGTACTAAGAACCCTGTAGAACCGCCATCCTGTTACAAATGACTCGAAATTTTGTGTCAGTATCTCCCGGTCTATATGTGACTTGACGTTTTTCTGTAGAACAAAATTTTGGGTATATGATTCATAATATTAGTATTATCCATCTCTATCTTGAAAATGAATCGCAAAATGTATTGGTAAGAACGGCTAAACCGATTTCGTTAATTTTTTTTTAATTCCTTGAAGTAAGAAGATGGTTTTTATGGAGAGAAAACGTAAACATGTACCACGGGCGAAGCCGAGGCGGACTGCTAGTAAGTATATAAAAATGAATCCCTATTTCCCTTGGCCACGCCACAGCATCACGCGTGAACAAGTGAACCGATTTCGATAATTCTTTATTTATAATATTTCTAGTACGCAGATGGTTCTTATAGAGATAAAACGCAAACATGTTCAGATTAATTTTGGAATCATCATCAACCCATATTTGAGTCCACTGCAAGGACATTATTAAATGATTACACATAGAGCAGATGCTAACTGTGATTCAAAAGCCTGCGCTTATTTTCTTGACAAGTTCTTGACGATGTTTTCCATCACCAGTGGTGATATTATGATTATGATGATATGAAAGTTTTTTCAAGTATCTGTATGGTGATGCATATTTATTTTGCACGATCCTCTAGTTTCGAATTTGTGACATTTTATTGAAATCATAAAACTGAGCCACTGCTCTAAGAAAATAATGAACGAAGGAAAATTTTTAAGTACGGGAAATTAATAATTATGTAATTGTTATTTTCAAAAACAATTCATGCAGTTTAGTTATTCATGTAAGTTTTTATAAGTGGTTAGGTAATATTATTTTTTTAACATTGTATTCGTAACACGGTACTTGAGTTATGATTCGTATAATAAAAAAAAAAATATTCTGTTATAAATTATAATCTAATATCAGAAGAGATTAAAATAGCTCAGTCATAACGGTAGGAAACTGTACTTTTTTTAAGTATTTTTAGTATTTTTTTTTGTTGTGGTAACAGTATTTTTAATTGTTTTAAAATCTTTCACAGTCTTAACATGTGTGTATCCATATACATAGAAGTGATAGATCGTTATTAATTGTACTTGAATAATTTGTTTGTTATATTGTTGTATAAGCTCTTTGGAAACTAATAAAATAAAACATTTCAGAGAATTTTATTTGCCTGCTATACCTACATCTATCATAGCTTTTGTAAAAAAAATGTACTTGGAATTCCCCTAATAACTTTTTAATTAAGAAATCTACGTCTATGCTTTGAATAACTTTTTTACACTTTCGTAAATGGTTACGCTCCTAGGAAATAACTGTATACTATCATAATCTATGCCTAATTTTCTAAAGTACAGATAAAAAAAGAAATATAGATAAGAAAATACCTTCTCTCTATCACACTATAAGCACACACACACAGATCTCACACGTGTTTTGCACTGGAAGATGGAGCGCGGACTGCAACCCGACGTCTTGGGGCAAACAATTCAAAGGATGCTACTCGGCTTCAAGTGATGAGCGTAAGCGGATTTTTATTTTACTTTAGACATGCGTGTATATATATATATATATATATATATATATGAAATGAAATGAAATGAATGTATTTATTGCCACAATAATTTGGATACAAAAAATCTTAAAAACTATTTAACCTAATAACAAAATTGAAAAGAATAAAAAATAAGAAAAGAAAAAGAAGTGTATTTGTGGCAAAAGGTCCGGACTCAGCTATGCTGTTTGACTCGAGAGTACTACAGCGCTGATTTTCAGTCTGGCCTTATGAGCTGAGGTTCGCCGCCAACAATCTGCCTACGTAAATTACCTACTATATAATATACTTACATAAAATATATAGATATCTATCGGTTACAGTTATTTATTAGATGTTCATTGGGGCGTTAGTCTACAATTAACCAGAATCAAGGAGATCTGAATGAAATGAAATAAATAATAATTTATTGTACATAATTTAACAAGGTAAGAGAAACAATAGGTATCTTTAAATGTTAAGTAAAAGGATATCAAATCATCAACCTTGGACCTGACTGGTTTAAAACATTTTTAAGTGAAATTTTGATTGCTAATTAACTCAAACTCAAACTCAATTGATGGTAACGATGTAAAGTATCATATTATAATAAGAAGAGCATTGGTAATTAAGAATGTTATTTTTCATAATTGCATGAACTAGATTTGCGTGTGAAATCGGGCAGAATTATAAAATTGACTTTACCCTGGAAAATCATCAAGTGTATTAAATCTATACAAATATTATAAAGCTGAAGAGTTTTCTTGTTTGAACGCGCTAATCTCAGGAACTACTGGTCCGATTTGAAAAATTATTTCGGTAAATAGCCCATTTTTCGAGGAGGAGGAAAGCTATATATATTATAGGCTATGTAAATTCACGCTAAGACTAACAGGAGCGGAGCAATACGGGTAAAACAGCAGGGCACAGCAAGTATCTAATAATTATTATTATAGTATTTGTATCAATTTCAATATTCTTTCGTATATTACAGATAGATTTGTCTATTCACGTAACAATAGTTAAATAAATCGAATGAAATATTATTGAAACCGGTTTCATTCACGTAACGTACTTGACCGTCGAGAAAAAAGTGGCCGGTCGAATGGTTAATACGGTCAGTGACTAATTAATTATTGATAATATAAGTATCACTAATTGACATTTGTCCAAAAAAAACGTGTGGACACTCTGGAGTATGGAGCAGACGGGAAATTCTATTTTCGCTGTAAGGTAACTAGTTCGCCTTTCTAAAATAAAAATAAAAAATAATATTGAAATAAATGTTCCTAAATGACACTTATATAATATATTATATAAGTGTCATTTAGTTAATAAATATAGCCTCGAGAAATGCACATATATGCATGCATTGCATTTCTCGAGGCTATATTTATTTCTAAACAAACAAACTTTATTTTTATTTTATTCCTACTATAAAAGGTTTATCCTTAATTCAACAAAAAATAAAGCAAAAGAATAGATAAAGTTCCTTATCTGTTTAAATTATGGTTATTTTTTTATCGCTAAAGCTTATGACATGTACCACAGCAGTTCAGTTACCCTTAGCAGATTCTATATTTTTACAATCAAACTGGTTTCGTTTTTAAACTGCATAAGTATTATCTCACCGACATTAAATTTAAATTTAAATGAAGGCTGTTGGATTTTTTTATTTGCCTAGGAATGTGTATCACATGATGAATATTATGACCATAAATTATAGCTATAAGTATTTTAAACAATTTTTTTTCGAGTCGCCGTCCTGACGGTTATTGATTTAAATAAAATAATCTACTTCATTTTTTGTAAATATTTTAAAAGCAGACTACCTAAATATAGATAAATTTTAAATTCTAGACTTATTCTTCTTCTTTAGATATTTTTTTAATTCTACAACTCAAATCATAAACCCCTTAGGGCGCGTTCCCACTATGTCGTAACGACTAATTTATCGTTCGACGACTGTAGTCTCTACCTGTTCCCGTTATAACGATTGTTTGTCGTCAACATTTTTTATCGTTTAGCGACTGTCGTATCTAGCTGTTCCCATTGGATCGCTCAGATCGCTCGCATCATCAGCAAGCTACAAATCTAGTCGCCTCTGCGTTCGCTTGGGTTGGGAAAAGCAAACCGAGTACAGACGCGAGGGGCGCGCGGGTGTGAGAGGGAAGGGAAAACACGTGTTCGTCTACATAGAGTTGCCGTCCACGATTTTTTTATCGTTTTACGACTGTCGTGCTTGCCGTTCCCACTGTCACGACCAAGTGTCGTCACTGCAAAAACTGTCGTAGACGACAGTAAATTGTGTCGTTCTAAATGTGAACACCTCCATTTAAACATATAAGCCACGACACTTAAAACTACACGATTATCTGTCGTCACGACCCGGTGGGAACGCGCCCTTACCTTGCCCCTTACCTAATGCATTTTAAAAAGTAATAAAAAAAGAAATATTTGCCACGAATTTTTAAATTTGGAATGAATTTCAAAAAAAAGTTTTATTATAATAGTAGGGGAGCCCAAGAGGGGATTTTGGGATTTACTCGAGCGCGTCAGATTACTATAAGGGACGGTACCACAGTATTACAATATTATTTCCTACAGTAAGGAATCGCCTTTGATGTCGCGCGATGCCGCCGCCAGAGTAGGTACTTACGCTGCCACACGAAAATACGCTAGGGTTGCAACAAATGGGAAATAAAACAATTGTGATTATTAATATTATGATGAAATCTTTATTCATATGTACATTCAAAATAATTGCGATTATTAAATCTGATGTCGTTATTTGTTCATAAATATATAATTACAGATATTGTACTGCTAAATATTATTTACGTGGACACTTTATTTTTGGATGTTCTTAATTGTATATTATAACATTTAACTAAGTAATGCATTCGCATTGGGATGTGCAATCTGATTAGAAAATAATGAGGACAACATATACATAGCTTTGATTTTAATTCAACAGATACAATTAG